>NC_059135.1:48362351-48990620 GCF_020740605.2 Lemur catta
TTTAAGAAATAAGAGAGATGTCCCGGGAAGAGTATTACATGATATAAAGACAGAGTTGGGGAAAATTTTGGCTAATGTGAATAGAAAAGAAAGGTACAGTATTCTAGAAATGATGACTCACTGAAATATTTTTACATCTGATTACAGTAAAATAACTTAACCTAGTAATGCATGTTTTATCTCTTTCTAATATGTTTATTTAATCCATTCAGGTTGCCTATCATGTGTTTTACTTCAACTTAATTTTAAAAATTCATTTCAAATTTCCTGTCAGCTACTAGATTTAGAAAATCCCTTAATAGGAATTGCTGTCATCTTAGAAATAAGAACATATAACTGGCAGAGCATCATCTGTGTTCCAGGGATTATCGTGTTTTTGAGTTTTATCTCTTTTAATCCTCCCAACAAACCTGTATGGTGTAGGCATTCCCATTATCCCCAGTTTACAATGAGGAAACCAGAGCACGGGGGTAAGGCAGTCTGATTTCAGAGCCCGGGTTCCTAGCCCAACACCTTTGCCATACTGTGTGGTTAGTTTGTTTTTATTATGATTGTTGTTATAGTTACTATCAGTTTATTATTATTGTTAATTTCCATATTCCAATAGCAATACTTTGATAGAATTCCCTGATTTCTCTGGCAAATTCTAAATGTACCTTCTGCTGAACCATTATTTCATAAACGAGGAAATCAAGATGGAAATCAAAAGATTCCTTGAACTAAATGACAAAGGAGACAGGAGTTATCAAAATCTGTGGGACACAGCTAAAGCAGTCCTGAGAGGAAAATTTATTTCCATAAATGCCTCCATCCAAAAGACAGAAAGATCACAAATAGACAATCTAATGAATCGTCTCCAAGAACTGGAAAAGGATGAATAGACCAATCCCAAACCCAGCAGAAGAAGTAAAATTATTAAGATCAAATCAGATCTATATGTAACTTTTTCTGATTCAGTCTACTTAAACCACTACCAGTTGTTTTTCTCTTAGCATTTAACACAGTGTGTCTTTATCTTGGTTATTTATTTCATTGTTTATGGTCTATCATTTCTCACTGAAATGTCAACTTCTAAAGGAAGGGAACCTCTTTGTTTTGCTCACTGCTATATTCCTGATGCATAAGTGCCTGGTATGGAGAAATGCTCAATAACTATTGGATGCATGAATAAATAATGAATGAGTTATATTAATGAGTTGTATCTTTTTTCTGCATGACTCATGTAGTTCAATCAGTCAACTAATATTTATAAGCACCAATTCTGTGCCTAGTTCTGTGCCATGGTTCATATATAGAATTAATACTTACTAAATGCCAGGTCCTCTTCTAAGCACTTTCTGTAAAGCAACTCTTAAGCTCAACAGTAACTCTATGAGATGATCTGCAGAGATCCCAAAAATGTTAGGACATGGCTCCTTTCTGTAAGGAGCTTCAAATATGGTTGAAAAATAATACTAGTGGAAGTGAAATAATTAGAAAATAATATGTTTATAATACAAGCATATAACTATTAAATTTTGAGTTATAATTAAATTTCGAGGGAAAAAGAACACAGCTAGATAATTCAAATTTTGTAAGGAGTTGATACGTCATGTTGGCCTTAAGTGATGGGAGGAATTTGGGTAGATGAAGGGAGGAAGGGTATAATATTCCTGGATAGAAAAACTGAATTAGGTGTAGAATAAGAATAACCATTGGGGTCTGGGAATAATGGTATATATGATTGGGCAGGTAGGGAGAGACCAGCCATAGGTAAGTTTGAAACCCAGGCAGAAAAATTTAGACCAGAGGTGGCTGGAATCAATGAGTCACTGTGTGTGAATATGTGTGCATGTATGTGTGTCTCAATTGTAAAATCAGGAAAATAAGTCTTTCCAGCCTTATTACATAGATCAAATGGGATAAAGAGAATAAAGCACTTATCCCAGTTCCTGGCACATATTAAGCAGCCACTAAATGGTAGCTATTATTACTACTGCTAATGATAATAGCAGAGAAAGTTTGCTTTGAATTTTTAATCTGGGTAAATAGACTCATTCTGGGTTATTTATATCAGGTGTATCTACTTTGTCTTTATAAAGTCTTTAAAAAGTTTAACCAATAATACAATTAAGACAAACATCAGGAACCCATAGAAAAACGAGCAGACCCCACATATATTCAGCAAAGAACATGTGTTGTTTTAATGGCATCACCATGGACAGAGATAAAAAATAACCACATGAAAGAGTTTTCAGCCTGCTACCTATATTACATTAAAAATGTGCTATTTGCAACTCTCCAGAATTCACTTATAGGTTTACGATTCCCCATGAAGTATATTTCACTAAAACTAAGTTGTTATAAAAATAGGCATTTCCCAGAGGGATAAACAGAGGAGGCATAATAACCTCTGCAAGATCCTCTATGAACTTCAAAGGTATGAGAATGCCCGTAAGGTTTTTGTTTTGTTTTGTTTTGTTTTGTTCTAGGTTTTCTTGGTGATAAGGGAGGCAGAGTATAAATAAACTGTAACTCGGAAAGCTTTTAGTTAACTTTAACATTTAAAAAAATCCATCTTAGTGTGCCGATTGCCTTTATACTAACTATTCAAACTGTTTACGAGAGTTAATGATGCAGTTTATAATTAAATATTATTACAGATGAAGAAAAGTAGGCCAAGGTTCTAAATAAGCTAGATGTTGTTGGAGAGGTCTGAGCCACGGGGCTTCTATAGAGGAAAGGACTAAAGAATGTAGGAGGAAAAAAAGGGGAACAGAAAACAAGGAAAGAGGAGAAAAAAATATTAAAGTCTTTTGAAGATTAAAGCCAAGAGTTTGAATTAAAGAAAAATTTGTTAGATCCCACTTAAATTCATGTATGCCGTTTGCGTTTGCTCACGGCCACTGCAGAAAACATTTTCTTTATGCAACACGCTGGACCTGCTTCATCTCATTAACAGAAAGAAAGGTCATCTACACGCACAAAAAGGCACACCTTTGTTGCTGAATAGCTGGATTAATCTTTTAACAAAGTTTTAAATACTTTTAATTCCCTTTACCCTTAAACCTTGTAATTAACCAGACTTTCAGCCATGTGCTGTCTCCTCTTCATCTCCCTCTCCTTTCCCCTCTGTCTGGGCCTGCAATTCCAGACATTCCTTGCTGCCCTCCTCATCCCTTACACAATCATCCCTCTTAAGTGGGGCTTTGTGGACAGACCCACTCTTTACTTGGCCTGTGGTCTTTACAGCCCACTGCCAAAATGTCCCTTCCCCCCAAGGGCCTTTATGCAACTTGTGACACACACTGAGTTTCGAGCAATAGGATTAACTCAGGGTGAAAGTGTATTAAGTATTTTGAGTGCAGGTCACTGTTTGCTGTTCTAGTTGGTAAAGTGCACAATGACTTGAGCAAGCTCTTTGGGCATTTTAGTTTAGAGTGTGGCTATTCTGTGGCACAGGTATCAATTCTTGCTTTTTCTTAAGGACAATTAACTAAAATCTGGTTTCGATCAGTGTGTTTTAGTTTGTTTGGACCAACTACTTGCTCAAGGGGAAGGAGCCTGCCTTCCACATTCTAAATCAGGTTGCCTCTCTGCAAGCTCTCCAGCCCTGCCATAAAATAAAACCATTTACACTATTTTCTATATCATGGCATGCCTTGGCATCTGCCCCCTTCATGGCGTCAGGTGAAGTCTGCGTCACGAAGACCTGGCGTCTAGGCATGGTTTCCATCTCACTGGAGCAGCAGGCACGTGCTGAGGGCAGAGGACCTGGGTCATGGCTAAGCAATTGCAGAGCAGCCATGACGTGCTCTTGGAAACAAAAATAATTGTTAAACACTGAAGAATATATAAAAGCACTTTTCCCCCTTTGAATCAAGAATGTTATTGTGAACCTTCGCAAAACAATGCAATGGTGCTGCTAAGTCTTCTGAACGTCGGCCCTGAACCTGCATGTGCGTTTAAATTGAGCTAAGCAGTTACAGAGCAAGTAGACTCTTTAAAACTGTTTATTGCTGTACTCTCCGTTCCGGCTTTGTCCCAGAGATTTCCAATGGTTCCAGGAGCTTTGGAGTTAGTATCTCTGATGTGTTTGCATCTGACCTCTGACCTAAACGTCAGTGTTATTTTCAGCTGTTTTTTGACAGGGAATCCAACAGCTGCTGTTTAATACCACAGACAACTTGCAACACGGGCGGAGTTTCCAGCAATAGGATTAATCTGCTGTTTGGGGGCTCTGATCTGAAGCTGGCTATAATCTTCCTACACAGGGCGTGGGAGTGGGGAATACAACTCAGCCTGAAGAGTTATACTATTTTTTTTAATTGGGACAAAATATACACAATGTTAGCCTTTAATCAAACAAAAGACATTTTCTTGCTGCAATTAAAAGGTAACAGCAAAGTGTTTTGCTTTCTAATGGTTATGATAACTGAATTTGTAAACTCTGTTCAGTGGAGTAGAATAGTCACAAAGAAATTCTGAAATGATAGTATCTATATTGATAAATGCTGGTTGAAATATTTTAAAAATGTTTCTAAGAAATCTGAGGCTCTGAGAAAATGTGGCTTTTCCATAGAAACTTTATTTGGCAAAGGGCAATACATTTTTAGAAAAGCAGATTAATCTAAAAGTGTATTTCAAGCAATTTTGTGACTTAACCCCAAAAAACAAATACCAGAACTTTTTTTTTTTAAAGTACATTTTTTGGTGGTTTTCTTTGCATGAGAGAAACTTCGAAAATCTTGAAAAGATTGATAGTCAGGTCAATGATTTGCAGCTGGTTTCAAAGTCCCTGGTTGCAAGTGCGTAGTTTTAATGGCAAAACTCGTTTGGGTTGTCAGGATGTAATTTTTTTTTTTCCATTTGCTATCAAACATCAGCTGATAGGGAAAGAGCTCAAAGCTGTCCTCCACATTTAAGATAATGGCAAAAATAACAGGCGCTTGGCGTTACCATACTAGGGGTGTGGTGATTCTCTCTCGTTCCACTCCGCTCTCTCTCCTGATAAACTCAATGGGGTTGTCTATTTTTAACCTCCTGTTCTTTCCTTTTGGCGGAGTAATCATTGCAAGCTGAGCTCCTTCCCTGAATGAAGCCAAGTAACCCCAGTGGTTGCCTTCTGAAATGACCAGCAGAAACACAGCCATACAGAGGCTGTCCAAAGTATAAACTCTGCTTCTAAGGTACCATGTCCAGCCAAGGAAGTCCTGGTGCAGAGTTTTCTACGACAACAGTCAGTTCAGTAGCTGTGCAGGCTGGGGACTCCAAAATCATTATAGCTGTCATAAAGGTAAGGTAACAACTTTCTTTTTTCTGTGTGGCTGTGGACTTCTTGCTGCGTGTTGATAACCCTAAAGAACATTCCATGCGATCGCCAGGACACGGCATTTAGAAGATAACACAGCAAGCCCTTTTATTGCTTTCTTAAATCTGCAACTAAGAGAAACCTCTACGAAGTTGCAGCCGGTTATCTGAGTTTCCCTTTCCTTTTAGTCAGCCAGAAAGCATCTACAGCAGCTTGATTTAAACATGAAAACCCTACCACATACTTTCAATTTGCTCTTTAGAAGCAAGGCGTGAGTGATTAGAGGTTCGTGATTGTCAGGCTGAAGAGCCCTGCGGAGCTGTGCAATACTTGTGAGTTTTGAGAGTGGATGTGATGGAGGTGGGAGGAGGCAGGTCCTGTAAATGGGGGTGGCCCTGTTTTGAGCACAGTGGGGCTCAGGAAGCACCTAGAAAGAGGCTCCCATATGTGCCCTCGGCAACTCTGGTTTTGACACACTAAAGACACTACTGAATCCTTATCACACTGTTGGGGAAGTGAAGACCCTGCCAGGGAAGGTGCAAAGGGCTTGTGTCAAATTTGCTTTTAACGGCAGGAAGTGGAAGCCACTTGGGGCTTAAGATTACTGCACGTTTTATGTCAAGCAATTTGCCCATTTGCAAAGATGACCAGGCATCTTTAGGTTGAAGAAGACATCTGTGATTTTATTCTCTGTAGAAATGCCCTGAAAAAATCTCCGAAGCATTAGGCTTGTGCTTTAGACAATTTATCACCTAAAGAATTCAGTGTTTAATGAAGGGAAACCTGGCAAACAAGCAGCCAGTTACTTTCAGGACCCCACCAGACTTGATTGAATGGCTTTTCTGGCCTTTTGCTAGAGCATGGACAACAAGGACTGTTTAATTTAAGTTAATTGCTGTGAATTTTACTGTTATGTGAAAATTTGTAACAGGAAAACAGAATTTTACATTGAGCACAACGATTTGCTGTAGGACAGAATGCAAAGTGTTCCTACCAAGGATGATTTCCCAGTGTTGTTGAGACTTGTTGCCACAGAAACAGAACGTCTGCTGACTCCCTCATGGCCTCCTCTTTTCAAAGTCAGTGAGTAGAGATGGAAGGAAGCTGAAGCGGAAGTAGCAAGAACTGATCATTTGCACATGATTTAATGATGCTTTGAGTAACTGCAAATTTCGGCAGTGAGGGAAAAGAGGCTAACTCACTATTTTTAAAGAAGTTAGCTTTTCTTGTCCTCAAATATGAAACATTCTTAGAGCAGGATGAGGAACAACATAGGGAATAAAATATAAGAGAAGCAGAGTAGATTGAATGCAAAAAAAAAGAAAGAAAAACCTCTAAAATTACACTGGAAACTCTTATTTTAACTGAATTGTGTTTCTAAGAATGTTCCCTCACTGCCCCTCCCAGATTCCCTTCCCTTACTGCCATTTCCAAATGAAATACAGCCCAAGGTGTTCAGAGTAGAAAGTCCATCTTGATGGAATAGAAGTGCCTGTGTCTGATCTATAGTGACTTCTTCTAAACTATCTCAGGGCACTAATTATATTCTATAATAGAAACACATTTTTCTCATTTTTCTTTAGTAATTCACATATCCACATGCACGTGCCTGTTAGTGGTTTCTTTTGCTTAATCAGTTGTTGCTTCTTAGAAAAGCAATTCCTCAGGAAATGCAATGATGGATTATGTCTTAGAGCAGTGAAAATCCTGAGTGTGGAAAACACGTTAATAGCATTCAAATGGCAGTTGTCACAGGCATCTAATTTTATTAATATTTTCCTGCATGCTTTATTGAATACTCAACAACGGTTGAAAAATGTTATGTTTTTAGCTTTGAAAACAGATAAAAATTAATTGCTTCATCTGATACTTATTCTTTCTGCTTGAACCAGCAAGGCCAATCTAAAGACACTAATCAGCATAATTGCATTTATTAATACAAAAACTTTTTCATATGAACTTTGTGTCCTACTTGCCCAAGTGGAATTTCATTATTTTATGGAGTTTTGCGAATGAGAATGGGTACAATTGTGTGAATTATTCTGTAATTTTGTAATATTCAATAATACATAATTCATTGTACATGTTCCTCACTTGGGAATTTTTAATTCAAATCCAATATTCTCAGGGAATAATTCATCCTAAGAATAATAAACAAGGCAGGGCATGGATTTATGTTAGATCTGTTATGCTTCAATTTAAGTAAGGTCCATCTCTATGGAAAGAATAAAGTGTTTACAATGTAACTGGAAATTTAAAATATATGTAAAAAAGGAGAAGGGTGAAGAGGAAGGAACAAGAGGAACTAAAAGTGCATTTTATTTCATTTTTATTTTTAGTGTGGCAAATGGGTACAACTTCAATTGGCTGAATCACAGCCCAATCTTCTAGAAATTGGTAGCAGTCAAGATGAAACCAAAAAACTTCTTCACGATCATGAACTTCTTTTGGCCAAGCTCAAGGTAAGATATTAAGATGTGAAGCCGAAACAAAATTAAAAAGAGATAAAAAGCTATTTCTTACACTTCTTGATTCCTCTGGTGTCACTGGCCTATGGCCATCTTAACATGGTGCCAGACAGATAATGGAAAACACTATAGTTATTTATGAGTAAACATTAGCATCAGAGAGAAGTAATGAGATTTTTTTCATCTTTCCCTAATGTGATAGAAAATATGGAGTGATAATATTTTCACTGTGGAGAAATAAGTAAGTCTTTTCCAGGCTGCCTCAGTGAAAAAAAATTCTGTCATTTTTCCATTTCATGAAAGAGACTGTGAAGTCACAAGAACAGATCCAAACTTTCCATCGCTAATGATACCTGCCGGTAAAAGTAAGTTAGAGGATTTTTCCCCTGTTGAACTATTGAAAATACCTAATTTTGAGCTTTGTATTAAGAGCTCTTGAAAACAAATAATACTATTAGTAAAAAAGCCAGACGTATTATTCCATATATGTTGTGGATATTTAGTTAAGAATCTAAAAATAACATTGGTTTAAATTGCCAGGTAAGGGCCAGGGAACGTCAGGGCCAACTACATAATTTGTGCAGCCCAGAGCAAAATGAAAATGTGGGGCCCCTTGTTCAAAAAACAGGAGAAAGTTTTTTCTTGACTCATCATGGTGTTTTTAATTCGCTATTTAATGTCTGGCTCCTGCGGGCACAGGGCTATGTGTGGGGTGAGCACGTACTCTCACAGGTGCCCAGCCTTGCGCAGGACTCAGTGCGCCGGGCGTGGGCCTGACCCACCCCACCCATTGCAGGTGGCAATGGTCACTGAGCCGCCGAGTGGGGTGGAGGAGCAAACAGGACAGCAGAATCTACACCCTGGAGGCAGGATCACACGTGCGATGAGGCTCCAATCCCCCAGCACTTTCTTCATTGTCATAGTTGGTCACAAAATTATAAAACACAAATTCCAAGATAAAATTATTAAGAATTTCAAGACAGAGACAGATAGAGCATTAGACCCCAAGTGGCATTCCCTTCTGAAAATGGAGCCCTGGGATGCAGCCAGCCCTGTTGATAACAACCCTCTTAGGCAAATGAATGTCTTCACTAAGATCAAAGGGGTTTGATTGAGGATTCAGAGGCCTGCAATGACTAGGACGTTCTGCATTTTTAATACGTCAGTACTACTGGCTTTTTTGAACATCTAGGCTGGAATTTACACTTGTATTGTAGTTTTAGAGCCAGCTCTGATCTGCAGCTGATATATAGGCAGTGGTTTTATGATTGGATAGTGGTAAAAGTAATTGGGAGAATCAAACTGAAAAGCTGAAGAAAGAACTAGTACTGAAGAATGGGGCCGTTGTAATCCAGAATTTATTCCCCTGTTTGACAGCTCCTTGCTATGGGCTCTGGGTTGTCTTTCAAGGCAGAAATCCTTGGTCATCAGGATGTTTTCTGAATATAGAAAAAAACTATTATTATGTGAAGGAACATTGAACCAATAATCAAAAGACCTATTGTTTTAGCTCTAATTATGCCACAAACTAATGCAACTTGGCTAACAACTGAAGATCTTCCTGCTATACAAAAAGCTGTGTAAACTTATCTTGAATCCCCAATTCTATGGATTGTGGAAACCCAACAAAGGTTTGCTTTTTCCTGGTCCCTTGTGTCACCAGCTCCAGTGTCAACTGTTTCTGCTAAAGCTAACCTGGATTTGAAGTCACATCCCTTCCCAGGTTCCCACTAATAATTCATGCCCAGCCAGCATTTTCCAGTGCACTGATGAAGGATCGGGGGTTGGGGGGGTGGTCCCAACAGTTTGGGCCTCTTGAGCTACCTCTCTTCTCCCTTCATCCCTGTTCTAGTCAAGATCACAACTCCAAGGAGAATGCCTTCTTAGGTGAGGCAATTCAGCACCTCTGAAGCTATGCTCAAATTTGCATACCTAAATCCATCCAGGAGCTCAGCTAGAAAAGGGTTTTCCATTTAATAGGGTTCCTCTTTGTTAGAAGGCGCTTGTGGTCCTAGATTCTGTCTTGTTGTCCTTTGATGCCAGCCATTTGGGCTGGGGACTGGCCACTTAAGTCCTCTGGACTTCAAGCTTTTTATCGGTAAAAGGAGGGCATGGTACAGATCAAAGCTTCCTATCTATTGTGGATCTTACCATAATGTGCCATGGGATCATGGGACCATTCTCCCTCTCTGCATATGGGTCTAAAAACATGAGGTCTCAAATAAAAAGGTCTTTTGGCTTCACCTGGGCCTCTAGCCATAACCTCTTAATGTCCACATCTCATACTCTCCCCCACCCACCCACTACTATCAACCCAGCCACCCAGCCCCAAGAAATTTCAAGTAGTAGTATTGTCTTCCAGATATAATTGACTCTAATGCTATTAGTATAAAAAAAGGAAAAAAATTATCAGGGAGTTCAAAGTCTATTTCAGATTTGCCAACGAGAGACTTTTAAAAATAATGAAAATGTTAATTCCATCTTCCAAATGGATAGATCATTAATTCAACCAATTTGCTAGTTATTGTGCTGTCAGGGTAGGCACAACATTAACCTGAGGCAGAAAACTGTTGGATCCAAGTTGGTGTTAATGTGAGCTTTCGAAGGATGAGGACATTAGTAGTTCAATAAGCCAATAATATTTAATATTTAATGTTCCTTCCAGTCCTTTTCCCATGTACAGTGTTCTACAATTTGTTCTAATTATAAAGAAGAATGCTGCGGAAGTGGTATTGGGAGGGTGTAGGAGTCAGTGCTGGGTCCACTTTGATTTGGGCATGGCATCTAGCCTCTCTGGTCTCAGAGTCTTTTATGAAAAATTAAGGTGATGAAAGTTACTTTCACACACCTAAAAAGGAAATTTGGGGGAGAAATGAAATGATGTATGGAAGTGCATGCTACTTTTCAAAGAAAAAGTGGCATAATTATTATGTTAATGATGAACGTATCAGAGTAATTTCATACATTAAATGTTTATTTAATAGAAAAGCTATTTTCTGCCTTCCTTTGAAAATTATCTCAAACCCTCGTCATTTAGACTAAAGGGAAAAATTCTGAAAACACAGAATTTTTATGAGTATTTCTAATGTCGGTAATATTTATATCCTGGAGATCGTATTTTCCCTTCAGCAATGCACTGAATCTCAGTGGAGTGTCCAGAGAAAAAAATGTTTCCCTATTTTCAGTGATGAAAACATAATCATGTGGAAAAACTTTAACTCCCCAAAGGCACCTAGATTCCCAAACCATATTCAAATTATTTCTAATGGGAAAGAAGGCATTTGGGAAAGAGAAGAAAAAGTAGATTTAAACCAGGTAAAGAAGATATGCCTGTGGCCACCATTGACATTACCAACCCTCCAGTGAGACGAAAAGTGGTTAAAGGAGGAACAGAGGAGTTGGAAATGCCTTAGGGATGTTGCTGAGAACATTCTTCTCCTCAACATCTGTTTTTCCACTACATCACTATTGTCCAAAGGAATTATGACTATAGAAATCAAGAACACCTCCTGGGCACTGGCGCCTGTATATGCAGATATGTGGCATTAGCATTCAGTGAACCATGACCCTTTACAGTACAGAACCCTGAAAAATTTCGCCTCAAATTTGACTCTCATAAATCTATTGGTTTCCTAATTCTGACTAAATCTCTGACCCCAAAAATGCTTATTTTTGTCCTATTTCTGTTTTCTGAGCAGAAATGAATGCACTATAAATAGAATATATTAGTAGCAAAACTCAAAGTCTTATTAAAATTTATCTGAAGTAAGAGATAGCGAGGTTTTCTGCTGTTAATCTGAAGTATATACTAAAAATGCATTTTTAAAATACTTTTTATTATGGTAAAATATATTTAACATAAATTTGCCATTTTAATTGTTTTCAAGTGTACAATTCAGTAGCATTCACTGCATTCACAATGTTGTGCAACCATTACCACTATCTATTTCCAAAACTTTCTCATTACTCCAAACAGAAACTGTGTACCCATTTAGCAATACCTCCAATTATTACCTCTACTGGTAACCTCTAATCTACTTTCTATCTCTATGAATTGACTCTTCCAGGTACCTCCTATAAATAGAATCGCACAATAATTGTCCTTTTGTGTCTGGCTTGTTTCACTTAGCATGTGAGGTTTTCAAAGTTCACCCATATTGTAGCATGTGTCAGAACTTTATTACTTTTTGAATAAGAATAACAATCCATTGTAATGATATGCTTATTTTGTTTCCCCATTCATCTGTTGATGGACACTTGGGTTGTTTCTACTTTTTGGGTCTTGTGAACAATGCTACAATAAACATTGGTGTACAAGTATCTATTTGAATATCTGATTTCAGTTCTCTTGGATATATATCTAAGAGCAAAATTGCTGGGTCATATGGTATTTCTATATTGAACTTTTTGAGGAAGCACCAAAACTTTTTCTACAGCAGTTGTATCATTTTACTTTTTCATCAGCAATATATACTTGTTCCAATTTCTCTACTTGTTATTTTCTATTTGTTAGTTTTTAAAATTGTAGTCATCCTACTAGTTGTAAAGTGGTGTCTGGTTGTGGTTTTGATTTGTATTTTTCTAAAAATGGATTATGTTGTGCATCTTTTCATGAGCTTATTGGCCAATTGTATGTCTTCTTTGGTAAAATGTGTATTCAAGTTGTTTGTCCACTTTTAAAGCAAATTATTCCTTTTTTTGTTGTTGAGTTGTAGGAGTTCTTTATATATTCTGGGTATTAATCCCTTGTCAGATATATGATTTGCAAATATTTTCTGCCATTCTGTAGATTGCTTTTCACTTTCTTGATAATGTCCTTTAAGAATGTATTTTAAAGCTGTGTGACTTGAATTGCACATATTTATATATTAGAGAAAATTTTATAGCATATGTGTTGTGAATGTGATGGAACCCTTTCAGATAGTGTTAGAAGATGACTAATCTATTTTACATTATTGGTGTCATAGCAAGTTTTACTCTAAATGTTTGCTTCAAATAGGAGATTCATTTTCTTTCTTTCCCTGTGCCCATAGACCCATGATTAGGGAATTCTACCCTCAGAAGTGTTGGGGACGAGGCTTCCACCCAACTCCTCTCTTCACTTTCTCTTCTGCACAGAAGTGAGGGGGACTGTGTTACCTGACAGTTGAGGCTGGGGAAGGAGTGACCACCATGTGGAAGCCACCTCAAGGGCCCGTTCCACAGACTCGCCTGCCCATGGGCTACAGGGTCTCCACTTTCTCTACTTCTGCTGACCTGAGTGGACGTCCCTGCCTGGCAGAAACAGGCCAGTCCCACCTGGGGCAGCTGGATATGCGTCTGTGCCTCAGATCCACCTCTCTCTACAGGCAGGTCCCACGGGCTAGATTTTAGGGAGGAAAAGTAGAAATGCAAATCAGCCCTGTCCTCCAGTCCAGCTTTACCAGTAATAAAGGCAGGTATTTTGATCCCTCTCTGACCCTGATGTCTATTTCTCAATCAATTCAGAGTCCTGAAGGGAGATGCGTGAGATCAATGGGCACCTTCCAAGTTTTAACACGTAGTTGATTTGTGGTTCCAATGGATCTGTGTTTTAGTGTCCTATACGTGGAAAGCATGGGCCTTATTTTTCATTTTGAAGAAGGGAGCTAAAATGAGGTAGGCAGAATGCAGAAGTTCGGGGGAGTGGGAATTAGTAGGCAGCTTAATTTCTCTTTTAGGCTTTTGAAAATGGAAGACTTTTTTCCACTGAAAAATGAAAATAGTGTTCTCACAACTATGAAACAGCAAAACTTCCTGGTAGCTTTCCCTGCCTCACTTGGCACTTTCCTACTTTACAGGGTGTTTCCTTTCCCAGATGTTCAGTTCAGGGAATAGTAGGGAGTTGTGGGGTGATCCAAGGGGCTCAAATTCAAATAGCATTCTTTAGATTTGGAAAATGCCAGTGACAATCCAGTAAAATACTATATTTATACGGAAAGTGAGAGATGTTCGTTAAGAGAGTCTATGGAGTCCATAAAAATAGGCTTCTCAGACACAGAGTTAAGGCATGTGATGTTGCAAGTATCAAATAATCCGTTACCAGTTCAGGGTAAGCAGGACTTTAGGGTATGACTATAACCAATGAAGAGTTGATGAAAGTTGATTTATTAGAGGGGCAGGAATTTTAGAAGGAGAAAATTTGTAGGCACAGAGACTGAAGAATAAAAAAAATCTGGAAAGGACACTTTTTATCTCAGCTCTGTCCTGGCTCAGCAATTAAGGTTGACTCCTCAGCAGAAGCCGAAGGGCCTTTGGAAAAAATGAGGTGCACCGTATATTGCTTTGTGGCCAGGACACCAACAGCACAGAGTGGGTGAGGAAGAGAGGCATCCTCCACATTTCTGCAAAGAACAGAGCATGGCTTGGTTATAGCAAAGACTGACAACTCTTTTGACAACTTTAAAAAGACCCAGTACACAGGAAGATTGTGGTAGATTAAAGATGGCTGTTAATTCTTTGGCAGTCCTCCCATTGACCAGTGATATCTGTGTCCCTCCCTTAAAATCGGAGACTGCATGATTGCTTTGACCAGTAGAATACAGCATGGAGGATGCTGTGCCAGTTTTCATGCCCTGGCCTCAGGGTGCTGGCTGCTTTTACTTCCTGCAATTGGAACTGCAATCTTGGAACCTACTCAATTTGTGAGAAAGTCAAGCAGCACTGTAGAGAGGCCCATGTGGAGAACCAAGGCTCCCAAGACACAGTTCTGGCTGAGACCCCAGCTGACAGCCAACCCCCTTGCCAGCCATGTGAGGGAGCTGCTGTGGAGGTAGCTTCTCCAGCACCAGTTGAGCTTCGCAGCTGACCCGTGAGAAGCACAGACAAGCCCTCTCCACGGAGCCCTGCCCAAATCAAGAATCATGACCAAAATAAATGATTGTTGTTTTAGGCCACAAGAATTCAGGGTGGTTTGTTACACAGCGATAGCTAACTGGAACAGAAGGCAGCAGCAATGAGGGCAGCCCCTAGGGACTCATGAAGGAAAAGGCACAGGCAGAAGAAGACGAGTTTTCATGGAGAGACGGGGTAGACGTGCAGCTGAGTTTCTCTAAAATGAAGGACGGCGTGATAGTACTAATGACAGGTGAAAAGAAAATTGTGCAGTTTGCAAGTGATTTACTTTTTGAAGAATGAATGGCAGCAAATTCAAAGGTGTGTCTATCATAATTTTAGACCATTTGTTTGACTTGCATTTCAATATAGCTTCTGGGTCAGCAGGAAAATGTTTGTAGTTATAATTCAGCACACAGGGATATGCACAAAATATTAAGGGTGTGTTGTGGAAAGTGTGACTCATTCTGCAAGGAAACCAGGGGAAACTTTACAGAAAAAGTGGTATTTCAGCTGTTCTGGAGATGGACATGAATTTTCCAGACACCATAGGCTAATTTAAAGGACAAATAATGGATGGGGAGAAAAAGATTTGCAATTTACATGACAGTCCATGGGTTAAAATCCTTCATGTTGATAAGAAATACAAATAAACTAATAAAATCAATGAAAAATAGCAATTCACAAAAGAGATGAATCTCCAATAAGCATGTAGAAAGGCGATCAACATCAGTAATGGCTTGAAAAATGAAATTGTAATAATACAAAAAATATACAATTATTTGCCTAATACACCATTAAGAATTCAAAATGTCGATACCATCTAAATAAGGTGAGAATGTGAGGAAAGGCTGTCAGTGAGACTTTGGATTGACACAATCATTTGGAAACTGGAAAGCACTTAAATGTTCATGTCCTGTGATCCAGCAGCTGCCCTCTGGGAATCCATCTCTGGAAATGAAAGCAATATTAGACATATCAATATAAAGATGTTTTTAGCTTACTAGTAGACATATCAATATAAAGATTGAGCATCTTTTCATATGTTTTTTTAATAGAATAGCCTAACTGGAAACAAAACACTATCCAATAATAGCAGAATAAATTTGTAAGTTGATAATGCTGTTTTTCATACTGAGTAATATTATACTGAGCCCCAGGCTTTTTATTTGTGCCATAGATAGAGTCTTAGGTATTTAAGCCAGTGTGGGTTGGGGTTTACGTTATTTGTCACCAAATACACTCCTATTTGATATCTGGATCACAGGCCAGGATAACAACTAGCTTTTTTGAGATCACAGACCTGTAGTTTCCAAGCTATTAACTGTTTATTTAGAAAATAGTCCTTCTTTAAAATATTTAATATAAATCTACAACCAAAGTTGTTTCATGGAAACTAGAACCCATAGTCCTTATTAGTAATGACAGAAAGGCTTTAAGTCTGCGATTTGGACTGACAAGATAGAACTCTGGCAGTTTAGGAAACATAAATAAGGGGTGGCAGGGACAAGGTGTCACCCCCCACTCCCAACCTTCAATACCACCGAGTTAGATTACATGTTAGGATAAAAATCTTTGAATTCTGTCCAGAAGGTAATAGGTCTTTCTACTCTAGAAAAGACACATGTTCATCCCTCAATATCTGTGGGGGATTGGTTTCAGGACCCCTGAGGATATGAAAACGTGTGGATTCTCAAGTCCCTTGCATCAAATGGTGTAGTATTTATATATAACCTACACGTGTCCTTCCCCATACTTTCTCTTTACTATTATATAAGTAATCTTATATATTACTTACAATATCTAATACAATGTAAATGCTGTGTAAATAGTTGTTAAGCTATATCATTTTTTATTTGCTTTATTTTTATTGTTATTTTTTTTTTCTGAATATTTCAATCCTCGGTTGGATAAATCCACGGATGTGGACCTCGTGGATACAAAGGACCGACTGTCCATATGTATTGTACTTGGCCTAGAGTGGGGATTTTTTTTTTTTTGTCTGTATGTTTTAAGTCCACTATGGCTCCTGCCTGATTAGCCTTAGCCAGAATGCATTTTTTCTAAACTGTAGACTTTGTCTTAGATATATAATAATGTATAAATGTGTAAGACACTAGAGGTTTTCAAATGACATGGCTAGACCATTCTCCTGATAAGTTCATCTAGCTATTAATCTTCAGGAAAATAAAGCAAACTTGAGTGAGGTTAGCCCTGTCCTCCAATTTACCCATATTCCACATTCTCCATTTCCATCCTGCCACATATTTGAAACTCAGACACTTGAGTGAGATTAGAATTTTTGTCTTTCTACTGGATCCAGTTCCAGGCAAGATGGCACGAACACCCTCCAGCCTGTCTCCACTAACTGCAGCTATGAACTCTAGGTGGAATGCGTGTGCGAGGAGGAGGCTGAAGTAAGGGCTAGCAGGTCAATTAGGACAAGAGATCAGAATTCCAAATACCACCAAACCAGCAGTGTTTTTGTTTGTCCCCCGCCCAATATTTCCCAAGTTAGATTCAAAGGCTGATCAACACCCTAATGTATATATAAGGTGTGAACAGAGAAAGCTCTAGAAAAGCCCTTTCTTTCAGGTCTGAGCAGTAGGAAGGAGGAATTCCAAGGTCAGAGAGGAAGAGGATGATCCCCAGCCTTTGTCTTTTGCTTTTTGTGTTTCTGTTGTCTCTGTCCTGTCCCAGCCCATCCAGAATGGCAGTGGTGGCAGTGAAATTGGAGGCAGCAGGCAGATGCCTAAACCTCCGAGAGACGGGAAACCACTCTGACCAGAGGAGCAATGGTCCCAGAGCCTGGGAGGAATTCCCGTCACTTTTTCCTCCCTTGTCCTCCCTGCTGCTTGGCCCTGTGGACACAGTGGTGGGAAGTGCACAGCACAGTGAGGAGCCTAAAGCCCCGGCTCTCAGGCTGGGGGACCAATAAGGGGGGCTCTCAGGACAAAAATTTCAGGCCCTGAGTAACAGGGAAGTGAGAAGACAGGGAAGGTGAGAGCAATCTCACCTTTCAGCTCCATAACTCATACAGATGACTCTCTGATTTTCTTAAAATTACTCTGTCAGTTGACAGGGAACTCTGAAGAACCACAAGCTCTCAAATTCAATTTCATATGATGTGTTTTTCACTTTAAGGTCCAATTCAAAGCCCATCCCAAGTTTTTCCATAATTGGAACTAAAGAAACCCAAATTACTCAAGGCTATTGCTGACTGTTCTGAGTGCCTAAGATTCTTCGGTTCAGTGACCCCATAGGCTATTAAACTTTTATTGGTGTGTTGAAAAGAAAGCACTTTGCTAGTGTGTTACACTTCTTAGAGCAGCAATAAATAGAAATATGTAATACAAACCACAAATGCAAGACATATATGTAATTTAAAATTTTTTGGTAGGCTACATATAAGTTTTAGAGCATTAAATGTTTAGATTAGAAAAGCATAAATATCTCAAATGGATGATCTAAGCTTTTCCCCTGAGAAACTAGAAAAATAAGAGCAAATTAAAACCCAAAAAAGCAGAATGAGGGAAAAAATAAAGATAAGAGAAAGAATAAATGAAATCGAAAGTAGAAAAATAATAGAGAAAATCAATAAAACCAAAATCTTGTTCTTTGAAAGGGTGAATAAAATTGATACGACACTAGCAAGGCTGAGAAATGAAAAAAAAAAAAAAAAAGAAGAAAGAGTGCAGATAAAAATGACCGATATTAGGCATGAAAGATGCACATCACTATAAACCCCACTGTATTAGAAGTACAATAAGGGAAGGCTATGAACAACTCGATGCACATAAATTCAACAACGTAGATGAAATGAACCAATTCCTTGAGAGCCATAAATTACCATAACTACTCAGGAAGAAAAGTAAAAAGAAATAAGGGAAAGTAATATAATAATATACTTAATTTACTCCAATGCATAAAATTATTGCTTAGTATGTAATCTTTGTAAAAATTATTAATGAGATGTTTTCATCTTTTTTGAGTACTAAGACTCCAAAGTCCAGTATACTATTTATACTTATAGCATGTCACAATTGGAATGAGTCACATTTCAAGTGGCTAGTGGCTCTCCATATTGGACAGTGCAGATTTAGAGAATAAAGAAGACTAAATCTTCTGGGAAAGAAAATAATTTGTTTATTTTTATAGCTCAGGAGAAGCCTGCTTATCACAGTGCCAATGTACACAGAGCCTGACAAGGAAAACTGTGAGATGAGATTTCTTTCAGGGATAAGAAAAGAAAGAAAACGGGGCCAAATTACTTTTAATGGCAAATTTTTGAAGACAATTAATAAAGCATTATTATTAGACATTGTCATAGGAGGAATAGGAATATCTTTCCTAGTGTAATATGGTTTTTAAAATGTATGTGTATAAATGTATTTGTGCAAGCATTTGTTAACTATTGCATTAATTTTACTTGAAAAAGTAATTTCTTGAAAACAAGTGAATTACATAAGCATTTTGAAATGATGAAAAGTAAACCTTGTTATTAATCCAGCTTGAAAGACTGACAGTAGAAGTCAGTAATTAAACGGTGAATTGTCTGGATACAAATTCTGGAAGCATTATTGCACATTTTGTTAATAATGTTGTATGTAATTCATTTGTTGTTCGTTGTTCATCCATTGCTCAATATTGCTCAGTGGAATTTTTATGGTTATGTTGCTTAATAATGATAATAGCATGGGAAGTCAAATGCAATTCAGATTCTAAAAATAGCTGAAAGGATTCTGCTAATGTGCCTTGGTTAATTTTACTTAATGTTGGTTAACAGATCATTAAGGATTGTATATTTTGTTACTTGAGAAATGAATATATAATGCAAACCAAGAGTCTGCTTTCCATTAGCAGAATTGGAAAAATGAACTAACTTAAGAATTTCAGGGGGTATTGCTAATTTACTTGTAAATATTTCACACATGACTAGTTTTCATTTATGGCTGTATTAATACATGATGGCCTAAGTTCTGAATAATAAACAAAAAGGAACATGCAGATGTTATTGAAAAAATATGGTATCTAATCACTTGAATGTTCCATCAATTTTCATTGCAATTTTAAGTTTTGTGCTTGGAGAAGAGAGAATCAGGGCTGGATATTACATGTATAAATGGGGTTAAGAATTAAATCATTGGTAAAACCTACTTTCCGGGACTAAGCCAGCTATCTGGAAAAAGTGTTGGATAATTAATCAAGATTAGGAAGACAAAGAATTATAAATTCTGGATTTTCTTTTTCTTCCGAGAACAAAAAAATATTTCTATATTACCTAAGACTTACAACTGGCCTGCCAAAAAAGGTTAGTTAAACTCAAGGATACCAAACAACATTTTTAATCCTGAAATTCCCATTTTGACCAATTCATTAGTTATCATGAGAGATTCCTTTTGGTAGACCATGTTTATACTTCTACAAAAAAACCAGCTAAACTTGCACAGCTTCTTCCGTAGTTACCAGAATTTTCATGATTAACTTACGAACCCAGCACATACCTGTGGGACTCTCTCTGTGTACACAGCTCAGAACTGGTGCATAAAGGGATATGGACATGAAACATCACAAAATAAAGGTTTTACCCCTTGAAAAGCTGGTAGAAGTAATAATGGTTACTATCTATTGGTCGTTTGCTATGTGCCAACCATCATACTAGATGCAGTAGATATTTAATCCCCAAATCAACCTTGTGAGGTAGGAAATGTTTACATTTAACAGATGATTAAATAAGTACCGAAGTGGCTATGCCCAAATCCCACAATGGCTTATGCCACAATAAGTCTCTCCAATTTATTTAAGGAAGTATTGCAATTTATTTAAGGAAGTACTGCCTCTCCAATTTATTTAAGGAAGTATTATAAATATTTAAAATATAGCAGTTGCAAGATAACATATGAAAGACAATATGCAAAGTGCTGGATCTCAAAATAAGTGATGGGTAATGACTGAGAGTGAGAATGACCTTCCAGATTTAGGACAGCATTAGCAAAGCTGTTGGGACAAGTATAAGCAAGACACACATGGGGCCCATGAAGAGCCCTGTCAGGGACTACCAAGCAATGAGGCTAGACTGGTATGGGGAATAAGGGCTGGGGCTGGAAGGCAGTACACACCGGCTACACAGTTAGATTTGATGGTGGCCAAGAGTGAGTTCTGAAAGCAAGGGCTAGATTTGATGAAATAGAGTTCTGTGTAGGTTACCTTTATAACTATAAGCAGGTTGAGCTTGAATGGCAAATTTGGGGACTTAAAAGATGTATATGGAGGCTATTTAATAGACACTGGAATTTAGAATAAGATTCTGAATGAGACAGTAGAAAAAGATCACATTTAAAAGTCTTTATTATAGCAGTTTGCACAGTATATGTACATAATAGAAACATATTTTTGATGAATTATGAAGCAGATATTTTATATTCAGTTTATTTTACATAGAAAGCAAGGCAAAAGTCAAAGGTAATAACAAACCTTAAAGCCTGTCTGATAAGAAAAACAGATATCCCGCTGGTATTATGTAATTTTTAAAGGGGGCACTATTTTGGATCAGAATACCCTTTATATTTGGCAGATTGGAGGTCACTGATATCATTTGCTAGAGTAGCTTTAGGGGACCAGTGATGCTGGACACCAAGTTCCAGCTGTTTAATAACAAATGTGAAGGGAATAATCAGCAATAGCCCTAGTATGCTATTCCTCCAAGAACTCTGAAGCAAGAGGATAATGCTGATGGGGAAGTTTTGTTAGTGTGGGAGAGACAAAGTTCAGAGAATGAGCAGTCTTTGCTTAAGAAGTGGAGTGTGTGTATTAGGGAAGAGATTGCTATGACTATTTCCATGAGATAAATTGTGAAGTTTGGGAGGAAGGGAAGCAGTGAGAGGAAAGTTACATAAAGCAGAAGGGTCTTACTCGGGTGACCAAGGACTGGATGATTGTCAGATAAGGTGGAGCTTTCCAGCCTTGAGATTCCAAATGGTCATGGTAGAATTGATCTCATGGTTTCCTGGGCAGGGAAGTCTGGGATGGTGACTTCCTGCTCCAGTGTTCTCAGTCTGATGCCTGTTTCTAGGCAGTTCAGGAAACCAGTGAGAGGGAGTGTGAAAATGAACAATCTCCACAAGGAGCCGTTAGGAGGAGGAAAGCCTACGTAGGCGGCTCTCAACCTGGCTGGCATCAGAATCACCTGGGGCCTAAAAAAGAAGACACAGGATTCATAAACCTGAAGGGTAAAGGGAAGGCCGGTGTGCCTGTATGTTTTTAAAAGTTTTTGCAGTAATTTTGACACACAATAAGGAGTAAGAATCTCTGGCCAAAACCTGAAGAAATATCCCCACATTTAAGTGCCATCAATGGAATTGAAAAAGGGACAAATGGAAAGTTAGAGGTAAAAATATTCAGAGTCCCATCACAAAAGTTTGGGGAAAAGAGATTCAAGAAGTACCTAATAGTGTTGGAAACAGCAGTGTGTTTGGAGAAACTGCCATCAGATTTGGCAGTGAGGAAATTATTATTGCTCTCTAAAACCTTTCTGGAATGCTCCTCACTTATGCAACTGACCACGTCCTCCTCTGAGCACCTTCTATAACTGGCAGCCTACCCACCTCTACTATAGTATGTGTTACGTGAAAGACCTAAGTTTCATTTTCATCTTCTTTGTTAGACTGTGTATTTCTATTCCTAGGGCCTAGCACTGTGCTTGAATAATATGTTCAATAAACGTTTGTGGAATGAATGAATAAATGAGGGAATGAATGAATGAATACATGTTACATGTGTCCATTACATAATCACAGGAGCAGTTAATCTCTGTGTAATAGCAAAAGAAACATGGCAAGAAAAGAAATGGGGGTAAAGAAATGAAATGGCAATGATTTAAATGGCATTCACATACCTTACTCTTCTTGCTCACAATAGTTCTGAGGATTTTAAGACAACTCAATTATTAATGTATAGAACGTTTAGGCTCCTGAGAGAACATGGTAGAACTCATAAATTATTAATACTATTAGTTTTTCTGATTTGTGTCATTATTCTTCTTTTAACTCAGCCACAGGATGAGTTTCCAAGTAAATTATTGATGGCCTCATTTTAGCATGCTACATTGGCCTCCTAAGGTCGGGTCCCACCTTAGGCCCATCTTTCTCCCTGTTCTTCCTCTGGGCTCCCTACCAGCACCGCATTAGACATAGTAGTGTCACGTGAATGCAGTACTCAAACCAGTGTGGCCTGTATAATGTGGTTTATGAAGTATTTACATCAGCGTCACCTTGGGTACCTGTTAAAGGGCAGCTCTCATCATTTAGCATCAGTTAGCATCATTACTCGGGTGACCCATGAACGAATAAATGAGGGAATGAATGAATGAATACATGTTACATGTGTCCATTACATAATCACAGGAGCAGTTAATCTCTGTGTAATAGCAAAAGAAACATGGCAAGAAAGGAAATGGGGGTAAAGAAATGAAATGGCAATGATTTAAATGGCATTCACATACCTTACTCTTCTTGCTCAACAATAGTTCTGAGGATTTTAAGACAACTCAATTATTAATGTATAGAACGTTATTTAGCATCATTTTAGCATCATTTTAGTATTGGCTTACTTACATTTAGCATCATTTTAGTATTGGCTTACTTACATTTTTACATATGTATACATTTCTCATAAGAGTATGCTTTCCTCTGGGCAGAGATTGTGCTGGCGCATATTTAGTTATTATCTGGATAATTTTGGTCTAAATTAGTTGTAAGAGTTTTGGAGCCCAAATCATGATATCTGTGTAAACATAATAGAATGGGCTTTTAAGTGCTTGCTATGTGCTAACCACGTATTCAAATTTAATATTTATTTACTTAAAAACATTTTTTTAGAGATGGAGTCCTGCTATGTTGCCCAGGCTGAATTTGAACTCCTGAGCTCAAACAATCCTCTCACCTCAGCCTCCCAAGTAGCTGGGACCATGGGCACGTACCACCATGCCTAGTTAATTTCAAATATGAGATACATGTAATGTTTTAAGCATATTAATTCATTTAATCCTTAAAGTAACCATATAAGGTAAATTTTATAAAAGGCAATGCACCTAAATAGTTGAGCGTGTACTATCTGCCTGCCTAGATACGAGTTCCAATGTGGGTGCTTAGTTGTGTAACTCTGGGCAAGTTAGTTATCCTCTCTGTCTCAGTTTTCTCTTCTGTAAAATGGGGGTAGTAACAGTGCCTACCTCATAAGCTGGGTGGGAGGATTGAATGAGTGGAAACATTTAAAGAATTTAGAACAAGGCTTCACACATAGTAAGAGCTGAATGTTTGTTACCTCCTATTATTTTGAATCCCATTTTACAAATGAGGAAGCTAATGCACACACAGGTTGAGTAATTTGCCCTGGCCATCCAGCTAGGAAGCCGTGGAGCTGGGGCTCCAATGCCAGTGGTGTACCTTTGTGCTCTCCGCACGCCCAGCGTGCTGTGTGCGCTTCAATCATCAGCCCTGCTGTGAGATCCCACTCAGTCGGGAGAGGTAGGATGGTATGTGTCACTTCTCAGCTGACTAAAAAGGAACACTCAAGAATTTCTTATCAACATTGCAGCAAATCCCATAGGATTTGCAGGAAGGACATTGCAGGAGCATCAGGATGGCTTTGCTCTCCCAGGCTAGATTCCCTGTCTGCCATGTGCCCGCTCTGTGCTTGGCACTGGAAGGCACAAGAAAGAAACGTAAAAGGCATTCTTGGCCTCCAGAAATGTATAACGTGTAGTGTGTAGAGAGCAAAATGACCCCGGTAGATTCATGAAGCAATTAAATAACAGTGAAATCACAACATGAAGGCACTTGCTGGTTAATTAAGTCCCCAGATGAAAGGCATTGATAGTGAAAGCACTGTAGACAAGTTCAGGGGAAAAGAGAAATTAATTTAACTGGAGCGGTTTCATGAAGAAGGTGGAATTTAAGGTCAACCTTGATAGATGGGTTTGTGGGGGCAAGTGGTGTGAGAGAGAAAAGTTGTGCGACAGGGAAGAGAGCCAACTCCTCAAGTCAGAAGCAGCTCTTTCCTCTACTTTGGCTTCACCCTGTGAACAGACGCTAGTTTAAGACTTGTATTTATTTATCTTTCTGTTTGGTACAAAAACTTCCTAATGTTCTAGCTTTCATCAAGTCTTAGGGAATGTGTCATTCTCTTTGTTGTTATTTTTGTTTTTTTGTGCAAGCACGGTAGAGTTCAGGTTCCTCGGTAAAACACACAATGGCATTCTTGATAAGCCTCCAGGATTCTGCTGTTTTAGTCACATAAAAGGCCACAGAATTCTAAGAGAAAGGTAGCGAAATCTAAACAAATCCAAAGGTACAGACAACTCTCTCAAACCACAGAAATCACTATTAATGATCTAATCCATTCCCCCGTCGATTGTTTCCAATTACATTCACTTCATTTCACAGAACAGACATGCAAGAGTCATTTATATGCAAATATCCAAGAAGGAAAAATTAAGAAAATACATTTATGAGAAGTAACATTGTAGAGCTTTTTGAAGGCAATTGAAATCTGTTTTAAAAATCCCATCTTTTACTGGGTCCATGCAAAAGAAATATTTCTTGAACAACAATTATTTTGCAGAATATTGAGAAAAAAATATCTGATTCTTTTTACATTTAATTATAAAGGAACTAAGCTGTAGCTTTGAAAGATAAAGGTTGTTCTGGCATTTCCATTATGAACAGATTTTATAGTCCTTTAATAAATGATTCTGGTTTGAAAATTGACCAAAAAAAAACAAAACCAAAAACCTTATATTTTTAATCAAAATTGACTGAACCTGGCAAAGTCCACAGATTCAATATGATGTCAGAACTCTTCTAAGTTGTTTTTCCTACTTTTGTCTTTTTCTGTTATTTCTTATGTTACTGATATTTCCTAGTGACAACAAAACCATGTGATACTATAAAAACTTGGTTTTAGCACAAGAACCGCTGAAAGTTAAAGAGTTGATATGTGAATTCTTAATTAACACATTGACTGCCACACTAGAAAGAAAAATTTTTTCCTTGGAGCCACTGTGTTTTATTACAAAAATAGAATGAAAACTTGAAAAACAAAATGATCCTTTCTGATTTAATGAAAAATTTAATGAAAAATGAAGTTTATTGACTTCTATTCATTTAATCCACGTTTTTGGAATTCATTTGTCAATATTAATTGTAACAATAAGAACATCAAAAAGATTTTCACAAACCAACTGCAGGGTTTTGCCCAGGCTTTACTTTACGAGGCTCTGGGCTCAAAACTAGCATGAGTCAAATACAACTCGCATGGCAGTTAATGTGTGAAATGAGGGCTGTGGTCTGCTTTCAGTTAGAGGCTATTTCCATGTAGGACAGCTGTGGCCCTCAAGGTTTTCAGCAGTTCCGTTAGCTACAGCTCCTATTTCAGTCTGGAGGCGGACCAGAAATCTAGTTCTGTCATTTGTGTGCCAGTCTGGATTGGGGCACCCCGTACAAATAGGGCAGGATAATGACACCATCAAACAGGCATGTGCAATTAGGCCAGAATTAAGTGGTGTGTTCCTTGCATCAGAAAAATATTTGAAGCCAGAAACTCTTTGTGCCTGTCTGCTGCATACAGAATGTATGCACTCAAAATTAAATTAACTAAGTAAGGTTTGCAGAGGAAGGCATAACCTATGTTGATAGTGAAATAAAGGCATAAAATTCTTGCAAAAGGAAGTATGTAATTTCTAAAGTGTTTACTCTGTTATCTTACAATTATCGTATACTTTGGTTACTATTAATAATGATGATTATGCTAATAGTTACTCACTTTTATGGAAGACTGAACAGTGGCCAAGTGATGTGCTAAGCACTTTACAGGCATCATCTCATTTCATCTTCAGAACAATATTACAAGGAAAGTGCTGTTATTATGCCTGTTTTCTAGATGGGAAAACTCAGACTCAGTGCTTACATAGGATCCCACAGTGACTAAGCGGCAGAGCCTACTGCTGATGTGATTTTGGATGGCACTTAGAAGGTGCTCTTGCCCTCATATAACCCTGCCTTTATCTTTCAGGCAGTTTCTGATGCCACAAACTCCACCAATAGAAAATCATTTTTTAAAATGATCAAGAAATTGTCTGTATTCGAATACAAATAGTGGAAGAAGCACTTTTCCATCCTGCTACATTTTGCCCCCAGGACCTACTTTCTTCCTAATCTACCCTCCTTGGCCCTAAAAGCCTTCTGGTCTTTGGTTTATACCAAAGCTGGGTGCTTCCTAGAAGTATAGGGTTAGTAATATGAATATTTTTAAAGAAATAAATCTGTAAGTTAAAATAAATATTCTCTGCTATTCGAGTTCTTGGTATTAGCCACCATGTGATAGAGGATTTATCATGAACTTCAGGGTTTTCCTCACATCTGTGAAATCACATCACATATTTGCTCACATATTCCATCAGCATTTATGGCTAACTCTAGCTGCCATCAGAAAATGTCAACGCCTGTGGAAATATATAACAAGCACTGCATGTAACTGGGTTGTACCATTGAAATATCTTCATAAAATAGTACAATAATCAGGTCATAATAATGAACCCTACATAAATAAGGAGCATACATATTCACTTTAGGGACTACTTTCATGTATGTTCTGTCATTCTAGCTTGCATAATAACCTTTTCATAGGTCAGGGAGCTGAGGCTCAGAGAGGTTAAAGGACTTGCTCAGATCTAGTAACTGGCTAAGCTGGGACTCACACTCTGATTAAAACTAGTTTGTCATGATCCTTCCACTATGTTGTATCCCGTGGCTTTCTGGCACAAGCTGAGCACGGCAGCCTCATCTGGAAGTGCCCACCTGATCCCACAAAAAGTGCTGTCACTTCACAGCCAACAGTGGTCTCCAAGGTGGAAGTCTGGCCCCGTGCCAGCATGGAGGAGTCTGGTGTGCAGACCCTTAAGTCCCCTGGGGGGTTGTGATTGGCCCAGAAGAGCACTATGGCACCCTGGATGAGGGGAGTGGGGGCCACATAACTGACAAAAAGCGTAAGGTCAAATTTAGGTAAAATGATGCTTTTGGGTTTTAACTCTAAACCCCCTTATATGGCCGAATGGGAGAACAAAACACATACTTGTATTCAAGACACACAAACCCTTTCTATGGAACTTTTCAGATGCTAAGTGATAGTTATAACAAGAAAGTCTTTATTGTTAATGAATACGAAACTATTTTATCTATTTAAATAATCTCCCCATTACTGTGAAATAGACTAAGCTATACTGATGTATTTGAGATACATTGTTTCAACTTTTAAAGTCAACATTAATTATTAAAGCATAGTCTCCTACTGTAGAATAATCATTTTCCTTTTGATATGACACAAGGTGTGAAGTAAAGGGGATAGAAAGAGAAAGAAAAGATATAATGGTTAGGAGGAGGTTTGCCTATCTGAATACTGCTAAAAGCTTTTCTCTATGAAATAAATATTATGTAGTTGAACAGGAATTACTGACACATGAAAGGAGAAATGCGCAGTACTGAGCAATCTAGGTGTACGACAATGAGGCCCTGGTGTTGATGGGTCTTTAGGATGAGTGCTTCTCTTGCATCATTAATGTTCTGCATCTATGAGGGAAAGGTTATGGGAGTCATTTATTTTTTTAAATGTGAAGGTGTTTCGCTTATCGGTAGTGGTATAAACCGTGAATAGATTTTAGTGATTACTGGAGTCTCTAGGGAGATCCATCAGATGATAGAAATATTTGGGACATATGTTAAGTATTTTGGTTTGTATTAAGTATTGGGACCCAAGAGACTTTTGTCCAGTAATGTAACCGTGGCTCTGTGGGCAGAGTTATGTTTTTGAGTCATCAAATGATGGCTAGCACTTGAGAAAGTGCAATGCTCTGAACTTGGAGCTGTGGGAGGCCAGAGAAGAGGCCACGGTCTGGCTCCTAGGAAATTATAATTGAATGGAAATTGGATTTTTATTTTCTGTTTTTAAAAATTTGCTTTTAAGAAATTATCTGAACAAATTTTGATGACTTGTCTTCTCAGAGTATGAATTTTAAAGCACTGATTTTGTGCCTTTTTGGCTCTTAACCTTTTGCAGTAAATTCATCTCGAATAAAAAAAGAAATATTCTATTGCCCTATCAGAAATACCAAAGTAAGACAGTCTTTACTCTCACTTAGTTTGTAATCTACAGAATTTAAAACTTGGTCACTCACAATTGTACTATTATTCAGTGAAATGTAACAACTACATTAGAAAGGTGGAAAGACAGTAGGAAAGGAGTTCACAGGGAGGAGGAATTGCCTTTGGCTGGGTGGACAGAAGAGTTTCAGGGAGGAGGCAGCATTGGAATTGGGTCTTGAAGGCTAACAGTTTCTGGGTGGGCAGACACGACAGTGTAGAGTATTCTAGTTCAAAAGAACAGCAAAAGCTAAAACAATCCTTGATGCTGTGTGTAAAAGACTAACAAAAATAATAGAGATTAACTGCTTACTGTTATTAACATTTTTCTTCTTTGCTTTC
Source organism: Lemur catta (assembly GCF_020740605.2). Classification (NCBI taxonomy): domain Eukaryota; kingdom Metazoa; phylum Chordata; class Mammalia; order Primates; family Lemuridae; genus Lemur; species Lemur catta. Next base: position 48,391,496 of record NC_059135.1, read on the forward strand.
AAGCGTCTTAAATTAATTACCTTCAGTTAGTGGTAAAAGTAAGGTTATTTCTGTAACCTAGAGACTCCACCTGTATCCCACAGTTTGTTTTACAGATAGACTCTAGTGTCAGGAAAACATATGCAGGGTATGCCACGTATATTTGCTCTTTTAGGAAATTGCTATTCAGGGAGCCATTTAATGTTCTACTGAAGAGAAAGTCCATAATCTTTTTTGTGCTCCACATGGCAGTTGAGCTGGTGCAATGTCCATAAAATATGCTACCCTTAAAAGCAGCGATTTCAAATCTGCACTTAAAAAGACAGAGTGCATTTTTCAAGTATTGCAGAACAGCCGTGGTTTCCTATCCTGTTGGAACCAAAAGGGAAAGTAGTGCCTTTTAGCATCTCTTTAAATAACCAGCTTCATGATATTGGCCAGAATGTCTTTTTCTCAGATCCAATTCCAAAATACTTTCCTGAGTTTAATGACTAACCAAGTGGGAGAGGAAAACTTAAATTAAGCTGGCCTTGACCGAGTCTTGAGGCGAGCCATTTTTCATGGGCTGCTCCTCTTAAAAGCCCCATATCTCACTGTCAACGTAACGTCTGCTTACACTGTAAACTGGGTATTCCATTTTTTCTTTTAAATGACTAGCTTTAAAAAAAACAAAGATGTTATTACCCCTGCTGTCGATTAATCTAAGTGTCTCATTTCGTGACTGCCTTTAGGTTTTTTCAACCTGAGAATAGATTTTTTTTTTTTTTTGAGACAGGGTCTCGCTCTGTTGCCCGGGCTAGAGTGAGTGCTGTGGCATCAGCCTAGCTCACAGCAACCTCAAACTCCTGGGCTTAAGCGATCCCACTGCCTCAGCCTCCCGAGTAGCTGGGACTACAGGCATGCGCCACCATGCCCGGCTAATTTTTTTCTATATATATATTTTAGTTGGCCAGATAATTTCTTTCTATTTTTAGTAGAGAACAGGGTCTTGCTCTTGCTCAGGCTGGTCTCGAACTCCTGAGCTCAAGCGATTCTCCCGCCTCGGCCTCCCAGAGTGCTAGGATTACAGGTGTGAGCCACCACGCCCAGCTTAGATTTTTTAAATATCTGAGAATATGTCTTTTTTTTAAAGTAAGGCCCAAAATGGATTTTTTTAGGTTTGGAAAACAGATCGAAGTATTTTTCTGCATCTTAGACAGTGTCTAATTTTTCTTTATATTTTGTATGACCCAACTGCCACTTTCTTCCAGTTTAAAGATGGCACCAATGTCATGTGAAGGCTTTATTAACCCTCTAGGCCAGCCGCAGTGGCTCTTGCCTATAATCCTAGCACTCTGGGAGGCCGAAGCAGGAAGATCATTTGAGCTCAGGAGTTCAAGACCAGCTGATCAAGAGCAAGACCCCATTTCTACTAAAAATAGAGAGAAATTAGCTGGACAGCTAAAAATATATATAAAAAATTAACCAGGCATGGTGGCACATGCCTGTAGTCCCAGCTACTCGGGAGGCTGAGGCAGAAGGATTGCTTGAGCCCAGGAGTTTGAGGTTGCTGTGAACTAGACTGACACCATGGCACTCTAGCCTGGGCAACAGAGTGAGACTCTGTCTCAACAGCAACAACAACAACAACAACAAAAAAAAAACACTCTAACACAGGTGACAGGAAATGAGGGCCCAAGGAAGGGCACAGGGAAGACTAGAGAGGGGACACAGTGGGCTTAACTCCCAAGAACAGAAGGGAGAGGTTACTACTCACCTCACATCCTTAGGAAGCCTCATTCTCCCAAATTAAGACATAAGTAGAGAGTGGAAGCTCATTTGTAAGATGAGTTTCTCTTGTTTACAACAGAATTACGTGGTTCCTTAACACAAGTATCTCTATCAAAAGAGGGCTAGAGTTAATTTTTCTCTTTTGCAAAAGTCAACTATTATTCAGATGCAGATTAAAAAAGTAAGTTATGGAGAAAGTTGGACAAACAGGTCACTGGTATGCCCTTACTTTTGTTGTAAATAATTATTAAAAAGTTCAAAATATCTGGATAAAATATAAAGTTTGGTCATTGTAATTTCCAAGTATTCTGCTGTTTGAAAGTGGAAATTCCAAATGGATTGATACATCTTTACGTATGTGCAAAATCTCCCCCTGCTCCTGCCAGAAAGGAAGGAAGGAAGGAAGGAAGGAAGGAAGGAAGGAAGGAAGGAAGGAAGGAAGGAAGAAAAGAGAAAAGAGAAAAAGGAAAAGAAAAAAGAATTCTCAAAACATGGGAGCCAACATAGGGAATATATTCTGTATCCATAGTTTGTTTGGGGACCAATTAACCCAAACTACACTGTATCTAACACCTTCCAGCCTTTAGAAATGTGGCGTCTCAGCAGCTTATAAAGCCCAGCCTACTGTAGCCCTGACTCTCCCTCACCACGCCAAATCTCACCTTCCAGCTTCGGACAGACTTCCTCCTGGTTTCCACTAGGTAAAATTTAATCAGTGGAATAAGAAATAAATCCATTCTTAAAAAAAAAAATAAGTTTATTCTTGCTCATGCATCAAAAGGTATCAAGATGTTAACATGTCATTCCTCCCACTCATTGATTCATTCAATAGTTCATGAAAGCATACTAAAGGTATGTGTCAGAATTAGATGTGGACAGTATGACATAATTCCTGCATTCTGAAGCTTGTGTATGTAGATGGGCCACTCTTTGAAACTTTATTTTGACAATTGCAAACTTATAGAAATCCTTCACCAAGGTTTACTAATTGTTAACATTGTTCCATATTTTCTTTCTCTTTCCCACCCTCCCCCTAAATATGTGTATATGTGTATACATTTTTAGAAGGAAGGAAAATTATTTAAAAGTAAGTTTCACTGGTTCCATATGAAGCATAGAATTATTTTTTCTAGATCTGCGAAAAATGATGTTGGTATTTTAAAAGGGATTGGCTGGAATCTGTAAATCACTTTGGGTGGTATAGACATTTTAACAACATTTGTTCTGCCAACCCATGAGCATGGTATGGTTTTCCACCTGTTTACGTCCTCTGCTATTTCTTTCCTCAGTAGTTCTCCCTGTAGAGATCTTTCACCTCTTTAGTTAAATATATACCTAGGTATTTTATTTTCTTTGTTGATATTATAAAGGGTATTGAGTCTTTGACTTGGTTCTCAGTTTGACTGTTATTGGCATATAGGAATGCTACTGATTTCTGTACGTTGATTTTGTAACCTGAGACTTTGCTGAATTTGTTTATCAATTCCAGTAGTCTCATGGCAGAATCTTTAGGGTTTTCTAGATATGAGATCATATCATCAGCAGACAGCAATAGTTTGACCTCTTCTGCCCCCATTTGGATGCCCTTGATTTTCTTCACCATATAGCAAAAGCAATCTTAAGCAAAAAGAACAAATTGGGAGGCGTTAATTTATCAGACTTCAAGCTATTCTACAAGGCTATAGTAACTAAAACAGTATGGTACTGGAACAAGAACAGAGTCATTGACCAATGGAACAGAACTGAGAACCCAGATATAAAACCATCCTCATATAACCATCTGATCTTTGGCAAAGCAGACAAAAACATACACTGGGGAAAAGAATCCCTATTCAATAAGTGGTGCTGGGAAAATTGGGTAGCCACATGGAGAAGACTGAAACAGGATCCGCACCCCTTACCTCTCACAAAAATCAACTGATGGTGGATAAAAATCTTAAGCCTAAGGCATGAAACTATAAGAATTCTAGAAGAAAATGTTGAAAACACTCTTATAGACATTGGCCTAGGGAAAAAAATTATGAAGAAGACCCCAAAGGCAATCATAGCAACAACAAAAATAAATAAATGGGACCTGATCAAATTAAAAAGCTTCTGTACAGCCAAGGAAACTATCATGAGAGCAAACAGACAGCCTACAGAATGGGAGAAAATATTTGCATGCTACACATCTGATAAAAGGCTGATAACTAGAATCTATATAAAACTCAGGAAAATCAGCAAGAAAAACATCAAAGAATCCCATTAAAAAGTGGGCAAAGGACATGAACAGAAACTTTTTAAAAGAAGATAGACTAATGGCTAACAAACATATGAAAAAATGCTCAACATCTCTAATCATTAGGGAAATGCAAATCAAAACCACAATGAGATATCACTTAACTCCAGTGAGAATGGCTTTTATCAAAAGTCCCAAAACAATAAACGTTGGCATGGATGCAGAGATAGGAACACTCATACACTGCTAGTGGGACTGCAAACTAGTGCAACCTCTGTGGAAAGTAATATGGAGATACCTCAAAGAGCTAAAAGTAGAAGTACTATTTGATCCAGCAATCCCATTACTGGGCATCTACCCAAAGGAACAAAAGACATTCTATAAAAAAGATATCTGCACTAGAATGTTTATAGCAGCACAATTCACAATTGCAAAGATGTGGAAACAACCCAAGTGCCCATCAATACATGGTTAATAAAATGTGGTATATGTATACCATGGAGTTCTACTCAGCCACAAAAAACAATAGAGATCTAGAACCTCTTGTATTATCCTGGAAAGAGCTGGAGCCCATTCTTCTAAGTGACTTATCACAAGAATGGAAAAACAAGCACCACATTCTCATCATCAGATTGGTATTAATTGATCAACAGTTATGTGCACATATAGTAGTAACATTCATTGGGTGTCAGTTGGTGGGAGTGAGGAGGAGGGGATGGGTATATACATACCTAATGGGTGCGGTGTGTACCATTTGGGGGATGGACATGCTTGAAGCTCTAACTTGGGTGGGGCAAAGGCAATATATATAACCTAAACATTTGTAACCCCATAATATGCTGAAATACAAAAATTAAAAAATTAAAAAATTAATATAAGTAGGTTTCAGACATCAGAGGATAGTTATTTAAACAAGTGAGTCCAATAAGTTTGTAGGGGCTTCAGCAGAAACCTATATAAAACACAATTATAGGGAAGGCCATAGGAGGAAATCCAGAAAGTCTTCATAAAAGATTACTTGCCTGGTATATAAGAGGTGAGATGACAGCTCGAGCAATAGGAAAAGCACATATTAAAGCCCCAGGACTGACCCAGTGTGGAGCACTGGAAGAGCAGGAGGTAGTTTTGCAGGTTGGACCACGCGCTAGAAGGGGAATGGGAGAGGGGTCATAGAAAGATAGGATAGACAACTAGGCAGTGGCTGGAACGTGGTAAGGCCTGATATGCTACAGAAAGGTTTCTCTTTATCTCATGGCTGATGAATAATCATTGACAAATGTTAGGCAGGAGAATGACTTCATTTGTGCTCTGTTATGAGAACTTTATAGAGAAAATGCCTACAATTAAAAGAACTGTAAAGGGGGAAATTTTCAGGTACCCTGATATGCCATGGATAGAGATATTTTGGGAATTTGTGGGCTTTAAAATGCCCTAATATTTCACTCAAAAGTTGGTGCCGTTTTGTAGGACCAGAAGAATAAATATGTGAATCTGTGCTTCCAAGACATTGTTGTGTGTTACGTTAGAATCAAACGAGGAGCTTTAAAAGAAGCAGAGATTAGAAGTTTTTACTCCAAACCTATCGAGTCAGAATCCTCAGAAGTGGGACCTGGAAATCTGCATTCCAAAATCTCCTCTAGGTCGCACTGGTGCAACCAGTTCACTGCCTAAGATTTGGGCACATGGAGCGGTAGAGGGAGAATAGGAAAGACCAGCTGCAGAGGTCTTTGCAAAGGGCTCAGAACTGGTCAGTGCCAGAAACAACTACCAAATGCTGTGAGAACACATTTATCATATCAGCCTGCATGGCCCGAGCCACCATGTCAAATGTCTCTCCGTGTCCTTGGAAAGTCTTGCAAAGTCAGACACATGGTATGGTCTCCTCAAATATTCGATAAACAAATGAGCATGGCTTAACCCTAACGTTAGCAAAGTCTAGTGTGGCTGGCAGTATGGTTGTGTATTCTTGTTTGGCCAAAACACTCTAGCAATACCAATTTATTAAAATAAATGATACAGATAGCCTAAAGCCCAACTATTTATTCAGACATGTCAGCAATTCTGTTATTTTTAATTTTTAAATTGTGGCTGAGACATTTTGACAGACTATCTGCTCTAAAGGAGATAACAGAATATAGAAGATGACATCAGTCACCTTGTGAACACTGTCATGCTGAGATTTTACGGGCTAAACTAGGAAAATGTATTCTCTGGTACTCCTTCTGAATCAATTCTCATCACTGTGATTGTGACAGATAATCTAAGTGATGACAGGGAGGGGTAATAATGGTAGTTAATCCAGACATGTATTAAATAATGGAGATAGGAAAAAATCATTTGATGGTAAATTTGACAGTCATACTATGATGTTTATTTCAAAAGTGTTTTGAAACATTTTATTTTCTTGCTTGGTAAAAGAAGAGGTGGTATTTACTGAATAATCATTAGTTGACATTTCATTATAAATGTCAAAACCAAGATTTTTATTAGATATTAAAAAAAATTTAAGTCTTTTATTTCTAACCCTCAACTACTCCCAGTAAAAGTCTTATTACACATTTCGAGGTGCTGAATGTACAGGCAGAAAGAGGATGTTGGGGAAACAGCTGATCTTTGGGGATTGACAGTTCACTCTGTTCAAAAACCATATTCCAGGGTAGCATGCATTTTAAAGCAGCTCTGTAATGATATTTATCACATGCAGTTCTTTTGCTAACCCTCATAAACAGAGGTGATTTTAAGATTTTGATTTGTTTCATGTATTTATTAAGTAAGTTCGGTTTGGAGAAACCATGAAAGATCTCTGGTTAGATCTCCGAATGTGTTTATTTGCATAAGCAGGAGCATCACGTATAAATGAGCTGGACCCAGGAATACTAATAATGTTGTTAAGGCTCTGTGAGTCCAGCTCTTGAACAAGCTCTCTACACGTGGCTGGTAGGATGGCCAATTAGTTACACCAGGCTCACATCTTACACGTTTAGTAGTAACTCTGGTGAATAGAGTCTTTCCAGATATCCTCAGAGGAAAAGATTGTATACAATCTGATTTTCCAGGCTTTGATCATTTTCATCCCTGAATCAATCATGTTTTCATCCTTGAGGCGGTTAACTCATCTCCAGCAGGAATGGGCAGCTTTTAGGGACTAGTCTGATGTCACTACCCTTCCCTGTCAGTGGATGAGGAGGCAGGTTGGCCCTTCCCAAAGTCATGTGTCGTGAATTTCCCACATGGAAGAGGGGTTCTATTGACAGACAAGAAAAGGGCTATACTGTTGGTGAAAAGAAAAAAAAATCAATAAGCCTACTGTAGCAGTTTAATTTTCCCATTAGTGTTTATATGCTTAAAAAAGGAAGAAAAATCACAGTCTTTGATGGCAAAAACGAATTATGCCCTATCAAGTGAGGAAAGGTTGCATTTCTTCAACAGTATAAATAATGGTTTTATTCTTGTATTTCCGTCATTTCAGTAAGGTGTTAGATATTGTAAGCCTCTTGCCAACCCCAGCTCTTAAATTTAAACTCTTGTATAAAATGTGGTAGACAAAAAATTAAACATTTCACATACAAATTTTCTAGATTCCAGCTACTCCTTATACTTTGTAAATGGTAGCAAACCAATCAGTGTTGGGTAAATTAATGAATCATTGTATCACTGAACCATGGAGTTAGATAGGACCTTAAAGCATCTAGTTAATCTCTTGGATGGAAGCAGATATTCCCTGCGATTCCCTAGCTGGCAGAGTGGTTGTTGAACCACAATTTGAACACTGTCATATGAAAACTTGGACTGTTTTTCTCACAGGTTGAGGGGTGGATTTTTACATCTCCTTCCATCTGATTACTACTTATGAAGTAATCAGAAGCTGATACCATTAAACAAACGAACATTCACATTGTTTGCTCAATTTCTTTTCTTCCTCTCCACCCCCTATGCTTGTAAGATGCAAATACCAATTAGTATTAAGTGATATCTCAAGCAATATTGTCTGCCAATGAAACTCACATCAACAGTTGGCATTTGTTCAGGGCAATTTGGGGAAGAATTCCAGCCAGGTAATTGATTGAGGGGAGCTGGAAAAGGAGATCATGGACCATCATTTCAGGTAAAGGCCTCTCAAAAGCAACCTTAGAGCTGCAGAGAGGAAAGCTGCAGGAATGGCGATGCTGGGTAGTTGATACCTGGGCCAATAGCTAGTGTGGCTTCTTTGCGGCTGATGGAGGTGTATCTTCACTGGGATGACGGAGAAGAGGCAAATGAGGTGCTATCTCATCTGGAAGGTAGAAAGGTACAAAGCATCCTAGCTTTTATTAAGAAATACACACAGTACTGAAGCAGGGAGAGGGATGGTGAAGCCTACATCCCACATATCTTGTATTATTTGTCACCCCTGATAACAAAAGTTCTTTATAATGCAAAAGGTTTGTTCATTGCAATATTACTATTTCCATAGATAAATCACACATATAGGCAATCTCTAAATGCTTCCCATCTTGGGATTAACTTGCTCTGTTTTTTCCTCCTATAATGTATATATTTTCTATCATGTATTCTTGAATCACTTAAATGATGCCAGTCTGTTATAATGTTTAATAATTTTCAAACCTTCTTATGTTTAAAAAATAATTCCTCAAATCATGTTCATAAATATAAGAAAATCTATGAATAATTTCTTATGGAATAGTTTAGATCCGTTTACTTGATTAAAACAGGGAAGGGAATACTTTATTACAGACAGTCAAATTTGAGAGAAATCACTGTCAATTAACTATGTGTAGTTGAAAATATTTTAAAAAATGTGTTCTTACTAGATTTGAATAGAGCAATCCTAAAATCTTTTCTAAATTGTAAGTTTGGTAATTTAAAAACTCTCAAGAAGCCAAAAAAAAATGTGTGGCTTTCAAGAGTTTAGTTTTCTATGTTCTTCTTTACTTAGGATGTATTTTAGATTGCCTGATAGAGAGGAAAAGATGTATAACTTCAGAAAATCTATACCCAGATCTCATCTATAGAATAGAAATTTCAGATGACATCTTCATTCTGATTCTGAAATGTAGTAATTAGTAACAGAAATGCTTGGCAGTAGAATTAGAATCAAATTGATAGTAAACTATTTATTGGTTCAAAAACTGTTATATCTACAGATAACAGCTCCATAACAATTCCCACACATAATTCACCTATCAGCAAAGACTATTATTCCTAACAATTGATCATTTTTATGCATTGCATAATGGGCTTTGAACCAAATTTATTAGCACAGTTATTAGCATTATAAGAAATAATATATGACTATGAACATTGATTTAGAATACATTTGTATCAGTGTTGGCAATGTAATTGCAACAATGGCAGCACACGTTTGTTTTCACATGTGTTCACTTAGTTTTAGTGAGGGATGCCCCAGGGATGCATGAGAAAGAGTATGTCAATACCTTCCTAGTCATTAATACAATCTTCAGCCCAGGGAAATGACAAATTCCATAATGCAACATTTCATTCTTACTTAAACATGGATTTCAGAAACTAATGACCAAATTTGGTAATGCAGTTGGATTAACCGTGAAGCCCAAAACACTTAAGACTTGAACTTTATACAACATAGACTTTTGTCAAGTTTGCTACATTTTTACATTCAATTTTAAGTAGTGAATATTTGTACTATCCATCTCATTAGTGTATGTGATATAATTGCTTTCATATATAAAAAATAATTATTTCACCAGAGAGAATTAGTGCAAAGTTTAAGGACAAAATGAGTGACTTAGAGTTTTTTTGAAAAAAAAAATTATTTAAAAAATATATTCTAACATACATGTTTCTTGAAAATAGGTCATTGTTATTTGGACTCAGATTAAAATATCTTATTTTTTTAGCTTTCATCATTTCTGAAATTGCTATTGCAGGTTGGAGGGATTGGCATTTCATCTAGATGCTTCAAATCAGATATAGATTTTTGTTTCCCATTATGGGTGTGGCATCACTTACTTTATTCCTACTGGGACCTCAATATGTTCTCCATCAGTGGTTTTATATATACACAATAATAGTATTAAGAAGGTATACATAAAGATAAACACAATTAAAATAATAGCTAACTTTATTGAATGCTTACTATATACCAGGTGCTTTTTAAGAGCTTTCATGGGTCACTTCATGTAATCTTCACAAAATCTTATAAGGCAGGTACTATTATTGTTCCTATTTTATAACAAGCTGTGACTTAATAAGAAAAAGTAACTTGTAAAATGTGCAGAGCTACTAAGTAGTGAAACCAGAATGTGGACCCCAGAGTCTTGTTCTTAATCACTATGTTATACTGCACACCATGCATCGAAAAGCAGATTTATTTTATAATGTGGCCACACAAGGCAAATTCATTTCCACCACCACTGCAGAAACAAATCAATGTGCATGAATTTTTGTTGATTAGAAAATATCATCTTTATACATGAAAGGTAAAACTCTGTATCCTCTTTATAATAAGAAAAATTTTAAATTTCATCAAAAAATATTAAAGTAGACAGGTGAAAATATCAGGGTAGTTCCATCCACAAATAAGCACTGAGCAAAATAGGTCTTTATCACATTTTCCAGACTGACTGAATACATCAATCAAATCATCTGAGTAATTCTTTGTTTACGTATGTTTTCTGACAGCATCTACTTCATATCTATTGTGATTCCACAAGAGGAATATCAAGTCCTACTCTGTGCATTTGTGAGGTGTATCATTTTGATGTGTTTGTGATGCTTCCTGCAAGCTTTACCTCATTCATAATACTGTTCCTTCTTTCTTTCCTTTTTTTTCCCCTGATTTTCTGTAGAGATGAGGTCCTGCTATGTTACTCAGGCTGATCTCGAACTCCTGGCCTCAAGCTATCTTCCATCCTAGGCGTCTGAAAGTGCTGGGATTACAGGCATGAGCCACCATGTCCAGCCCTACGCTGTCCTTTCTGGTTTCAACCTTCTTACATCAAATTTTGGAATGACCTGTGGCTTCCTGGCTCTGTTAATCCCACCATTTCTGCCTGTATTCCCCAAAATTTTCTGATTTCCAGATGCTTTGCCCTCCAGAACATCCCTCCATCTTTTAATACCTCCTTCTTCCATCCTTTTCAGTTAAACCATATGATTTTTTCCCACCTCAAGCTGCTACCATCTTCTTACCTTTCACAAATGGTGCAACCACAAGCCTGCAAAGGCAGAATGGTTTCTTGTTGGTCGGAATATATTGATAAACACAGCTCGTCAGCACAGAGCATCTCCGATGCTGCTTGCTGACACTGCAGCTGCACGTTGGCGCAGTTATGCATCACCTCCCCAGCAGGCTTCACTCATCTCCTCATTTTCTCTATTGCACTGTTTCTCAAACTGTGCTTCTCAGATCCCTGGGAGTCCACAAATGTAGTCTCAGAGATCTACAAGTATCTAAAATAATTTCAAATTTTTGATGATTATCTTAAAATATCTGAATAGAAGCTGCCAAATTTCAATGCTTACACTGTATTTTCATTTTACTGATGCCAAAAGAATGACAGAGTTGGACTCTTGGTAATTTCTCAAACAGGGGTTCCACAGCATGTTCTCTGAGTTCTCAAGATTGAGAAAAACTGTTCTACAGTGCTAGGACTAGACCTGGGTAAATGAGCAATGACCTAGGCCTGGCTATTCATTCCTCATATATGTATTGTGTACTTCTATGAGCCTCACACTATGCTGCACATGGGGAATGAAAATAAAAGTCCCTATCCTCAAAGGTTAGTGGGGAAGTCAGTAAGTAAACAGACAATATATTGTGATAGTGCTAGTCAACTGGTACAAACTTTCTGAAGAACAACTTAGCAATTACATCAGGAGCCTTGAAAATGTGGAAGACACTTGATCCAACCATTCTAATTGTAGGAATTTACTTCATGGAAATGAAAGAGGTCTACAAAGATTTTTATGAATGGATCAAAAAGTTAAATGAAATGAATATTAGAATTTACTCAGCCCAATATTATAATAGTTAAAAATGGAAACAAACCATATTTAAAATTTAACAAAACGGGAATAATTAAATAAATTATATCATCCATGTGATGGGGTATTTGATAGCTGCTAAAGATAATATTGCTACAAAACGCTAAAAAAGAAAGGACTTGTAATATGATGAGAAGCAGAATAACAATGCACAGCTGTCTATACCAGAAGTCAATGAACTTTTTCTGTTAAAGAGTCAGATGGTAAATATTTTTAGGCTATTTTACCTAAATCTTAAAATATTCAGGTAAATATTTTAGAGTTATATTGCTTTCTAAGTTGCAACTATTCAAACTCTGCTGTTGTAGTGTGAAAACAGCTGTAGATGATACATAAACAGATGGACATGGTTATGTTCCAATAAAACTTTATTTATGGATACTGAAATTTGAATTTCATATAATTTTCATATTTCATGAAGTAGTATTTTTAAAATTTTGTTTTCAACACTTAAAAATGTAAAAGTTATTCTTAGCTCACAGGTCATACAACAAGAGATAGCAGGCCAGATTTGAACCATAGGCAATAGTTTGCTGATCCCTGATCTATACCATATGATTCTAATTGTGTGTGTGTGTGTGTGTGTGTGTGCGCGCAAAACCACGTGAACATTAATGGTGGGTATCTCTATGCAGTGGGATTATGGATAATTTTTATATTTTATAATTACTTTGGTATTTTTCCATTTTAAGTATAAAATTACATTAATTTTATAATCAGAAAAGTAGAAAATGTATGCACTGTAATAATTTCTATAATGGTGGAAGACACTTTAAAGGGGAAAATACTCCTGACCTGTGTAGAAGTGGAGGAGGAAGGTCAGGGAAGGCTTGCTGAAAGAGGCAACTCCTGAACGGTGTTTTGAGAGATGAGGAAGAGTTAGTTGTTCAGGCATAGGCGAGTCACTTGAGGGAGAGGGAAGAGTGGGAGGCCAGCAGGAATAGTATTCTAGGCTGAGACACGGATGATAGTCCATAGGAGAGTTAGGGAACTACAAGAGTTTCTGAAGGCTACAGAACTGTGTGCGAAAGTAAGCCAAGAGGTAAGACTAGAAAGGGAATTAAATATTGAGGATCTTATTTACTATGCTTGGACTTTGAATTTTATCTTAAAATCAGTTAGAAACATGGAAAGATTTACGAGTTGCTGAGTGACATATTTCTGATTTAGAAAGATCTGTGTGGTGTCAGGACAGAGAATGGATTGGGTGAGGGTGAGCCTAGAGGCAGGAGGACAAGTTGAAAGGCTGTGATAGGAATTCTGGCGAGAAATGTTGAGAGACCAAACTGAGGTACAGGGAGAGAAATATAAAAAGAAGAGGGTTTGAACAGCGTGTAGAAGGTTAGACATTGGAGTCGAAGGTGATGTTGGGGAGAAGGGTGAAGGTGGTCTTCTGTGTTCTGTTCCTGGCAACTCCAGGTGAGTTGCAGACAGGGTGAAAACGGCATGATCCGTTTTTGATGTTTTGAGTTTGAGCTAGTTGTTGAATGTCTGGGTGGAGATTTTCAGTAGAGTTCAAAAATCAGGAGAAATGAATTATGTACTCAGAGTTTGTAGTTATAAGAGTTAACATATTCACTTTGAAAGAGGGTGTTGAGGCTGGGCGAGGTGGCTCACGCCTGTAATCCTAGCACTCTGGGAGGCCGAGGCGGGTGGATTGTTTGAGCTCAGGAGTTCGAGACCAGCCTGAGCAAGAGTGAGACCCCGTCTCTACTAAAAATAGAATGAAATTATGTGGACAGCTAAAAATATATATAGAAAAAAATGAACTGAGCATGGTGGTGCATGCCTGTAGTCCCAGCTACTCGGGAGGCTGAGGCAGGAGGATCACTTGAGCCCAGGAGTTTGAGGTTGTTGTGAGCAAGGCTGACACCACGGCACTGTAGCCCAAGCAACAAAGTGAGACTCTGTCTCAAAAAAAAAAAAAAGGGAAGAAAGAGGGTGTTGAGTAATGACTATTGCACTTTCTTCTCCACCCCACCTTGAATTGTACAGAGACGCAATCCACTCAACACCCGTGGCTTGTGATAACACATCCAAACTTTGGAGTTGCTTGCCCTCTGCCATCAAGACCACACCAATGTTTCTGGAGGAAGTTGAGTGTGGTTTGAGAAAGTTGCCCAGATGATTTCCAACCCCACTCCTGACAATCACTTGTTGTGTGAGAGGAAAAGAGCGAAGACTACAGCATCCTGGAACACCTAGATGTTTAAAAATACACAGAAAAAGTATATTTGTAAAAGAAGACAGAAGCACAAAAGGAAAATCAGAGTGCACAATAGCCAGTGGAAGAAAAAATATTTTAATGAGGCACACAACAGTATTAATCACAAAGAGGTTATGAAATGAAGATTGTTGGCATTGAACGATGTAAGGTCATACGGACCTACACAAGAATATTTCAGTAGGAGGGTGGTGACAGAAACTAATCAAGAATGAGTTGAGAAGTGGATGAGTATTAAGAAAAAGCTGGAGCATGGAGGAAAGGAAAACAATACAACAATAACTGGGTCCTCTCTCAATCTTTCGTATCTGTTACCACGCTCTGTACTACTTGAGAGGTGCTTGAAAAGTGCTTGTTGAACGAGTGAGAGGATGGCTGAGTGAATATGTTCATGCATAACTAACTGCAGGTTCCATTAGGTCTTATCTTCCCTGAATGGTAAGAGTCATTGAGGGTATCATTGTATTGGAGCAAGTAATAGTTTGGTTTTAGCTTTAAAAGAAGGTAAAGGACACTCCATTCAAGTGAAATACCTTCTATAGATCCCTGGTAATTGAGAATATTATAAGTACCGGAGGGATGATATATAAATTTTAAACTATAAAGCACTATACAAAATTCTCATTTATATTGCAGTATTATTACGGAATTGATTGATAAAGGCATGCCAAAATGAGATTTCTCCTCCTTTTAAGTGTGTTTTCAGATACTGTTTTTTGATGATCTTCGACCTTGAAGAGCTGTTTCTCTGCTTCCCTCCATGTAGACAGCATCTCAGTCTCCATCTCCAGCCAACAGTGACAGAGAGGGGCAGCTTGAGGAGACGGGGTGAAGGCGGGACCACCAGGCTCACTTCTACGTTCAAAATTGTATCCTCAAGTTTGCCTGGCTTAAATTTCTATAGTACACAAATCCTGTGAGATTTCTGAAAGAACTCTTCAAACCTAAGTAAGAAGTGAGAGAGATAGAAGACTTGGAGGATGCCATCAGGAGTTTTTTAATAAATGGAAAGCTGGGAATCCTGGCAGTCTGGGGAATGAGGAGGCAGACTTTGGTCCAGTTGAAAAAAACTTCTAACAGTCATGGAAGAATCTGTTCCCAAAGTAAGGGAACCCCACTGCTCTAGAGTCAGTGCTGTGTGGCAGTTTTATTAGAGGCATCCTAAAATTGATGTCCCATTGAAACAACTGGCCTCTGATGTCTCCTCTAGCTCTAACAGCTCAGGAAAGAAAGGGAAATGATTGTCAAGAGACAGTGAAAGAAACCTCTTAGATTGTTCCTACACATTCCGCCACCAACATTTTTTGAGCCTCTGATATGTGCAGGGCATTCCGTGTTTCTCAGTAGGGATGCTATTTGGTGAGACAATCCTTTATCTGTGCCGCCACACACATGCACACACATTGTGACAATTACGAATGCCCAACATGTCTGAGAACCAGTGATAGGTGCTGGAGCTAGAAATAGAAGTAAGACAGAACTTAGGTCTCTGTGTCTCCTTCACAAACTTGAAATCGTTGTCGTTGGTGTGCATGGGGTATTATGCTCTCTAGCCCTCTCCATTAGTACGTTACTAGCATTTGTGTTTCAGCCTGCCTAACTGACATGCCCTGCTCCTCGAGGGGAAGAGAAAAGAAAAAGGTCATCTCCATGGTGGCTCAGCAATGGGTGTTAAAATAAAATAGTATTTCCTGAGTGGCTGTCAGCCTATGAGTGATCACTAGATTCAGAAGGGAAGGGCTGGCTCGTAGATGACATGGCACGTGGGCACACCTACAAAGCTGGGGACCACTAGAAGAATCACATGGCCTTCCCAACACCTTTACCAAGGCTGAGGAAGTGGTATCACAGAAATCCAAGTGCAAACATTAAACACGTGGCCGGTGGATTCTGGCTTTGGGTTCAGATCATGCTCTATTTCCAGAAACTCATAGGAAACACACTTTAGTCATTTCCCTGAGATTCTGGATTGGCTGAGAAATACCCCTGTTTATGAATCCTGCCTAGTTCGCTCTGTATCCCTGTTTCCTCCAGTATTTCAGATGGTGTTTGACAGGCCTTGGGTAGCATTAGACTCTGATCCCAGCACCACAGGAATGATCTAAAATTCTGAGAGAATTTTGAGTGAATAATTTTCTGCAGATTCCCAAAGCAGAATGTCTATTGGCTTTCTTGGGAAAAATCCCAAGTGTAACTTGTACCAAATTAAATCCAGAGGGTTCTGCAAGAATGTTCTGGCCTTGGGTCTGCAATGAATAGAACATTTTGTGGTTCACACTAGAGGTCATGGGAGAGTCCCCAGGAAATAGTGGAAGCCAGAATTGTAGTTCTTCAAGCTGCTTGTCTACAAAACCTCTACAGCACTGTTTTATATAGTGCCATTTCAGTGGGAAAAGAACAGTATTAAGAGGAATTTTTTATATGTGTTTAACAAGGCCAAGAGGACTCTGTAAAAAATACTTCCTAAGGCAACTCCTCTTAGATATAGTAATAGCCAATCTTCAGATTTATCTTATCACCTTTGTGTCAAATCTGAGAAATCTCACTGGGAGGTTAAATGTTTACCCGCTTTTCTCTGGAATCAACTCATTCCATTATTTCTTATTCTCCCCTGCATCACTGCCATGGAACTACTAAATTCTCCTTGTTTCAGTTCTTACTGCATTCTTTGTCATATGAGTGAGTTATCTTAGAATTTAGAAGTTTTACTATTTTTCTTCTCCTTATGTATTCTTTTTTTTTTTGGTATTTTTTATTTAAATAGATTTAGGGGGTACAAGTGATTTTTTTTTTTGTTACATAGTTGAATGGCATAGTGAAATCTAGGCTTTTAATATCCCCATCACCTGAATAGTGTACATTGTATCCAATAGGTAATTTTTCATCCTGCACCTCCCCTCACAATCTCCCCTTCTGAGTCTCCCATATCCATTAAGCTACTCTGTATGAACGTGCATACCCATTGCTTAGCTCCCACTTATAAGTGAGAACATGCGGTATTTGGTTTTTTGTTTCTGGGTTACTTCACTTAGAATAATGGCCACCAATTCTATCCAAGTTGCTGCAAAAGACATTATTTCATTCTTTTTGGTGGCTGAGTGTTACTCCGTGGTATATATACACCACTTTTTCTTTATCAAGTCATTCGTCAGTGGGCACTTAGGTTGGTTCCTTATCTTTGAAATTGTGAAGTGAGTTAAACATCCAAATGCAGGTGACTTTTTTATAAAAAGACTTCTTTTCCTTTGGGTAGATCCCCAGTAGTAGGATTGGTGGAGTGAATGGTAGGTCTGCTTTTAGTTCTTTGCAAAATCTCCATAGAGGTTGTTACTAATTTACATTTCCACAACAGGTATAGCATTCCCTTTTCACCACATCTCCACCAGCATCTATTGTTTTTTGGCTTTTTAATAATGGCCATTCTGACATTGCTTGGGTACTGTAAACCTTTGACTACTTTCCAGAATTCTGAAAAAGTTGATTAAGACAGTTTTTGCTTGCTTTTCTGACATTTCTATAGAGAGGTGGGCCCTGGTAGCTATCTACTCAGCCATTTTAATTGATATCTGTCAGATATTTTTATATTTCATTGGCTTTTCGATGAATCAATTATTTTAAAAAAATCAATTCTGATTTTTTTTTCTAATTTGCCAATTTCTGATTTTGTATTGAATCAATTTATCCTCCTTAATGTTTGCTTTATTTAATTAGCATTTTTCTATAATTTAGACTTGAATGTTTAATTAATTTATTTTGCCTTTCTTTAAAAAAATTATCTAATGCTATATATTTTATTTGAGCTGTATATTATAGGTTTTTAAATGTAGTGACTTCATTATTATTATTTTTTAAAGCCTATAATTGTAGTTTGTATTCTCTACTTGATTTAAGAATTATTCTTCAAAGTGTTTTTTTAAATTTTCTTAACGATTTGTTTTATAATCTGAGCTTTTTGTTATTTATTTCTAATTTTATTATATTGTAGTCTGACTGATTATGTCTATTTGAAATATTTCAATGTCACAAACATAAAGGTTCATGAGTCCCTTACCTATACTATGAATTGTACTATTTATCAATATAAAATGTCATTTTTTAGCCTTAATGATTTTTGTTTTGATTTCTATTATAATTTGTCTGATATTAATATTGCTAGTCCTGCTTTCTTTTGTTAACTTACCTACTTTTTTGTGTTAATTGATATTTAATTATACATTTTGTTTTGTGTGCATGTGTGTGTCCTGATAAATCTGCTCCTATTTCTTTTGTTTGCTTTGTTGTATTTTGTTTTATCACATTTTCAGTTATTTTTTCTGTTGATATTTTAGAATTTATGCATACTATTCTTAGCCTACTACATTTTAAAAAATTATGCCTTTATTTTGGTGCCAACTTTAAGAACTAAATGGAATCTATTGACTCCTCTTCCTATCCCTGAATGAGGCAATTATGGAAGCACACGTTCCGCTTCACTTTCCATATTTTGTCCAAACTCTGTAATGTTGGTTACAGATATTCTAATGTTTACATTATGAATATTCTCTTTTAAGAATGTATTCTTAATATGTACATTAAGTTTCACAGACATATTAACAATTAATGACAATTATTAGAATAAATAGTAAGTTTTTGTGTTTACATATTCTCTTCTAGTACTCCTTAGACCACATGCAGTTTCAAACATCCAAGTGTTTAAAATGTGATCCTGTGTTCTTACATTGAGTAACACTCTGCTTTATGCCTTTTTTTCTCTTGGACTTAGGCTTTGGAAGATCGAGTATGGGAACTCTTGCAGGAAGCAGACAAGACAGCTGAAGAGAACCAGGATCAGAGTCAGGTGTACGAAGCCATGGCCAAGACTCTGGGTGAAGCATGGGCTGCCCTGGTCTCCATGCTTGAAAGAAGAAGGGAGCTCCTTAGGTTGACCTCTGAATTTTTTGAAAATGCCTTAGAGGTTTGTATTTTTTAAAACTCCCTTCTCTACGTCTGAGCAAATGAATAGCACTCCTGAAATGTTTTATTTCCACAAATGGGCAATGCAGTCAGTTCAACAAAATGGCAGAATAATCAAGACATATACAATACATTTAATTTTTGATTATCAAAAAATAAAATTGTTAATATTTTAAGTGTAGGTCTTCAAACAAAAACAAAGTACAGCTAACTAAAATTAAGTAAAACATTAAGTAAAAATAGGAACTCTAACTCGGAAGTCATGATTTATTTCCCTCTTTAGAAGATAGTCATACAGTTACCTTAATTACAAGATTACTAGGAAATACTGGTCTAGAGTGTTCTTGTTGGCTAAAAGGTGGAGGATAAAATTTCTTCTGCTTATTTTTTTAAAAAAGCAATTACATAATTTTCCATGGGATGTTTGACTTGTACTTAAAGTATTTTATAGAATACTTTTCTAAGGTATATAGTTGATTTCTCATAGCTTGAACTCATTAAAATTTAACGGAAGGAAAAAGTCCTAGACCTAAGACAGTAATTTCTCCCTGTGATTTTTCTTGAATTATGTGATTTTTTTGAGGTTCCCAATTTCAAAATGTGAGATCCAAAGAACATTATCAAAGGAGGTGTTATATCTGGTATAAGACAGTTATTGGAGATTTCACTTTTACCTTCTGTGTCAAGTGGGAGCACATTCATTTTGATGTCAGAGCACTGCTTCATTATGATAAAGCACTAGCTTTGAAAAATATGACATTTTTAAACTGAAAATTTGGGACTTAAATCCAAAATAATGGAGGAAAGAAGATTAGTAATAGAACATCAAAATTAAGGTAGACAATCTCATGCATCATGAACTCGTTTAAAAGCAAAAGGGAAGAGCAAAAACTTTATTGTAACTTCCAAGGTTTGTTTTCCACAATTTGAGCACTAAAGTCCAACTCACAGTTCATTTTAGAGACCATCGTGGGGAAAAGTTCCATATGCAATCTTTTTTCCCAAAAAGAAATAAAACAGCTGAAATATACCTACAGAGGCCAAATTATAGATACACCTGATTCATTCCATCTTAGTAAGTGCGGGGTAGGTGTCAACTGCCCTTGAAACTTGGCTCTTTTGAGCACAGGAAATTATCTTTTTTCTAACATTAGCCCCAGTGTTTGTTTCTCGCTGTGTTTTAGTGTTAATGCTAGCTTATTTTTTCCACGATGAGCAAATTACTTTCGGATATTGCATGAAGTAAAAGGAAATACTAGTCAAACCATAAAACCATAATTCAGACCAGCACTCTTATTCTTATACTTCAGCAAGCTTTTATTGGATCTAGTGAAAAGACTAATTGTTTCTCGTAATATCCTGCTTCCAATTTTGTGGAGCATTTCATACTAAGCTGCAGACAAGCTCCTACATAATCTTCGTGCCCCTTTTGCATGCCAAAGCAATTTTCATTAGTGATAAAAAAGAAGAAGGTAAAATTAACTCTAGGGTCTTTGAAAAGTGCTCCCCTGTTGCCACTTCTACCCTACATAAGCTGCAGAAAGAAGAAAAGTATAAATTTTAGGTGGGAAAAGAAAATATCAGTAAGATAAAAGTTAACAGAACTTTAGGAAAGCTTTTTCTGAATAAAGCATTGTTTGCTTATAGATCTATTTATTTTTAATTTTCAATAAGCTAAAATGTAGATATAAGTTATACAGTGACTTGAAAAATTTTTGTAATGTTCTATAGGGAAAAACCAAATAACCTACATTATTTGGAGTGGTGTTTTTTTTTTTTGTTTTTTTTCTCTCTCTCTCTTTGAAGTTCTCTTTAAGGAGTATCTTTAAAATCAGTTATTAGAAATTGAATGAATTACAGATATAAATAACGTGTGGATATGATCCCCTTAATGAATGAACTGTGTACATGCAGGAGTTCCTTCGAAGTACAAAATGACTTCTTATTGCGTAGTTGATTATTATTATAGAATGATGTCAGGCTCACAGATTTAACTGTCCGGTAAGTTATTCCCTTCTCAAACACTGCTGCAAGTTAGGAGCACTGCCCCTAAGTGACAACAGCAGATGTCCATCAGACTGTTCTAAGAGGATGGCAGAGGCCTCTGCATTTCTACAGTGTGACCGCCTGCTCGTCAGTCTCTCTCTCACCATTCCCCTCCATTTACAATTGGATTTTATAAGGCTGTTGTAATAATCAAAATACAGTAGATTGTGTTAATCCAATAGTTTCAGAAAACATTAAAAATCACCAAATTCAAAGCTCATAGTTTGGAGAAGACTTGAAAAAGAGGACAAGCACTGTGGTAGGCTGCTATGTCCTTCACATCAATACTTTCCCTTAATTAGTTTATTCTAAACCTAATCCAAAGGTGAACATATTGACTAACGTACTCCTATAGGAGCACTACTCAGCCATAAAAGAAAATGAATTAATGCCTTTTGCAACAATCTGGATGGAATTAGAGACCATTATCCTAAGTGAAGTATCTAAAGAATTAAAAAATAAACACTACATGTACTCACTATTAAATTGGAACTAACTGATGAGCCCACATGTGCACAGAAGGAAGTAAAACTTAATAGAAATCAAGCAGGGGTGAGAGGAGAAGACGAGATGGGCATAAAACCTACCTAACAGATACAATGAACACTATTTGGGTGATGGGCACACTTATAGCCCTGACTCAAGCATTACAAAAGTGATCTGTGTAACCAAAAACATTTGTACTGCTATAATATTTTGAAATAAAAAATGCTCTTGTAAACTATAATAATTACCATTGACTCTGTGCTAGAACAAACCAGCTATTTGTCTACCACTATAGACATACTGTGATAACATAACCAAATACATTTTAGCCTCTTCTAAAATTTGTTTCTAAGATTATTTCCGTGAGAATTTTAACATCACTCTAAGCATCTCTCTCTCTCTCCTATTTTCTCCATGGAGAAAAACAAAAAGAGAGACCAGTCATATTCCTCACCACTTAGGGTGTGAAATTACCGTGCATTTTCCTTGAAATAGAGGAGAAATTTTTCATTTGTCATTCTTGCTCTATCTGACCTCATTTTTATTTATATAAAAATGCATAAAATTATTGATAAAATGCAAATAAAGTTACAAATTATAATCTCAAAACTAAAAGTTTACCTCACCTCACTCATCCTTAATCTCATTTCTTATTAAGGTCACCATTTGGTTTGTATCTTTTGAGACCACTTTATGTACAAATATATTAATATATATTTTTTGCTTTGTATAAAAACTGAGATTAGACTATTTATTATTCTGAAACTTGCATATTTCACCTCTAAGTTCAATCATAGAGAAAAAAATAACTATTTCAACCTTCTAAGTGAGTTCTTACGTTAAAATTATTCGTAATTATATAGGTTACTTGTTAGCCATCCTTTTGTTGATTTCCCTTAGCAAACTTTTTGCTTATTCTTTAACTGCCTTAGAATGTTGAAGGTGACTGTATTCACTACATAGAACACAATAGTTTTGTTTGAAAAATTTAACAGACATTTGCACAGTAAACAAGTTGGTTTATTTCAGCAAACTTATTTCTAAATATGAAAGGAATCCAAGGGAAGGAAAAGAAAGTTCTTACCGTGACACTTTGTCCCAGCAAAGAATCGGGTCACTCAGGCAGGGGTTGTCACAAAGGATGGAAAAATAATAGAAAATAGAAACAAAACAATACACAGAGGCAAAAATACAGTTTATAAAGAATAGATTTATGAATATAGAAAAAGCAAGGGTGCTTGGGTGTCCCCAAAATATTCCCGTGAATTTTGAGGCCAAAACTGAAGTTTTACATCAGTATTTATAGGTACAGTGATCGGTTACCAGGGGTAACAGATTTACATAATAACAGGTAGTTTAGTTTAGGTTCAAAGTCTCCCAAAAGGCTTCTATAGGTCCCTTGATTAATTCTATCTATGTGAACAAACGGTTACAAAATCTTTTTAGGACAAACTTCTAAGTTTCAAGGTAAAACTATTACTTTAGCAGAAAAGTTAAACAGAGACATAGTGGCTCCATATTTTATCTAGTTATTGTGTATTGCGACAGATCTTCAGAAGTCCAGCGAGCAAGAGCTGTCCCTTAGGCTGATTGCTCTTAGCCACAGGTGTCTGTCTCTCGGGTGGCATGTCTTTTTGATCAGCTGCCTTCCCATGGCTCCATGCAAACCTGCTTTGTCGTTCAAAGCAGGCAAGAACCACAGGCTTGAGACTTCAGCATTACCTTGGAAAGCAGCTGCTACTGACCATTGAGACGTCCTCCTGAGGCGAGGCAGCTTTTGATATGTGAACTAACAGGTTCACATATTCCTTCAGGGCAAAGCCTTGCAAAACTCCTGAAATCATTTCTGTCTCTAATATAGTAATATTAATCTAGCTGCCAACAACTTTGTAAATTGGCTACATGCAAACACACACTCTCACAGAAACACCCTAAGCCAACACACACACAAACACACCGTCACACAAACACACACACAAATGTACACACTTGCACAAACACACACATAGTTAGGCCATTAATTTATGAAAAAGTCTACAAATAACAAAAAGTGGAACATTAATTTTTTTCAAATATCTTTCCCTTGTATTTCTGTTGTAGTTTGCTATTAAAATAGACCAAGCTGAAGATTTTCTCCAGAATACTCATGAATTTGAGAGTGCTGAGTCCTTAAAATCACTTCTTCAGCTTCATGAACATCATACTAAAGGCAAGAAATATGTTATTTCTCATGGAAACTTTTATAGGTTTTTAAAGATGTTAATATGAGAATGCTTATGTATCAATGTGTATTTTTAATTTATTCATGCATACCTCAACTTGTTCCAAGAAAGTTTAAATAAAGCTTTCTTTTTGCTCGTCTTCTAAAAAAAAGAACTATTTGTAAATGGTTCTAAGGGGACAGCAGAGGAAGCATCCCCCAGGAGACTCAGTTATTTAATCTGCTAGTTTTAGTTGTTGAGGACAGCAGCCATTTCCACCTTGTTCATCCTTTTATCCTCAGCATCTAGCAAGGTGCCCGGCACATCATGGAACCTCAAGAAATATTTCTTGGTTGAATAAATGGTTGAATTCAGTGAATGTTCCTTCTAAGAGTCAAGGAATGAAGGTCATCCTTTAAATAAGAAAGAAATAGTGAGATTTTCCAAGATAGAAATCTAATAAAACACTACATAAAAAAGGTTTTCAACTCCCTCTGAACAACTATAAAGATAGTTTAATTATTAACCAACAATTCGTATGCCAGACCTTTCCACTAGAATTTGGGATAGGCCAGAACTGGAGCAGGAAAGGCATTTGTAGGTTTTTTGTAGGCATTTGTAGCAGTGACCTGTCATCTTTTGCTTTAGGAGTAGGTTTGATAAATAGATAGAAACGATCACCTCTTTTCTTCCTAATGTGTTTTCTAATTTTACTGCCAAATAGAACTGGGTCTGAGTGGAATGACTTTCTGAATTCATCACAGTGCAAATTTGACTTCTAGCTCTACAAGCCTGTCATGCTGGACAGGGCAGAAGATGTTTTTAAAGTCACAAGTAGATTTTTTTGTTTATATCACCCTTATAGGACCGTAGATCATAGATGATTATGACTAATTACTTATCACAACTTTTCCAAAACTCAACGATTAAAGGACTCGATCTTTCCTGTGTAAATTTTTATGAGATCCTACCAAATATATACATGTAACTTTAACTGATTCTTGGTCTGTAGGACCTGTCACTAAACAGGATTAGAAACAGCATCAAAAGATTCTGCATTAAAGCAGTGCCTGCACGTTTTTATGCAGCAGCAGTGATCTAGCTGGGTCCAAAGGGGATGAGCAGAATCACATGAAAGTCCTCCCAGTAGACTGGAAGGCAAATGGAGTCCAGGTAACAGGTGGGTTCTGTTGTCTCAATTCAATCTTCTTCCACCCACCATGATCATCACACAGCAGTTTTACCTCCAGAAACCTGACAGTGACTGATGCTTTTGTTAAAGAGGTTCATTATTGAGGCAATCCAATGAAAGCATTTTGCAGGGGGATTGGGAGATTGTGGAAGTAGGGACTTTTCCATAAATGTTTGGGGATGGAGCTGGCAGGGGAAGTAACCTTAATGCTGTTTGTGGTTGTTTCTGCTGATATTGACTCCTTCAAAGTCACTAGTATCTGTGATGCAGTGAACCAGTTTACATGGGGTGCATGCTACTTTGTTTGGGGGCCTTAAGCTACACATCCCTGGCATCCAGCTGATAGTAAAACCAATGTCTTGCTTTTCAGAGGTATAGCCTTCATGAGTCCATTGGCCTCCTCTCAGTTGGAAGAGACGGATGAAATGCTAGCTGAAGACAGGAAACATAGTTATTTTAGTGATGACAAAATATTCTTCTTTCCTGATGGCATGTTTATCATGACATTTTTGTGCACCTCTATGTGATACTTCAAGCACAGGGATTGCAGAGAACTCTCTGGTCAGGAGACCTGGCTCCCAATTCAAATGCCCAATGGTGTTTCATAAAATGTTTTCACGAAACAAACAAAATGGGAGTTGATGAAATTTATTAATCTGCTAATCCAGTGCAATATGATTAAGATTAGCTAATTTGAAATGTATACTCAAGGATGAAACTCTGATTTTTAGTTAAGGATTTCATATCTATTATCTTTATATTTAAGGAAATAAAATATAAGTGCAGCTAGCAGTTCTAATAAGCTTCTGAGATAATAATCAGTTGAGTAGTACAAAAGGTGTGTGTTAGCATGACAAAAGCTGGAAAAACTATAACCAAACTCACCCCTAATAGCCACTTTATTTCAATTAGCTTCACCTAAGCTTTTTCCTTATCCAGCAATGCTAAGGCAACGTTGCACATAAGAAGCTTAAATTCTGTAACGCTGCAGAAGTGAGGACCAGGATGAATGGGCTGAGGTTTCTGCCCTCTGGAATGTTTCATAATAAGTGGCTTCCCTCCTTGCCACATGAAAATCTCTGAAATAGTTGAAGACTAACATAGCCTCTTGTTTTTTCTCCTTTGACTTAAACATACCTAAAGTCCTTTCTAGCAAACGTGATTTTCAGGCTGCTTACCAGCCTACTTGCCCTCAATCCAGCAAGACACAATTAAACATTTTCTGAACCTGTACCTGTTGAGAGCACCAGGGCCACATGTCAGGGAAGCACATGGCCCTTGTCCTTAGGAGCCTGCAATTTAGTAGGACACGTACACCTTTGTTGGTGATTTCCTTCTGTCCTTCTTGTGGGTACCTCTGTTATACCACCCCACCCACTATCTAGTAATAATTAATTTTCTTATTTATTTCCATCCCCACATTGTGAGACTCTGGATCTCTGAAGCTTAGAATAGTGTCTTACTCGAAGTATGTTTATTGAGTGTTCTTTGTGTGTAAGTCCAATGTAAGACGTGCTAGAATGATGCAAAAGTGAGCAATAAAGGTGCTACAGGGACATTAGGAGAAGAAAATGTACTCTAATCCCCGAACAATCACAATTTCACCCTCTAGTTTTCCAATGCCCTTCTTCAAATGAACTTAAGACCTAAGAAGCTACATCAGGGAAAGAATGTTCATAATATTGTAAGTTCTTCAGTGCAAGGGGAAAAGAAACACACCCTCTCTGTATATACATAAAAGGAGAATCAGTCGTACTTATTACTACTTTAAGGCTGTATAAATCACTGCTCTTCTGTCTGATGGGCAAGGCCCCCTCTAAGCTGCTGTTACCTCGTTTCTCCAGTTGTTTCTTTCACGTCTCCATAAGAACTTGTTCTAGATAGACAGGTCTTCTTCTGCACTCTCCTCCTCACCCCCATCTTGTTCCACACCACGTTCATTGAGGTTTTGTTTGGCCACTATAGGCATTTGCCTTTAAACTTCAGATTTAGTCCAATCTCCTCAGGATATAGAATGCTTAAACACCGCTGAAAACTGATTGAAACAGTGTCAAAATCCCATGATTTTTCCGTTCCCTACACTGAATCTCACGTTATCACTGAACTTTAGCATCCTCTCATTTGGCAGTTAGTGCTATTGCAAATGATAGGCCATGATGTGTGACCAGTTGTTTCTTTCAAGTTTCGTAGACAGTTTATGTTTACACATTTAAATTCCTTGCAGGACAGCTTATTATTTATTAATATAAAATCCACATATATAACAAGTTGAGTCCAAATATTACTATATAAAAGCTTGTTTATCTCATCATTCCTTTTTTGTGTAATTTTCTTCTAGAACTCTTAGAACGATCGCTAGCCCTTTTAAACAAAAGTCAACAACTCATGGACTTCATAGAAAATTTCAAGTGTGGTGGACCTAATGTCAATCCCGAGTTGATTCAGGGAGCTCACAGCAGCTGTCTGAAAATCGACAGCCTTCTTGAACTTCTGCAGGACAGAAGAAGGCAACTAGACAAGTACCTGAAGCAACAGTGGCAAGAACTGGGTCAGGTTCTGCAGATATGTCAGTGGGACCAACAGGAAAACCAGGTAACCCAAAGGGGCATTGGGTGGCATCCTGGCCTCAGCTCATTGGTTACTATGTAGATTAGTGATACCATGGCACAGTTTCTCAGCCTTCATGGTCAAATCCTTTGGTCTTGGCTCCAAAAGCCTTTCATCCAAACTACTATGTTGTTTTCCCAAGTAAGTAATATTAAAAAAGATTTTTTTTCTTTCATTATAATATTGATTTTATAAATGGCAGAACACCCATGGGTGGTTTTGAAAATGACTTTGCTCTATTGTTGGTGTCTCATTTCCTTCCAGGTCACTACTTTTAGACACGTTTCTTTAAAATTCTGAAATGTTAATTGCAGTTTTCTTGGAAGTTGGATAGACATTATGGTGCTGAATTTTACTAGATTGTTACTAGCATCAGTAAAAAAACAGTCTGTCAGCCCAAAATGGAGATAATGTTCTTAGAAGAGTGATCTGGTGCCAATGAAGAACTATGAACTTGGCCTATGGCTGAACTCTGAGTGGTCAGAGGGCTTTGGGGTTAATGGGTTTGCAGGCTCATTAGAGCTCATTACTCAGACAATAGGCACAGCTCTGATCAGTTGTTAGTATGCTGGCCATGCATTCCTTCCATTCTGGTCCTTTGTGGGTAAGAGCAGACAGAACTCTCTTTACAAAACCCCAATTTAAATAGATGGGATATTTATTGCAACATTTCTGATTGCCATAATCCCATGCTTGAATCTATACAGATTAAACAGAAGAAATTTTTAGGGAGAGGTGATGCGGAGAGAAGTCTCCTGGTGTTGTACCTCTATGGGTTTGGATACATGTATAATGACATGTATCCATAATTATGGAATCATACAGATTGTTTTCATTGCCCTAAAAATCCTCTGTGCTCTGCCTATTCATTGCTTCCTCCCCCAACCCCTGGAAACCACTGGAATTTTCACTGTCTCCATAGTTTTCCCTTTTGCACAATGTCATATAGTCAGAATCATGCAGTAGGTAGCCTTTTCAGATGGGCATTTCTCACTTAGTAATATGCATTTAAGTTTCCTCCATGTTGTTTCATGGCTTGATGGCTCATTTCTGTTTAGTGCTAAATAATATTCCATTGTCTGGACGTACCACAGGTTATTCATGCATTCACCTACTGAAAGACATCTTGATTGCTTCCAAATTTTGACAATTATGAATAAAGCAGTTATAAACATCCATGTGCAGCTTTTTGTGTAGACATAAGTTTTCAATTCATTTAGGCAAATACTAGCGAGCATGATTGCTGGATTGCATGGTAAGAATATGTTTAGTTTTATAAAGAAACTGCTAAACTGTCTTTGGAAGTGGCTGTACCATTTTGTATTCACACCAGCAAAGAATGAGATTTCCTGTTGCTCCACATCTTTGTCAGCATTTGGTGTTGTCAGTGTTCTGGATTTTGGCCACTTTAATAGGTGTATAGCAGTATCTCATTGCTGCATTGATGGGCCTCATCTTTAAATTGGAAATAATACCTGACTCACAGAGTTATTCCAAGGATTAAATGAAATATGTGTAAAATATGTAGGAACAATGCCTAGCATTTTAAAAGGTGCTTAATAAATGTTAGTTTCTTTACTTTCCCTCTCTTTGGTTAATTCTTACAATTTATGAATTCTTTCTCATCCAGCCCAGATTCTTTCCCCTGGGTTTAACATTACTGTTTTATACATGCTGAGGTCTTTTAATGCTATTTAGTTATAAGAGGCTGTCATAGGCATAGTAAGGCTTTAAGATGCACATGTGTGGGTAAGAGAATTAGGCTTTCATTTAGACTCCATTCCTAACAGTCCTTGACCCAAACTTAATTTAGTTATAATAAGAAGAATAAATATTATTTTAAATATAGTCAGTCAATAAGTAAGATAGTCATTTCCTTAAATATAAAATTTAGGTTCTTAATCTTAAAACACCCATGTTATGTTTTCTCTTGCTTGCAGCTGTGACAGTGGCTGGAATAATTGATACAGGTAACTGTTGTCTCTTCATGCTTGTAAGGAAACAGATTTTGGGGCCAGGCTGTTAGCCAGGTTCAAATCCTGGCTCTACCACTTACCAGCTGAGTAACCGAGAAATTATTTAACCTTCCTGAGATTCGGTTTTCTGTAAAAATGTGGATATTAATAATATCTACCTCAAAGTGTTGATGATTAAGTGAGTTGTTATGTGTCAAATGCTTGGAACAGTCTCTGGAACAGAGTAACTTGCTATCTTTGTATTAGCAATTGTTACCATCACCTCTGCAAAGGACAGTGAAGGCTCAACATATCACACTCTCCCACTCCTAGCCCCTCCACCATCTTCCTCACGTAAAGACTGGTCTTGGATTGAAGGCCAATTTCATTATTGATATTGAGTTCATAGGGTGGGATCAAATAAAAGTCACTTTTATAATCTTAACAGCCATCCTTGTTCAATGGGAACTGAGTTAATAATTTAAAACAAAAAGTAGTATTTTTTCCTGCTTGTGACTTTATAATGCTCATTTGTTAGAAATATAGAGACCACTGTCCATGCGGATGATTGGTATTAGCATTCTGGCATACTGCCACCTTCTAGACTTACACAAGCATGAGACACAGGCACACCCACATTTACTAAAGAAAAAACTAAATAAACAAACAAAAACTAATGAAATTAACCTATATTTCCTGTATTATAACCTGGTCTTTATTAAATGGAACAAATCATAGACATATTCTTGTGTCACAAGGAGAATAAGTAATTAATGGGTATAATATAGTATTCTGCTATGTGAATATAACACAATTTAAACAGTATCTTCATGAGGAATTAGAATCTCTTCAATTTCTTAATATTGTAAACAATAATTAGTACTTACTGTGTTGATAGTTATGTGAACAAGGAAATATTTTAAAATCCAGGTAGGCATAAACATAAATTATCTTACCTGAGTTCTTAAGTTTTTCTGAATGTTCTATTCAAAAGTTTCATTGATGCTACGATAGTGAAGAAGGGACATCACACTGAGTGTGACTCAGTAATTTGGGTTTTATGATGATCATGTAACTGGATGATCTACCTGACAATCCTAGAACATTGTGGAATGACGTTCTATTGGAGGGCAAAGATTTTTTGTCAGTTCTGTACTTACTTTAAGGAAACATAGGAGCTGCCAAACTTTACTTAATAAAATATCAGCTTTGTCAATCATGTTAAGCACTTAAGAAAAAAGGAAATTAAGTGGAGAATTATAACAAAGATTACTGATGAATAATAATGTGGATGTCTGAATATGTGATGTGTCTTCTCTCATAAGGATCACTTAAAAGATACATTTAGTGCTTCTCTATTTCTAAGTGCTTATGGCCTGATGCTTTTGATCTATAATATTTCAGCTAATTCTCCTTTGGAAAGGAAATCAAGTGACCAGCATGATGGTGACTTAAGATTCCCATCAAATGCAGAAAAAGAATAAATAAAAGCCACATACTTTTCTTTCTCAATTGGGATGCGATAGTCTCATAAACATAATCATAGCATGTTCTTTCTTTATCATTGTTTTTCAGATGTAAAAATGTACACTCGGTTTACATTTAAAGATGAGCAGCTGACCTTTCTTTTCAGCTCTAGCAGCATCTTATTTTGCAGATAATCTGCTTCATTAATGAAAATCAGAAGCAGCTTGGAGTATTTCGTGCATAATTAATTATCTTGGCAAGAAGATTTATGAATGTAATTTTTCTCAATTGCTCCAATCAGGCACAAGTGAGACAAACAAATATATTAAAACTAAGTTATTCATGGTTTCTTTATACAAGACAGTGTCAAGGATGTCTAGGAGAATTCAGACATGAGGGCGGACAATCTCTTTTTACTACCCAGATCACATATAAGATACACATCTTTGGGGTGGAGGGGAAGATAATAGAATTCACATTTGGAAGGTTTTGTGGTTTTATAATTTGGGTACGATGTATATCATAATCACTCAGTATATTCCTTGGCAATAGGCAACTAAAATGATATCAGAGATGACATATATAAGCACAGCCTCTGGGCACCAGTCTCGTGCCTGGTAGTCATCTATAAAATGGTGTATTTTTTTGTATATAACACCACCTTCTAACTAGGATTTACAGCTTGGATGTTTGATCTGCTTAAATTAATATGAGAAAACATACAAAGTGGTAAAGGTTTAGAAAAAAAAATCTTTCTTTGAATGTAGCTTTCAAACATTGGTATAAGACCAAAATAAGAGGTGAATTATCGTGGTGATACTGGTATTCAATAGTTTGGTCCAGTAACAAATGCAAATGACATCTACTGAGTTGTAGATTAAAATTTATCACAGAATTTCATTTTAGCACACAGGCTCTAGGCTATCTCTACAATTCTCTTTAAGGGATTCCAGCAGCAAATGTAAAATGTTTTAAAGTGTTTATAGAAGAAGCATGTGATTTTGAAAGTAATAGAAACCTCTCCTAATTGGAATGCGTGCTGATCACTGTTGCTTTCAATGGCATTGTAGGCCAATGGTAATAACAGGGACTCTGGTGCAGATGGCATAAGTATCAATTTATTAGCTGTGTGACTTTGGGTCAGTTACTTAGCCTTGGTGCCTCAGTTTCCCGTTTTGTAAAATGAGGATAATAATAATATCTGCCTATACATTTGTTATCAAAATAAATAAGATTATATATTTTAAAATGCTTAGAGCACAGCTTGGCTCCAATAATGTTCAAATAAATGTCCACCACATATTTTGGTGGTTACTTTCTAAGCTTTACTGAATAATCACTGGCATACAAAATCTTACATATTGGTCGGATCCCACACCAATCCTTTAAACCACTAAATAATCTTAGCTTTCTAAAATGTTGTGAGGGGGCATAAATGTCATTTCATGGCTTGGTATCCAGCTTCCTTTATTCAAAAGGTCAGCTTTATCTGCAAGATCAAGTTAAAAATCAATTTTCCCCTCTTCTATCCTTTAACTATTTCTTTAGCTCATTTATACTTGTTATAGTTGATCACATTTTCATTGAATTTGGTTTGACACTTCTGTATACTGTTCAAATGAACTGATGGTTTAACAGTGTTTTGATTACTTAAGCCCCCAGTTGGTAAGAGAGATGTGGGACACATTCTGTGAGCAAATTCATTCTCAGAAGCGATATGTGTGTGTGTGTGTGTGTGTGTGTGTGTGTGTGCGTGTGTGTGCGTGTGTGTGCACACTCACGCATGCTCCCTGAGAAGGGTCTGCATTGCTCCCAGCACTCACATTCATTGTGTGACAAATTAGCTGTTGCTGCCTGAGGCATCTACTAAGTCCTGGGGCTACCTGTATATATCCTTCCACCTCTCTGAGCTCTTTTTCTTCTTCCCTGCCCCTGGTGTTGGAGATTGTCAGATTTCCTTTTCTCCTCAGCACTGCTACCATCCCAAGCTGGCCAGGAGTGGGACTCATTCTCTATTATTCCCTCATTCTCATGGTCCCCAAAGACTAGCCAAAAGGCCCAATTAATTTTAATGCGTTTTATAAGGAGATTCATAAGCAAGCAAAATAAATGGCATACTTTAAAAGAATTAAAACATCCTTTAAAATTTAGCAGTCATTTATCCTGTCAATATGATAGTTTCTGATTTATTTTGTCCAACAATCAGGGTTGCACATTGCCAAGACACTGGGTGGAACTCTGTTTCTTTTCTTGAAAAAATGACTTCCTCCCACTGCTGGGGGAATTGCCCCCAATGAGTCAGAGGTAATGCTGAAAATAAAATTTAGGTCCAGAGACTTCCACTGTACTGATTTTATCCATTAGACTATACAGCTTTCTGCCATTAAGTAGTTGGAAGTAAAGAGTCTACCTAAACACAAATGAGAGTTGACAGCAATGTTGGAAATGGAAGTCCTTATACTATTTTTCTTGAAATGTAGATATGAAAAGAGAAAGTGTGTGTTAACATAAGTCACAAAAATTAACCACATGAAATTATAATACTAGACAAGGAGAAAGATTATATGTGAAGCTGTTTATAAAGTAACAAATTTTGTCTCATGACAATGTACGTTAGCTTTCCTACTGCCCCCTGACAGAGAATCCTGGGATTCGAAAATTTGTGGAGGAGACACTAAGACCTTCCAGTTGACTCCAGTAATTCACAAAGGGCTCCCAAATAATACAAAAGAAAACTGTGAACATTGTCTTCCTAGAGTCTCTGAGACTAAGTCCAAATAATAACAGGCCAATAACTAGATCAGTTCCAGAATACATCCAAAAATAGAAACTCAATCCATGTGTTTAGTAGTAATTATTCTTTCTTCCTCTACTCAAGTCCTCAGGTATTAATACAAACATCAGCAACATGGCTTTAGAGTCTTTTCTGATATACATTATCACCTAATGGATCCAATGGATATTTGAAGTCTGATTATTTCTTAGTTAAGTACGGAGCACATTTGACTATATTGCCTGATACAAAATAAAGACAACTGGTTTCCCTACTGTATAAAAGAAAACAAAACAAAAACAAAAATCTTGTGGAAGCATGCCTTCAATATCAAAGTAGACAATAGAACTGTCACCTGTGGCCATCAACTATAATTGAAAACATCTCTGTATATGTGTGTTTTGGTAATTGGAAGAGAGTCTGTCAAAAAGTCTTGGGTTAAAGAAGATAAATAACTGATGTCTTTTTTCCTCCTTTATCAGTTTTTTGTCTCTAATAGAAACTAGTTGTTCAGCAAGAGCTATTGTGCACCTGGAAAAGAAAATGAAAGTAATTTGTTGCGATTTTCATCTACCCTTAAGCATTTCTGTTAAGGTGGTTTGAATTGCTTATTGCTAGCTTGCCTTCTACAGCATATCTTTAAATAAAGGTGAAAAAACAAGATCCAATCTCAGATTGTAGAACAAATTGTAGAAAAAGAAACTGCAGTGGCTTATGGCATTCTGATGCATGGCTTTTGGCTGGGGCAGCAGTTCACCTTCTTGCTACCTGACTTATTTGTCCTTGACCATCACAGAACATTTTCTACTGCTTGTGTTCCCCGTCTCTCAGTCTTGTCTTTGTCACATATTGTTTGGGAACAGGAATTCTCAGTGTGTGCCTATTGTCACCTCTGTCCACAGCTGGCCGCCTCCTCTCAGGCCCCTCCCACACATCCGTTGTCCTCTCTAACGCAATATTTCCATTGTCTCACCCACTGTGTGATTGTACACAGCACCTATTTCCATGTTAGGATTAGGTTCTATAACCACAGCCCTGCATTTTGGTCTTCATTTTGAAAATGTTCATAATCATAGCCTAATAAGAGCCACTTCTCCAGAATCCTTTGTTTCTGCAGATGGATATGATGAGAAATAAAAATATTGGATAGAAAAGCATAAATTCTGATGGCATTTCTGGCCCCACCTGTGGGGCTTTCCACGCATTGGTTGTGTGAAATTAAGGCAGGATGTCCAACAAGCAAAAACTAGTTTTTCCTTGTCCAAGACTAAATACTTTCAATAGTTCTCTCTTCCAACCTTCCCATTTTCTGGTACATTCCTGTATCACCTCTTCTCCCTGCATCTTCAGTTCCCTATGTCTGCCAAAAAATGCTTAAGTCTCATCTAATCAAAGAGGAAAAAAAAAGGTGGGGAGAAGCCCCTTTGTTACCTCTGCTTTCCCTGAAGCCATCATCATTTACTCAGCCAATAAATTAAGCCAATACACTTCTTCAAAGTGTCATTAGTTCCATTTCCTCACCCCCCTACTCAGTGACCCATAAATACTTACTAACTGGTATCTCATTCCACGGGTCTCCTGACTCCACTATTTTAAACTCCCCTTAGTTAAAACTCAGCCCTGAAATCCACATTTAACAAATAAAAATACTCTGAATACCCTTGAATTGCAGAACTACACAGTAATAATATAATGCAACTCACATATGCGATTTTGAATTTTCTAGTAGCCACATTAAAAAAGTAAAAAAGAAATATTTAAAAAGTAAAAAGCCACTTAAAAGTGAAAAGCAATAATATTTTTTATTTAACCCAACACATCGAAAATATTATTTTAATAGGTAATCAATACTAACATTCTTAACGAGATATTTTCATTATTTTTATACCAAGTCAGTGAAATCTGCACTGTATTTTACACATAGAGCATGCCTCAGTTTGGACTAGTCGCATTCCAAGTACTAGATAGCCGTGTGTAGTTAGTGGCTACCACATAGAACAGAGTGGGCCTGCACCATTTGTGGTGCAAGTTTTCCTATCATTCCTTTTTAACTTTCAAGGCAGCTCTTAGTGTTCACTGAACATCCCGGATTACTCCTTCTTTGCTGAGCTTCCTTTCTCTCTAACTTGTCACTCTATGAAAGGTGCTACTTCCCGCCCTCCCCCTCCGCCAGCAAAAAGATCTGCCTCACTCCTTCTGTGCCTTAGTTCCACCTCCTCTGGGCACCGAGTACCTAGCATGTCATGCCAAATCCATGGTATGACCATGAACACGTTGCTTCGGTCAGGCTGGAAGGTAGAAACTGGGAAGAGAGAGCAGAAGTCTTCTAATTTTCCGCTTTAATCTGCCTCATTGCCCAGAACCAATTTCCAGTGCATACTTTGAATGCTTTTTGTTCTTCCTTCCTTTCCTCATCCCCTCAACCTGTGGCTCATGTCTTCATACTTTTGCAGGGACCACATTCTACAGAAATGTCTTGATGCATCATTTACTGTACTTACCACTCAGGCTTTTGGGCAGCAGCTGATATAATTTAAAAGCTTATAAAAAGTACACTTGGAATATCTGTGCAGCTGTCTGCGGTGGCTACTCGAAGGACACAATGACTGATTTACTGGGTGGCAGAACATTATGGCTGACATGCGCTTGGTTATTTAGGGTGTCTTATTTTAGCATCAGAAGGACTCAGAGGCTATTTTGTGTACCCCACAGCACACATGGCAAATGTGATCTAAGAGGCTGCTCATGTGTGTGAATACCTCGTAATGAGATACAACACACTCATGATGATCTACTTACTTCTGAGTTTTGTGCCAACTTGTTTTTATATTTCTTTTCAGAGTACATCTGGTAGTAAGAATGTGTAGCTGTAGAAAGATAGCATGCTTTAACAGGCAGGTATGCGAACAGGGTATATTGAACATTACCATAGTTCCCTAACTACCTTCTCTTAAAGGGAATAGTACTGCCTTACAGGAATAGTATCCTTTAGGAGTTGAGCTAGTACTTGCCAAATCTAGGGATGAGGTGAGTAGATACTGTTTAAAAATCAAAACAACTCACTCTTTCCTGACTTTCATCACTGTTGGCATGTGTTAGATGACAAGTCTGTGACTCACAAAGTTTAATAGGATTATCTGAGGGTTCAAGCTTCTCACCTGTTTTTAAAGATTAGTGAACACCTGTTTGTACCCATTTTTCATCCACTCAGATTCTATATTAACTGTCCCCATTAAAGCATTCTTGAAATTTCTAGGTCCCTCCCACTTTAGCTAAGAATAAGTAAAACTCACTCCCACTACTTAATAAAATAAATATCTCTGAAGGTTAGTTATATTCATGATATACTTTACTTTGAGGAAACCCTCACATCATTCCTCTAGTTGAGTTTTTATAAGGCTGACTGCATTTTTGTGAAAAATTATTTTGTTTTATAAAATAAAATAATAAATTGTATAGCTCTTGATAAAATACCCTCTGTGTTCTAATGTACACATTGTACATATCCTCTGGTTCTAACTGGGATATCAGAAAAAAAGACTGTCTTCAAGTAATTGTAAATACATCAGCATAACACTTTAAACATGGGGACTGGCTAGATAGTGTATATATTATGCATAGATTACCAAATATTCTGAAGAAAATGAGGTGTACTTCACATGAAAACTGCTATAGGGTCACCAATATTCTTTTCTTTGCATGCACAATGGGCTAAAATGCTGGTTATCAAAGATTTCCAATCAGCAGAGAGCTGGGGAAATTGTTTCGGCCCCTATATTACTGCCTATTCTCCATGCTAGAAAATGCTAAAAGTTGGTGCAGACCTTTTGATCTCATAGTCAGCTTTGTGATAGTGGATCTATGATTGTCCTAGGGTGTCTGATTCTAGGTGAGCCTCTAACTCTGACATACGTATGTGGTGTGTGCACATTTATTGTGGGAAACTTCAGACCTAACCTAGCTTTCTCCTTGGCCATCTTGAGGCTGTTGCAGGCAAGACAACCTGGCTAGAGAAAAACATAGTATGGGGCTTGGGATATGGCCCATTATTTTGAATGGCTGCCAGTATTCATCTTTCAGGCTTGATGTCATCCCTCTGATGACTGTGAGACTTTAGGTTACTCAAGAGGGGAAGCAGGGAATAGAGGAAAGAACATGGACTTTGAGATCTTGTAGACTTGTGGACAATTCCTGTCTCAGCTACTTACTACACAGCCCTGGAT
Organism: Lemur catta; assembly: GCF_020740605.2. Taxonomy (NCBI): domain Eukaryota; kingdom Metazoa; phylum Chordata; class Mammalia; order Primates; family Lemuridae; genus Lemur; species Lemur catta. The sequence continues at coordinate 48,429,615 of NC_059135.1, forward strand.
AAGCTGCTTAACCTCTCAAAAACTCAGTTACCTCTTCTCAGCAATGATGATATCACACCTACTATAAAACTGTGAAATAGAGATGTGGCCTCCAAATCAACTAGGCAACTGTCTAGCTTGTAGCAGCCTCTTAAGAATCAGTGGCTATCGTGAGATCATATGGGTAACTCTCCATAGGATCTGAGAGTAAAAATCCAAGTCTCCTTTAATTGGGATAACGAATCTGCATCCAGGGGTCCCATGTCAAGTTATGGCATCATTTTAAAATGGATGAGCTTCTTTCCAGTTCTCTGCTATTTGTTGTTTTAGCATTGTATATGGCATGTATTGTAAACCAAGTCTACATGAATGTCAGTCACACTCTTAGCCACTTGTAATGTCAATGGAATTTTAATAACCCTTCTACATTTTCTGGATGTAGATTTCCAGCAATTGTAGCAAACTAAATATTTTTGTTGTCTTTTTCATAGCAAAAATATAATTCTACATATGCTGTTTAATATCTTCATATGGGTTTATGTAACTATACTCAGATTCATATTTGTATTCAGGAAAGAATTCATATTTTAAAAGAATGCATGATTTATGGACTGTATGGGAATCTATTTTGGTTCTTTGCTAGGAGGTTTTGAATTCTTCACGCCATGTAATCTACTGAACTGACAAGTCATTTTCATGCTTTTCTGGAATTATTTTGTGTTTTTCTCTTAAGCATGAAAAGGTTGAAATGAAGAAAAATAAAAAACTTGATCATGTTAATATAGTTTATATAAAGAGAAATTCATTTTTAGTTTTGAAAGGTTGAGAAATTATTTCTGAATTTTTACTCACTTCTTCTGATTATTTGAATTTTGATCTTTCTTTATTACTTCCTACCTAGGTTACTTGCTGGTTTCAGAAAACCATCAGAGATTTACAGGAGCAAAGTCTAGGTTCATCTCTTTCAGACAACGAGGAGCTAATTCGTAAGCATGAGGAACTGATAATAAAAGCAAAGGTAAGAGACATATTAGACACATTAAGATGTAATTGAAAAATGCATGAACTTTTCTTGAATATGCTTCTGTGGGTAATTAGAGGAGAACTAAAAAACACTTTTTGAATAATCTACTATTTACACAATAAAGATCCTGATAACATTAGCAAATACCACTGTGCATTGATTGAGCTTCTAGAATAATAATAAACAAAACAATGGCTTCTACAACAATAACTATATTTTTTTGAGTAGTTACTATTTACTGGGCACCGTACTAAGATATGTGAGAGGCATTATCTAAATTATCACAAACCCTTAAAGGGTAGATATTATTTTCCCCATTTTGTGGATCAATCACAGAGGCTTAGAAATTCAAAGTAACTTGATCCATGTAATAGGTCTTGTTAGTGGCAGAGTTGAAATTCAATTCTAGGTTTTGTCTAATTCCGGGGCTTAAGCTCTTAAACATTACACTTTATTAGCTTTCTAAAAAAAATTATTTCTACACTGAGGGCTCGCTACACTATCACTTTTATGATTTCCAGGTATAGTTTGATTGCTCTTCCCATTTACGTTTCCCTAGTTCCTTAACTTGCTTCAAATATCTCAGTTTTGCAATAGGTAACAGCTGCCAGCCAGGCAACCCCTTGTAGGTGTATGGAATGTGCAAAAATGGAACCATGAAGTGCTAAAAGCAAAATGAGCAAGGCAGCCATGTGGCAGTTTCTCCTCTCCCCATTGTGTCTCGTTATTTGGAGATCTATGCATTTATACTTGTGGGGGGTGGGGTGGTCTATAAGTACTTTCCAAAAGTTTTTCAGGTGCTCCATACTGATCTGCAAGAAAACAAATGTCTGTCATAGCAGATTGAGTGGAAACAGTGAATAATTACTATAAGATTTAGAAAAATTTATATTATTAATATCTTGGGTGGTTGATATTTGTAGGTAGAGCTAAGTTATAAAGCTCTGGAAAACAATGGGCCAATGCTACTAGACAATGATTGAAAATAGGGAAGACAGTACACACATATCTGAAAGGACAGGAGTTAGTGGGTAGGGGTGAAGGAAGTAGATTGCATTTATTTAGGCTTAAATCTCCTCATCGGGATCATAACACTGTTTTGTTTTAGTTAGTTTCTTGCTTCTGTTTGAACACTGTGGTGTATTGTAGGTATTCTAAGTGTTTGGTGTGAATATTTGCTTGATAAAAGGTGCAGTTACAGAAGACTGTTGACTGATAATGACTGATCATTTTTCGGGTTCTTTAAAATTTTTCAGCATTTGGTTTGTATGTTTAGGAAGTTAAAAGCTATTAACATGCCCTACAAGAGTGGTACATCTGTTACAATTGATGGACCTATACTGACACATCATTATCACCCAAAGTCTATAGTTTACATGAGGGTTCACTCTTGGTATTGTACATTCTGTGGGTTTGGATAAATGTATAATGACATGCATCCATCATCATAGAATCATAAGACTGTTTTCATGGCCCTGAGAACCCTCTGTGCTCTGCCTACTCATTGCTTCTTCCCCAACCCCTGGCAACCACTGATCTTTTCACTGTCTCCATAGTTTTGCCTTTTCCACAATGTCATATACTTAGAATCATACAGTATGGAACCTTTTCAGATTGGCATTTTTCACTTCATAATATGCCTTTAAGTTTCCTCTGTGTCTTTTCATGGCTTGATAGTTCATTTCTGTTTAGAGTTAAATAATATTTCATTGTCTGGATGTATCACAGTTTATTTATCCTTTCATCTACTGAAGATACCTTGGTTGCTTCCAAATTTTGACGATTATGAATAAAGTTGTCATAAATATTCATGTGCAAGTTTCTGTGCGGGCATAAGTTTTCAGTTCATTTGGGTAAATATCAAGGAGAATGATTGCTGGATTGTATGGTAAGAGTGTATTTAGTTTTGTTAGAAATCACAGATTGTCTTCCAGAGTGGCTCTACCATTTTGCATCTCCACTAGCAATGAATGGGATTTCCTGTTGTTCCACATTATTGCCTGCATTTGGCTTTGTCAGTGTTCTGGATTTTGGTCATTCTAATAGTTGTGTGGTGGCATCTTGTTGTTATAATTTGTGTTTCCCTAATTATATATGATGTGGAACATCTTTTACATGCTTATTTGCCTAAATATCTTCTTTAGTGACATGTCTGTTAGTCTTTGGCTCATTTTTTAATCAGGTTGTTTGCTTTCTTATTGTTGAGTAGAAATAAATTTTTAATAACAAATTTTATTATATAAAGTGCATGATATAAAATTTCAAAACTATAAGGAAAATATTTGCCAATCCTTCAACCCAAAGATAATCATTATTAATATTTTGCACATTCCCTTTCAGTCTTTTCACATACACCCTAGAAACACACAGCATTAGTCATGATTTTTCCCCATTTAAAAGTTTATCATAAGTATTTCCTAATGTAACTTAATGTCCTTTAGCTGAAAAATATTCTATTATATGGATGAAATCAAATTATAGTATTACATATTTTATTATTTAAGCAATATGAATATCCAAGCAAAGATTGTAAAAAGGGTTCTAATTCCTGATAAACATCATTATATTCCAGACAAGTCTAATGGCTTTCTTTATGTATATATTATTCATATATTAAATTTTTGGCCTGTCCAGTGCATTAATGTTCTGGGAGCAACGCAATACCTGGAAGTTAACTGTAATGCTATAATGGGTTGTGCTTACATGGAGGAAAATAGGATCAGATCCCTATGTCACTCACTATGTAAACGTGGGTACACTTGATCTCTCTGAGCCTCACTTTCCTCACCTGTAAGGAGAAGCCTTGAAAATTCAATTAGAAAATGTTTGTGAAAGCACCACATTTTGGTAGTGTGTTTCAAAATGTTTTCTTTCCCATCTATGATGTAAACTTTCAAATAGTTTTCATCAGTGGTTTTTCAACAATCTCATTTCTTCTTCTTAGAGAAGAAATCCAATTTTGTATGTCCTTACATAGTAAGCAGTATATTACATTTTAGACTTTTGTTTGGGTGTGGGTATGAGGAGAGGAATAGGGAACATTCCTTTCAAAGAAGATTTAACATAGAAACAAGGCTTCAAGCTGGGGACTTATTAGTGAAACTCAAATAAATAATCTGGTAACACAGAGAAAGCAGGTGTTTCAGCTACCCACAGTTAAATTGAACAGCAGGGAGCTGGTGTGCATGGCTTGTTAGTCTATTCAGTAAGTTCTTTCTAAATAAACTTTGAAAATGTCTCTATCATTTCTTACTGGAATAAGTACAAAACTTTCAAAACTCTTACTACATGTGATACTTGATTCAGAATGTGTTGAAATGATTGAACTAAAAGTTTTTTTTTAATACAACCTTTGACTATGGGTAATTGTTTAAAATTATACTTTATTGAATATGAAAAATTATTTTTATTTTATATATGTAACAGATAAAGAAATAGCAGACATATATGATTATAAATCATCCTTTGGTTAAGAATCTTAAATACTCTTAAATTGTATTATACATAAACTTGATGCCTCAAGGCTTCAATTCAACCTTTGAAGCCCAGAATTAGTTGTAGGATGTATTAAAACAATATATAAACAAATACTTGCTTATTAACTCCTCTGAGGAGGCATAATCATTAATTTTATTACACATCAGAAATAATGTTTATAGAAGAACTGTCTTCAGGAACCAACCTGTACTTCTATAGATTCAACCTTTGGGTTCAGTTCTGGTCCTTTGTAGTTGGTGCTATAGGGGAGTGTTTGGACTAGGGCTTCTCGACTCAGGCTTCACATTAGAGTCACCTGAGGGGCATTGGAAAAATACTGGTCTATATCTCATTTCCAGAGGTTCTATGTAGTCCTTTGTGGGCATGAGGCTTTTTTAAAAAAATTATTGTCAATCCTAAACTAGGAAGAAATAGAACTCCTCATCAGACCAATAACAAGTAGTGGTATTAAATCAATAATAAAAAATCTCCCAACAAAAAAAAGCCCAAGGCCAGAGGATTCACAACTGAATTCTACCAAACGTATAAAGAACTAATATCAATTTTCCCAAAACTGTTCAAAAAAATTGAGGAGGAAGAAATTCTCCCTAACTCATTCTACAAGGCCGGTATCACCCTTATGTCCAAACTAGATAAGGACACAACACAAAAAGAAAACTACAGACCAATATCTCTAATGAACATAGATGTAAAAATCCTCAACAAAATACTAGAAAATCATATCCAATAGCACATCAAAAGGATAAATCACCATTCTCAAGTGGGTTTTATATCAGGGATGCAAGAATGTTTCAACATATGCAAATCAATAAATGTAATACATCACAAAACAGAATTAAGGACAAAAACTATATGATCATGTCAATAGACACAGAAAAAGCATTCAGCAAAATTCAGTATCCCTTCATGATAAAAATCCTCAATAAACTAGGCATAGAAGGAATACACCTTAAAACAATAAAGGCTGCATACAGCCAACATCATACTTAATGGGGAAAAGTTGAAAGCATTGCCCCTAAGAACTGGAACCGGACAAGGATCCCCACTTTCAGCACTCTTATTCAATGTAGTATTGGAAGTCCTTGCCAGAGCAATCAGGCAAGAGAAAAAAATAAAAGGGATCTAACTTGGAAAAGAGGAAGTCAAATTATCCCTGTTCACTGATGATATAATATTATATCTAGAAAACTCTAAAGACTCCAACAAAAAATTCTTAGATTTGATAAATGAACTTAGTAAGGTTTCAGGATATAAAATCAGTATACAAAAATCAGTAGCATTTCTCTACACCAAAAATGATCTGTCTGAGAACTAAATCAAGAAGGCAGTCCATTTAAAATAGCTACAAAAAATATAAAATACATAGGAATATATTTACCCAAGGAGGTTAAAGATCTCTATAAGGAAAAAATCGAAGATGACACAAACAAATGAAAAGACATCACATGCTTATGAATCTGAAGAATTAATATTGTTAAAATGACCATAATACCCAAAGCAATCTACAGGTTCAATGCAATCCCTATCAAAATACCAACATCATTTGTTGCACAATTAGAAAAAAACAACTTTAAAGTTTGTATGGAACCAAAAAAGAGCCTGAATAGCAAGAGCAATCTTGAGGAAAAAGCTGGAGGCTTATACTACGAGGCTAAGTAACCAAAATAGCATGATACTGGCATAAAAATAGACAGATAAGTTGAACAGAATAGAGAACTTAGAAATAAAGCTACATACTTACAGCCAAATGATCTTTGACAAAGTCAAAAAAAAAAAGCATACATTGAGGAAAGGACACCCTTTTTAAAAATGGTGCTGGGAAAATTGGATTGCCATATGCAGAAAAATGAAACTGGATCCCCATCTCTCACCATATACCAAAATCAACTTAAGATGGATTAAAGACTTGAATGTAAGACCTTAAATATAAAAATATTGTAGGAAAACCTAGGAAAAACACTTCTGCACATTTGTCTAGGTGAGGAATTCACGACTAAGACCTCAAAACAGTAGCAACAGAAACAAAATAGACAAAAGGGACTTAAATAAACTACAAAGCTTGTTATGTACAATAAAGAAATAATCAACAGAGTGAGCAGACAACCTGTGGAATGGCATAAAATATATGAAAACCATATATTAGACAGGGGACTAATATTCAGAATTTATAAGGAATTCAAACAATGCAAAAAAATCCCCAAATAACCCCACTAAAAAGTGGGATAAGGCCATGAATAAATATTTTTCAAAAGAAGATAAACAAATGGCCAACAAGCATATGAAAAAAAATGTTCAACATCACTAATCATCAGAGAAATGAAAATTCAAACAACAATGAGATACTGCCTTATACCAATCAGAATGGATATTATTAAAAAGACAAAAAACATCGTTGTTGAAGGTGCAGAAAAAAGAGAATGCATATACTGTTGGTGAGAATGTAAATTAGTACAACTTCTATGGAAAACAGTATGGAGATTTCTTGAAGAACTAAAAATAGAACAATCCAGCAATTCCATTACTGGGTATCCACCCAAAGCAAAATAAATCAGTATATAAAGAAGATACCTGCACTTGTATGCTTATCACAGCACTACTCACAATAGCAAAGATATGGAATCAACCTAAGTGCCCATCAGTGGAGGACTGGATAAAGAAAATGTGGTATATATAATAATAAATAATGGAATACTATTCAGCCATGAAAAAGAATGGAATCATGTCTTTTACAACAACATGGATGAAACTGGAGGCCATTGTCTTCAATGAAACAACTCAGACACAGAAACACAAATACCACATGTTCTCACTTATAAGTGGGAGGTAATAACATGTACATATGGAAGCAGAGTGTGCAATGATGGACAATGAAGATTCAGAGGGGTGGCGGGGTGGAGGGGATGATGGGAGGTTGCTTGGTGGGTACAGTATGTGTTGCTCCAGTGATGGATGCACTGAAGGCTCTGACTTCACCACAATGCAGTATATCAATGTGGCAAAATTGCACTTGTACCCCATGAATATATATAAACAAAAATACATTTTAAAAATGTACTGTCAGTCTTAGAATGTTGGAGTTTTTATCAAAAAAAGAAATCAAGATTTCCTGCTCCTTCTAAACAACTGGAAGATCAGGCTTACCAGGCTTACCTTCCCACATAAACATAGTGACTCTTGGCTAGAGTCCAGCAATACTTGTTTCCTCTAGAAAAGGCATGTGTACTCCAGTTTGCCCCAGTCTCCACCATTCCTTATTAGCTCTCCCCCTCCCACTCTTGCTTCATTCATTTACATTATTTGTCTGGCCCCTTGTAAGCATTTGGATTTGACACCTGATGAGCAATGAGATACCATCCAAGCAAAGTAGTAGCTTAAACTGAGTTGCATGTTAAAAAATTACCGTGGAATCAATGTGAGTGATAATAATGGGAGAGAGTGAGATTGAAAACAGGAAAATCACTTAAGAAACTATTGTATGTAGAATGGGAATGACTTTAGGTAGGGTATGATCTCTTTCGAGATAAAGGTTATTAAACTCTATCTTCAAGGTTTAAAGGAAACTTACAGCCTTGTTATTCAAGATGTGACTCCCAGACAGCAGCAGTAGCATCTGAGAGTTGTTGGAAATGTAGAATCTCAAATTCTACCTATCAAACCTATTTAGTCAAACTCTGTGTTTTAACAAATTCCCTAAGAAGATTTGTATTCACGCTAAAATTTAAGAGGCACTGACTTGAGGTTTTTCCCTTGTGTTTCATGTGCATGTTCTCTTTAATTTTCATAGATGACTTTCATATATTGTTTGTAAAGTCCTTGATTAACAATAATCTTTAGAATTCTGGGAAAAGCAAACAGAAAATGGTGTATAGAAACATCATCTTCAATGTTTTAATATAGCAGCATTTACATTCCTCAGCTTCAAGATTAAAACCATCTTCCATTATTCATTATCTAATCCGATTTTCCAAGTGATTGAAAATATTTTCCAGTTGTTGCTGAGTGATTTCATAAATTGGATTTGTGATCTTGGCCCCAAGTTCCTTCAAATAATATTATGTGGAGATCATTAAAAAATACCAATGCTTAGGTCCCACAGAAACTTTATTCAAAGGAAAAAGTCAAGTTTAAAGTTACAAAATATTTATAAATATGAGATAAGGAAGTAAAGTAGAATCTCTTGGAAGCTTATTTGAATATTTTAAATGTATAATTATCAATAAAGCCAGTATAAGAAAATGATTCTTTAAACAACTGTTTATCACTTCATTTTTTTGATTACATTGTATCTTCTCATTTTGGAAAAAATAGAAAATACATAAGACTAAACAAAAGAAAATAATTAAAATCACACATATTACGTGGATGTATATGGAAATGGAAAGGAAATATAAAGCATATACATACATATGAGTATTCCAAAAGTGTGTGATTATGTGTCTATGTGTATGCTATATATATATATATATATATATATATATGTTTGTGTAAAATTGTGCGTGCATTGTTTTGCAATGTGATTTTTCCAATTAGTGTTATATCATAAGCATTTCCCCATTCTAATGCATAGTATAAATATGTTTTTTAAGGATTGCATGTTACCAAACTGTGTAGATATACCACCCATTATCTGAGGCAGCAATACATATTGTCTTAGAGTATGGCAATGGAGTGAACGGTACATTCATGAGTTACCTGGAGATTTTAAATGGCAGATTCTGCTTCATCAAGTTTGGGGTGGGGCCTTAGTGTCTGCATTTCTGACCAGTTCCAGTGTAATGTTGGTGCTGCTGGTCTCTGGACCACCCTTTGGTTAACTAAGGGTATGAAGGAAAGAACTGCAGCAGGAAAGAATATAAGTGATAGATTCAAATTACTGGGTCATTGTTAGAACTCAGAAGATACAGATCTAGATAAATGTCTGAGTCTTTTAAGGTGTAAGCATGACTGTTTAAGCTTAAAACTTAATTTCCTTTGCTGTTTATATTTATTCCTAGGCACATTACTTAGGTAATTGAAGATCGAAAGACAAATATTTAAATTCTCTGACAGTTCCTTTCTAAAAATGGGAATATTCCCTCAGAAGTAGCCCTTATATGAAATATTTAGTACAAAAGGAACTACTTGTATGTCTCTCAGGTGGTTCAAGAGGTATGTAGCAATATCCAGAGTTTATATATCATAGTTTCCAGGTTATCCAAATATTTTCCATGTGTTTCACACGCAATGTTGAACAATTTCCTTCTCATTTTTGCACATATTAACCTCTATAAAGAAGCTGACTATTCTGCTATTTGAACTTTCATTACATCCTCAAATTCCTTCACTGAGGATATGTGAAAAAAATTGTAGAATCACTATAAAACATAGTGCTTCAGTAAATCAACTCACATCATATCTGATGATGACAAAGAAAATCTATAAAAGGACACAGAGTCTGTTTCTCTTATAATGTTTCATCTAATTTAAAAAATAAAGTGGAGCCTGAATCAGAAATGTCTCAAGGCAGAAATTAAGTGAGTTCTTCAAACAGTAAGACACCTGCATTAATGCATTTCAATTCCTCTGTCTTCATTTTAGTGAATAATTTGTTTTACTTGTCTGATTTTTTAATGAACTTCCCAATTAAAAGCAGATGTCATTTTTCACAGAACATAAATTAGAAACAATTTTATTGCTAACATGCAAAATATATATAAATAGCATTGAACTTGCCAGCAAGCATCGAGAAAGTCCACAAAAATGATGGGATTTTATCACTAGTAATGCTATTCTAGCCAGAACTTGCAGATCAATTTAAAGCTTAGTAAAACATATGCTTTCATTTCCAAGGGAAATTTTAATTTAGAAAGTCCCTCAGAAATATTTATGGGCATTTAAGAAGGGGCTGAGTAAAGAAAGCCGATAAAGAATATTGTACTCTGTGATCACTATGTTTAAAATTACCTGCTGTCACTTTGCTTACAGATTGTTTACCAGCTCGTTAAGTTTAAATGCTTACAAAAAGTTTTCTTAGTTTTGACTTTTCCACATACATCTTCTTTTTTTTGGACATTTTTCAGCCTTTAAATAAAAATTCCCATGAAGCATGGCTTTTTACAGTTACTATTATTATAATAATGTTATAGTACATATGTATAATATGCTATTAATATGAAGCATGGCAATATAATAATATTACTATCATAATAGTGAAATAAAGTTTACTTTAAGTAGATACCTGAGAAGGCATTTTCTTATGGTTTAACTCAGGCATACCTTAAATCACCTACAACCTTCCTGTGCTACTTTAGCATCGATTTGGTGACTTATTCAATGCCCTGGCCTTGGTTTTCCTTACTTTTCTACTCCAAAGGCCTTTATTTTCAGCTCCCTCCAGCTTCCCACTCCTGTGGCTGCCACACTTTGTTTTATGGCATCACCCAAAACTGCTGTCATCATAGCCTCCTTTGCTTTTTTTTTCCTGGGCTAGGTCCTTGTGCTACTCAGCCTGGGCCACAGGGGCTGTTGTGAATTAATCTGATCACCCAGTTTCTCTGTTTCTTCCTAATTCTGAAAGATGAGAAAATTACCATGATTGTTTTGGTTGGTTCTATTTAAAATGTAATTTATTTATTATCAGTTAGCCTTACAAATTCCTTTATTTATCATCTGCTAATTCCCTACCCCATTTCCCAAAGCTGGTCCAAAACCTTCATGCCCTTTTAAATTCTCAACCATGAACAGTGTGTTAGTGTTCCTTTCTCTCCACATCCATGCCAGCATCTATTGCTCTGGGACTTTTTGATAAAAGCCATTCTCGTGGGAGTTAGGTGATATATCATTGCGGTTTTGATTTGCGTTTCTCTGATCATTAGTGTCATTGGGCATTTTTTTTCATGTTTGTTGGCCATTAGTCTATCTTCTTTTGAAAAACTTCTGTTCATGTCTTTTGCCCACTTTTTAGTGGGGTTGCTTGATTTTTTTCTTGATTATTTGCTTGAGTTCTTTGTAGATTCTGGTTATTAGCCCTTTATAGGATGTATAGCATGCAAATATTTTCTCCCATTCTGTAGCTTGTCTATTTGCTCTGTTGATTGTTTCTTTGGCTGTGCGGAAGCTTTTTAGTTTAATGAAGTTCCATTTATTTATTTTTTGTTGTTGCTGTGATTGTTCTTGGGGTCTTCTTCATAAATTCTTTGTCTAGACTGATATCTAGAAGAGTTTTTCCAACATTTTCTTCTAGAATTCATGTCTTAGATTTAAACCATGAATTAAATTAATTGAAGCCATCTTGAATTAATTTTTGTGAGTGGTGAGAGATATGGATACTGTTTCAGTCTTCTACATGTGTTTATCTAATTTTCTCAGCACCATTTATTGAATAGGGATCCTTTTCCCCAGTGTATATTCCTGCTACTTTGTCAAAGATCAGGTGGCAATACAGGGATGGTTTTACTCCTGGGTTCTCTGCTCTGTTCCATGGGTCTATGTCTCTATTTTTGTGCCAGTACCATGCTGTTTTGGTTACTGTAGTATAGATTAAAGTCTGCTATGAAAAATAGTATGGAGATTCCTCAAAGAACTAAAAGTAGCCCTACCAACTGATCCAGCAATCCCAATACTGGGTATTTACCCAAAGGAAAAAAAGTCATTTTATCAAAAAGACACTTATGCTAGAATGTTTATTGCAGCACAATTCACAATTGCAAAGATGTGGAATCAAAATTCCCCAAGTGCCCCAAAATTCATGAATGGATCAATCAAATGTGGTATATGTATGCCATGGAGTTCTACTCAGCCATAAAAAAAATGAATTAATACCTTTTGTAACAATCTAGATGGAACTGGAGACCATTCACCTAAGTGAAGTATTGCAAGAATGGAAAAACAAACACCACATGTGCTCACTATTAAATTGGAACTAACTGATAAGCACCTGATGGAAGTAAACTCAATGGAATTCAAACAGGAGGGAGGGGGGAGCAGGGGATGGGTGAAATCATACCTAATGGGTATAATGTGCACTCTCTGGGTGATGGGCACACTTATAACTTTGACTCAAGCAGTACAAAAGCAATCCATGTAACCAAAACATTTGCACCCCCATAATAGTCTGAATTAAAAAAAATTAAAAAAAAAAAAACTCAACCACGGAGGAGCCAGGCTTTACCCAACCTCAAAGTCTCCTAGTCATACACAATGAAATTTCTTGCTCTTTTCTGCTCTGCCCTAATTTTTTGTCTCTTCCTCCTGGCTTCTCCCCGTTTTTGTGTTTCCCCTCATTTCCAGGGGAAATGGATCCTGTTCTAGATCCCATTGGTCCCATCCCCTCATCACTTGTATGTCTTCACTCTTAACACCTTATTTTTCAGTTTTCCTTTACTCTCCACCCCACTTTTATTCCTTTTTGGCCTAGGGAACTCCCATCCATTTGTTTGAGGTCTCAGCTCAGACATTACTTCCTATGAGAAACTCTTATTAATTCCCCAGACTAGGTTAGCTCCATTTCTCCCAGGATCCAGAATCATTCTCCGGGTCTCCTGGCTGACCTCAGCACCCTTGCCTCAGTGCTCTGGCTCTGCTGTCTCTCCCGCTTGGGTCTCCCCTTGCCTTCTCCCCAGACTCACCTCTCTGCTCACCAGTTGAAATCCTGCCCATTTTTAAGATCCTATAAGAGGACTTCTCAGATTCCCCAAATCAGAACTGATTTCGCTTTGTGCTACACTTGTTTTGTTTTCCATGTGAGCTTGTGCTCTTAAGAGGTACTGAATAATGCCTTTTAGATTGTTCCATGTTCAATGTCAGAGAGTTAGAGAACGCCCATCCCAGTATCATTTGCTGCTGGTTCACAGTATTGAGTATGGAATGAGAGTCCTGTGCATGTACTTAGTGATAATCTGAAAAACTAGAGCCTGCAAAAGAGGGGGATGTGTTGAAGAAATTCTAGCCTTGAGTAGATTTTGTTAGAAGACAAATGATTTCTTCCATATCATTAGAGGTAAGATTTTTTCCTGTAATAAAGGTAGCGTATATAACTATTAAAAATATAGCTGTAAAAATTTTATGATGAAAGTTGAAAATAACCCTATGGGTGTACATAGAAGTTTGAGAAAGAAAAACCTGATCAGATTTGCAGGGGGTTTTTGGTTTTTGTTTTTTGTTTTTTTACCCTCTGTTTCCCTTTTAAATCAGTGGCCCTTTTGTCTGAGACACTGATGTGAAGAAAGTAGAAATACTTCGGTTTCTTTGTGAATTAAGACTAATGATATCCAACATTGCACCAGGGCTATTTAAACTCATGATGGATTGGCGTATTAATCATTCAAGGAGTGTAAAGGCAAGGAGTGTAATGTTTATGTGTCATTGTATCTTCCACAGCCCAGCTCAATACTTATTGAGTAAATGAAGTAATTTGTAAAACTAAAGTTAAATTTTAGGTTTAGAAGTCATTAATATAATAATGTGATTTTCACGAAGTCATTAATACAATAGTATAATTTCCACAGAGTCAAGTTAGTTGAAAGTTTTAGAGTTAAAACTACTATTACTATATAATCCATCCCCAATTATCAGTATGATTATACATAAACTTTCCTAGGTACACTGTTAACTGTTCATTAAATATCTTAAGATATTCTGGATCAATCGTTCCAAAATTTGACTAGTTATAAGTATTATTTCCTTGCCCCTGATTTCAAATAAAATGCTTCAGATTTTAAGAAAATGCTTATTTTTTTCACTCTACCAAGAGAAATTATGATTCTGGGGATATGGAGTGAACCTGGAAGTATGTGTTTTTAAAACTTTCCCAGGAAATGCTAACAGTCAGTCAGATTTAAGAGCCATTGTGTCTGTATTTGATGTTCACTGTGGATAAAACAGTATCAATAGACCCTCCTTTCTATTAATAGGGAAATCCCCACAAGAGGTAAACATCACAACCTAATAATTTCCCCCACAGTTGAAGTATATGTTGAGATCCTGAAAATATCTCCAACAGATTGCCTAGAAAATGAAAAAGTAGGTCCTTTGAGGACATTAATATAAACTGGGACCACCTAGTCAACCCATGGCACAATCTGATTGTAGGCAAATTGTGTTAGATGAACATATTTTGGGAAGCTAGACTCTTATTAAATGTAATTAAAAATGAAACACCAATCAGGCTCTGCTCCTTACTTAATCAACTAGAAGACAATGTGATTAAGGGGAACAAGAAATCTAAGGAAAACAAGCACAAGACACTAAAGAAAAAATAATGGTTCTTGGAAAACACAAATATTTCCCCTCGACTTCTCATATAATTAAATTTTCACCTAGAAACTATGTTGAACTAAGGAAGAGAAAATAAATACATTTCTGCTCTAATCACTATTTTAAAGATTTGCTTATGAAAGTAGTTTGTTGCAATTTTATTTGATTTTCAAACTTTATTTTGTACCACATCCATTTGCTTCAATATTTATTAGCAACAAGCACCCTGCTTTGTGCTGCTGAACTGTGGGCTCCACTCAGTGGCCAAACATTGAAGAGAATAACAGAAATCAGAGGCTTCCAAGCCATGGGTTTTTTTCCCTGCAACTTTAAAAATATTTCAATGAACTAAGAGTGAAAAAAATCATCAACTAATGCTCAGAAATTTATTTGGTGCTATCTGTCATTTCTATTATAGATTATCAGTCCCAATCCAGGTAAGGTTAATTTATGAGTAATACAGCCAATAACCCAAATTTTGGGAGGGCCTAAAATCCAGGAATTTGAAGCACAGCCAGTTTGTCACTGAATTAAATGAGTCACTAGAGATGAGTCACTAGAGAAGAGGAAGGCTGTATGTACCAACCAAGTGGTGGTGACTGTCATTGCACTGCAGGGAAAGTAAGGTTCAAAAAGCAAAATGCTCTGCCTGAAGCTACTTAACGAGTCTGGAATAAAAAGTGTACTTCTAGCTGCAGTTCTCTGCTCTTACTCACTCAGCTGTGATTCTCTACCTTATGCCTGGGAGGTGAGACAGCAGGTTTCTTTTATCTCTAGGTGAGACACAAAATCACAGTGCTTCCCACTGGCAATCTGTGTCTTTGCTGGGATGCATCACAGTGAGGGCAAAGTTCAAATGGCCAGTAGGCACTGAACTCTGCACTCTTTGGAGAGTGAGGGGAGACATTTCTCTCCAGGATGACCTTGCACCTGTAGAGGTCAGCATAGAAACACCTGGAAGGAAGCATGGGGAGAAGAAATTTCGGCCCAGTGTGAAATCCAACCTGATGTCATCAGAGAATTTCAGCTTTTTAAGGGCTCAATGCCACTTTTCAAATGCACAAACACTTCTTTAAAAAAAAATTTCTGCTCAAAGCAGATTTTCAAATATTCTCTGATTAAAATTGCCAGGTTTATTTTGTTCGTACCATCTGCTAATGCAATCATGTAAAATTCTGTGATTTTGTATCAATGAGTTAATTCTCCTTGTGCTGAACCAAATGGGACTGTAGATTTAGGGATTAAGTAAGAAATGGGCTGTGTCTAATGAGATGGCCTAGGAATTAGCCATGCTTCAGGAACTATACATAAACCCAACACAGGCTTATGCCAGATCTGATTTTGGTCAGTAATCTCCACCACTGATATTTTTTAGTAGTTTACAAATACATCCCCTATTGTTTCTTGTCCATTTTTCTTCCACTTAACGATTACATTCTGAAGTCAAGCTCATCATGAAAATTTACTACATGTTGTAGGATCATTAAATCCCCTCATGTACAAGGAAGTCATTATGTGGATAAAAGCTTGCCAATATACTGCGATTATTATTTTTTTTTCTTTTCAATTGGAGTAGCTAACGTTTTACTTTTTGAATCTACTTGCTGGATAATTTTTATGCCAATCTATAACTTCATATAAAAAGCTAACCTGGGACTGAAAAAAAAAAAAGGAAAGAAGAAATCTTTTCCACCTTCTTGTCTATCAGCACTAATCCTCTTAAAAGTACCCTTTCAATCAAGGGATCCAAGAGAAGCTCAATTTCCTCAGCAAATGGAATACTGAAAGGTGCAGTTAAAAAGGTTCCTACTGTGAGTGAAAAATGAAAATAATGGAACGACCTGTGGAGACCCCTGAGCCCAGGAACACACAGTGCCCCACGTCTTTATTGGGTCAGAGATATGCACACGTCTCTGTCAAAATGAAAAGCCAAGGAAATGGCAGGCTTTGGCTTTCTGCTGGTGGGGACAAGTACTGGAAATATTTTATTGCAAAGTGACTGAAACCCTGTTAGAGGTTTAACACTTAGCAGGCGGGCAGCAATGGCTTAGAGAAAATGGACCAAGCTTTTCTCCACCGGACTCCTCTAGCCTTGACAGGGGTGACAACTATATTGTTTAAACAGTGTGATGGATTCAGATGACTCTGGAAAGTTTTATCTTAAAAATAAAATAGTGAAAGCATCTCCTATGAAAAGGGCTGGGGAAATACATCATCAGAATGGTAAAGAAATGGATCAGAAACTGCCTATAGATTGCCCAAAGAAAACAGAACCAATTTTCTGAGAAGATTGAATAGAAATATTGAATGGACCCAGCTTCATTCATTACCCACAGAGTTCATGTGAAAATGTAATTAAGAAGACCGGGGATGGAGAATAAAAAAAAAGATAAGAGGCACAAAGTGGTCCTTTACAGCTTCTTTGGAAGGTCACAGCCTACTTTTCGTAGCATGATGTGAAGCATAAGGTTAAAGTGGGTTTTCAAAGGCTTGGCTCTGCTCCAAAAGTCTCTCTTTAATGTTGTTTGTAAAATTTACACCAAAGGCAGATTTATGAACATTGTTAGAGAACAGGTATTTCTCTTCCCATTCATAGAAAAGTGCTTCATTATTTTTGTCCAGTGGCTAAGCAAAATAAGTCTGAATTTGGGCTATAAATTTCCAGTTATATCTGTAATAGCATTGTGTTTATTTTGAAATTGTGAGGCTTCCGATTTCAAATCAGAAAATCCCAGGGTCACATAAAACTTTTGTCATCTCCAAGGCCTTATTTTGGGCATATGGAAGTTTTATCTGAACTAATTAACTAATGGTTAATCTTTCTGTGACGAGAAAAACAGTATATCACTCTACAAATAGCTGGGGCTGGATGGAGTACTGGTGAGAGAGTAGGCTTTAGAGTCAAACTCCCTGAATTTGAATTCCAGCTCCTTCACTTACTAATGTTGAGACCTTCGGCAAGTTAGTAATCCCTCTGAGTCCCAGTTACTCCATCTGTAAAATGAAGATAATAATAGTTCCTACCTCGTAGGGGTATGGTGAAGATGAAATGAAATAATACACGAAAAGCATTTAGCACAGTGCTAACACACACAAAGAAAAATCTACCCTTACTGTCTTGAACAATATGTCCTAGAACTTATTGTTGTCAAGCTGAGTACACAATGGCTGAAACCCATTTTTCTATACCCTAACTTCTTCCGCAACTTCTTTGCCCCTATCTTTCTAGCCCTACCCCCAACCTCGACCTCCTGCCCCCACCAGGTTCTCTGTTTGTTAGGTGGTCTTCCCCTAATAAGCATAGGAGCTTCTGGCCAATGCCAATTTTTTTAAAAGAAGAATTACCTGCTTTATTCTGTGTCTTTACGTGTTAAGCATTTCTTCACCTGAGTTCATTGAGGATTAATGACACGCAGATCTTAATAGACAGAAGAAGAAAGAATGGCACAAAGAGAGGAAGTGGACTAATTGAATAGCATAGGAATAGGAAAAAAATAAAACTGGAAAGAAATAAAGACTTGTGAAAGCAGGTGAACCCAGTAGGCAATTCCGCTGCCCTTAGGCACAGAATGGTTTTTTCCAACATCATTGCAAATACAGCATGGGTCCCCTGAGATGATTAGCAAATGGTTTTTTTGGTCAAAAAGTTTTGTCCAAAATATTTCACATCACATTCCCTCTAGAAGAGTCTCAAGGCACATTAACAAATTAAAGATTCTGAGAAGTACTGCAGTAAAGAAACCTGTTTTACCTTGTTTATCTCATAATGTTGATGAATACATAATGCTAATCAATAACATTTTGGGAAACATTTCACTACCATTATTTTAAAACTGGGAAACAGAAATGGCATGAGTAAAGAAGAAATTTTGGGGTGCTATTGAACCATAACAAAAGTGATGGGAAGAAAAGTGAGACTAACATTTAGTGAGTACCTACTATAAGTGCCAGAAATTGTGCTGTTTTAAAAATATTTGCTATTCCCAATAAGTTAAAGTAGTTGCTTTTAAGCATGTGTGTGTGTGTGGGGGGGGGGACAGTTACAGTGCTTTATGAAAGAACATCATGGCACATATTAGTTTTCCTTAAAGGGAGACACAAGCTGTTTTTAAAATGAGGGATCTTAAGAACTCGCGCAGCGTATATCCCTGCCTAAGAGTACTGCTCTTGCACTCACTGAAGAATTTGAAGATTTTGGAGTTTATTTTCAATTTTCTGGAAAGGTACATGATATGCAGACCTTTGAGCTAGTAGTTCTGGTCCTGCCACTTATCAGATATGTAACATACTTTTCTGATCCTATGTAAATATTGAAAAAAATAATATCTAATTTAAGTGTTTCTGAGGATTATAATTACAACCCACAATTTTATAACAGGTACTCCAAAACAAGCCAAATCCTTTAATCTACCTTCCTTACTACTGTAACCATTGATCAAAATATTTTTCTCTTGTGCAAGTACTAGAATGGGTTCTATGAGCACCACAAAATAATATGTACAATTTCTCCCTTTAACACTTACTAATTGTTGTTTAAAAATACTACCATATTGTCTTTGTATGCACGTTTATAGAACCAGAATTTATTTCATATATTTCATAAAGTAAGTATATATGAAAGTTATATAAAATAACAGTTTATGTGTTGTTAAGGGAAAGAGCTACATTTTATTCTTTCTTTATATTCCCCAAGACATCTGTCCTAGCATAGTGCCAGGTATATAGTGTTTAGTGTGTCTTGTGAAATGAATGAATGGAAGCAGTAATGGTAAATTGCACTAAAATTGTACTTATTTCATACAATGTAGTATAATAAATGTAACTTAATAATAGGACACTTTGCACTGATGGAACAAAGCAGGATGGAGTCAGACTGAGATGTTTAAAATCTGGTGCTAAATTTCCCACTCTTTAACAAATAGCCTATACTATCATTCAATCTCAGTTGAGATGGGTACTGGAAGATTCATTAACAAGATAGTCATGTTAGAGATAACCATTATTTTATGAAACTGGATCAGGCTTCATTCCTTTTGTAAGAAACTTGAATTTCCCTTCAGATAAATTGAATGTTAATACGTTTGCTTTACTACAACTCCTATTTTCTTTCTTTTCTGCTTATGTTTTTTCATCCTCATGAATATTAAGTAACAGACTACCGCTTTTCATTTTCTGAAATGTTTGTATACCATTAAGAGAGAAGCCTTGAGAGACAGAACTGAGGTCAGGAAGGAGGAAATACTAAACAATAACAGCTATTAATTTTGTGATGAATAACAGGACTTAATTTCAGTTCTAAGTGTAGGCAGACACAAAAACAATAGTCATGATATATATTATTTCTCTTCCTTTTCTTGTATACATTTGCCTACACTGACCATGAGGCTGAATTGTGGGAGAGATACTTTTTTATATTATGTGATTAAAAAGAGGACAAAAATGAGTTAGAGATTTAAAAACACCATTGAGTGTATTTGAGGTGAGTTTCCAGGTAGAGTTAACAGAAATGGAAGTGACCTGTGTTCAGGTCAGCTGGGTGCTCCATCAGTCACTCATCCCAACTCCCTACCTCCTTCTTCTGTCACCTTCTCTCCTTTTCTTTCTTCTTTTTTTTTTGCTTTGCTTCTTTTCTGCATCTTTGCCTATTATGTAAACATCTTGGAACTCAAACCTGTAGTGTAGCATTTACTATTACAGTATTTATTATATTTTCATGATTTGAAAATCTGACAGATTTCTGATACATTCAACCCATCTAAATGTTCTCTGAATCTTATTAGAGATTATAAAGGAGGGTGTCTTAGTTAGTTAGTTCGAGCTGCTATAACCAAGTAACACAGACTGGGCAGCTTATAAACAATAGAAGTTTATTTCTCACTGTTCTGTAGCTGAGGAGTCAGCCTGGTTGGTTTGCGGTAAGCGCTCTCTTCTGAGTTGCAGGCTGCTAACTTCTCGCTGTGTCCTCACATGGTCAAAGGCACAAGCCTGTTTTATAAGGGCACGAATCCCATGTGATTATAAGGGCACTAACCACCTTTCAAAGGCCCTACCCCCTAATACCATCACATTGGAGGTTAGATTTCAACATGGGAATTTGAGGGGGACAGAAACATTCAGTCCACACAGGGGAGATGTGTAAAATAAACTAAAGGAATGATCTCTTGTAGGAATGGAACTCTGCCGTTGAGAAGCTGAAGAGTGAGGCACTGGGAATCTTGCTGTCAAAGGACCATGTGGAGAAAGAACATCTACAACTCTCTACCCAGAAACTGAGTCGGCTTCAGAAAGAATTTGGTCAACTCATGGTGGAAAGGAATACCTGGTTAAAAAAGGCGAACGATTTTTTTAACAGTGCTAACAAGGTCAGTGCGAGGTCAAGGTGATAATTCTAGGTAATAAGGCAGACCAGCAGGAAACCCATTACTTCAACAGGCTGGATGGAGCACGTAACAGACGTCAGAACTCCATGTAGAATTTCAAAATTGATGGCAGCAAAGAAAAGCTTTTAAAATATATTCCTACTGTGGCCATTATTTGGTTCTCAAAAGTAAGAGACTCTATGCTTTCATGTGTAAAGGGTTACTTAAAAAAAATCTAATGAGGATTTTATTAAGTTTTATTAATTGCCATTGGTCTATTTGGGAGGACCCTTGTGCCTACATTGCAAGTATTTCTCACAGAGGAAGAGAATTATAAATCTATCAAAGTTCTAAAAACCTTAAAATTTTTATCAAAGGCCTTTGTTCTTTTTGTAAATCCTTCTTCATTTATCAGGTAAAAATATATGAATATTGCAAGCCTTCTGCATGCAAACCATAGGCTAGGAACAGTGCCTGAGCCTGATGGCTCTGCCTGGGTCTTTCCTTTTTAAGTCAGCGTAAGGGAAATCTCAGTTTGGACCATCTCCAGGTCTTCTTGAGTTCAAGAAGTGCTCTGCTCCTTGTTGATTCATTAAATATTGATTGTAGCAGGTGGTGCCCACTGAGTGGTAGGGTTCACCTGTTCACATCACTTGAGTAGTGCTCAGTATATGAGATTCTTGATCTTATTTGAAAAGTTTTTTACTTTTCTCAATACAATATGCACCTTCAAACTGCTTTACTGGAATTGTTTAATACTTTACATTTTACTGATGTTCTTACAAATGGACAGTGTGACAGGAAATGAATGGGCAAACCCCTGGAAGTTAGGTACATTGTGATTTAAAATAACAAAACACTGAATACAATGTTCTGGTATATATCAAAATAGTAACTTAATTTTGATCTTCTTTACTAATAAGAAACTTTTTGAAAAGGATGAATGGTAAAATTCCAAAATAGAGGTGCTAGAATTATTGTAAAACAAGATGAAGATATATTTACTGTTAAATTATTTATTGTTTGGGATTTCTGTGTTTTAAAAGAAGAAACGGATATAGCATATTACTGGAGCTATTGAACTAATTAGATGTTAGGGGCTAGTTAATTTTCAGCCATTTTCTTTTTGAATAAAAGACTTTTAAATTTACTTAACAAGTCCATTCTACAAAATGCTTAGGTCATCATGGAAGTCAATTAATATTGTTTCTAAGAAAAACAGTTATGGAGCATGTTGCTATAAAACAATGCTTCTAGTACAAACCCTGTAGTTTATAATCTTGCAAAATGTAGAATTTCTTTCATTCTTATTTTCTGACTCTCGCTTTCACTGCTCTCATTATTTGGTACTTTGCCAGGGAGATTTTTCTTCCAACATTATTCCTGGGCCTTGAGGAATATCTCTTGCAAAAGTAAAAATAAAAACAAAAGGAGAAGAAAAACAGAGCGGTTCTTTTTTTCTCAAATTCATACAGTAATTCAGGCCAGATCTTGGGATGAAAATTCATGTTTCTTTATCCCAAAAATTTCTGATTTCTAGATTCCCCGTTTCATCATTTGAATGCCATGGCATGCTAACTATTCAGATTATAATAAACTCAGTTAGGATTTATCCATAGGATAGCACTTTCTCAGCTAAGGGACACTCAGAACGGTGTTTGAATTCTTTCTCCCTTTTCAAAGCATGAAGGAAATAATTTCAAACTCCAAATCTAAGAATTCAGTGTGAAAGATGATGGGTACTTTTACCTCAGCAAAAAATAGAAACTGGAGTTTGGAAAGTAGAAGTTTAATCGTGACTCTGAAATAAATTCTTCACTATATTATAATATTAAGAAGCAATAAATTATGAAATTATGTGGTGGGTAAATCCATTAAAATTTAAAAAAGAAATTCCTTTATGACTTATAAATGATAGTTATGTTTTTGATTTTATATTGTAGAATTTCCAAATTTTACAAAAATCTCACCACTTTACCCAGTCTTTGGCATAGCACTCATAAATAACCCTAGTTTAAATAAAGGGCTGGATTTTAAAAATTAATATAATTTCAAGATCCCTTAAATTTTCTTCTACTCTAAAAATTCTGTTTATACTAGTGAATGGGGTATTTTCAATTTACATCACTTACTTATTTCCAAAGCACTGAATTTTCCTTTTGAAAATTCACTTTGTTGTGCCTTGAGTGCCCTGGGGTTTCCCAGTTGTGAAGCTTTCCATTCTTAAATAAAAGTAGGCTTCCATGAACTGTGAGGGGTCTGAGATTTTACCCTACTTTCAAGGGTTTCAACTGTGTTAACTTATCACAGTTTCATGGATGCTGACAGAAGACACATGGCTTCTGGGTCACAGCTGAAAGGCTTTACTATAGGGAAAGCAGTAGCCACAGGGTCAGCATGTCACATCAGCTTCCTCAGCCCCAGTTCCCACAAGGATGATGTGGACGGGCCAAGATAGATGTCTGCACCTGCAGCAGATGGCATTCAGAAGGAAAATCCTAAGCTTGAGGAATCTGCTGTTTGATAGCAAGCAGTAGTAAGCAAGCCTGTACTTTGTCTCAGAGGGAGACATGACCTCAACCCTAAAGGTTGTTAATTGCAGACCCAATGCTGAAAAATGGTCCAGATGAAGAGAAGTCAGGGTCTTGAGTTCTTGACATACCAGTGACGATGTGTAGAACACTGGAGACCCATGGAGAACTCTCCCAACACATGTAGATCTGGATATTAGCACTGTGGGACTAAAAGATGAAGGTGACCGTTTAAAAAAAGGTACTTTCCTCAAAACCCAGCTCCACTCTTGACAAGTGAAATTATTTTTTTAACAAACATCTTGTTCCAAATTTGTTGAAGCTAGATCAATATTCTTTTTCAATTTCTGTGTCAAATACTAGTATACAAACAAATTTTCGTATCAGATAATATATAAATGAGTGGGAAAACTTGAATGTCTGCTTAGTAAAAAGTGAAATATATGATTTTAAAAATGTACTTTTTACTTTTTTGAATTTTGGTAAGATAAAAAGGAATGAATGGAAATTTATTTGCAGAATGGGCTGTTGTTAGTAAGTTTTCCATATCACATATATTTCTTTTCTCATCAGTATTTTTATCATGTTCCTGGTTAAAATCATCAAGAGATCCCTCTTTCCTCCCATTTTCCTATCATTTTCATTCATTTCTCTCTCTTCCAGTTTTAGATAGGGGTATTGTTATTTACTAGAAAAAAGTCACAATAATTCCTTTTATTGAAGTCATTAAATAAATAGTGTGGTGAATTCATGAGAATAATCATGCTCCTTCTTTAGGTATTCACTTAAGTCCTAAATATTAATATTTATTGAGCAACTGCTATGTGTTAGGCACTGTTCTAAATGCTGGAGATACAGCAGAAAACAAAACATACAAAAAATCCATAAGCCAATACATTTTCTAATTTGTGAAATTCAATAAAATATAATTATCACCTAATTTTCCACATTGACAACAGCTCCCCCATTGATTGCCTTTGCCCTGTGGCTCCTGAAGTGTAAGTGATTACTTTTTAATTCTGCTAGGGTTTGATCATTACCCAAGGCTCACTCAGAGGAAGTGTCTGCAGCCTGTGGCTATAGAGATGGACATTTGAACGTGGAGTGGGCAGCAGATGGCAATCTTGAGACACAAGCATTAGGAACTTTGCTACGGCCATAAACCAGCCGCTGGATTCAAGTGGAGATTGAGCCATATAACTCAAGAACCTAAGATACTTTCTTTTCTTTTCAGAGTTTCCTACTCTGTTTGGTGAACGTACTTGTTAAATCCCTTGGCAACAAATACAAGTAAGGGTCAACTGTCAACACTGGATAATAACTGATTGAAGAAGAGTTCCTCTAATTACTAGCTGTTGCCAAGAGTTATGAGGACATGGCATGAAATATGAACACAGCACTGATTACAGTAACTCATCTTGATCCCCCAATTTTCATCCTTCAGGATTATAGATTATCTTATTTATTATATTTCTAGGGTGTTCACAAAAAAGAAGCTCTGGTTAATATTTATTGATCACCCAAAATGTATTTATCATTGTTTAGGGTACATGGTTTAAATCAAACAGAGATAAATATATAATATGTCTCAAAAACATAACAGCATGAGCCTGTATTTATGCAACAGCTATGATTGAACCCAAAGCTGTAAAACATGGCTGATAGGTCATAAAGTTTCAGATCCCATGCCTTCCGTTTGCAGGCACGTGATTTCACTGGGAAAGCAGAGGAATCTGCACCCAAATCCATTTTGTGAACATAGTCTGATTTGGGGGGGGCGTCAGTCTGAAAGCAAAGGTGAAGCAAAAGTCAAAGTAGCCAAAGAAATGTCCAAAAATTAGTTCAAAATATAATGATTGTTATAGTGTCCATTGCTTCTGACATCGCTGTTGAAAATTTAATGTTTTTTTAAAAGATAGTATTGCTTGTTCAAGATATTTACAGTGATGCAAAGCAGTAATGTCTATAGCAACATCATTGTTTCAGATGAAAGCAAAACAATTAAGCACAGAGATTGGTACGTTTTTCATTTATATATAACATTTTGTCATTTTTAAAATAAATACATGTTATGTCCAGATGTGGGAAACAATTAATTTAAACGGTCCAGTTGTTGTACAGATTGAAAGAAGAAACATGTTCACGGAGAGTACCTAAAAAAAACATTATCCAGAAGGAGTTTTTTGAGGTGATGTAAATGAATTTGGGAAATTAGACTAATTACTATTAGATATCAAGAAAAATGTAATTACTTTTAGTTTCATAATTCTTCAGTAGCCTGTCTCAGATTCCTCTTTTCCAAAGCAACTTCCCTTTCTCTTAGAAACAAGTGAAACGACTTGCTTTTCTTCCTTCCCTTCTTCCATATTTGCATTTAACTAATAACGTTGTATTCCTATTGTTGCCATGCAACAGATGGGCACTTGAGCTAAAGCAATGAAAGATACAATCCCTGCCATCCATGCCCTCTCAGTTAAGTCTAAAGAGAGGCCATGTGACGGAAGGGCCATGTGCTGTGGGAAAGCCATGCCGGAGTAAGCTTAGAGCATTAGGGACACAGAACAGAGACCCTTAACGTGGCCCAGGGGAAAAGTATCAAGAAAGGCTGCTCAGAGGAGCTAACCACTGAGTGAAGTGTGGAAGGTTGGGATCAAAAAGTCTTGGGAGAGGGCTGGATGGTACAAAGTCATGCCATGTTTGGGGAAACTAAGATAATTCATATTGCCAGGAGTGTGGGATGTAAGCCCAGGGTGATGAGAGACAAAACCAATAGAAGCAGGCAGAGGGAAAGGAAGGGTTTTGAACAGCATGCTAAATAGTTTCTGTTTTATGCTGAAAATGTCCTTAAGTGTGCAGAAATATTTAAGAACTTGAAAAAGCCGTGATGAGGCAAACCTCACCACAAGAAACGGATGATGTCTTCATTTGCCATACTCCTGTGTTCTAAGAGAATGATTTCTGTAGGGTTTAGAAACCTTTGGTTTTAGAGCTCAGGGGTCAGGCTATTTAAACCACAGCAAGTATTTGATAAATATGGCTAAATTATTATCATAAAGTTATTAAACAGATACATAATAGAAAAATTATAGAAAAAAAGGAATGTCTTTTACATCTTACATTTCTTATGACAACTCACAAATCAGTCCATATTTAATAGTCTAATAATGAAGATGTTTAATTTTTTTTTTTTGAGACAGGGTCTCACTCTGTTGTTCAGGCTAGAGTACAGTGGCATCATAGCTCACTGCAACCTCAAACTCCTAGACTCAAGCGATCCTCCTGCCTCAGCCTCCTGAGTAGCTGGATCTTCAGACACCTGCCACCACGCCTGGCTAATTTTTTAAATATACATTTTGTAGTGATGGGGGTTATGTGATATTGCTCCAACTGGTCTCAAACGCCTGGCCCAAAGTGCTAGGATTACAGGAACCACCGTGCCCAGCCTAAGACACTTAATTTTACTGTTCCTCGCTCATGAATTTCTTTCACAACTAAGCTATTGATGGACTTCTAATTCATGAGTATACTCATTGATTTCTCTTCCAGACATAATGTCAGACTGTTGCATTTCTCTATTGTCAGTAAACATATTCTGTCTTGTATTATAGTTATTTCTGGGTAGATTTACTTTTTTTTTGCTAAATTAAAATTTCTTGAGGGTAAGAAACATGTTCTTTTCACTTTGTGAAAAGAACACTTAAAACAGTGCTCAATAATTATTTGAATGACTGAGAGCAGTGAACTATTATAAACTGTGGATTTTCAAGGCTAACTGCATGACACTGCTCATAAGAGATTATGTTGATCCAAGGTAACTAGGATGAGACCATTTTGAAAGAGAGGAGCCTAATTACTTTAATAGGCAAGGACCACACATTTCAATCTCAATCTCTGTGTCCCATCTGTGAAGGCGAGTAGTGCTGTGTAAAGGGCTTGTCATCACACATAGCACCTCCTCTGAGGAGTTTCTAGGCAGCACTAACATGTTTCTTATTATTTCCAGAATACATCTCTGTGCTATTTAGAGAGAAATGATGTCTTCATCTTTGTATGCTGCTCATGTTCAAAAAACTTTTTATTGGATGAATGAATAAATGACTGGCCAAGTGACAAATCAATTTACATTTTGAGCTTGAGTTTTCCCTTTTCTAAAATAGACCTAATAATCCTTATCTACTTCAGAGAGTACATTCAATAATAAAAGTTCATATAATTGGTGATAAATTGTACCAAATCTTTTCAGGATAGAGTTGGAAGGTAAAATAAGTGGAATTGTATTAAGTGAAAATTTAGAAACGTTTACTAGCATGACACTTTGCTAAAATAACAGTAGGTTTTGGAGCCAGGCTGCCTAGGTATGAATCTGATCTCAGACATTTATGAGCTCTATGACCTTGGCAGTCACTTAACTTCCCTGTGCATCTGACTATTCTATCTGTGAAATAGAAATACTAACTATATGTCCCTCACAGGGTCATTGTGCTGTCTAAATAACTTACTACACAGCTAGTGCATAGAATAGCTAAGCACTCACTAAGTACTAGCCATTATTTTGTCATTATGTATGCATTTAATATTGCACTAGCTACTCTAACGTGATTTAATGCTTTTGTTCACTTTCATATCCCCAGCACGTAGCTGAGTACATGGTCCATAAATTTCAATAAATATTTTTTGAATAAGTGAAAAAAATAAATGCTTTACACATTATACATGGATATTTTCCATGTTAATATTCCCAAGATCATCCTAAAATCATTTAAATCAATTTAGATAAAAGAAACTAGAAATTATAAATAGTGACTAGCTGCCTACAGTTCTACTTAATGGGCCTAGTTCTATTTTTAAGGTGGATTTGCCTAAGAACAAGTAAGAGACAGTCAATACATAAACTCTTCCTTTCCGTGTTGATAAAATGCTTCAGATACATGCCACTTTCAATCCTAAACTCCTTTTCCAGTACTTTTTTAGCTTTTCAAATTGTGAGGCCAAAACCTGCCTTAGGAGCTAATGACTTTATGTTTTTTTGTTTGTTTGTTTTATTTCAGCTCTTCATGGGGGTACAAAAGCTCAGGTTATATACATTGTCTGTGTCCCGCCCATCCCCCTGAGTCAGAGCCTCAGGCGTGTCCATTCTCCAGACAGTGCGCCTGGCTCTCACCATGTAGTCATACCTCCATCCCCTCCCCCCACCCCCCACCTCCCCGAGTCAGCACCTTCAAGCGTGACCATTCCCCAGACGGTGCGCAACACACTCATCATGTAGGCATACACCCATCCCCTCCCCCCACCCCCATCTCAGTCTGATATCCAATTGGTATCCTTCCTTGATGTGCATTTAGGTAATGATCAGGGAAACCAGTTTTCTGGTGAGTACATGTGATGCTTGTTTTTCCATTCTTTGGATACTTCACTTAATATAATGGGTTCCAACTCTCTCCAGGAGAACCAAAGAGATGTCATATCATTGTTATTTCTTATAGCTGAGTAATACTCCATGGTATACATATACCACAGTTTACTAATCCATTCGTGGATTGATGGGCACTTGGGTTGTTTCCACATCTTTGCGATTGTGAATTGTGCTGCTATAAACATTCAGGTACAGGTGTCTTTGTTATAGAATGACTTTTGTTCTTCTGGGTATATGCCCAATAATGGGATTGCTGGATCGATGGTAGGTCTACTTGAATCTGTTTAAGGTGTCTCCATAATGCTTTCCACAGGGGTTGCACTAGTTTGCATTCCCACCAGCAGTGTATGAGTGTCCTGTCTCTCCGCATCCACGCCAACATGTGTTGTTTTGGGATTTTTTGATAAAGGCCATTCTCACCGGAGTTAAGTGGTATCTCATTGTGGTTTTGATTTGCGTTTCCCTGATGATTAGGGATGTTGAGCCTTTTTTCATACGTTTTTTAGCCATTCTTATATCTTCTTTTGAAAAATTTCTATTCATGTCATTTGCCCACTTTATGATAGGATTGTTTGATTTTTTCTTGCTGATTTTCCTGAGTTCTAAATAGATTCTTGTTATCAGTCTTTTATCTGATGTGTAGTATGCGAAAATTTTTTCCCATTCTGTAGGCTGTCTGTTTATTTTCGTGACTGTTTCTTTGGCTGTGCAGAAGCTTTTTAATTTAATCAGGTCCCATTCATTTATTTTTGTTGTTGCTGTGATTGCCTTAGGGGTTTTCTTCATAAATTCTTTGCCTAGACCAATGTCTGTAAGAGTCTTTCCTACATTTTCTTCTAGAATTCTAATCGTTTCCCATTTAAGGTTTAAATCTGTTATCCACCGTGATTTGATCTTTGTGAGAGGTAAAATCTGTGGGTCCTGTTTCAGTCTTCTACATGTGGCTATCCAGTTTTCCCAGCACCATTTATTGAATAGGGATTCTTGTCCCCAGAGTATGTTTTTGTCTATTTTGTCAAAGATTAGATGGCTATATGAGGATGGTTTTATATTTGGGTTTTCTGTTCTGTTCCACTGGTCTGTGTCCCTGCCCTTGTGCCAATACCAGGCAGTTTTAAGAACCACAGCTTTGTAATATAGTTTGAAGTCTGGCAAATCAATACCTCCCATTTTGTTTTTATTGCTTAAAATTGCTTTTGCTATATGGGGTCTTCTCTGATTCCATACAAAGTGTATAATTATTTTTTCTAAATCTGTGAAAAATGATGTTGGTAATTTCATAGGAATTTCATTGAATCTATAGATTACTTTGGGTAGTATAGACATTTTAACAATGTTGATTCTTCCAATCCACGAGCATGGTATGGATTTCCACCTATTTACGTGTTCTGCAATTTCCTTCCTTAGTGTTTCATAGTTCTCTCTGTAGAGGTCCTTTACCTCTTTAGTTAAATATATTCCTACATATTTTATTTTTTTCTTTGTTGCTATTTTGAAGGGTATTGAGTCCTTAATTTGGTTCTCCGATTGAATGTTATTGGCATATATGAATGCCTCTGATTTGTGTGTATTGATTTTGTAACCTGAGACTTTACTGAATTCATTAATTAATTCCAGGAGTCTCTTGGTTGAGACCTTGGGATTTTCCAGATACAACATCATATCATCAGCGAAGAGTGAGAGTTTGATCTCTTCTGCCCCTATTTGGACACCTTTGATTCTGCTCTCTTGCCTGATAGCTCTCGCAAGGACTTCCAATACTATGTTGAAAAGTAACAAGGACAGTGGGCAGACTTGTCTGGTTCCAGTTCTGAGTGGGAATGCTTTCAATTTTTCCCCATTCAGTATGATGTTGGCTGTGGGTTTGTCATATATGGCTTGTATCATTTTTAGGTAGGTCCCGTTTATAATGACTTTAAACACCTCTCATTAACACCACGAATCCACACTAGAACAAGGAGAGAGTTCTGGGGTCCAAGGAGTAGGCGGTAAGGGGCAGCAAATATTGGGAACTTGAGAGTCACATCACCCTTATGCCCGGGTCTTCATGGCATTTGACAGCTTGGGCAAATTTGGGAGGGACCTGAAGAATCAGCTCTCCAGACTGGGAGCCATCAGAATTTATCTCAGGTGATGTTCAGGAAAGAAAACGGAAGCTTTTGGTCTTTATAAACACTGAACCTAGGGGAAGTTTGAGTCTGCATAGGTAGTGGAATGCAGTGCTCTAATTAGAAGCTGAGTTGGGTTTTGTGTCTTGGTAGTTACAAAGTTTCCAACCAAACTCATTCTCCAGCCTCTAGACTCAAGAAAGGAAATTTTCAAGGTTCTGCAGTTTTGTTTTGTTGTTGTTGTTGTTGTTGATTCTCTTTAAATTAATTGGTCAAGAAGCAAAGAGTATCACTTACTAAACATCTTTGTGAAACAGCATGATAAAAGAATTATGCTGGATGACTCGTGGTTCTTGCTTAAATTATTAGTCTCATAGATATTTTAAAAAGAATAAAATGTGCCATGTCTGATACCATCTCTACTTGATTTGCCTGCCTTGGATCCTGTACTTAACAAGAGGAAAAGGAAAAGTCTTTATTAGCATCTTAAAGAACAAAAAGCAAGCAACTCCTTCGTCTTTTTCAAAATAGGGCCAAAAAGCTGATTCATCCCCTCCTTATCTGCCTAAAAACTGAGTAATAACATATAAAATAGTCAAGCAAAGCTAGAAAGAGGGATAAAATATTATCCCGTGCCTATATTCTTTTTTCCCCAATCTGGTCATAATAGATTTATTTGACCTGCACATTCAAAGTTTGAAGAAAGAGTGGGATGTGAAGGAAAAAACAACTAAAGGTGAAACATTAATTCTTAAGGAGTTTATATGGGGATCACAGTGTTCTTATTGCTGGAAATAATCTGTTTTGTATTGTGTGTGTGACAAAGAGATTCTTTCCAGGCTGCATCCAGTGTATCAGTTTCCTTATGGATATGGTAAATAGGAAAGCACTC
Organism: Lemur catta; assembly: GCF_020740605.2. Lineage (NCBI taxonomy): Eukaryota > Metazoa > Chordata > Mammalia > Primates > Lemuridae > Lemur > Lemur catta. Next base: position 48,461,652 of record NC_059135.1, read on the forward strand.
AGTTCTATTTTGAGGGTAGATTAAGTGAGAGCAATGCTACTTAGATCATTTCTGGAATTGGCACATGGATTTCTCATCAAATTCTACATGGGAATATGAGAAATAAGTTTTGCATATGAGTCAGACAATCACAGATAATCTAATCTTCTTGAAAGAGGCTTCGTTTTAAAGAGGTCCAGAAGTTTAACTCCTATTTCTATGTCTGCAGATTATTTCCATTAGGGTTCATTTGGGATTTAAGGTTAGGGAATAAGCTCTCTTACAGCATCTAGCCCACCTCACTTACAGGTATTCTACAAATGTGCTTGTTGAGTGAAGGAAGAGATGAAATCACTTACCTCCTTTCTACGACTGTAGTTCTATTAAGTGGATACACAGAGCAATTCATAAGTAAATGTTTTCCTAACACTTTGATCATTTTTAGAAAAAGCTCTAGAAGAAAATTTGGATATTTTGATTCAAAGCTGTGGGTTATCTTTGTCCTTGATACATTGTGTCCTCCGGCTAGTGAATGTTCGTCCCTCCAAACAATTTCCATTCTCTTAGAAAATAAAACTGCTATTACAACATTCAGGAAGAGGTGGAGTGATATCACACATGCATTTAATGACCTTGTGGTGTTAGCATTTAACTCCAATAAAGATGTGACCAGTGCCTGAGGATATGAGAGTGGCAGCTGCCCAGCGGGGCCCTAAGAGGAAAGGCCCAGGTGGGATGAATGACAGGCACCAGGTGGCTGTGTTCTCAGTGACTTTTTAAAGATGTGTTCCATCAATCAAGATTTAGAATAACAGCCAGCAAATCTTTTCTGAGTGCTTCTACATGTCCGCCATCATTACTTTCATATATTTTTTTTCTTTAAGTCTCAAAACAACAAACATGACATGTATTGAGGTGATAATGACTAAATACTAAAACAGAATGGAGTTAAACTTGTAGGCAAGAAAAAGCACTTTGCAATTCTCCATCCTTTCTCCATTTACACTAGGAATTTGAGAATTGTCTAAAAGGAAGAAAGGGGAGAATGTCTTGACATTTACATATAGATTTTCTCTTTATTTCTTCCTTTAGTGTAGCTCATGGGTTTTCAATTCTAAATGTGAATATGTATTACTATAAGCACGGATCCACATGTATTAAACTTTAAGAGTGATTTAAAGACATTCAGGGTAATTTTGACTACATCCAATTTTTGCTTTAGGTGTTGACTAACCCTCAATTAACAAGAGACTCTGCTTTATTCAAAATAAGCAATAAAAATTTTAAAATATGAAACAAAATTCCAGAAACAGTGGTTATTGCCAAGTGATATTTCAATGAGTTATGGAAGGACCAAGAAAGTCATCAAATCATCTTTTCTAACATCAGCGTCTTGTCTCATTTGGCTCCGTTGCCAACTACATGACAGAAAAAGAATCAGATAAGGAAGAGTTCTTCAAGTTCAAAGTTTAATAGGGCTCCCTTTCTTTTAAAGTCCTATATAGTATAAGAGAAATCTCTCTACCTTCCTCTGTATCTCTTCTCACCTATGAGAAGGAAAGGCAGACACTTATTTACAAAAAGTAAAGTTTTAAAATCCCACCTTTTCTACCCAAGATTACAGCCTTCTCTAAAATACCCCTTCTTTCTTAGGACTCCCATGGTAATCCTTTGCCACATGGCTCTGTAGCTCAGGGTTTAAGAGCACAGAACTCAGGGCCAGACAAATTGGGTGTAAATCCCAAATCTGCCACTTAGTAAAAATGTCACTTTGTGCAATTTACTTAACCTCTCTGAAACTCAATTTTCCCAGTTATAAAATGGGGATCATTTCCTGCTCCTTCCCAAGACTATTAAGGACGATGTGCCTGGAACTCAGCAGGCATTCAGTAGTGTTTGTTGACTGAATAATAATTGTGCAACACACAGTATAGAAGCAAGCACATAGTCAGGCCTCATGAAACTGTGGTTACTAATATTGTTATTAAATACTTCCTCTCAGCTGCTAAATAAGTGAGAATGATTTTGCTTTAAACATTCTAAGTAAATAGAAAGAACAAACCTGGGGGACACGAGGACATTGATGAGAGAACAGAAGACCAACCTGTAAGTAATAAGACAGTGTTTGAGAGATTTCATTTGTAAATTCCAAGTTCGTCCAGTTCCACATCTGCCGCTAAAACTCATTCCCTAAGGTAGGAGGGACCTGAGTGCACTTACGCACCTCCATAACAGTGGCCTCTACACCTGGCCGCACCGTGTGACCGCAGCATCAGCTCAACCCTGCTCTCCCCGCCTCCCTCAGGCCTCAGCAGTACTGAATTCCTGAGCCCGTCTGTTCTCATTTCTCACAGTCTGCGATTCTCCTCCAGAATCTTCTGTGAGGTCTTCCTACTACACTCGGGTCAGCTCCTGCTAAGCTCACTGTCTTCCAACTCAGCAACCCAGGAAGGCTAGATTTCCAGGCCTCTGCCTGACCAGGCAGTGCTGCCAAGCTTCCTGTGATAGGACTGTTCTCCAGATGGGTATGGAACATTCCATACGGTGACTTTTCCCAATAGCGCCGAAGGGCATCATGAGAAGAGCTCCCTTGCAGCTCAGCTTTTCTTCAACTTACCTCACTCATCTGCTCTCTAGGCTGAAATTCAGAAATGAGATGTTAGGAGACTTACAAAGACCACTGCACTCACTTTCCTCTTTTTCCTCGTATTGCCACAGTCCTCTTTTATTGCCTTTCTATCACATCCTCCTCCTCCTTAATGCCAACTAAGCCTTGGCCAAATGGATAGCTCCTCTCTACTTTCTGTTAATGCTATAAGCTTAATCTGGCATGCTGGGTTGTTGATCTGCTAATAAAGGAGGAAATTAAATGAATTAAAAAATCTTCTCTCAAGGTAATATCTTGGTTTGCAAGGCTATGTTTTTTCTGCATAATCCTATTGTGCATGTCAGAAGCTAAATATTACCTTGGTCTTACTCTTTGCGCTGCTGCAGAACCAAATTCTAATCTCATGGGAAGATAGATGGATGCCTTGGATGGAGTAGGCTGAAGGTCTTATATTTGAAAAAGCAAGGAAGAAAAGCACATTAGTAATTTCTTGCATATTTCTGTATAGTGTTTCAGGTTCAAAGTAAAATTTATTGGGACATTTCCTTTTAAGAATATTATGGAGACATTCAGGTCATAAAAGACTGCATAACATTTTAAAACTAGCTCATCTATTATTTGTATACAGTATAGAATGTGCAAAAAATAAACCAGACTCTCCAAATTCTATGTAGTTATAACAGTGTGTGTTGTATAGATACATTCTCAATGTAAACTATTTTGGTAATTTTATGTTGCTGACATTTATTTATGCTGAACTAAGCTATGATCAGTTTCTCTAAATGGAGCCTTAAAACTATACAGCTGTTTTCCAAGACTAAGATTGTTGTTTTTTGGTTATGATCAAACTAATAAATTGAATGGCCTGGTTTAATCACTAGTGTTTCGTGTGCACATTGATGTAGATTTTAAACTAGAAAAGCAGAAAATGAAAGTATGTTTTCTTTGGCAGGCATTTGATGTACTTGGAGGAGTCGAAGCTTACCTTAAGCTCCTTAAATCAGAGGGTTTAAGTCTGCCCGTCTTGGCAGTGAGGCACGCGGAATTACACAGAGAAATTAAAGACTGCACAGCTGATGCTTTGCAAAAGGGACAAACCTTAACCAGCCAACTAGACTCCTGCAGGTGAGTAAAGTCTATTTCTTCCTCAGTGTAACAAGGTTTTTCACAGTTTCCACAAGCTGTGAAAAAATAAGTTGCGTGATTTTTTTTCCTGCTTCTGATGTTTTGCCGCATTATGTTATGGCTTAAGAGGATCTATTGAATTTTGGTCAATAGCGATTCTGAATGAACACAGTGTTGCTCATCCAAAAGTAAGGTCATATTCTCAGCCTGAAGACCTAAAGATGCTAAAGCTTTCTCTTTATGGGTTTCTGAGGAGAGGAGAGGGAATGCACAAAATACAAAAGAGAGCTTTGGTCCCCAAGGCTTTTCATATCCTAGCATCTTCATAGAGGGTCCTCTTCAGTTCTTGAGCCTTGAGTCTATCCTGTCTCTATTTCTTTCTAGAAAAAAGTAAAGTATCAGAATTCCTTTCATTTATGACTCTGGTGGCTCCCCAAGCAAAATTCCAAGTAAAAGGTGATAGCATAAATCCAACTGTATGGGTCCCAAACCCCGTCCCCTTAAACAGTGTGCTAACAGGGTCATTTTTATGAGTATTTTCAGTAAACACATCAGTTGATCTTAGGTTGGGTGGGCATGAAAGGAGACAGGGACCTCAAGAAACAGAGAGAGAGTGCAGTGACAAAGTGTGGGACAGGACAGGGTTGGAAGACAAAGGGGAGATGACAGAGCAGATCGTGGAACAGATGTTGACTAGAAAGAAATGAAAGCAGGGCTTACATTTTGATGGAGAGAGACAAAAATGATTTTCCAGGTGGGTTAAACCAGTTTTTCATCTTCCATATCTACAATCTCCTTGAAACTCCCAAGACATTCAATTTAAAGAACAATAAAATAGGTAGAATGTGGCAAAATCATTTTATTTCTTTTTAAACCCCTTTTTTGCTCTATGTTAGGTGTGTTTAAAAGTGTTGCTTTGGTAAGTTTGGGTTTGGGGAATGTTCTTTCCAGAAGACAGCCTGAATTTGGAAAGAGATGTGGGGCTTGTGATGGTTGCTACGGGACCAGGCACAACAGAGATTAGAAGTAATCCAAGGTCTTCCAGCAAGAACCAAAAAGTTGAGAGTATGAAGACAAATAATTTTCCCCTTTGAAAAACTAACAATAACAACTGTAGCTTCTAAGTTTCTTTGCTTAACTCCAAGCCATGAATCAGGTAATGATGGTGTTCATTAGGCTTCAGGAGTTTCAATGTGTCCCCATATGGGCTCAAAGTATGGATACAGGAGCTCCTCCTTCCCCTCCCCTGCTATAGGTCAGCTTTTCCAGAAATGTGTAAATGTCTTGAGCCATCCAAAATATATCCTAAGGTGTGGAATAGGCACTTATTGTGCCTGGACTGAGGGTACATATTGGACATTTATCTGAGTCGTATGTTGACTGTATAAAGGGATGAGGGCTCCAGGTATAATTGGGAAATGATCTGATCTCAGTTTAGCAAATGGGTCTCAAAGCACAGACAGATGTTATTTCTCTGGTCAGGCTACTCTTTGCTTGCAGTGTGTTTTCTGGCTTTGGGAAGGCTCCTTTCACACATGGGGAGATGAGAATGCAGCCAATGACACTCCCCAGATCTCTGGGGTTCTGTTTGTGTGTTAACCCTTTCTATCTGGAACCCTGCCCCACATGTTCTAGGTGTCTTGACTTCCCCAAAGTCTGATCCCTGTCTTCCTGACTCAGCAAGAACTTCCTTTGGATTCCATCTCTTTGAGTTTTGGTCTAGAAATTGCCTCCCAGGCAGAAAGCTGGTGCAATCATAAAGCTCATCTCATTTGTTTTCCTTCTCTAAGGGATCACTGTCCTGTCCTACCTGTTGTTCAATGTCTGAAAACCATTGTTTCATTTATTTGTCTGTGTTTCTAGTTGTTTAAGGCATGAGGGTAAATCCAGTTTCTGCTTCTTGGCCAGAAACTGAAGCTCCCTTTTCAATGTTGATGTTTAACTCCTGGAGTTAGAAAGGTGGTCACAATGTTTTATTGCTAAACTTTATCCTGTTTGCTCTAATCAGTAATGCTTTATTTTCAATACTTAAATATAAGAAGTAAACTCTTTTTATTTAATATACATTCTATCTTTGAGATTTTATTGACTATTTTTAGCCATTCATTTTGTAATGGTTGACATGCTTATTTATTTAGCTGGTTTCATTCTTTTTGCCTCTTTTGTTCTTTCATGCCTTAATCTCTACATGTATATTATTTTTAAAATGAACAGCCGCAATCCTGTTCTTCAGGAGGCAGACTGGATTTCAATAGAAGAAAAAGTAATCAGGGACCATTTCAAAAAACCTGAAATAATGGTTAGGTAAATGGATTTTAAAAAATAATTAGCAGTCTGGTTTCTGTCAACATCTTAGAGATATAAACTTTCACAGAACTTTGTAAGGTACTTGGTTTCCCTGAGATTTCATAATATTTTATAAATCAATACTATTTCCATTTTGCAGAGGAACTGAAGGTAAAATTGTTTCTTAGCAAAGGACATTTTTGATTCAGAAGGTAGATGTAGAATAAAAATCCACTAAAAATTGAATTGAAATGCATTAGAATCTCCATTACAAACTAGAGCCATGCATGGCTACTGACCTCAATTCCATGCATTCTGTTTGGGACTTGCTTTCCTTCCTCATCTAATGATTCATCTGCTCAGTGACCTGAGTCACCTTATAGGAAAGAAGCAGAACCTAAGAATAAGATTTCTAGTTGCAGCCACTGCTGGAGTTTAGAATGGTGGCAATAGAGATAAATGTAAATTTCAACAGGGAAAAGTACATATTGTTGAACATCACAGTGGCTACTGAATGCCAGTCACACTCCTAGGACACAAGATACTAAGGTTCCTTTTACCAGACACTGAAAAACTGGCATGGATAAGAAACTTAAGACTTAGTGCCAAAGGAGTTTTATTTCAAACATTCTGAGAGCCAAAACAGTGCCATAGCTTTTAAGCTTAATTTCTGTGAACCTCAGTTTCCTCTCTGTAAAATGTATATATGCATTTCATAGAGTTCTTTTTTTTAATTGAATGAGATAGCACCACTCTTGGCACATACAGAGTGCCCAATGAACAGTTACAGTCATGCATCGCTTAATGACAGGGATATGTTCCAAGAAACACGCCGTTAGATGATTTGGTTATTGCACAAACATCACAGAGTGTACTTACACAAACCTAGATGGTACAGCCTACTACACACCTAGGCTAGCCTGTGGCTCCTAGGCTACAAACCTATACAGCATGTTGTGGTACTAAATACTGTAGGCAGTTGTAACACAATGGTAGTTAGTATTTGTGTATCTAAACATATCTAAGCATAGAAAAGGTACAGTTAAATATGGTATAATAATTTTGTAGGACTATAGTCATTGACTGAAACATTGTTATGTGTTTCATGACTATACTTCTTTTTTACTTTCTACATAAAGAGCTTTAAAAACAAAATACTAAGAGTTACATGATTGTTTCAAATGATTACAACAGAGTCACCTGCACCAAATTGTTGTATTCATTTTCACTAACTGGGAAGATTATATTTGAAATAAGATATACATTTATATTAAGGTAATAAAAGGCTTAATTTAGTATTGGGGCAGGTAGGAATTTCAGAGGCCCTTTGATCTGATTTTTTTTTCTGTTAGTAAAAAATAAATATGAACTTAGAAGTTCACTTTTATCAGAGATGAAGCTTCCTCAGTAAATCTGAGACCTTTTCATTGTTGTTCTGCAATTACTACCCTTACTAGACGCACAATGTTTTTTTATCCTGGAACTAAATATATCTGAAGTTTGAGCAGCTTCACAAAACAAATGTTTGTGGTTATTTGTTTCTTTGCCTTTTCTATTTCCTGCCTATAATCTGATGATAATGCTAAGACAGAAGGACAACGGGTTATGTGTGTAAAAAGGGCAAAATATGAGAGGCAACTTCACTTTATAACACCCTGCTCTTGTGGGAACTGATCCAGTCCCGAGATAACTAGCCCAGTCTCCTGAGAAAGACCTTATTCCATCTTAATGACCTGATCACCCCTCAAAGTACCACTGTCCAACACCACCCCACTGGGAGCCAAACCTCAACACGAGCCATGGTGGAAATGAACTATATTCAAATCATGGAAATGGTCAAAGTTAGACTCACAGTGAAGCTGAAAGCCCCGGGCTTCCATCCCTCCTCATCTCTTCCTAGGCATCGTCTTTGAGCACCAAGTCTAAAGAAAGACTAAAGGTGGCCTGCTACTAAGAGAATTCTGCATTTATTAAGCTGTAGGAAGCTGTGGTGATTGGAAATGCTGGGTACCGGACCTGGTGTGAGAGTTAAGTTTTCCATAATGGGACAAAAATGGGAGACCTCATTTTGTTCCTCATTGCATCTTGCAGTGCAAAGTTCAAAAACATACAAACCCCCAGCAAGACCAGGCTACCTTGTGAAGTGTTCATTTGCCTTTCCTGTTTGCTAAAATTAATTTAGAATTTACAAGTAAACTTGCTTCAGAGTTAACTCAATTTCTATCCCTGCACAAAAGACTGAACCCATTTTCATTCTACTATCATGATGGATTTAAGCTTATAAGTTTCATCCTTACTGAATAGTTTGCTTTGATATTACTTTAAGTATTACCTGTTTTGATCTAATACTTAGTACTTTCCCAACATAGATTCTTCATATTTTTATATTTTACAGAGAAATAACATAGGAGTTAATTGGATTTTGCTTTCTTTTCCCACAATTTTCATTTATGTTGGCTACCATTACTTCCTTTGGTTGATTTTGTGGATGGTAATAAACTTTAGACAGAGCATGGTCCATTCATTCATTTGTTTGTTCATTCTAAAAATATTTATTGAGTGTCTTTTGTAAATCAGATGTTCCCAAGCTTCTAATGTGATGGGTAAAGTGTCTGTCCTCATGCTGATTACAATATTCTGGTAACAATAAACAGTCAATCAAGAAATAAATAAGATGCTCTTACACAACAATGAATGCTATGAAAATAATTTAAAAGTGAAATGGGATAGAGTGACTTTGAGGAGGGGACTGTTTCAGACATTGTTGTCAGAATGCTCTAAGGAAGAAGATGCTACCGTGCACATAGCTGGGAGATGAGTGGACCAGGCAGAGCAACAGCAAGGACAGTGTGGCTGGAGGAGCAGGTGGCAAGGGGAGAAGGGCATAGGACAAGGCCAAAGAGCTAGCTGGGAGTCAGACTATATACAAAGGCTCATTAGCAATAATGGCAAACACTTGTGTACTTTAGATGCATTAATGATTTTAATCCTTAAAACTATGCTGCAATATGGGAACTACTGTTATCCTTGTCCCTGTTCTGCAGATGAAAAACTGGGGCACAGAGAAGTTCAATAACTTGCCCTATGGCCTGTCACACAGCAGTAAAAGGTGGAGTGTGTACTTGCATGCCAGTCTGAATCCCTTTGTTCAGTTGCTAGCTCTCTGTCTTTCTACTCTTTTCATTGAACTTTAATCGATAACAAGGAGCCTGGTCACTTAGTGAACATAGATTCTTTTTTTATTCTAGTGCACTTAAAATATACTCCATCTACCTTCTAGTTTCAAATCAAGTCCCACCTATGCTGTAAAGTTTTTCTTTCTTTCAGTTCATTTCAAAAATTGTTGAGTGTACTTATGAGCATCTTCCATGATCTACCAGCACCAAGCCTCAAGGACAGTCAAAGGCATATAAAATGACCCCGAATCTCCTGAACCTTTCTAGTGTCTGGTCAGGGAGCTGCACGTGTAGGGAGTGTGCTCCGGAATGAGGGGGCTGTGGGCACAAGTGGGTGTTGGGGTCACTTATTCAGAGAATGGAAACACAGTCCTAAATTTTGTGATCAGGACAGGCCAAGTGAAGGAGTGAGATTGGAGAGGTCCATGAATGGTTGTTGAGTTTGGTGGGCTGAGATGGGTGAAGGGTCTATATCTTCAAGCGAAGATGAACAGAATCAATATTCACCGCATAACACTTTCTTTAAATCCCTTTGTATTTGTCACATCTATCTCGTGGCTTCACTTTTCATCCTGTGCTGGGCTGAATCATTCCTCAGTTGTTTCACTTGTGACAATATCATCTCCTCATCCAGACCATGGTATCACCTTGAGGGCTGAAACTACTCAGGGAACTTGTTTTACCTTCCTTGGGTACTTATATTACATTAGTATTCCATACTAGGCGACTTGATTTGAAATGTTAAGGGGCTGGCATGACATTAAAGGAAAGCCCTTATCATAGCGAAAATATTTTAAAAGATCTCAAATGGAAAACAAACAAAAAACTATGTCTATTCTCCAACAAAATAAACAAATTTCACTTGCCTAATAGATTCATCTATGATTGCATTTTATAAGAACTGCACCAAGCATTTAAGAACTTAAAAATAACTGGCTTTAAAGGGGTTTGATGATGCATTTAGATGGTAAATGTCAGATACTAAAATTTAGGAAATTACAAAGTTGAGTTCTTATGACAGTCTTAACTCAGCCACTTTGCAAATATTTTCATGTCTATATTAAGCTGTTCTTTTTAGAGGTTGAGTAAATGTCATAACTGCAATCCGGGCCTGTTAACACTGTTTAGATTTTTATCATTCTGAAACTCTTAGTATGGAAGGTTCCAAAAGTCCACACTTCCCATGAAATCTAGAAGTCACTACATTAGGTTCTTGTAGAATATCTATGTGACTCCAACATGAATGTATTCATTTGTGATGGTGACACTGTGACGTGAAGTAGCAAGGATCCCTGAGTAAAAAGACCTAGACACGCAGAGCCTACAGAGGAAGGCTGACTAGAGAGGCAGAAATCTCTGCCCTGGACGACTGAGGAGGAGTTTTTGAGAGCTCAGAAAAGAGAAAGGGAGAGATGTGAGTGGACACATTTATGAACAAGACTGTCATCACAGTGCTATTTATTATAACGGTTCAAACCCAAAAAACCACCTAAATATTCCCAGAAAATAGGGAGAAGTTTTAATAGTTTAAGGGCAAGCACATCATGGAATATCCTAAGCACATATGAAAATGTTTTTTAAGGATATTTAAAGACAGAGAATATCCTCTCAATATAATGTCAAGTGGGTATAAATGAGACACAAATTATAAATATGGCAGAATGCTAACTTTGTGTGTGTGTGTGTGTGTGTGTTGGGGGCGAGGGGAGGACTGAAAAAAAGAAAACTTTTTTGGAAGGAAATACATTAAAATGTATTTTTATATTTTCCAAATAATCTCGAATGAGTATGTTCATCTATTTTGGTCTTGCTGTGCTCTTTTTATCTGAGTACTTAATGTCATAAATCATGAAAAATTTCAGCAATTATCTTTTTAAATAATGCTTTCCTCCTATTCCCTTTCTCCTCTTCTCTTATACCTTCTATTAGAAGTCTCAGTCTGTTTTTCAGTTCTCTGAACTGTCTTTCATATTTTTATTCCTTTAACTCTTTGTGTTGCATTCACAGTAAGCCCTTAGACTATGTTCTCTTTTGTTAATTTTTTCTGTGTTTTCATTCATTGATTATTTTTTTTTTTAGTTTTAGTAAACATATTGTTTTTGTTTCTAGGATTTCTAATTAATTTTTTCATATTCAATTTTGTTTTATTTCTGACTTTTTGTTTCAAAGTTTCTTGTTCTTTCATTATTGGTGTTGAATGTTCCTTTATTTCTCTGATCTCAGACATATTTATTTTAGAGTCATTTTCAGATGGCTCAACTTATCTTCATTTCAACTAGAGTACGGTGATCTCTTGATTGTTGAGTGTCATAAGTTTGCTTTTCCTGGCGTGTTTTGCAATTTTGGATGGCACTCTCACTTGGAGTTGGGGTGGGGGGGTTGTTCTTTGGCTTTGTTTTGGTTGCTTTCTTCTCTCTTCTTTGTTCTTTCCTCCTTAACAGCTTTGCCATGACTTCCACCTAGACTCACAAGGCTTCCAGTCCAGAATCAGTCTTCTGTTGTTTGATCAAGGTCACACAGCTCCCATGAAGGTATTGTGGCTCTCAGAGATGCAATCGGGAAACCAGGAGAGGGCTTGGTGTGGTTCCTGACTGCCCTGCTATATCTGATTCTATGACCCCCAGGATCAGTTGGCTGCAGTATTTTCCAACCTCCTTTTACAGCAGGGAGAATCCCATCCCTGGTACTGATTTCAGGTAGAATCTTAGCTCTGGTACTGTTCACATAGGACACGGATATTGGTCTCTACGGCCTCAGAGGAATTGAACTTCTGGCCATCCCTACATGCTTCTGGACCAGAGTCCAGGAGCCCTGTAGCTTCAGCACCACTTACTGCTTTCTGTTTCCCCATTGTCATGTACAAATAAAAAATGTGTGTGTGTGTGTGTGTGTGTGTGTGTGTGTGTGTGTGTGATATACATTTGGTGGGGAGAGCTTCTCAAAGTACATAACTTAAATCAGAAAAAACTTTATTGTAACAAATATGCATTTCACTTCTACAGTGCAAATGGCACTTTTTCAAAGTAGGGATGAGAACTAGAGAGCAGCAGTTGTTTCCTCCAAAATAAAGACAATCATAAACATGGAAAGACACTGTTGGGGTTCCTGTTAAAAGAAGCAGTGAGCTAAAGATAAGGAAGATTTATTTTTCCATAGACAAAAAGAAAAATACGGTCAGCTGATCCCTTCTGATGAGACAGAGTAAGCTGTCAAGTACTTACCATCTGGTTCCGCTCCTAATCCAGATGGGCTGCCAATAGTAATTTATGAAAGGTTTGAAAGCAACTTGCCATTCTCGGAAAAGAATCATTAGAACACACTGACATTGGGATTTGCTCCCCTCCCGCAGCCTGATTTGCAGCAAACGCAAAGACAGAGCAACTGCTTCCATACAGTAGATAGCACATTCTATTATTGAACCAGAAGTCAATCTGTCTCTGTTCCTTGAGGGAGAAAAAAAAACCAATCATTTTTCTTCCCCCTTCCCTCCCCTCTATTGGCTCAGTGAATAAGGGAGAAAATGTTCCCATTATGGAGTTTCTAACAAATGCCTGAAGAAGCCTTCAGAGTCTGTCATTCTCTGAGTATCTGCGATGCTTGGAACAGTCAAGTCAACATCAGGACTAATCTGATGTGCCACATGCTCACACCACAGACAGGCATCATCTAATCCATTCTTATCAAGAAAGCCCAAAGGTCAGTCAGTATTTCCCATGCAAAGCAGAGCCACAGATTGTTAGAGCTAGAAGTCTTCCCCATCGTTAGCCCTCTCCCAGCCAGTCAGGATGTGTATGAGCGGTGTTGCTTCAGAATCAGAACAAAATAGAAGGACACTACCTTTTGGTTCAAGCAAATTTCTGTTAACCCATTGGCAGTTCTTGTCCCATCGTTAATTTCATATGACTAAAGTAACAGAACTCATTCCTTGGTGATGGATAAAATGCTATTAATTTATTTTCAGTCTATGTAAGAATTGCTGGCAAAGAGTGGGGTCAGAACTTTCCTTTGGTCATGCCACCTGCTGTTTGGGCACCAAGGAAATTGTCAATATGCATGCTATACGTGTTTTTAAATGTTTTAGAATGTTCAAACAGAAAGTCTTGAATCATTGTATAAAGTTTCTCACTGGAAATGATGGAATCAGGGCTAGTTGTAGCCTGCAGATTAGGCTTTCACTAAGAAGGAATAGTAAAGGGCAGGAGCAGCCCTGGGACTAGGAGTGTGGCAGATACAGTCCAGCTGGGAGTCAGGGAAAGGGATGCGCTTACTGCCCGATCAGACAGAGATGACCTAGCCCAGGGTGTAGAGAGAGGGAAATAGGAACTAGCTAGATAACTGAGATGACTGGGAACTTCTCTTACCTAGAAGGGGTCTAAGCCACAAGTGGGGGTGGGCACACCCTGGCCAGGCAATGATGCACAGCACAGCAAAGTAAGTCAGCCCGTCCCTCTAAGGCGTAAGCAGAGGAGGGAAGTATCAGCTGAACCAAGCTATCCAGGATAAACTTGGTTTAACCTAACTACAAATGCTAAAGCATACCAAAGAGGAAAGTGGGCAGTCTTTGGATAGCCTAAAACTTCTATAAGTGGCCAAAAGTACAAAGTCGTCATTGTTTAAAAACTACTGGACACTATCACTATGACATTTTAAATATGGTGACCGTGTATATGTTCTTCTTAATCTTTAAATCTATGTGTTCTCTTCCCTTCAATATTGATTAGAGAGTACTTTATCTAATTTGAAAATGTGCATTGATCTCCTACTGCTTATGAGGCTATGCGTTCAGGGATGCAAGGGATATGAGAATGAATAGGACACGAGCCATTTCCCTTAAAGAACTTACAATGCAATAGATATACTTGACAAGGCACAAATCACCACAAAATGAGACAAAATCTCCTAGCTCATTGAAAAACAAAAACAGATCCTATTTGGTTTGCTGCAATTCATCTAAATTTGTAGGTTGCTAAAAAGTAATACTTTTATGGAAAGAATGCTTGATTTGGCTCTCTTTCCCCATTTTCCATGTTCTGTGCTGGAGGGCCCCTCAAAACATGTATTAATAGTAATTTGAACAGGTTATTATGCTGTGCCCCTCTAGTGGCCACTTTGTAAACTGCAGCAGACATTGCATTACCTAGAGAAGCCTGCCAATTTCAAAACAGCATGTCAGCCAGGCCAACCCTGTTTCAGTGAAAGCCAACAACGTTCAACTCAAGGGAACGTGAAATTTTGGAGGAAAACAATACCCCCCACCCATGTCATCTGTCACAGACCCAGAAAAGGTACTATGAGGTGGTAAAGAATGTAGACGCCGAGACCAGATGAACAGCTTCAAATCCTGGCTCTGCCATTTTGCAGATGAGCAGACTGAGAATAACAATGGTACCCAGCTCATACGGTTGTTATGAGAATTAGAAGAGCGACTACTTAAAACATTAAGAGTGGTGCCTCATCACAGTAAGAGCTCAATAATTGTTTTTATTAGTTGTTGTTACAGTATTTTATGGTAAAAACTAAACCGGTGTCGTCTGTATTTCCTTAAATTTCCTGAAAGTAAGATTTAAAACTAATCATTAATTCAGTAAAAATTATTAAATATGGTAAGTATATATATTTGGGTATCAAGGAGACATGACTTTAAATGAGATCTTTGCTATTTACTAGTTGTGTGTCTGTAGGGCAAGTTATTTCACTACTGGAGCCTCAGTTTCATTGGCTAAAAATTGGAGTTATTGATAACATTTTGATTCCTGACAAAGTTATTTTAAGGATTCTATAAATTATTGCATGCAATGCCCTGAACAAAGTGACATGTTTGTTGCAAGAATTTATTAAATAACAGCTATTATTAAGGTTGTAGGCAAAGCTATAAGATGTGTGAATCCATAATCTATATTTTCCACAGCACTATACAATTGAGTAATGTCATTTTAGAGGCAATTAAATTTCAGATTTGAATAGCCAAAGAGGAGACTAGATTCAGTGTGAGTGTTGAATTAGAGCATCATAATTAAAACAAAATAGGGATTCAAGAGGGAAATTTGAGAGGGGTGGGGATGCTTGAGCAAGTTCAGGTCAGAGCCAGTAGTTCTGAGTTCTGGTACCTAAGACATCATGGCTGGGACTTATGGATAAGCCCAAGAATCTGGCTGACAGCCATATTTTTGGGAAAAGAACAAGAAATAATATATATATTATAAAATATATATAATAAATATATATATATATATAGAGAGAGAGAGAGCATAGGAATCAAGAGGTTTGGCTGGACCTGGTTACTGAAGACTGGTTTCCCCCAGGGAGCAGCTTACTCAAAATTTGCACTCCTCTCCCAACTACTCCTCCTTGGGATCGGGGAGGCCCCTACTCCAAGTCCGGTTAGTAAAACAGACTCTGACTGCAATGGATGCAGAAGGCGTGGCACAACGCACGGCAACTCAGGTGGGAGTAAGCATCTTCCATCTCGGTCTACACTGTTCTTTGCCAGATTCTACTTTCTGAATTTTATCAATCGTTTCCAAATTCCTCTTATTTAATCAATGCCATTTTCTGCCATTTTCAGCCGTATTTCTTTTCCACATGTTTGCCCATTTCCTATCACAAGCTTTGTTCTCTATACCTTCTTTCCCAAGGCCACATACTCAATGTATCTTTCTCATTCCAGATTTCCATATTCTGCCCAAAACTTGGAACCTGTAGTATACAGGACAACTGGGCTTTTAAGTGCCTTTTTAGCGTATTATATCTCAAAGTCTAAAAACTAGTCAAAATATATGATTAATATTACCAATACACTGCTTTTATAGAGTTCATGGAAATAATTCTCAATAATACATGAGAAAAATCTCCTGATGTCTTGATTATTCTTCACTATCTCTGAATATTAAAATGTAAAATAAGTTGTTTTTAATGTAACATCAGTGGAACATTATGTGCCAGGAATAAGATTTCTCATAGTGGTTTTGTATTTTCCCCCAATTAGATTTATCTGGGACTCCTGTGGTACCCACAGGACACAGCTGAGTGTTTCTCTCCTCTTTTAGCAGCTTCATTGTCATTCCAGGGAGGTGACATTACTTCTGAGCCATTTGGGATTTTGCCCTCATTTCATTACTAATTAAATTCATTTTTACAGAGTCATAAATTAATTATTTGAGGTAAAATTACTAAAATCTGTACTTCGTTCCAAGATCTTTTTTAACTTTGGGTAATTAAATTTAAGAGTTATCATGTTAATCTTTATTAGCACAGTATGTGAAGGAAATGACTGAGGGGAAATGAAAGGCGTCCACTTCTTAAATAGTAGGATAGTCTCTGTCTTAGGGATAGGTTTAAAAATTAAAATGTGCTCATTCCATCAGCAATGTTCTCTCGATGTTCTGTAATTCTAGCATGCTAGCTTGGACTGGTTAGGAAATATGTTAAGATAGCTTTAGACTGGAGCAACAAAGGTCCAACTCAAAGTTCATTCACTGCTTTAAAGGCATTTTCATTTTATGACCTCTCGTATCATTTTTTTTTTTTTCTCATGAGGCCAGCACAGGTCAAAAATGATAATGTGAGACTTGGTTTCCTTCTTATGAACAAGCATATTTAATTCCTATCTGTCAGTGATAACTTGGTTTTCAACTAATGAATCCAGCCTTGAGCATTCATAATCACGGAAGGACCTTAGTGTTATATAAATATTTTACCCTATTGGATTAGTAAATGCTTTGTTAATTGGCTGATCCACATTTCTATTCAAATAACATCTTTAGATAAATGAAGCTTTTAAGTAACACCCTCAGGAAAACGCTTGGCAAACGTGCTGTGCCTTTTGCCTTAAGGTTCTCAAGATATCTTAGAGAAATATTAAAAAGCAAATCTTTAGAAAAGAAGATTAGACCTTGTTGCAAAAGCCCATAACTCATATTCTCCCTCAGGATGGACTGACAAAACAAAGAAACATGATTTGGTTTTGCTCTTTGCTTTACCAGAATGATAGCTACTTAACTTCTATTATCCTGCAGCTGATAACTTTTATCAACTCCTACCCAACATGAAAGTGGATCTGTTTTCAAATGTTCCCTGTTCCTGGGGCTTCTACATCGGCGTAGAGTGAACTAACAGGTGACTTGTTCCGTTCAGCTCTCGGGTGACCGGCGTCCACGAGATGATGGGATGCATTAAGAGACGAGTGGATGACCTGACCCAACAGTGTTCAGCGCACAAGGAGTTTGCTCTTAAGAAACAACAATTAACAGCCGCAGTGGAGGGTTACCTAAGGAAGGTAGTTTCCCAAAATAAAACCTAAACTTCTAATTTGGTGATAATAGATGGTATGGCAACTCCAGTGTGTGGGCATGGTGGGAGGATGGGGGGTGTCTCCTGAGGCTTCTCTTATGTTCCACATTAGGTCCTACCATTGAGCAAGACAGAGCTGTACTTCACTGTTGCTCATCAACCATCCCTGCCCCAGTTTGCTGAAACTAGACATCAGATCCTATCTGCCACTTCAAGCCTGAACATATATACACAAAGGCAGTTCTTGCTTTGTACAATACTGTGTCAACTGAATTATGTACATATTGGAATAAGGTACTTGATTTACATATTCTGGGCGTGATTCTGATATGCACATTTTTCGGTTGACATGGTAACATTCAACAGGAAGACTGCAGTTAGATAGATAGATAGGTACCAAAAATTATGAGTTTTGGGTTTTCCCAGTAATAAATGGCCATTATGATTCTTTGTTGAACTAGACCAGTGCAAGAGGACATAGTCACTCTGCATAAAAGCATACTTGTGCAAATCTTCTGTGGAGAGTGAATACAACAGCCTGGTATCAGAGAATTTTATTTCCTATTTTCAAAGGGAATAAAACCAGGGAGCTACATAATTCAACTAAATAAAAAATTACTTATCTATAAATGGGATATATAACAAAAATTAGTAATACCTCATGACATTAATGCTAATGAGCCTTGCTGCAGAAGCTGGGTCTCGATTTTTCAATTATGTTTTCATTTGATACAATAGACTTACGTGCCTGAACTTACAGAAATAGAATTAGTAGACTACACTGGAGAGGACATTAAATATCAATGTCTATTTAAATGGATTACCCAGCTGTTATTGATCCAGAAACTTGGGAATTTGAGCCTTGTTCTGATGCCTGGGTCCAGGGAGCTTCCAAATATGGCGGGCAGCTGTGGTGCTGCATTCCCCAGAGCTAGAGAGTCAAGCTAATTTAGTGGTGGTGGAAAACACAACAGAAACTCAAACAGCTGTTGCTACTGGTCTTATTGCCAATTCAGAGCCAGTTTGACTCTGGGGAGTATGGACTCTAGGTAGAGCAAGGGGACAAGGGATGTATTAATAACTTGAATGGAACAGAATCCTTTAAGGGTACTTTCATTCATTGATTCAAATGTACTGAAGATCAAATTATAGTCCCCCAAGTTCACCAATGAAATGACCTAAGTATGTCCCTGTGTTTTACTATTACATATACAGGGTAAGCTGCTTCCCTAGAGTCCCTCAACCCTAAATATAGCAACCAGCAGGGTGGTCTAATAACCATGCTCTGGACTTCTGGCTTCAAAATGTGCCTGTAAATTGGGTCCCATTCAACGGACAGATTAATTCATCTCTGCTGATGTGTTAGTAAGTTCACTATCCTTTGTAGGTAATATAGATAATAAGTTTTTAAAGGATGTAGATAACTGCTTATATCTCATTGTTGTTAGTAAAAGAAATATCTTTATACCTATCCCCTCTGTCAGTAGTTCTCTAGTATTGCCTCATATGAAGAGCAGATTATTAAAATATGAAATTCTGAAATATTTAAAACTATTTTAGATTAAAATTGGTATTATATATTTAAAGTACATTGAAAATATATAGGGTAATATTTATCTTTCTTATACATATGCATGCATATATGTAAAAATATATTACTAAGACTGCAATATATTCTTTATTCCTAAAGGTGGAAATGTCAATTCAGAAAATCAGTCCAATACTTTCTAATGCAATGGATGTTGGTTCCAGCCTTTCTGATTCAGAGAAGATTTTAAATGAATATCTGGACCTAGATATCCAAGTTAAGGTAAATAAAGTAATTATTATTATGGCTATGATTTTGTAAATATGATTTTTTATATTCAATAGTTATAAAATGTAATCCTAGCTCCCTTGAAAGTTGCAATTTTAAATTAGTATGTAGCAAATAATGACTTAAGAATTCATACTATTATGTATGTCTAAATTATTTATATTTATATCTACATTTATTAGTGTGTTTGACCTCACTCAAACTCAGCATTACAACCTGGTATTAAACATTCATTCGGCTCCTTTTTCTTGCCTGGGCAGTGTTAGCAACTCCTTTTTGAGATGCCAGAGGAAGGGAGTATGTTTCTCCAAGACTATTTGTGATTTTCTCCTAGAGCAAGTTATTTTGAAAAAAAAAAAAAAAAAAACAATTACTAGAAGCAACATATATTATTGCAAGATTCCAGGGAGGCAAATAAAAACACAACCTTGTTTGCATACTCAAAATTCAGAGACAGAAAGTGCCCCACCCCAACCCTCCAGCACCTTCTCTAGCTTCCTCCTACCCCTTTCACATAGGACTTAGGTTCAAAGAGTCCTGCTAGCAGCTCCAAATCTGCACCGAAGTCCCTGCCTGCCCCGACAGGGTTTAGGAAGGTGAGTCATGTGCCCTCCCCTGGCTCTTCCAGGTAGGCAAGAAAAGCCCTGTTACTCCAGTTCTTAGCAGAAGAGCCTCATTCCCAGACTGCGCCCCCACCGGAAACTCACAGAAGCACCAGTTTTTTTAATGGGGTGCTTTTTATTCATTATTTCAAATGCTTGAAACTTACACTCAATTTTATTTTTTATTTAAAAAATTTTAGAAATGGCGAGGAGATTGCATAAGAAGAAATTCTCCACTTCTCTCCTTCCCGGAGTGCTATCAGGAAGCAGAGCTTGTAAATTAAAATTGCCGTCATTCAACACAGTACTTGGGAAGCATACTAAACACTCGTAGGGAAACAATCTCTCCTTGCTGCAAATGAGAGTGAAGCTTTTTTCTTTCATTTTGCTTGATTTCTACCTTGGTCTCACATGAAATTTTATATGGCTCTTTCTATGACAATTATATATGTCATGCCTACATTACCTACTCATCCATTTAATCAGTGGCTAGAGTTCACATGCCAGAAATTGCACTCAGAAGAAAATATAGGTGAGCAGCCCTAAGCAAAAGTCAAATTCGCTGACTTTTGAGGTGGTTTAGGCCTGATATGTGATGTTTCCCCCACACCTGCTTAAAAACCTTTCTAGATAGAGATTAAATAACTGATATGTAATCTTTTTGTAAATTAAAAACCAACAAACAAGTTTTGCAAATTTGCCATCTCTTTATATAACAAACTTTGTTTAAGAATTTGCTAGAGCTCTTGTTGAATTTCATAAAGCAATTCTTATGAATAATTAATTTACTTAAATTATTTAAAACATTTCTGCCATTTTGTCTTACAATCTTTCATACCAAACAACCTTTCTTCTATTTGTGATACAGAAAACAGAATGCTCTAAATGAGAAGTGTAGCTGATTGAGCCAAAGAATAACTGGAGGTGGTTTTCATTTTAAAATGCCTTATTTTATTTTTAGAAATTTCAAAGTTGTACCTTTCTTTTATTGAGGAGATTCTTGGTCCAAGTTCAATTAATAATCGTAATAGATGGATGCGTAAAGTGTAATGAAATGTGAATGTTCGTGATTCCCCTGTCAGTGTATGACCTCTTGTGCTTTGCCTTTATAGGAGACATCACATGAATTAGAAGCAGCTGCAAAAATCATGACGGAGAAAAATGAATTTGAACCTGATGAAGTGGCGTCACTTTCTTCTAAAATTAAATGGCTAGAGGAAGAATTAAACATATTTGGCCAAAGCATCAGCTCCAGGTCACGAGTGCTGCACACTTTTGTGGCATTTCTAAAGTCATCAGAGGAGGTACGGTACTATGTGCTAACTGTCTTCCGCAGGGACCCTGCCCATGTTCCTGCTTTCCATGGGGATATGATCTCTGCCCTGGTGAGTAGTTCTAGATCCTCTACCCCAGTGCATGGACTCACTTTGTAGGCCTTTTATTTTTCAAGGCACCATACAAAGGCTCAAAGAGTAGGTCGTTTTACTAAAAAAATATATACACATGTGTATGTATAGATAGGTGTATGCAAAAACAAACAAAGTGGTTGTACTAGAGCATTTTTTTCTATGTCCTACAAATATTTACAGTATCCTAAACATAGAACAAAATTGTTTCAAAATAGTCATCTCCTAAACTATGGATCTCTTTGAATACCTAAGCAACCAGTGTGGTTCATTGGAGATTACGGGCTTGGGTTCAGTCTCTGATCTGTCTTGTGGGATGACTTTTAACAAGATACTTCTCAGAGTTTCTGAGGGCTTATTGTGCCAGGCTATCCAAGATAATCTCTAGTATTCCCTCTAATACACCAGGATTCCATCTCTCAAAGGTCACAGTTTCTTGAAGCTGGTGACAGTAAAAGTACTAGGGTCCTACCTCATGTAACCATGTTCCTAGTGCACCTCCTGCAAATGCAGACCACTCTGCTGTTCTGGGAGATGGGTGCTGGTTAGTGGGAGCCAGAGTCAGCAGGTCCACTCGAGGGAAAGCCCACCCAGGATAAGTAGTGTGCTTGATTTCCATTTTCTCACCTCCACGCTCCCCACACCCTCACCCTTACCTTCCACCACCACCACCCTGCCTCCCCACTTCTCCTCTGTCTGATCTCCTTTATAATAGTCTCGATTCTTACCACTCTGGAGAAGCCCACACCCAATCCTGGAAATCTCAGGTAACCACTGTGTCCTTTCCCACATACCTGACTGTGTCATTTGACTTCTTTTTAGTTCTTGGCCCTGAACTCTCGTGGTTCAGCAGAGATATTACAACTGATGGGATTATCCTGTTGATGAACATTTGTATGCAGGACTTGAAATGACAGACAAGCTACAAAGAAGTGCTTGCTTTCTGCATCTTCCTTGCCAAAAATGTACCTTCTTGGCTTCTTCAAGTTAGGCATCTACTTCCACAGCCTTTGGGACGGCGAGCCTCTTGAGAGGTGGAGCCTTAGCTTTGCAAACAACACTTTAATCAGAAGAACATTTTAGCTCACCGCTTTCACTAAATCTATTTTCCTGCCTGGCAGAGCCTTCCATCGTTCCAGTCCTGGCAACGCTCCCAGTCTATTATTCCCTTCCCCCTCGGGCTTTCCTCGCCATCTCAGGGCTACTCATTTCCACGCTTCTCTCCATCCCCTCAACTCCCTGCCTTCCCCCCACTGGCCCTGCCAGCTCCCAATACTAGATCAGTCCAACACTCTGTTTACTCAGCTATTCTTTCCAAGCTTCCAGACGCTCCTGCAGAAAATCATACAACTGCGCTACTGGCGCTGTTACAAACTTGTGGGTCTCTGCCTCAGCTGGGTCCCCCACATGCTCCTTAGTTGGCTCCCATTCAATAACAATTCTCAAGCATCCCACCCCAGTTTCTATCCCTAAGTCCCACCGGATGTCCTCACCTCATATGCCACTGAAGAAAAGTGAGGCCATTGACTCCTTCCACTTCACCCAGGCCCCATGGGTGCCCCTAAGGTGAGTGCCTGCTCCTGTCCAGCACAAGCCCAGAAGCAGCCCCGCCCTGGATTCACCTACATCCTTCAGGATCTAGCTCCAGCAACCATCCTCTAATTTTTAAATTTGTCTTTTCCATTCCTTCCTTCCCCTTACTCTACAGTTATGTCCAAACAATCTCGCCCTCACCAAGGCTACCCCTCCATCATTGTCCTTCCCTCCAAGGGTGGACTCTTGGGGTGGGAAGAAGACATCCCTTGCCTCTACTTACCCATCCTCCTCAGTGCTCACCCCACTGCAATTCAGTTTATTCCCTTCTCAACACCCCCATTGGCCACCTCTTCACTCCGTTGAAAAGCTTCCTATGAGCTACCTACTAGATGACAAGTGAAATGGTGTCTTTTCACTCTTCATCCTGCTGAATCTCTCTGAAGCATTTATTTGACCCAAGTACCCACTCCCACCTCCTTTGGATTTTTTTTAAAACAGATTTATTGAGGTATAATTTACATAGCATAAAATTTGCCTATTTTATGGTACAGTGATTTTTAGTATATTTATAGAGTTGTGCAACCATCTCAGCATTCCAGTTTTAGTATGTGTCTATCACTCCAAAATTAGCCTTGGGACACACTTTTAGTGAATCCTGGCTCCCACCCCCAGCTTCAGGCAAGCACTGATCTGCTTTCTGTCTCTATAGATTTGCCTTTTTTGGATAGTTCACGTAAGGGGAATCACCTTGTCTACTTCTTTATTGGTTCCTGCTCCTGATTCCTAACTCATTTCTCTTCTTTGTTCTTGAAGTATGGTGGTCACAGAGTTCTTGCAAAACAATTCTTTTCCTCCATATACCCATTTTCCCTACAAAAATCACATTCCTGCCTTTGGTATCAATTCACCAATAACTCAACAGTGATTCCTCAGCCATAACTCTCCTGAGCTCCAAATCAATGCTTTAAATTACCTATATGTCTTACATGTCTTGAGTGGTTCTAAAAAAGGAAAAAAAAAATTTTTTAAATAAAAACCAAATTACCT
The DNA here is from genome assembly GCF_020740605.2 of Lemur catta. NCBI lineage: Eukaryota > Metazoa > Chordata > Mammalia > Primates > Lemuridae > Lemur > Lemur catta. The sequence goes on from NC_059135.1 coordinate 48,485,522, forward strand.
ATATATCATATAGGCCCCTCAAGCTCCACAAAGCACAGGTGGTATCTTTTCCTCAAACATGTTTCATTCTGTATTTTGGCACCAGGTTAATGACTCCACCATCCTTTCAGAAATCCTATGCAGAAGCTTCAATGTCTTCTCCAATTACTCTCTCAAGGAACACTTATTTTATACCAGGCACTGTAATTCTCATTCCTGATTTTATGTAATCCTTACACCACCTGTGTGTTTTAGTTACTATTATCCCCATTTTACAAATGAGGGAAACTGAGGCTCTGAGAAGCGAGGTGTGCAAGATCAAGCAGCTGGTAAACATCAAAACTGAGGTTTAATTCCTAACCCCTCCACTTTGTTTTTTCCATTTCAAAGGCCATGCTATTGTGTGTCTGTCTGTTGAGCTAACCAAAAAGACTGCAGAACTTCTCCTCTCCATTTGTGCCATCACTTCCTCAGTTGTGGACCTCATCATCTCTTACCCAGCTTGAAGAAGTCGTCTTCTGCTTGATCTGTCTGCCTCCTATAATTCTCCCCTTCACCCTCTCCTCCTTTTTGTGGGGAAAAAAAAGTTATCCTAAAGCAAATCTAATCACATTACCTCCTAAAATTCAAGTAATTTGAAACAAGTATAATTAGTGAAGCAAGTTGCAAATAACTTTTACCAAAAATGGATAATATATTAAATTTTATCATTAAGTCACTTAAAAAATAAACTAGTACAGATTCAAAGGAATTCCTGTAATGACATCATTCTCATCTGCATTCAGCGAGGCTGTTTTCAGCAGCTGGAAAAGGAAGATGAATTATAGTTGGTGCTTTGAGAATTACACGTAACTGACGGGCCATGATGTTGACACGCAGCCTGCAGCACATGATTCTAGCGGAGCACTGATGATCGTCATGCTGATTCTGAGTCATTGTGGTTGCAGTTAGTTGTTTCAAGCTAATGAGAATTTGTTGCAGTCTTATTGGTTACAGTGGAAAACAAGTTGAAACCTGCTGGCCAGCTGTATCCCAGCACGACTATCCCTCTGGCTCTTTCTTACCACTCAGCTTGTGCAACCTGAACTTCTTTCACACTAAGATCATGTATTGTCCTCTGAATCAGCCAGTGTCTTCACACTTGCGCTTTTACACATGTTATTCCTTCCATCTGGGATCCCCTTCTACTCCCTCTCACCCTGGACAATTCCTCAAGACACAAATTAAATGTCACTTCCTTTTGGAAGCTCTTCCCTATTTATTTATTCTTTATGGAGTTGGTGGTTTCTCTTCGGTGTGCCTGTAGCATTGTGTGTATATGTGGCTTTGCAATAATCTGCTTATGGTTCTCTTTCTAGTGGACCTATTTTTGGGTATCCAGAGAAATAAATGATTAATGCTTACTAGAGAATCCTAGAAGGCTCCACAGAGGAAGTAGCATTTAAACTAGTACATGAAGGATAAATAGGAGGAGAAAATTGAGGAAAGATTGTTGTGCACTGAGGGAATGAGCATCAGCAAAACATAGAAGCATAACAAATGCAATACAGAGATGAAGAGGGAACTCCTGTTTCTGACAGCTATTTGCAGGTTCTCCTATTAAGTTCACTTAAATTAAGAATAATGTTTAAATCTTTAAAAGGTAACTAACCATTGCCTGAAATATCTTACCGTGTTTAGATTGCTTTTGGTAGTTACGAACTCCTTAAGTCTTGTTCTATCAACAATTACTATTATTGAAAATGCATAAAAACTTGTGCCAAATAATTTCCATTACTTCTACATGACCCAATTACATGTTAATCTATATTTCTACAAACTCATTTGATTTTATATAAACTCTGCTCAAGGAAAACGATTTAAAATAATCTAGTACTGCTTACATTGGTTAGCCAATGAGAAAATATAATTCCAGGGAAGCAAAGTAATATATCTTAATAAGATTAGCTCATGGAGGCAATTTAATATTAATACTTAAGCAGAAAATTAGTAATTATTTGTATCCTTTTATTCTGGTTTATCACTGATTAGAAGTAAATTGTGATTTACTAATTACTAATAATCTTTCACTGATTTACATTTCTGATTGATTTGTGGTCCCTGATGCTATACATGTATCTTTCTTCTGAATTATAAAACTCAACTTTAAATGAAACCACACTGGTCTTTGATATAGATTGTCCCAAATTGTAAAATACATGCACAAATATATAATTCATAAATATGATTTTGGCTACAATAAGTAGGTCTTATGTGTAATAAACTTGTCAACTCAATCTACTACCCAGTAGTAGTCCTGTCTGTCAATAATCTAGATAGATTTTTATGTCTTTTCAGTAAGTTGACAATATTCAATAATTATTTAAAGAATTCTGAAAATGTGGTTTTAAGTTTTACTTAGGATTTTATTGGAATCTAGTGTTCTTTTTCTTAAAAAAATGATTTTAAGTACTCTTAACTCTCATTTGTATTCTCCCATTTTAGGTAGAAGTGCAGTTTCAGAGCCTAAAGGAGTTTTATCAAACTGAAATCCCTCAGAAGGAAGAGGATGATACTAAAGCCAAGTATTGTTCTGACTCAGCTGAGAAGCAATGGCAGCTATTTTTAAAGAAGAGTTTTTTAACTCAAGACCTAGGGCTTGAGTTCCTTTATTTAATAAATATGGTGAGAATAACATTAAATGAATCATATCTTCTGCAAGGATTACTCATCAAAGTCAAAATCATAAATTCAAAAGCTTAACTGTTTGTTAATCAGCAATGCTGGCCTCACAGGTTCTTTTAGCTTCATTCAACCTAGACCAGTTCTGATGCCCAACATTTATATGCTCACTTGGTCCTAGAGCCCTTGTTCATTTATAACATGAAGTCTATTTTAACTGTTAAGAAGAAAGAGTGACTATAATCCAAATGCAACATTGTTATTATCACATAGAGTTCTCAGAAGTCTACCCCAAAGTTCTGGGTTATGTTAAGAGCATGCAACAAGGTGCTTAGAAAATTTCCAGTGGCCAAAGACAACTTATAGGATGACTCTTCTTTTGAAGTATTTCTTACTATAGCAGATTTTTTTTATATTGAAGGTCCATAGCATTCAGAAATATACCCTAACCTTCAGTCATCTTGAGTTATATCTGTAAAATATTCTAGGATCCTTTAGTCATCCTGAGTTATATCTGTAAAATATTCTAGGATCCTTATATCCACCTCTGACCCATATGAAGTTCCCTATAAATTTCTGCCCTGAGTATCTTTCTAATGAAACTGCTCATTTCACTTTTGGAAAATGCCAAATGCTAACAAACTTTTTTTTTAATGTTAAATAAATTTGTCTTCATCTTTGGCTCTAACCCTCTGTAGCTACACAGGTACCAAAAAGAATTCATATTTAATTTCTCTCACACATGAAAGCCCTTCCAACACTAAAAATAGTTGCTGTGTCTAATCTGAGTCTTTTCTGCAGCCTGACATACATGAATTATTTCTGTCATTTATGAAGTAGCTTCATGTCTCTGTCTTTCCTGATCCCCCCTTCCCAGGATTGTCTATGGTTCGTCAAAATCATTCATAAAGTGTAACCCGAAAGTGAAGTACAATTGCAGCACAATAAACTGGACTTTATTCCTTACTAATGAGACCTAAGATTATGCTAACATTTTTAGCAATAATGTCACTTTGCTGGTTTCTATTAAGTTTACGATAGAGTAAACTCCTGTAACGTTTTTATTGCAGCTTCTTCCAAGCCAGGTGTTGCCCATATTATTATATCTGTGTCAGCTATTTATCTTTTTCATGCAATTGTGGTCATATTTATTATTATTTAACTTTATTTTGTTAGTCTTCACCCATGATTCCATCTTGTTAAACTAATTTGAACCTATCTACTATATCAGCCATCTCTTCTGGGTTTAGTTCTGTAGATTTGACACAGTAAGCTTTCTATGGCTGCAGTTAGCTCTTTACTAAAAATGCCTAAACTGAAGATTGAAACCTCAATTTATGAAGCAATCTATTGATTAACCAGTCTTTTAAATAATCATGAATGCTCCCAATAGTACTTTAATTCAACCACTATTTCATAATCTTTTTATTAAGTCTATCATGGGAGACTTTCTCAAATGAACTGCTCAAAAGAAGTTCTACCTACCTACCATCCTATCAGTGACATAAACATAATTTGACATAAATCAGATGGACTCCTAGTGATCAAGGCATTCTTTCCAAAATGTTCACAAAGTGTTTGATAGGTGATGAACTTACTGCACTGGTTTTCAATGTAAAGCTTGCCAATCTGTAAATTGTGTAGTCTATCCTTTCCCCCTTTTGAAAATCAGGGCATTTTCCTTTCTCTAATTTTATGGCCTTTCTAGTTTCTGTAGATTTTCAAAGATAACTGACAGTTGCAATTTTCTCAGTGCCTGGGATGTGATTAATCTCAGTCTGGCACCTGAATTCATTTGGAAGACTTAGATTCTAACTATCCTCATCTACTTTGAACTACAATTTTTTCTTTATCTTCTTTATTTCAACTTTTGTTGTTTGAAGACCATTCTTATTAAACCTATGTGGAAATAAAATATGCATTAAATAGTTCTAATTTATCTGACACTATCCTTAGGCATAAGCAATTTGCCCATGTTTCTATTTTTGTGGGTGTGTTATTATAAAAAACAATCAAGTTATGTTTCATTTGGAATATTTAGAACAAGTATTATCTATGTATCTATCTATCATCTATCTTTTATGTCTTTATTTGGTTCAATACATCTTCCATCTTTCGATTTTATATATTTACACTTTATACTCATAAGGGAATTCAAATATTTTCAAACTGAATTTTTTTAATCTATCCTTTTTAATACTAACTTCATTTCAGAAATTTTTCAGTTCTGGAATTTACAGTTGGTTCTTCTATTTATTAGAGTTAAATTACTGATGAAATTCTTCTCTTTCTCCATCTTTCCTGCACTTTCTAGAGCCATATGAATCCTAGGTGTTTAAAGTGCTCGTCAGCTAACTCCAACATTTGTGTCTGGAGCTGTTTCTATTGTCTACTTTTTCTCCCGGTTTCCAGTCATGTAGTCCTGTCTTTTGACAGGACTAGTGAATATTTATCAAATGCCAGACATTAGGCATAAAAAACTGGAGAGTCTCTGGAAGGTGTTTTCTTCTTCTAGAAAGGGTCACCCTTCTTTCTCTAGGCAGGCCCTGGTGGGCGATCCCTTACGCCGCTCAGAAGCTGGTAGGGTTCAGTCTGCAGTGTAGTCCTGCCAAGGCTCAGTCTACTCTGTTCTCCTCAGGTTTGGAGTTCCCAGCCAAGAGCTGGGCGCTTTCTCTGAGGTTTCTACCTCCCAGCAGGTCCCAAACTCCAACCTTCGTTTGGGGAGACTGCTGAAAAATCCTACTTTGCTTTTCCGAGGCTTTTTGCTTAGGCTTATTGACTCCACTGCCCTGTATAGCCCTAGTATTTTCTCAATGTCCTTAGAAGAAGATCATCGGAGTGCTTGAAGCCCTCCAATTGTCTGTCAAAATTTCTACTGGTTTCTCTGTTCCAGGAAAGCCTCGATTATCAGCCTCCTGTCCACACAGAATTGGGAAACTGCCCTGGGGTAGAAGTGGTGATAGTTGAGCTCACCACTCTCAGGTTCTTCCCTTTCTGGAGTCTTGGCCTCTCTCGTTCTTGTTGACACAACAGCTCTCTGCTGCCTTCAGTTAGATGCTTTCTGCATTTTATCCAGCTTTTCCAGGTGTTCTAAGCAGAAGCACTGCTCTGTCACCAGCTGTTCCATCTACCTACAAGTCCTTCATTGCTTATATAGAATGTTTATGATTGTCCAGTCAGATTTTCATTTTGCAAGATGTGCAGCAATAACCTATTCCAAATTATATTTTTTATCTATGTCAAAATAAACTTAGGTCATCATGATATTAAAATGCCTGTTTAGAATTCTCAGAAATAGTGTGTATTTTATGACTAAGCCTTGGTAGTCTTTTATCTTGATATCATAAACATGGTCGCTTTACCCCAAGGTCTTTACCACTGTCAAATGATAAATAAGTTCCTCCTTATTGATAAAAATTAAACATAATAGTTAACTTCATTGGTTTAGCAACATTCTGAGATATAAAATTGTTGGTAAAGCAAGTAAAACACATTTTTGTAATTCTCATCATATCTTTTGGACCATTAGGCTTTTAAACAAACATTATTGAAATGTGGTGACCAGTTTGGTTGTTAAGAAGGAAGAGACCAGCTGGCATGTTCACTTGAGTGTTCTGCTCTTGATTGAGTTGCTGTGGCTCATATTTTCAAGCTTGAAATTGAAAATGTTTTCAGTTCATCTAAAAATCATCAAGATCAGCAAAACTGATTCAGGCCAAAATTCTGGCAGACATCTTGTTCAAAGTGCCAATTTATTAATGTATAATGGTTAATACTATGAATGCTGTCTGGGATACAGCTTTCCTGTTATCAAGAGATCTGGAAAGCAAGACATCAGAAAACCATTCATTGTACATTAATCTAAACAAAAAATGGACAATTCTATAGTCTGTTTAGACTCGGTTATGGCAAAATGTTCCATGCCCTTCACAGAAGTAAAATGAGTATTGTGTTTACTAACTAGACTTTAGGCAAACTATTTAATCTTCTTTAGTGGCCAAAATACTTAAGTCTGCCAAATACAAGATCACTTTTCTTGGATCCTGCTAGCTAAACATCAGCAAGTCCTACTGTCCTCCCTTTTCTAGACCTCACTCAGACCACCATACCTTTCTGATTGTAGTTGTCATTAACATGCTACAATTTCGAAGTTTGTATTAAATTATATGATATATTACATTTGGGTTCATAATTTCTCAATGATATGTGAAAGATACCTTAACTTTATTTATAGCACAGATAAAAAATATAATTTGGGGTGGATCCTGCTATACTTGTCTCATATCTTTCACAATCTATTATATTTTGTTAATCACAATTACAGAATATATCACTTTATTACTAGATTCACAAATTCATGGGGGAAATCTCATTTAAGACCTACTATTATATATGTTTTGCAATTAACTTTATAATGTCTAAAACAATATAAAAATATAAATGTTCAATGTTAATATCATTTAAATAATTTAAAAGTAAAATGGTCTGTACCTAAAATATCCCATTAAATATTTGTGATATATCAGTTGCTGTCATTGAGATTATAGAAATCCATTAGAATTTGAAGAATTATTGAGAAAGGCTGGCCATCAAAGTAAAAAACAAAACAAAACATTGCTTTGCCAAATAAATATTCCTCTGCATTTTTTTATGTTTCTACAGAAATAAAGCACATAGTCTCACTCTTTACCCCTCATCCTTTTACCTCCGACTGAATTTACCCTTGTTTAAAATCACTGTTTAAAAGATTGGAAACCAGTCAGCCAGAACAAGCGAAGTCTTTGAATTTAGATACTGTGCTTCTGGTACACGATCGAGTTATGAATATAGAGCTCTAGGTACCCATTTCAGTTTTCACAAAATGGAGGAACTTGAGAAACTCCAAGAGAAATTTAATTATCATATGCATAATGGGATAGTTTCAAGAGAAAAACAGAGGTCCAGAACAACCATCCCCCTCCTCTTCCTTGTTACTGATGTTTTGTCCTATTCTAAAGAGCGTGTTGGAATAAAAGATGGAGTGCTTTTCAAAACTTATGCAGTAGAAAAACCTTGACTTCAAAAATTCTGGATCCCCAGACTCATTAAATCACCCTTCAAACCCCAGAAAATAACCAGACCCTAGGTGGGAATTCAAACACCATTTGGGTCTTGAAGAACTTGGGTCCTGATGTCCCAGCGTAGAACCTGGGTTCTGAGAGCCTAACTGTGCCTCGGCACAAGGAATTCAGACTTGTCTGGATATCAGAACTGTGTTCTGCTTTGGCCGTGATAAAGTGTTTGCCTTCTAAAATCATCGCATACGAAAAAGTTCTATCTCTTTGGAAAGAAAAGCCCTTATATGGATTATTAATTTAACAGGCAAAAGAGAATGAGATATTAAATGTGAAAAGTGAGATGCACATTGTGGAGAACATCTTGGAAAACCAGAAGGCAGAAAGGGAAGAACTCAGCCTCCTTCGGATGGTGTGGCAACTTAAAGCCACTGAGGGCAAGCCTGTGAAACAGCAGTGGGGTGCATTCAAGGAGCAACTTAAAAAGGTGAGGAAACAGACAATGGGATGTTACCCAGCCTCAGAAAGGAATGACATTCTGAGACACGCTGCCACATGAATGAACCTTGAAAACATTATGCTAAGTGAAATGAGCCAGACACTAAAGGATAATTTTGTGTGATTTGACTTTTGTGAGTGCCTATAGTCAAATCAGTAGAGACAGAAAGGAGAATACGGGTTGCCAGGGCTGGGGGGAGGGATGGAGAGAATGGGGAGTTGCTGTGAAATGGGTACAGACTTTCTGTTTGGGATGATGAAAAAGTTCTGGAGAGGGATGGTGGTGATCGTGATTGCACAACAGTGTGACTGTGTTAATGCCTCAGACTGTTCAGTTAAAAATGGTAAAAATGGTAAATTTTATTATGTATACTTTACCACAATAAAGCCCAAAAAGGTAAGGGAAACCAAGGACCTGTACCTTGATTGTTTGGTGTTTTCGAAACGAGCTTACTTAAGGTTGGGAATGTTTTCACAGGGGTTGAAAAGTTTGACGATGCTGCTCTTCATTACTAGAATGATCATAGCGTATTTGCTGGAAGTGTCAGAGCAAACATATGCCCAGCTAACTATCTGATGTTCATTTCAGACTACTCACAACTTAAAACTTCTTCAGGAGGTCCTTATGCCTGTGTGTGCTCTTGACCTTGGAGGGAGCCTCCAGACCATTTTAGATCTACGGAAAAAGTGGAACGAAATGAAGCCTCAGTTCCAGGTGAAGAAATGGATGGATTTGGGTGAATGGAAAAAAACTTAAAAACTGTTTGGTTGCAGTTTACCTAATTAATTTTAACAGACTGATGAATTTCTGTTTTTCCTACAAAAGCATTGCTTATCTAAAAATCACTGAAGGGACACATTTCTCTATTTTCCTGCACTCTTCTGAATTTGATGATCCACGAAGATTTGAGCTACTAAATGTCCTAAATATAGCTTTACCTTAGATTATTTTAATTTACATTATTAATTAAATTATTAATATATTTATCATATATTCACTCTAATTCTTTTTCTGGGGAGTACAGACATATTTTTAATTGAGACATCTCAGAACAAGAATGGGTAACCTCTGACCCAGAGGCTCTGCTGCCCGGGGTCCCTGAGGCGACCACTGTGATATCACTGCCCCAACCTACCACACCCCAGGCTCCCACACCATGCCAGGAATTTTGCTGTGTTGTCCATTCACCCTCTCAGAAAGCCCTCAGGATATGAGAGATAAAACCATGAGTCATGGTCCTGTCCCCTGACTGCTTAACACATTCCCTATTTCCCCACCTCCTGCCTCTGCTAAACTTGGCACAACTGCCAATAGTGGTTGCCAGTTACATTGTCCTCCTGCCTGGATTCTTGTTGTTTGCTGCAAAATTAAGATACCTGTGTTTCCATCTGTCATGACTTCATAGGTGTGGGCTTTAAGGGATCCCAGAATCAGAAGATTGAAGAGTCCTTTAGGAAATACCTAACTGTAGTTTCCTTTAAGACAAAACTGATATAAAATATAACCACCACCCCTGCTACACACATACATACACCCCCCACCCACCATTGTAACCCACAGCAAAACTCTCAGCAAATGCGACTGGTCTATGTTAGTTCTTTGATATACCCTGTATGTGCTTATTTGCATTTCATTTGTGCATACGTCTGCGTGTATATGTAAGTTCCTCTAAATCAGGAACCATTGCCACTCTTCTTTAGTTCTGTCACTATGATGTGCATATATTTGACACCTCTGTGTTTAATTTGAACTTGAAGAACGTTTTTAGGTCACTCTTTGGAAATTATCTCCTTAGTCTTAACTATTTCCATTAATTTTATTTTTGATACAAGATCCATCCCTGAAATTATTAACAGTAGCATTCTCTTTAAGTTATCCACCCTTTGCAAGTTCTACTCCAGCATCTGGGTGCCATAAGGGATATCTGAACAATTCTGGATAAAAGGGAAGGCAGCTTACCTCTCCCTACATGTGGTGACTATTAATAGCTCATGGGATGACTGCTTTGGAAACAGCATATCTGCTGAGCTGTTCAGCTGGTGCTTCATTCTCTTCATTCTTTTACCACAGTGCACGGGTAGTTCCCCTGATGTATTTTTACACTCATCTGCTCTTGGTGCTCTTACCACACCACCTGATTCTAGTCTATATGAAATATCATAGCTGGTCATGGGGCTTCATCATCTAAATGTATCTAAAATACATTGACTTAACAGATGACAAGAACATTCAGTGTGCCACAGAAATACATGACTCCATTTCACCACCTAACATTGAAACACTGTCTTTGCATTGCTCATAATTTTTTAATTAATCATTTCTGAGAAGATGAGCATGGAACAATGTATCCCTAGCATCTAGCACAATGCCCAGATTTTGGGGGTGGGGGCTCATAATAAGTATTTTTTTTAATGAGAGAATGAGTCATTATTTAGACCTTCCTCTTGGCAGTGATAAAGTGAAAAGCTCTCTAAAAGCTGGATTTCTTTTATTGCTGTCAATGTTTAGCAACTGAAAGACGAGGTTCGGTATATTATGAAAGAATCAGAGGAGTTAAGTGTCAGAGGAGCCCCTGTGAAAGAGAAGTCTCAACAATTGAAGGACCTTACTCACCTCCATGAAAAACAGAAAGAGAGAATCCAAGACTATGAGGATATCCTGTACAAAGTGGTCCAGTTCCACCAAGTCAGGGAAGAGGTAAGACACTTAATAGATGACTGGAAGACTCAGAGTTTTGAACTATGAATTTAAAAATTAATTATTATATAATAAATAAAGCTAAATTGCTTATTCAGATACTAGAAGCTTACACAATCTGGCCCTAACTTACCTCTCACTGTGCCCCTATTCTCCCTGTGTTCCAGCCAAATGGAGCTCTTCTTTGTCCCTCAAAGATGGTGCATTCCTGACATCAAGCCTTGACTCTCAGGCTGCCATTATCTGACAGGTCTCGCTCGCTCTCTCTGCCCTATTATCTAAACTCTGTATCTCCTTCCAACAATTCTACATCACTTGGAGTGATTTCTCTCTCTTCTAAAACCCTAGAGCTCTCATTGTTTATTCCACACATCTTGCAGTTTTAGTTTCTTGATTTTTAATTACTTTTTAATAAATGTAGCTTTGCCCCCCACCCCAATTCAAGTGTAAGCTCTCTGAGGGCAGAAACCAAGTTCAATTTTTATGTATCTCAAGTACCTGACATCGTGGAGTGCTCAGTAAATATATTGGTTGCCTTTTTTACAAAAATGTCATAGCTGTTAGCCTCTATAAACACAAAGTGGAAGTGTATGGATATCCCTTTAAAATAGTCTCTGGATTTATTCAGATCACAGGCTTAGATCTTGCTAAGGTTTTAGATTATAACCAGAAAGAGTATTTCCTTCTTTAAAAGAACTGCCAACATTAGCAGCTCAATAATTACCCTATTGGATTTACAGCATTCTAACATTTATTTGGCTATGATGACAATTAAGGATAGGCTTGGCAGCATTTTGAACAGCTGGTAAAATATGTTATAGAAAATAAGACTTTAAAACAAATCTGTCTTCATGTAAAACTCAGATTAATTGTTAATGCACTAACTTCCAGCTGGGACAGCTCATCAAATCAAGAGATCCAGAGTTTCTAGAGCAGCTGAAGGAACTGGGTGATGCTCATGAGATCCAGATTCACCTCCGTCGCTCTCAGGAAAAGCAGGCACACGTGGACCATCTCTACAAACTGGCCCTTTCCTTAGGAGTGGACATCATCTCATCAGTGCAGCGGCCTGTGAGCATCTCTGAGCACCATCACGTACACTTAATTCTGGGGCTTGGGCTATAATATGCAAGAAACAAGGCAGATTGTTTAACATATGTTAAATTACAAAATACATCAAACCATTGAGGTAGTTATTTGTGATGAGCTTCTTCTACTCTATGACAAAAGAAAAAAATTTTAAATAGAAAATCCAAATATAAAAGTTTTGTTCAATTGCTTCTATTCTCATGCCAAGTTTTTTAAAAAAAGAGTATTAGTATTGTAGATCTGTGTAATCCAGTGTGGCAGACAGTATGTGGATGTGCCCAATGCAACCAAAGAGCTAAACTTAATTTTATTTAATTTGAATTTATTTAAATTTTAAAACTGATTCTCAATATAGTTATTGGAAAACTTTTAATTATGCTGGGAACAACTTGGGTATGGGAATCAACTTTGAAACTGTAAACTTATGAAATTTAAATACAGATCAAATATTTCTGGCAGAAATTGTATGATTGCGATATACTCAAAGTATAAAATACACATCAGATTTCAAAGACTTAATATAGAAATCATATTAATATTGTTTTTACTGATTACATGTTAAAATGGTGATACTTGTACGTATTTGGTTAAATTATAAAAATCAATTTCACCTATATCTTATTTATTTTTTGATACGATGACTTGAAAATTTTAAATTATTTGTGTGGTTCACGTGATGTTTCTGTTGGCCGATGCTGCTTTAGCACTGCAGGCCTGGAAGACCTTCTAGATCTGAGAGCTCATCCAGGCCAGAACCCACATTTTATAGATGAAGACTCTGAGGCCCAGAGAAGCTGGCTGACTTGTCCACAAAAGCCCACAGTGGAGGAGCCCGACCCTCCTGGCTTTAGCCAGGGATCCGGGAACTACTCATTGGGTCCACTTTATGCCACTCGACAGACTTCAAAAGAGGAGCCTAAAAGAGAAGGAAGTATTTCCAGATCAGAAGCACCGATTTTTTAAAAATCCTTCTCCAAATTTCTAATTTGAAAGGAGAAAAGATTATGTTTATTCTATCAATATGTATAACATGGATTAAGTCGTAATGGCCAATTTTATTTTAAAGTACATTTAAGATATCCACTACACTATAGGGGATGCAGTGAACCTAAAATCTATTTTTTTTAACTGAAAGACATAGAAATTCAAAGTATCTGTTGCTGTTTATAGAATCTACTTTTTTCCAGGAAAGAGCTTTTTTTTTAAAGGAGTTTTATTTTATTAGTAAATTTACTTTAAAAAGGAAAAAGAAGAAAGTCTCCCTTTGTGCAGATAGTGAAAATTGTTCTCCAATCCTCCTCTGGCCTTGGCCCCCGCAGCCCCTCAGCGCGGAGTGGAGATGGCAATGCTTGCATAATGAACCCGAGGTTAAGCTTAAGTTGACAGGAAAATTATAGTGCAGAAGTCAAATGTTTCTAATGCATATTTTGTGCCTTTTGAAGTAAAAATTATACCTTATAATGAACGGTGTCTCTGAGGAGTTGGGTGTGATAAGCAAATCTTCAGAACTGGAGATTTGAGACTGGAAATGTCTTTCCCTTAATGTTGTGCGTCTGGCTTCTTTCTGAAATAATTATATTCAAATGTGTTTAAGGTAAAATAAATCAGGAGCCTATGTCTTTTTTTAAAAAGTGCCATTTATGAGTTTCCTAATGCAGGTAAACAGCATATTCCTCTCATTGCTGTTTCATCCATTACCCTCATTACTTCCACTTGCCTGTCATTTTTAGAGCTGCTCTAACGTCTCTGCAAAGAACCTACAGCAGCAGCTGGAGACCCTTGAGGAGGACAGCCTGAACTGGCGCGCGGACGCCGGGGAATGCGAACAGGCCCTGTCCCGCAGCTTGGAGTACTGTGCCACAAGGAACGAGATAAACGAGGTGAGGGGTGTGAGAACTGACACATGCCACAAGCTGTTTGACCCTAAAGCGTGTGTCTCAGTATCCATACACATGCGTGTGTGTATGCACACGTGTGCGCCCACCCACACACTCACATTCTTCTCACCCATGTCCTTTAATCCGATAGGCAGTGGCCTCAGGGCTCTGAAAATTTGAGTAAACTTTAAGCTCCCAAACTTCTTAAAGTCAGTATGTTGTCAGTGCATAGAAAAACCTAGAATGCAGTAGTTTTTAGAGTTGCTTTTGTTTGGTTTTGGGGGATTGTTTTGTTTTGTTTTCCCCCACTCAAAGCGGTCTAGCAGTCATTTGCTAGAGTGACTCCAGCTTTTGCAGGGCACAGAGGAAGGGGTAACGCTGACCAGTTGCAGCCCGCTCCAGCCTGCTGAGATTCTACTTAAGTACCATTGACTCGTGGTGAAGCGGGTGCCAAGGGCACTCTTTGCTTCAGAGGCTACAAAGTATTATCACCAACATCAAGTGGCTGCTTTCATATTTACTCCAACCGAGTGGTTTTCCTGGCAAAACAACTCTTGGAGTAAAAGGAAATAGCAGATAAAAGTGAACCTCTGCATCCATGCACCCTCACATAGGTAATTTCACCTCCTCCCCCTCAACTGTAACCAATCTCCAACCCCCGGCTTCTCACTGAACCACAGCTACCACCCACCCAGCCAAGCTTTCCATCGAAATGCTCACTCATTTGGAGAGTTGGGGGCACCCACAGTCACACACACCCCTACAGATTGGGAGAGCAAGCGTTCTGATTCTGACTGGGAGTTGACAGCAGGACATAAGGGTACCCATAATTCCGGATTTATCTCCATTTAGAGCAAAATGTTCTGTGTCCATTAAACCGTAAGTCCATTCGGAAGGGGGTGGGGGAAGAGGAGGTGGCCACCTCCCTGAACTTTGTTTATGCCCAGTTTACGTAATGTAGGTCCAGCAAGTATCAAATATTATCAAACAACATTACAGCATGGACTAAAGTATAAGTAACTAAGCTTTAATGACAGTCCAGCTCTGAAGTGCCCTCCCGCAGGCCACACTTGTGCAGACCCCAGGCAGGTGCAGGAGGGGCCCTGGCTGGAAGGAAAATGAGAGGTGAAGAGAGCAGGAGGGGCCGCTTGGATCCCGTTCAGCAGGGTCGCAGGAACTGACGTCTGATAAGCATTTTCATTTCATTTTGGACTAAAGGACTGTGGAGTTTCTGCTCAGGGTCTGTGTTTCACAGCTTGCCTTGTGGCCAGAGACTCACCTACTCAAGCAGGCTGGAGGCCATGGCAGCGCTGCCTCTGCGTGGTAGAATGGCTGCTTCCGGTTCCTGCGCTGCAGCTCACACCTCCCCTGGGCCTTGTTAGGGAAAATGATCAGAGCAAATCGGTCTTCTCAAGGCTACAGAATTTGGATTCGTGGCCATGGAAATGATTTTTTAAAAATCTTTCCCCAAAATTGCCTTCTTTCTTCTTCCTTCCCCTGCCTTTCTCTCCTCCCCCCAGCTCTGTCCCTCCTTCCCCCCTTTTCTCCCTTCTCTTCCTCCTTTTTGTGCACCTTAGTCTTTCCAAAATTCTCCGTCATTGCAGGGATGGCTCAGCTCTGTATTTCCCAAAGCATAAGTGGAGCAGGCGAAGGTTATTCCCAGCCCGGTCTGGCTCGGTTCCATCTCCCTGAAGAGCTGTGGCATTTGTGGAGCTGGGGCTCCCTGCCCAGGCCCTTTCAGCAGGGTTCTATTTACAGGGTCTGCCTCATAGTGAGCCTGTGCTTGCAGCCAGTGGCCCGTAGGACAGATGTCCCTTCCCGTCATGGCAGGGGCGCCTCAGGATTGTCTGTACCGTGTCAGGAATGAGCAACCAGATACACGTGGTTTCGATTTAGGAATCAGATATCACTTTAGCATGATCTTAAATATTAAAAGAGATATTCTTCCCTTTTGCTTCCACTTCTAATCCAATTAATCTTTGATATAAGTTACAATTTCACCTTTAAAGGACCTTTGAAAACCTTGGATCCTTTTTGCCTTTCCTTCTTTTGTAGAGATATAGCCGGCATCTCAGAGTGTAGCATCCACACCCTGGACTTGCCAACTACAAGCCTAATGGGAAAATAATCAAAAGCAATATTTTCAGTGCCCCTTAGTAAAATAAAGATATGTGTGTGGGGTTTATATTGTGACTATCGAGCACAAACAGATGGCCAATTTCCACAGTGGTAATAATATTTGACATCTAGACATTATTGTTTATTATCATTATTAGTTTTTGGATTTAGGTACTTAAAACACTATGTAAAATTAAATGCCATATGTTCCACTAATTTTTTTCTGCGTAAAAGAATAGTATCAGATACGCTGCTGGAGAACTAGACCAAGCATAGCATTTGATTTTTTAAGTTGATTTTATTAATAAAATACAATGTCTGGCTTCTAATGTGCTCACAGTGCTTCTAGAAAGTTCACAGCCTCTGACTTACCATAGAGTTTGGAGAATTTCTAGTTCAGCATCTTCATTTTTCAGATGAGAAAACTGAGCTGTGCATGATTTTCATTTTTACAACATCCTGCTGGAGGACTACAGCACTTCTGCTCAGTGTTCCAGGGAGTCAGCTTCAGACCACAGAGTCATTTGTTGGGCACCAACATGCTTGTCATTTGCTAAACTCAGAATTCACCATCCACATGTTTTAGTCCTTTTCAACCACTGCATGCTCTAGTGTGAAATGTATCCTTTTTCTATGTTTTCCCCTGCTATCCCTATTTTCTGGTATATCTGTTATGTGTGTATGATCTGATATAATAGTACAGTTCACTTGGTTATTCCAACAAAAATTTCTTTCTTGACTATGCTGTAGCTAATTTACACTGACTTAATGGTACCAAAAACCCTTAGGAAAGAACTTGAAATCTTAAGACAAAATAATGTGAGGTGCTCTAAACATAATTTTTAAAATGTTCCTTAAAGACAAAGAATTATGGTTTTGTTCCTTGATTATCTTTGGGTAAAAAATATTTTTTTCTAATTTCATACTAAGACATAGGAAATTATAAAACCTCATTTTCTCCACATCTACCTATTAGAAAAACAACCTTCAGACTGTCAGATTTTGTGGCGTTTTTTTGCCACCCGTTTCACACAAAGATACATTTGTATGCATGAATGTTGAATATCACTGTATATTTTCTTGCCTGGTTATATTAATAAGTTCATATACAAAGTGCTATAGTTATATTCTCTGCCATATCACATGACAGGGAGACATCATTCTTTACACATCTACATTTAGAAATGTAATAAGTTAATATCGAGCATGTTTTCTTTTTACAACCTGACTAAAATAATTACCTTTATATTTACATGATGTTAATGAAAATTTGTCACTCGTGGCTCATATTGTGGGTCACAAACAATTACTTTGCTGGAAAGAATAGTAATGACAGAATTGGGTTGGTATTCATTTTCTCAAAGGAAATTTTCTACACAGGATCTCTCAGATAATTATTTTACCTTACCCTGAAATTTTTCCACTGTAGCAACGTCTTACCCATCAGGAATAAAGCAGAAAAGGACTTAGTATATATATATTCCATGTGTCAGTCCTGTGTTCCAGGGACACAAACTCTTTTATCAGTTTAAATAAACCAGTCATATGATTTCCATGGAACAGCACTATGCTATAGCACAGACAATAGCTATCTTCCAGAATTATAATCCAAATTCATCATTTTTTAAAAAGGACTACATTGTCTTCATTCAACAAATATCTTTAATGTGGTTATTGTGTGCCAGACCATAAGAATACAAATGTCCTCAGGAAACTTAGAGTCTAGGGAGAATTAAAACCCCTGGGGCTTCACAGTCACAGCCATTGGTCTATTAGGCCCCATCCTGGGTCCATTTGGATGGTATGTGTAAGAAGACAGGAGAGATTACAATTCGTTCTGAAAATGTCTATCCCATGGGGTTAAAATCCTTTAGAATGTTGGTATTTAATATTTGCAAAGTGACTCTGTGGGATCTTCCTGAAGAATATAGAGAGCTGGTTTAAAATGTCCAGAAAATAAAACAAATAAAATAACAAATATATTATGAAGACACAAAACATGCAGAATGGACAAAATGTTTATTACTGAGACCTGCTACCACCTACGATTCAAGACAGAGCAACTGTCTTCTCTTTCCAAGTTGCCCCACTTTCTGCTGCCGTGAGACTGACCTCAAACACAAGAAGACAGGGGTGTGGTGGCCAAATGGAAGGAGGCCAGGAAAGTTTTGTCTTGAAATCTCTCCAGCACTAAGGCTGACTATTCTACCATAAATGATTGTAGCAAATCATTTGGGTTAAACTTTGAGTCTTTGATGTCTTGATTTCAAATGCAGCATTCCTGGGAGGTGATATACAGCCTTCCAATACTGAAATGAGTAGCAGAAAGCGTTACTCTGGAGGGGACAAAATGGCGGGCAAGAAATCACATTCCTGAAGTGGACATTAAGAAAAAATGAAAATTAACTACTCATTTCATATTTTTGCTTCTGGCCAAGCATGTGCCATAGTTCCAAGGAAAGGCTTTCTTTTCACATTCATTTCTTCTGTTTTAAAGTGGTCCACGTACCTTACACAAATTGGCCTTGCCGGCAACAGACTTACAAATAAACACATTTTTGTGCCAAAGCTGCCTCAACCAGCTTAGTCAAGACTAAGAATAGCAAGCCAGGCTCACTTGTCATCACCCTCTTCCCGTCTGCTTTATCCCAAAGAAGCTTTGTTCACTCCTAACCCTTAAGGGGGATGGTGGTGGGGATAGGGTTTACAGCTTGCTGGAAAATTTGGTGAAGTTGCTCATTCTGCTAATTTCAAAATAACTACAATTTTTAAATCTTAATAATTTCTTTTCCTAATTATAGCTATGGTAACTCAGTCTGCCTAGTCTATGGTAAATGTGGAGGAACTGAGCAAGTGGAAAGATAGGGAAATCAAATGATTCATTAGAAAAAGTATCTTTTACCTAATTTTTTAAAGACTTTCAGAAACTTTAATATGAATTATAACAACATTTAAAGATTTCTAATGGAGCATCATTTTTCTCATCCCAAGCGTGAGGTGTTTTTTCCTGCTCGTGTGCTCAGGTTGAGCAGTTGGCTTAGCCATCTCCACCGGTCTCCATTGCTGACAAGCTAACTAAAGTTAGAAACAGCTGCTCGAACAATGACACCACAGCCCCGCAACCACGGCACTCAGTTCCTTTACAAAACATGGTCACAAGTTATGTGGGGATTAGATGGGAAGTTAAGTTTTCATATTGGAAAGTGCAGGTAAGAAAATTAAGTATGACTAGATTTTTCAATTGCTGAAGGTAGTTCATGCACACTATACCTTCCACTTTTATCTATTATAACCCTGAATGTGAGTTGGGAAAGGCACCGGGGTTTAGATTTAAAATGGATTTCCAGTGAAACCAAAAGAGAAAGTGCCAGCAACTTTGTCAAGGGAGCTCATGTGTCAGAAAGACGCTGATCCTGCTTCACACACCCACAGCGTCGTGAACATTCTCTGGCCTTATGAATCATCTTCAGTGGAAGTGCACACAACCTGAAGCAATCAGAGATAACATTACACTCATCGTTTATCAGCCTTAAATTTCTTCATCCAAAGTAGACTTAAAATCTCACAGCTTAGAATTTTACAGTATTAAGACTTGCTTTTCTCCATTCATCATATAGTTTTCAAGCAGATATTGAACTGTCCCTTTTCAACAAGCAGATGTGACCCAGTGGAGATCAGGTTGATGATAGAGCCCCTTTTCCTTCCTCTAGACTAAGGTTTTATGATATATGTTGTATTTCAGTAGAGAAAAATAAGAATATAAAATTTTCCACTGGATAAATGTTAGTGATGGTACATGTTTTTTCCCTTTATTTTATTTTTAATTGTGGTAAAATACACATAACATAAAATTTAACAGCTTAACCATTTTAAGCGCATAGGTTAGTGGTATTAAGTACTTTCACATTGTTGTGTAACTATCACCGTTATCCATCTGCAGAACTTTTGCATCATCCCAAACAGAAACCTCTGTACTCATTAAACAGTAACTTGCTAGTGAAGAGATGTTTTTATAAAACAAGAATGTCTGGTTTCCTCAGATGTGTTACTTATTATATTTATAGTTGTGAATTATGACTTTGGGGAAAAAAATCTTCTGCCAAAGTTTTATGTGAATAACTAAGGATATAGTCCCTTTATATCTCAACCTCATAAATTGACCTTATTTATCCTTTCCTATTAAAATCAAACACGTGTGATATTAAAACACTGAATGTATTAGAATGCAAATTTTTATTTGTTATTTTATAAATATACCAACTGAATATGATCCTCTAAATAATTCCTTGAATTCTAATGGAGAACTAATTTTCAAATTTTGAAGCTAGAGCTCTTCTCACTCTTTCTGAACATAACTGGTTTATCAATTAAAGTGGTTTATGTGGTCTCTGGTTTAGTTTATAACTTAAAAGTAATGTTCAATAATTTCATTTACCATATAAAATAAACAACACTATTAACTATAGGTATATCAGATGCAAAAATTGCCTCAGTAAAATAATTTCCATGTGTACAAGTTTGCTAAGACTTCAAAGATGATGTCTTCAAGAAGTGTTAAAGATAAGATCAAGGTTTTATTTTCACCATATCCACAATTTGAAATAAGCATTTTGAGGAAGCATGCATTTTCTAGGACAGGCATGTTTCTCTGCATTACAAGTCTAAATGGTTTCTAGCATGTCCATGGCGTTTATTCGCACCCAAATAATTTGTTTGCTCTCATTGAAAAGAATTCTAATGTTTTTTTCTGACTTTTCTTATCATAGCTCAAATTTATCAACCATGACATTGTTCAGTATTGCTGTTCAATGCTTCCATATTATCTGAGGTTTATGTTTTCTCTATACTTCTCTTTGTTCATACTACAAAGAGAGAATTGCCTGTCAATATGCTTATCCTTCTTGATTACAGAGAAAGAACAGAAGGTGGTGCTTTTAATGGAACTGGGAACTGGATGGTTTAGAATTTTCATGCACTAGTTCAGTTGGACTGTTCTTAAGACTGTCATAATCTCTACCCTATTCTCAATGTATAGCCATATTCTTGTTTATACAAAAGTTAGTATTGCCATCAGCAGAACAACTCATTTTCTGTTTTTGAAATATCTCTGAAGTTAATGGCCTATAACTAAGGAGTAAAACTCTTTTGGAAACTGCTCATGAAAAATTACTTTTAGCTGGGCAAAAGAAGTTCTTTTCCTAGTAAATCTCATATTGGATGTTCTCTTCCACCCCACCAATGTCCTGGGTGGTCTCACTGTCAACATTTATTTGACCTCTTCAACATGAATAGCTCCTTGAAGCCTTAATAAATTTATACATGATGTCTATAAGAGATAATCAGAAGACAGAAGGATCTGAGAGCAATATTAGCATACCGAGAACAGAATGAATGGGAAAATGATACCAAATAAATACAAATAAGCAAATTACAGTAGTTGAAAGTCTATGTATGACACGTGAGTGACTATTGCTTAGGGGCTAAAGGGATGTTTTATAACTATAATCCTAATTAAAATTTCTAAATCAAAAAGTATTTTTAAAAAATTTATAATTACTTGTATTGGGGGGATATATTCAAATTCACATTCTATGTCCACTTAGCAGATTCATTTTCTATTGAAAGTCACTCTGAATACATTTTGAAGATTATGAGTATTTTGAAGTGTTTATATGCTTTGATTTATTGCAAGTGAATATTAGTTTTCTTGTTTTAAGGAAACCACCTATTTCTTTTTATTGAACTGCAGCTCAAAGAGTCATTCAAAGATATCAAAAAGAAATTCAACAATTTGAAGTTTAATTACACTAAGAAAAATGAAAAAGCACGGAATCTGAAGGCTCTTAAATATCAAATTCAACAAGTTGATATGTATGCTGAAAAAATGCAGGTAATGGGAAAGGTTGGTGGGTGTATATGTGCATGTGTGTGTCCGCATGTGTACTACCACAATTATTGCAAAATCACTTTGCATTTGAATTCTAGATGCTTAACTCTTGGGTTTTTGACAGCATTGGGACTAAAACGATGGTTTCCCATTTTTATGACAATTGGGTTCTTACCTCTTTGGTTTTTTTTGAGAAAGAGTCTCACTTTGTTGCCCGGGCTAGAGTGACAATTGGGTTCTTACCTCTTTTTTTTTTCTTTTCTTTTTTTTTTTTTTTTTTTTGAGACAGAGTCTCACTTTGTTGCCCGGGCTAGAGTGAGTGCCATAGCGTCAGCCTAGCTCACAGCAACCTCAAACTCCTGGGCTTAAGCGATCCTACTGTCTCAGCCTCCCGAGTAGCTGGGACTACAGGCATGAGTCACCATGCCCGCCTAATTTTTTCTATATATATTTTTAGTTGTCCAGATAATTTTTATTTCTATTTTTAGTAGAGACGGGGTCTCGCTCAGGGTGATCTCGAACTCCTGACCTTGAGCGATCCACCCGCCTCGGCCTCCCAGAGTGCTAGGATTACAGGCGTGAGCCACCGCGCCTGGCCTGGGTTCTTACCTCTTGAGGCAGCTCCAGAATGGTTTCTGCCAAACCTACCCAGCCTGTCTATTTCCATTCTTCCTCCCAACATGTGCACACACCATTCTATGCCTGTCTTCCTTTCCTTGCGCCTGCCTATGTCAGGATTTTCCTCCACTGCTCCCATATCCTCTTATTCCTACCTTAATTATCACATGCTCTGAAGAGATTATTTGAATGCTTTTCCCAGGACACAGTGAGTTTATTGAGGACAAATATTTGCTTTTATTACCATTGGCTTTTTTAAAAAACATCATATTATTCTCAAAATCTGGAATAGATCCTGGTATATAGTACATTTTCTATATATTTGCTGAATGCCAAATTAATAAAACATTTGAAAAAAACATTCTTTACAAAATACATTGCAATAATTATGATTCTGACATATCAGAATGGAAGAAGCCACAAAAGTTTTCTCAAGTTTTTCTCTTACTATTTAATCACTAGCATCAAAAATAAAAATGGGATGTCATTTTTATAATTTTTTTTGCACAGGCTTTGAAAAGGAAAATGGAAAAAGTTGATAATAAAACTTCTGATTCTTCCCTGAATTACCCAACTAGTAAAGTAAATGTCCTTTTGGAAGCTATAAAGGATTTGCAAAAACACGTGGATGACTTTGACAAAGTTGTGACAGATTACAAGAAAACTCTGGACTTGACCGAGCAACTCCAGGAGGTGGTAGAAGAGGTATTTTCTTCTTGTAATGGTATCCATGTTGTAATGTTGTTTTAAAAAAAAAATTGCTTTGCTATTTTAAAGCAATACTGCATTAGCAATTATTGTCATTGAATTCATGTATCATGCTCCGTTCCATGACTTTTTTTACTCTGGATAATTTTTTAAAATAGAATTGTTAGACCAAAGGGTATGAATGTTATAAGGTTTTTGATTGTATTGTCAAATTGCTCTTCAGAAAGGTTTTGCTAATTTACTCTTATAGGCAATGTATGAGTGTTCCCATTTCTCCACAACCTCATCAACTCAAGATGTCTAATCATCATGAAATTATGTTCACTGCAACATATCAATGCTTAAAGTACTCAGGATGGCTTATCTATTTCACATAATTTGAAAATATTTATTTAAAAATGATACTGAGATTTTTCAGCTACAAAAAGCTGTTATTGGTGTTATTTTTGTTACTGTCAAGAGGATAAATGGTACAGTATACATAAAATACATGAAATTTGGCAAGTTAAAGTTATTTGCACATTTCATATTGAAGAAACTCTACGCTTGAAGTTCCTGAGTGTTCTTCCTCACCCATTATTCTGAGATACAAAGCATCTTTGTTTACCACTAACACAGTTCAGTTTTTAGATTTAACACCAGAATAAGGTGGATCAAAATGACCATTCTTCTACGTGTGATGTATAGGTTTACTGTAGCTTCATGGCACTTACTTAAAACCTGCTCCAAATAGAGTCATGTGTTTCTATTTCTCACCCAGCATAAGTGCTTCTGACCTGGGTCAGACATTCCTTCCATCGCAGTTATTTATTTTTACTAAGAAACTGTTTCAATTCTCCACTGTGTTGTTAAAATATAACTGAGTATCTTCTCTTGAAAAAGGCGAAATACTATCTTTTGGATGATATTGCCTCCATTCATAAACTAAATCTTATTCTTAAAAGAGAATGTATTTATTAGAATATTAACCAGACGATACTTTTACTCATATACTGTTAATATCAATTCATTATGTTAGGTTTGAGTGTTTTGGCTTTTTTCTTGCCATTTAGCTGATATTTGGATTTCTTTTAGTGCCTAATGCTTTTTATGCTGCCTGTTCTTGTAATTCTGTAACATTCCTCTTAGGAATTCGATTTTAGACAAACCTAAGAAGGCAGGAGAATCAATTGTACTTCCATACTTTTACTTTCTTATAATTTTACTTATATGTATTCTCACACTTAGATTTTCTTATTTCTGCCTCTAATATCCAAGTGCAAAAGTATATAATCATGTTTTGCTATATTCTTTATTGTGACTTAGAAAGTTCAAGCCAATGTGAACATAAAGTCTGAAGAAATTAAAATTTGATACTTCACTGGTCAAAACGAAGAACTTTAGAAGGATGGTGTCTCTTTAATCTGTGCTTTATCCCATTTAAATTTAGTGTCACTTTTGGTATGAAGATGCAAGTGCCACAGTTGTAAGAGTTGGAAAATATTCAACGGAGTGCAAGACAAAGGAAGCTGTGAAAATTCTCCACCAGCAGTTCAATAAGTTTATCGTACCTGCAGTGCCTCAGCAAGAAGAAAGGATTCAGGAGGCCACTGACCTTGCTCAGCGCTTATATGGTGAGATCTCTTTTAAGATATCTAGTGATTTGCCATTGCACAAATCTATCCTGAGCCTAATCCAGCAGAAAGCAAGAGTGCGGCAAACCCTGAGAGTCCTCACTACACCAGCCTATTCAGGGAAAAGGCTCAAGATAAGAGCCCACATCCAGTGAAAGGAAACAATAGGGAATAGTGGGAGGAACTTCTGACAGCAGGAGATGAAGCCTGATGATTTTTAACAACTTTGTGTAAGCCTTGCTTTTCTATTCTCCTTTCTCCTCCATCCCTGTTGTTGATCTCCAGGGTAATAAAGCCAGAACTATACTCAGCTTATACGGACAAAAAGAAAAAAATACCTAATTTCCACTAGAATGATTCCTTGAAAACATACACAACTCCGGTAATACTTTAAGTAGGCATAAAGCTAAGACTGACATCTGTAGCCTTCTCATTCCTAGGAGGGTTTTGATTCACGGATTTGAGAAAGGACTGGAATATTCTCCTTCACCTTCCTCTCACTTGTGGAAGAAATGAGAGAACTCAAATAATCATTTTCATAAGTTCTGCTTTTCTCTCCTCCATAACTAGGAAAGGTGATAGCATTGTAAGCCTGAGAAGTCCTTCTTCCTAAAAGAGTCTCCCATTTAAGAAATCCCTGAGAGGTGATAGTCTTTGAGGGCTCTGAGGAATAAGTTCCATGAGTTCCCTGATATTGTTCCTACGAGGCCATGAGTAATTCCCAGTGACCAAGCAAATGCAGTGCAGAAAGAAGACAGCAACAGGTGGTACGAAAGGCTGCCATGGCTGCTGCCAGATATTTTCTCTTATAACAGGAAGCGCTATCCATGGAAAGCCATAAGATTTTGTAGAATATAGACTGCATTAGCTAATGTTAAATTATTGAGAATGAATTATTCATGATTTTCCAAAAGAAAAGGGTAGAAGCATAAAAATAATGAAAGATATATGGAAAAATTAATGAAAACTCATGTGACGTCTCTTTCTTGCTGCAGTTGCTGTAGAAATGCACTAAAAATTTTGGAGACACTCTGCTCCTGTAGCACACTGTACTATAAACATCTGTTTTATTTGTCCATCCTCTCTACTGACCATAAGCTCCTTGAGGGCAAGGGGAGCATATTTTATCACTATTTGTGTCTGTATCAGTTGCATCAGTTGCATCTGCTTAACAGATGTTGGATGAATCATTGAGTGAGTAATATGAATGAATAAATGAATGACATGAGTCTACATCTATTCAGTATGGAACCTATACCTTTTTAAAATTTGCAGCAAGTAAGATACTTTAGGAAGATTGTATGAACTCTTGAAAGCAACTCAATCATTACTGAACCCAGAATTTTAATACAAATAAATTTATCTCAAAAAAAAATTTTGTATAGCTGTTATATACTTAGAGCTGTGGTGGATATAAAGACAAATAAAACCTAGTTCCCATATTCAAGAAACCACAGTCTAGGCCTTTACATTATGATATGGTAAATGCAATGAGAAAGGTATAGAATGCGTATATTAGTTTGCTAGGGCTGCCGTAGCAAAATACCACAGACTGGGTGGCTTAAACAACAGAAATTTATTTTCTCATGGTTCTGGAGGCTGGAAGTCCAAGATCAAAGCGCCAGCAGGGTTAGTTTCCTCTGAGGCCTCTCTCCTTGGCTTCCTGATGCCCACCATCTTACTGTCTCTTCACAAGGTCGTCCTCTGCCCACTCACACCCCTGGTGTCTCTTTCTCTTCTTTAAGGGGACCAGTAATATTGGATTAGGGCCTCATCCTAATGGCCTCATTTTAATTTAATCACTGCTTTAAAGACCTTATTTCCAAATACCACTATATTCTGAGGTACTGGGAATTGGGACTTCAACACATGAATTTGTGGGGGAAGGGGACACAATTCTGCCCATAACAAGGTGCAGTACAGCTTGGCCTAGGCTCTAGGGTCAGATAGGCCTGGGTTTAAATCCCTTTTCCTTCAATTATTGTCTGTGTCACTTGAATAAGTTCCTTTGGACATCAGATTCCTCATTTGTAAAATGTGGGTAGTAATAGAACCTACCCAAGGATTACATTAGATAATGCATATAAAGTGCTCAGCAAAAGGCAAATAGTAAGTACTCACTACATGGTAGCTGTTTATATTATTATTCCAGTAGGGAAAGGTAAAATCCAATTGGGTAAGATTAAGAACATTTTCATAGGCCTGGGTATAGTGGCTCACACCTGTAATGCCAGCACTTTGGAAGGCCAAGGTAAGAGGATTATTTGAGGCCAGGAGTTTGAGACCAGCCTATGCAACATAGTAAGGCCCCTGTCTCTACAAAAAATAAAAAAATTAGTTGGGCATTGTGACACATGCCCATAGTCCTAGTTACGGGAGAGGCTGAGGTAGGAGGATTGCTTGAACCCAGGTGTTCAAGACCAGCCTGGACAACATAGAGAGGCCTATCTCTACAAAAATAAAAAAGGAACATTTTCATAGAAATGTTGGTATTTGAGGTAGACCTTGAAGAGCAGATAAGATTTTAACAACAGAAATAGCGAGTTGGGGGAAGACATTCTTGTATAGGAATGATTACTCAGTGGCTGAGAGGATTTTGAGGGAACAGTTGCTGGTTCAGCTTGGCCAGACACTAAATACGTGAGGGAATTAGGGTGATAAACATTTGGGAGAGGCAGGTTGAACCATATTTTGGAAGACATTGAATGCCATCCTGAGAAATTTATATTTTTCTAAGCAGCGAAGAACTACTGAATGTCCTGGATAGGAGAAACTGATTAGAACTGAGCTTTAAGAATATGATATAGCAACATTATTTAGGTTACCTAAAAGTGACATGGTACAGCAAATGTAATTATTTTTCTAGATACTTGGATTTTCTAAAAAGTACCTTTATTCATGTATTTATCCATTCAGCAAATATTTGTTAAGAACTTACTATCTACCAGTCCTTATACCAGCCACTAGGGAGATAAACTAACTCTTGGACTTTTCCTTCCTGCTAAGGATTTGACCTTTAAAAATAGTTTTATCCTTTCTCCTCCTCAGGTTTGGAAGAAGGGCAGAAATATATTGAGAAAATAGTGGCAAAACACAAAGAGGTTCTTGAATCCATTACTGAATTATGTGCATCTCTCACAGAGCTTGAAGAAAAACTGAAGGTAATTTCTTCTTCCCAGAACATGTATTTTGAAGTGATATAAATAAAAATGTGTTGATCAAATGTCTTCTGGTGCAAAGATGTTCTAATAGAAATTTTCAAGGGACATAATGTGCACATTTGTTTCACAGCTTTCTAACATAATTATCTGGGTGTTTCTGATAATTAATTCTGTTTCTTTCCCATCACTGCAGAGAAAAATATTGCTGGGAATGAGAGCTAAACACAATTAAGGTGTCTCGTTTACATTTTCATGGATCATAGCCTAAAAAATAAATGTGTGCCATTAAAACCAAAGTAAAGCCTGTATTAAGTAGCCTATAGTTCTGTTCATAAATAATAGACGTCAGGTTTCTTTCCTTCCAAATTGTGGCACCAGATAAAATAAAACTATAATAATATTTATAATAATATTTATTAATAATACAACAATAATTTTCAGATATTATCTTCATTGGACATTTTGCTTCATGGAAATAGTAACCTAATCATGATCACTTTTTACAGAATAAAAATTGATAGTAAAACTATAGAGAAAATGTTTATGTCTTATGTCTAAGCAAAAACCAGTTGAAAGAGAAATACATATGTTGTTTTGTCTACGTCACGTCAAAACTCGTTTGGTTAATGCTGTTTCTACAACTAGCTGAAAGAACTGGTTATTGAGGATGGGTAGAAGAGTAAGGTCATTATGAATACAGGCTCTACAGCAAAACAGAGCTGCCCCAAATTATTGGATCTGTGACCTTGAGTAAATTATATAATCTCCCAGAATCTCAGTTTCCTGATCTACAGAACGGACCACAGAGTAGCACTGAGGATTGAATGTGAAGATGCCCAAGACTATAGTTGTGATTATTGTTGTTACTGCAGCCCAGTGGTGGTCTCACAGTTCAGAGCAGAATTATATTTATTTCTAGCAACTACTTTTTCTGTTTGAACTTTGATGTCATAAATTTGTGTGCCTTCTCCAGTCAAATCCTTTGGGAGGCTTTTAATTCAGCAGGAGTCCAACCAAATTATATTTTTCCTTTGGTTAAGAATCTAGATTTTTCAATGTTTTTACCATTTTAAATAACGCTACCATGAACATCTTCATGCATAGCCTTTTCTTTCTTTTCTATTATTACCTACCCATAAATTCTCCAAAGCAGACTTGAAAAAAATGAAATTTTTAATGTATGAAATCGCTAATGTTTCTAACATATGTGTTAAATTGCTTTCCATAAATGTTTTACAATCATAATGCCACCAATAATGGATGAATGAACCATACATCTTATGTTATCTCTTTCAACATTATTATTTCCTCCCTGCCTCCACCCCACCTCTGAGATCTGCTGCTTCCCCTGACTTCCTACACACAGGCTGAAAATCGCTCCTTTCTCTGACTCTTTGCTCTGCACTGTCTACAACATCCTCCCATTTCTGTTGTACATCTTCAAGCAAGATTCAACTCAGTAAAGTCTACTCTCTCCAAGTTACATCCCTCTCCAGCTTTTCACCTTTGTGGCTATTCTTCCTGAAAAAGCTGTTTCCACCACCTCTCCCCTTCCCCGTTCCCCATTCTTTCCACACGCCCTGCAGTTGGGACTGTACCCTCTCTTTGTCATGCTCAACCCGTCACTTGGATTCTTTTTTGCACTAGTCAGGAGTCTCCTAATTATACACCCAGCTAGATTGCCCTTCCTAAATATACTTCTACTAGTGTCATTTTCTTATTCTAAACACTTCACTACAAATTCTTCACTGCTTACCAAGTTCAGTTCAGACTCAAGGCTTTTCAGTGTTCTGAATCTGGTCACCTTTCCAAACCACTTCTACATTCATTGTTCCTGTCCCACTGGTCTACGATGTTCCCTGGGATTTCTTACTTCAAAACCTTTACTTCAAGTACATGACCTTCTGTCTCTATTGAAATCTTAGCATCTCTCAAAGCCAAACCCAAATACTGCCTCCTCCATAGACCCTTCCTTAGCTGTATCACTCCCTCTCTGATCTCCCATAGCACTTGTGTTCTTTCCTGCCTGTCCTCATCCATTCAGGCTGCTACACCAAATGTGTTAGACTAGCTGGCTTATAAACAACAGAAATTTATTTTTCACAGTCCTGGAGGCTGGGGACTCCAAGATCAAGGTGCCAGCAGACTTGGCATCCAGTGAGGTCCCATTTCCTCATAGACAGCCGTCTTCTCACTCTAACCTTGCATGGTGGAAGGACACAGGGTCTCTCTCAGCCCTTTCTGATGAGGACACTAATCCCATTCATGAGCCCCAGGATGTAATCACTTCCCAAAGGCCCCCACCTCCTAATACCATCACCTTGGGGGTATGGATTTTAACGTATAAATTTGGGGGGAACATAAACATTCAGACCATAGCATTACCATAATCATCACATATAACTAGTATTGCCATCCCAGCCACCCTACTTGATTATACGGAAGGAAACCCCCTGGCTCTGCTCAGTTTAATGTTTTATACAACATTTAACACTATGTGTTGCCTTTTAAAGCAGGATCTCCAGAAAAGGTATTTATAGTAAATACTGAAAGGATTTTGGTACAGAGAAGAAGAATCATTCAGTAGCTTGAAAATGTTCTATCAGAGTGGTAGAGAAATGAGGAAGGGCTTCTCTGGCAAGAAAAATAGGCATCAACATTACCCTTATGGGTTACAGCCGCAACAAAAGCTTGCCAAAGAATGCTTAACACTTTACAGATATTTGTATAAAAAGAATAAATGTCTAGTTTTTATGTTTTTAAAATTGATGCTATGGCTCTCTTTTCAGGGGTTATTAAAAAGTGTGCCCAGTAATCCCTGCCAAGACTGAAATAGTGATAAAAAACCTTTTTAATGGATAGCAATTTGAGATTTACAAAGGACTTTCATATGTATTATCTCCAGTGATTTCTGAATAACCTTGAGATGGAAATAAGGCAAATGTTTTCTTTGTTGTAGAAGTGAAAGGACAAGTCCAGAGAGGGTAAAAGTGCTTTACGTGAGGCCCAACTGCCAGTAATGGTGGATCTGGACTTTGAACTTAGATCTAAATCAGAATCTAGCGTTCTTTCCACAGCAGCTGACGTACTGGCATTAGATATTAAGTGCAGACCAAAGCAGGGTGACTCATCCAGTAGCACAAACCCGTTTGGTTTTAGAGTTCAGACTAAAAGCTGACTCTCCCTGAATCCTCAAGCCAGCATCTCATATGCATCTTAATGAGCATGCCTGTTTTATTAAGGCCCATCTAATGACTGTTCCAGGTGGAATGGTCTTTGTTGTGGTATAATCGTTATTGTAAATTGGTGTATTCTATCACTTGAGGTACCGGTGGCTCCTTTCACTAGCTCAAAGTCTTCTCAGCTGTCACATGGGCTCCACAGCAGTTTGCAAACCCCCACTACCTCCAGGACTAAAACTGAGCCCCATGAAATGCAGAAACAAAGTATCATCACCCAGGTGAAGCTTCCTGTGTTCTCAATTGCTGTTTTTCTTTACTATGCTCAGGGATATTTCCTTCCTCTTTGCAACAGTCTCCCAAACATTTCCCTTGTGTAGATTCTCTGGAATGCCCACTCTCTTCACCAGAGACCTTTAATCATTTCTACCTCATTGCCCCTCCCTGGACTATCCTAATGGTTTAAACTGCCATGCATAATGATTCCTTTCTCCAGAGACTGCTCCTGCAGGAGCGTCCTATTATAACAATTACTTTTCTTCCTGCTGGGCGTTTGAACAACCAATTTTTACTGGCAACGAACTTTATCAAAGGAGTGAGGCAGGAGGGAAACTGGGAACTTGGAAGGATCATTTTATAAATCACATCGTGGGAGTACGTCAGTCTCTTGCGGAATACATTTGCTGAAAGGTTGCAAGTGGTCTGTGTTTTCTTCCAAGTAGTTAGAGTGTGGCACTGTTCCTCCAACGTTCCTGGCCCAGGCTCTCACTAACCACTGCTTTGTACAGCAGGGAGACGTTTTAAAGATGAGCCCGCACTTGGAAGACTTCCGTGACAATTGCATTGACCTACTAAAGGAACAAACGAGAAATAAGCAGACAATATTCAGTGAAGAAAGGAATAAGGTAAAGAAAACTACTTAACCTCGGCTACTCATGACTTTTGTTTTGAGGTTAGCTAGAGTCATTGTGCATTGCAAAATAAAAGAGAATTGAAGCCTCCTTATCTTTCCAAATAGAATCTCCCAGTGTAAATGCAATGTGAGTTTCCTCGTCCTTTACTTCCTGTCTACTCCGTACTTGGTCCTTCTCTTTCCTATGTTATTTTCTCCGAGCCTCTCCTATTGAGTACTAAAACCATGGCATTTCACAATGACATTGGGACAGCCACATAAATGCCATAATGTACCCCAAACCACTTCTATTTTCCCATCTCTAGCTGACTTTTCCATTGTCTTTTTTTTTTTTTTTAATAAAGACAAGGTCTCACTCTCTTGCCCAGGCTGGATTGGAGTGGTTTGATCATAGCTCACTGTAGCCTTGAACTCCTGGGCTCAAACGATCCTCCCTCCTCAGCCTCCTGAGTAGCTGGGACTATAGGCAAGCACCACCACACCTGGCTAATTTTTTAAACTTTTTTTGTAGAGACAGGGGTCTTGCTATGTTGCCTGGGCTGGTCTTGAACTCCTGGCCTCAACCAATCCTCCCACTTCAGCTTCCCAAAGTGGTAGGATTATAGGTGTCAGCCACCACGCCCAGCCTCCATTGTCTTTTTATATTTAATCCAACTTCAAATTTTACTTCTTTCTCTTTATCATACCACCAAGCCATGATTTTTATTATTTTATACTACCCATTAGAAAACTCTGCACATAAAATTAGATTGTATCTTGTTCCCATAGACACTACTTCTAAGATGATATTTCCAGGAATATGTACTAAAACATAGAATCCAGCTGAAATATAAATCCTAAAATATTTAGAGGAATGTTTGAATTTCCTTAAAACCTATGTCTTTACTGATAAATTGAAGCATGTAGCAAAGACTATAAATACTCATAAAATGCAAACATATATTTTGAAAGTATTATTTAAATCACAACATTACTATGGTTTTTCAGCATAAGTTGGTCACTCTCTATTCATAGCTGTTGGATTATAAATAGCTCTTGACTTTTTGCTTTGCCAAGTTGCCTGCTCCCAATGTTTCTCTTCCAAGGACCTGAGAAACAAGCAGAGTCACCATTATTCTCAATTGCCTTCAAATTAATAAAATTTACTTCTTGTGGTATGAGAGTCAAAAACAAACAAAACCCTTACTATTTGTTGCAGTTGTTTCATGAAGAAAGATTTCTCTCAGCTTCTTTGTAGGTCCTTTTCCATGGATTAAATCTATGCCAAGGTCCAGTGCAATTATACAACCACCAGGCAGCAAGTACCATTAAGCAAGCTGGGGTTTTTTTTGGTTTTGGGGGTGTTTGTTTGTTTGTTTTTTGCGTGGTGTAGCCTTGAGCCACTTAAACCCTGTTTCCTCTCTGAGGCAAAGGAAAGCTGCCAAATTTTGGTCATCTTAATGGGTCTTAGTATTACATCAAATGGTTTTGGTTACTCTGATTGATCTAAATCAGGGTTTCTCAACTACAGCAGTATTGGCATTTTTGTCAGAGAATTCTCTTTTGTAGGGGGCTGTCCTGTGCACTGTAGAAGCATCCCTGGCCTTACCCACTGAATGCCAGTAACATCTATTGTTATGCTGAGATCAGCCCAATTGAGAACGACTGGTGGCTATAATAAAGAATAGCATTAAATGCACCACATTTTCTTAAATAAGTTTCTAAAAGTGACCAAATCCAACATCTTCTTATTTATTTTATTTAATTCTGCACGATTTCCTACATTGCAAAGTAGGCACATTTACTGAGAACTCAGAAACCAAAGTTAATGTGAAAATAAACACAATAATTTATACTTAATAAAAATGGTTTTTGATGTTATATTTATTTTCTTATTATAAGAAATAGCTTCCTTTAAATAAAAAAAGCAAGATTTACTTTCACTGAAAAATCGCTTTTATTCTAATATAAACTGAAAGAGAGAATAGATCATCAGTCATTTGGGGTGTAAGTGAAGGTCCACAATTACAGCCATCAAGAATTCTTGTTGACATCATTTCAGATTCTGGTACAATTGGTGCAGACAGCAAAATGAAAGGGTGGCAATAATCTTCACTTTTAAGTAGCTCAAGCACATTTACCCTCTTATTGTCTCTATTATTTACATATCGATCAGATGTAATGATTCCCCAAAACATCATGTGAGCAGATAATAAGAAGCACCAAGCAAAAGCTTGTCTGGGAATTATTGCATTAATTCCAATACCTTCAAATGTTGTTAGTCTTCCTCAGAAAATTATTTGAATCAGAAGGAACAGTTCTACCAAACTATTACAAGAATATATTCATCACAGGAATTTTTTTCCTGGAGATAGCAAAGTGCTTCTCATTTTTTCTGACCCCAAAATGCAGTGAGTAGAATCAGGCAATTCAGTAAATGCAATGCACGTAGTGCTGTTAACAGATTAGTGATAATGTTTTATCCTCAAGGTGAGCACCGAAGCTAAATCCACAGTAATATCTAAAATTCCTAAGGGTAAACAGAGGCACACAGTATTAAGAGGCCTGCCTAAAGTCATGGAACTATTCGATGGAAAATGAGGGGTTTGGATGCCAGCATTAAGAGTTATAGAATTTTAGTGCTAGAAGGGGTTTAACAATCATCTGATCAAATCAGATTTTTGAGGCCAAAAAAGATTAAATATCTTGCCCTCCAAAAATCACAGAAAGCAGTGTCAGAACTGGGCAGGCAGCCCAATTCTCCTGAATTTCAGCCATGAACTTTTCCCACAAGACTGAGGGGGAGCTCCCAGAAACTGCTGCATATAAATAAGCGTTTTGTAATGATACTGTAGATGTTCATGCCAAACCTTGCCCCATCTGTTTACATGATGATTAATAAAGCAATAGCTTGGAAATACAATACTTTCATACCAAATAATTCAGTGGAGTGCTCTTACCAGACTGGGTGAGGTCAGTTTGCTAATCCTGATCACCTGGCATGTGGGGGAAGATGTTCTTGAGACACTTGCTTTGGAAAAAATTAGGAAGGGACAAAGTATTCTTCTTCATCACCTTTCTGTTCTCTTTTACCTTGTTCCCCCCACCCAAGTGCCCAAAGGTACCAGGTTCACTCCTTGGCTGCCTAAAGCTCCCCATAGAGTCTTCTTCAGAAATGTCTTTCACAGACCAAGCCCTATGCTCAGTATGTTTCTTTGTCTATTTCTCACTTACCTTCATTAAATCTTATTTACCCTAAAGTAAGACTATCTGTTGTGGAGATACTTTGGAAGGTAAAGTCCTGTGGGGTTCCTTTAAGTTTATCCTATAGGTGGTTGGTTCCCTGCCCTAAGTACTTTGAGGATAGGTGCTGCGCATTTCACTGGATAGATGGAAAATAATGTTGTCCCTTCCTGACACTTTGCCTATACAGCAAGGATTGTCAATTTAAGTGATCATGTACATCAATGGAAATGAAAGTTCAGAAATCCTGACAGAGATAAGACCCAAAGCTATAAATTTAGGGTTAAATAAAAGTTAACTGATCATTGGGTATGAAAATGGGTGAGATCTTTAAGGGGGAAAGTATATAGTGAAGATCAGAGAACTTAAAGAAAAAACCACAGGTTATTCATGTATTTAGAAGGTAGGAAAAGAAAAAGGAATCAACAAAATGACAAAGAGCAGCCTCCCAATTTGATATTAGGGAAACAAATTGAGAGCTGAGCTATGTTTTGGTGAATTAAATCAGAGTTTCCAGCTATTTTACCAGAACTCATCAGACTGATGCAAATATGCTCTGTCTGTACTGAGATACACAGATTTTTTAAATATTTACACCCCTTTCTGTAAACACACACATATGCACACACACACACATTTCTTTTTTCTAATAGCAAAGATGGTTTTATGGGGGGGAAATATAAAAAAATGGTATGTGTAAATGTTTGGGTATCATTTTTTGTAAATGAAAACTAGATAGATCTAGGAAACTATAGCTTAGTGAGTTTTAAAAGAAATTTCTGTAAAATTCCATAATGACTTAAAAACTGAAGGCTTATTTGCATTTGAGAATAAAGGCAGAAGTGCCAAGCATCAAATGGATTTACTCAGAAAAACATCTACATTAAATTCACCTTATTTTGCTTGCCGAGATGATTATTTAATGGGTAATTCTAGGTTAGTGCTATAGCACTAATTTCTTGTTATTTTAAGAAGTCATTTGATAAACACATTGATGATACTGTCTTAAGATAAATGGAGAAATGTGAACTGAGTGAGAGTTGGGTTATAATTGTACCCAGCTATTAAGTTTATCGGTGTCAACCTGGAAGACAGTGTGCTTTGGCTTTGTTCGAAACTCTGCAGTGTCCAACATTTTCAATGGTGTTAATGGACAGAAGAGGTAGGAAATTTTAGTTGACTAAAAACTCAGTATGAATGAATGGTCCCATGTGGTTCTTATGAAAACAAAAAATGAACTACTATAATTACTTTAATAAAAACATATCATATAGATCAAGGAGATGATGATTCCACTGATTACTTACCATCTGGAAAGTAAGTAGATTCTAGAAACAAACATATTTAATGGGGAGCATTAATTAATAAGTTGAAATGTTTCCAGAAAAAAAACTTGAGAAATTTTTCTCCCTCTTATTGTTAGTAGAAATTATCTGGTAGTATTATTTTCTATGGAAAGTACTTTTCTATTTTAGGAATTATAAGAAGTGAAAAAAATAATATTCTTGGATTCCCTTTGTGTGTTTGGCACCAACTGAAACATAGGAGTCAGGAATCACTAACCAACAAAAGCTGGATTGGAGGACATGGCTTGGACTTTTCTAGTGGGTTTCCCAAAACTTCACACCTGATTTCAATAGACTTACCTATCCATCTACTTGGTGCACATCTAGACACCACCGGCTTCCTACAGGGGATTTTCATGTCTTAGAGCTAATCTGAACACACCATTTGATGGACAGCAAATCCAAAAGAGAGGGCCTCCTAAGAAGAAGCTTGTAGCTGGGCAGGAGTCGGACCTCCCAGAAGGTGACCAAAATGATGAGGGAGAGTTGAGGCAGAGGAAGAGGGTGTTTGGTACAAGGAAAGAGACTTAAAAGCTGTGGGACTGATGCTCCAAATAGTCAAAGAGCTGTTATAATTGGAGAGCAGTTGGACTTCTCTGTAGCTGTAGGAGGCCAATTTAGATCCATTGGTGGAAAATGCAGGAAGGCTGATCTTTGCTAAATATAGGAATACATTCTTAACACAAGTAAGGCATAAGTTTCTCAAAGAAAGTACCCTTTCAAAAAAGTGTTCAAATAGAGGCTGCCAGAGTGTCGCAGAGGAGATTCTTAGACTGAATAGGAGGTTGGATGAAAGTTCCTACAAGAAGGAAAATAAGCACTCTGCTTTTGGGAAAGTGCGAGGGAGGGGCCGAGCCCAGCTGTGGCAGGGCAGCCAAAAGAGGGAGGGGCGTTCCCTGCCGCACATGAGTTTATTTAGTAATTTTTTTAATGGGAGGAATTTCTAAGAACTTCTGGGTTTTAAATCCAGAATTTAAACTTCTACTAAATGGCTGAAGGAAACCAATCTCTCTAAGCTGAGTTTATGCTTTCTCTGAGGGGAGATCTTCTCTGTGGGACAGTAGAAGGACCCGTTGTTTTGCTTTCTACCCTTCAACCTGAAATTGCATTTATTTTCTCAAAACTCACTTATAAAGTGTATGTCAAGAGCAGGATTATGGGCTAAAATGAAGAACTCAAAGTCAAGGCAAGACATGACTTTCCTATGTGCATTAGATGCATGGGACAAAAACCAATACATGGTAACTGAGTAAAAGTGTGCCCAAAATGCTGAGGAAAGGCACAGAAAGTAGATATAAAACAAGCAGGTTGGGATAGATGAAATCGCTTTTCAGCTTCAATGTTCTTTTGAGTCTCTGCCACAAGGGACAGTTGAGCCTTTTCTTAAACCAGAGATGGACATGGGTCAGTGGGGAGAACGGGTGGGAAGTGTCAGCAGGGGGAGCAGTACTACATTTACAGCTCCTAGCAGGACCTACACTCCACTGGGGGCAGAGAGACAAGTGAGAGGTGCCCCCCACTGTATCTTGGGGTGCTGCCTTACGAAGGGCCATCACATGTGATAATTCCACTAACATCTACCTCCCTCACTAGGCTGTTGTCTCCATGGTGCAGAGACTGTGTCTCCTTTTACTCACTACATTATTCCTCTAATGCCCAGCGTGGTACCTGGTATACAGGTACCATAGTGCGCGATAAATATCTTTTCAATATGAGAAGAAAACTGAGGGGCTTCAGGAAAATAAAACCAGTCATTAAGAATGGCTTTCTCTAGATGAGGTACATAGAGTCCAATTCACAGTGACAGAAGTAGGATGGTGGCAGCCAGGAGCTGAGTCAGGGGGAAGGGGAGCAGGTGGGGACTCAGTGCTTAATGGGTACAGAGTTTCATTTGGAAAGAGGACAAAATTCTGGAGATGGATGGTGGTGACAGTTGCACAACAACATGAATGCACGTAATGCCCTTGAACTGTATACTTAGAAATGGTTAAAAGGGCACATTTATTTTTCCAATTACAGTATATGACTTTCAAAAAATGGTACATTTTATGTTATGTATATTTTACTACAACTAAAAAAAAATTGGCTTTCTTGAGAGAGAAGAGAGGTTAGTCTGGGAAGGTCAGAGGGATCACCTAACAGGGAGGTCTCTGTGTTCACACGGCGTGTAGACAAACCTGAAAAAAGCAGAATTTGCTGGTTGAGGAGACTCCTCACATCATGGTTTGAAAGATGTTGATGCGGTCCAGCCCCTTCATTACAAACAAAAACTAGGGCTTTCTCTCTTCCAGTTCACAAGGTCTAGTCCATTTGACTCAGGCTTAAGGTCAATTTAACTATTCCTTGGTCGTGGGGCGGGACTGTGCCCAGGTCAGACAAATGCTTCCACGTCTGTAATCCTCCCTCCGGGCCCCTAAGCTTGGACTCCCTGTAGATTTTCTCAAGTTCTCTCTCTGAAGTTGAGTTTCACTTTAATTGAACTTGGTAAAAGAAAAGTGAACTAAGGAAGCTTTGGCTTTTCTCTTTTGTAGGGGCAGGTGCAGGTGGCAAATGTGCCCATCGATGGAACAGGGGAAGATGGGCTTCCAGGGGACCAGCAGCAGCCGCCCACTGCCAAAGAGGGCATTGTCCAGGGCCCACTCCTGCCTGAAGACATGCTGTCAGAATATGAGTGTGTCTCACCTGATGACATCTCCTTGCCGCCACTCCCGGGAAGCCCTGAGTCCCCCCTTGCGCCGTCTGACATGGAGGTGGAGGAGCCTCCCAGCTCCTCCCTCGGCCTTCTCAGAAGCAGCCACGGTGTGCAGGCAGCTGCCAGCAGTCCAGAGGCGGCCCAGGAATCTGTTCTTCCACCACCTGTTGCTTTTGCTGATGCATGCAATGACAAAAGAGAAACATTTTCAAGCCATTTTGAGAGGCCTTTCCCCCAATTCAAAGCTGAGCCCCTATTAGCCTCCGGAGGATTTGTGGAAAAGAGTACTACTGCCTTGCACAAAATCAGTGTGAGACATCCAGAGAGCATGCAGAGTGACGCGCATGAGAGAGCTTTACCGCAGCACCCTCAGGCTCAGGGCCGTTTGCTAGAGACTCGGGAGGAAATGCATGCTGATAATAACTCCACTAAAACCCGGGCCAGGCTGCATGCTTCCCCCAGTGTGTTCTCGGGCCTCAGGTTTCAATCAAGCACCAGCCGGGGCTATCAGAGTCAAATGGTTCCCCAAGAAGAGATTAAAAGCACATCAGCAAGGAACAGCGTGGTCAGCATAGCTGACCAGGCACCTCGTTTCTCCAGGCTCCTGTCTAACGTAACTGTTATGGAAGGTTCTCCAGTGACTTTGGAAGTTGAAGTAACAGGATTTCCAGAGCCTACACTGACATGGTGGGTAGCCTATAATGACAAGCCATAAACAGAAACAAACTGAGTCAAGGAGAAAATCATTCTGTGGGCACTAACTTAAAAGTTTAGGGCTTGCTGATTAATATTCTACCACACTGCAACTCTGCATGGTTCAATCTCCTGTCAACCCCCAACCCTCACTTTAGTACCAGCATGGCTGATACCCTTAAGAAAAAAGTGACCATATAAAATAATAATTTAACAAACTCCAAAAGCACTGGAAGTTGGTTGTGCTTGTTTTTGTTTTTTTCAGTTTAACATTCCACATTTCTGAAGATTGTGGGTTGCAATTCTTTCCTATTGTCTATTTCTACACAAGCATGAAATTTTCTTGAGGTTACTTCCCTTATGCAATTAAAAAAACATAAGAATTTGGGGTTCTTCCTTTTCTTTCACTTACCTATTTCATCTTCTCCATCTTTCCAAAATGGTCACACTTGTCACTTTCATAATACTTGTTTGTTTTACTAAGATTTCTTTTTTATACATTTCTTCGATGTGAGAGGTGGAATAACAATATTTCTTTCACAGTTGCTCCAGGTGACAGGCAGTAAACCCATTTTTGAAAGGTAGTGTCATAACTGAGCTGTGAACAATATGATTTCACTCCGGAGACATCATTATTTTTTAGCCTATTTGGTTTAGTAAAAGGAAACTGTAGAAGACAGGTTCTCAATCACCTACTGTTGTTAACAACAGAAGCAGTGCTAACTTTCTCGATATGAGGGATACTCTTAAACATGCAGAAATGTTTCTTCCTTAAGTAGAGTTATTTGAGGGCAAAGTTACAAATACATTGAGAGTGAGTTTATACTTATAAACTAAGATAAGTAAAGTAACATTTATTTATCATAATGTTTCAGTAGACATTAACAGTGTCAGTTATTATGTGAGCCCACTGATGGTAC
This sequence comes from Lemur catta, assembly GCF_020740605.2. Taxonomy (NCBI): domain Eukaryota; kingdom Metazoa; phylum Chordata; class Mammalia; order Primates; family Lemuridae; genus Lemur; species Lemur catta. The sequence goes on from NC_059135.1 coordinate 48,526,448, forward strand.
TTGAAGTGTGAACTGGTTTTCTAAGAACTTAGGAGAAAACTTTGGTTTCCCAAATTATTAAAAGAAATTGCACTTCTGCTATAGTACAGCCACTTATGCTTTTTGTTTTATTCTATTGTTTTTACAATTGCATGCTTCTTACAAATCAGGAATTTCATACTTATGAATTTAAAAGATATTGAATTCATTATTAAATCTCAGTTCACCCCAAAGAAAAATGTTGTCTGACTTGTCTCTTGTTTTTGTCCATACAATAAATAACCTGGTTAGTATATGTGGTTGAAGAACCACTGCAGCAATATATTGTTGAAGAACTATTGCAATACCATGAAAAAATATTTTGCCATCAGATTTACAACAATTTTGCTCAATTAACAACTGTAAAACTATCAGGGAATCATATATTTTTAGGAGGACACCCAGAGAAATGCAAAATTGTCACTTAGGCAATGGGAACAGAAAATGATCCAGGTTTGTCATCATCACTCCTTGTGTGAAAGAATGTGGGTAGAAATAAATAAACAAGAATCTTGTATATACAAAATAAGCTATTTGCTCTATAAAAAAAATGTAGTTAAGTGTTCACGCTCATGGAAAACTTTTAGAAATGTCATTAACAGTCATAATCCCATTGCATACATAGCTTTTATAATAGAAATCACTTTCTTCTTCTAATGAAATCAAGTTACAAAAACTAAATGAACCCATTTCATCAGGAGCTGATGCGTAAGTACCGTCCTTTAAAACAGCACATCTGTCGTGTGGGTCTTGCGGTATGAATGTGATGGGCGATGAGTCTCACTCACTCCCATACGAATTCTGAGAAGGAGTCACAGCTGCTGTTCCATAGTGACTAAAAGAATAAAGCAGGCCAGATAGGAGGATGCCATTTCACACTCTAGGTAATCGCTGCCATGAGCAAATGGTGGCCCAGTGTGACCAGATGGTCTGGCTTTTCCAGAGTAGCTCAATATCTGAATTTTCATATGTAATATTCCAATTGTCAAAAAATTCAGTTTTTCAAAAACATGGCTTTGAGCCAGTCATAGCAATCCTCTGGCCACCAGTTGCCAGCCTCTGCCTGAAAGATAAACAGCCCCACTGGAATTTGTTGTAGCTACAAAGTTCCCCACTGATTCTAGAGAATATTGCCGTGGTAATGGGCCTGCTTGCAGTAGTTACTAGAACTTGGAAATGATGTGAATAAAGAGCAATCCTGACTTTAAAAACTGACTCTCTGCTTCAGGTACAAGAAGGGCCAGAAACTGTTCCCAGATGGGCACTTGCAGGTCTTACACAAGGAGACGAGGCACTCGGTGTTCATTCCGAAGGTATGCAAGGCAGACGCAGGCCTCTATGTGGCTCGGGCCCAAAACTCTAGCGGCACTCTCTCTTCCAGTGTCGTCCTCCACGTGACAGGTAACCGCAGGCCGCCAATCACAAGAATAAACTGGATAACGCTGTGTGTCATCTATGTTAGTGTGTCCTTAATGTACTGGCTACTCACACAGTAACTGTGGCGTTGGCACCGAGGGACGTCATTCTCACGCAACTAAAGGACAATGCAGCTGTTTATTTTCCTGCCCCTCCCACAAAGCAGCCCCCACCAAGTGCATCTTCAGCCTGGCCATCTTGCTTGTTTGGCTAATACCACCTCCAGGTGTAATTATCAAATTTTCTCTAGTGCTTTTAATGTATCTGAGGAATGTGGTAAATTATTTGCAGTAGATAAGGTGCCTATTTTCATACTCTAGAAAGAGATGTGTTCTATATAATATGCAGAAAAATATACCATGTTTATTCCCTTCCAATTTAAGGACATGCAGATGAAAGCTGGCATCGGCACAGAGTTGTGAGGTAAATTTCAAATCCAGTTGTTTGATCATTTATTAATTGTACTCATAGACATCTCTTTGTAGAGAGTAACGGTAGAAACATTGAACTAATGTTGTCTTGTTGCATTAGCTGTCCTTTAATTTTCTTTTTTGTGTCTTGATCTCATTTATTGAAATACGTTCTATGTAATTTCAACATAGACTACATTCCTGAGTCTGAGGATGTCACTGTAAATAATCACTCCTCATGCTGATCTGACGAGTTTGACATTGGAGAACAGACGTGCCATCAACGTTAGATGGAGTTTCCATCCTCCATCAGCTCTGCATGTCGTACAGCAAGATGTGGTGGGCTGCAGGGGTGGACCAGCATGATCCCTGCCATTCTGCTGATGTGCTTTGGGCAGCCACGTATACAACTGCAACCAGGTCCTTCTGCCTCTAACCTTGATTCTGCCGCTGACCATTGTTTCAGCCTGCAACAAGGCATCTCATTGCCTCAGTTTTCCACCTGGAAAATGAGTTCATCATCTACCTCCTGGGCAATTGAGAGTTTTCATTTTGTGTCTTGTAAAGATCTGGAAAATGAAAAGCTCACTGTTGAGGGCTTAGGGTAATTATATTGTTTAATGTAATTTGTCATCACACTGGCCTCCTGCCCACGATTTCTTTTTTTAGATGCTGTTACTTTAGAATATTAAATTAAAGGAGTGCTGTTAATATGTGATTTCCAACTATTCCCATGGGGGAAAATGATGTTTTATGAATTGGAGCTTAAATTCCTTTCTAATTTCTTAAGATTGCATCCTTTCTAAAGACTTGAAATTAAACTCAGGAGGATACATTTAGTATGTTCTGGGTGTGGGGGAAGTGTGTAATAAGATGGTATAAGATGAATTCTATTTTTTTTATAATATCACTGTAATATTAAAGAATGTTTTATGCCTTTCTAAAATACATTATGCAGAAAAGAGCATTTTTTTGCTTCCTTTTAAAAATAAACATGAATAAGAGAGGTATTTGTTTTTTAGATTTTAAATGTAGTCTTGTCATGCTAGGGAAAAATCTTTAGTTGAAAGAATAATTCATTACAGATTTTTGATGAAGGGAAGGAATTAATTATGTTGCTGAAAGACTGTCTGCAAATAATCAAAATATTTAAATGTAATATATTCAAGTTGATATTAAAAAGTTACTGAATGTTATCTGAAGATGTGAAATGTGTAGTTAAGTAAAAAGTTGGCATATTCTTTCTTGTGCTGCATATTGAATTTAATTAAAAAAATTAAATTTCTTAATTTTCTTCCAAATTTTGACAGACACCTATTAAAATATTACATATACAGCATCCTAGAGAACTCACAGTCTCTTAACTTTCCTATCCTTTTTGTCCAATTTCAAATGTTTTGTATATCTTGCCTGACTGCTATTGCCTGTGTTAAACCTCAAGAGTAAAACCTGTTCAAGTCCAAAGAAAGCAGGCAGGACCAGGTAACAAATTCTCTCTTCCCACTTTCTCTTTTTTATTTATTTGGCAGAATCTCCCTTCTCATTTTGTCAACTTGATTGAATTTGTACCTTGGGGTTGTTAGGGCATGAGAATTGCTGGTTTGCTTTACCTGAAGCATGCCAGTTAATGTTAATCCCTTGGGAAATAGAGTGGGATATACATTCATCCATGATGTATGACCAAAAAAGGCATGTAAAATCCTTTCTGTGTGTGTGTGTGTTTGTACATACATACCTAGAGCTCAAATATTAGAGAAAAGTACCATGCTGATATTCAAGATATAGTTCAGATAGCTTTCTATGTATCTATCTACCTATTCATGTGGACTATTGATTGACTATGTAGTAATTCCCACAGCAGTGAAGAATAATTCAGTTATTCTTCTGGTTATACTTTAAATTCAAAAACTTAAGTGCAGCTTTCCTAAATGCTGGGATTTCTGTCTTGATCAAAAAATTCTCCTTATGAAAGTATGAACTAAAGTTACTGGTTAAAAATGTAAAACCTAGAAAATGTAAATGATGTTTCTATTTTAAGGTATATACATGATTTATACCCATTTACTTCTAGAGACAATTCTAGACAGTTAGTAGTATCAAAACATTTTCAACAAGAAAATTAAAATGAAAAGAAAGGTTAAAAATCATGTGTCCTCGAAACCTTGGACTGTAAAACAAATGCACCTTGAGTTTCCCGTAAGGCAAAATCATTGCGATTTCTAGCTCTGATTTTCCAATAGAAGGATGTATAAACATTTGATGTGATAGTTTTTCACACTAAATTCCAGGAGAAATTCACCGTAGGAATCCTTACATTTGAATCCCTAAATATTCTGTATGACCTAAAATATTTGAACAAGAAGTAGAAAAAAAATTGCTATTTTGTCCCATCTTCTCCCGCCTCCCCGGCCCCCTGCCCTTGTCCCTACCAAACTGACATTTAACTTCGGGTTTTTAACCTATCATGCTCTTCTCTCCAGCCTGTTCTTCCTAGAACTCCCTTACTAGATTCTACCCTAGCTTCATGTGGCTTAACTGCTGCTTATCCTCCGGTTCCATTTGAGACACAGCTTCCCCGGGGAAGCCTTCTGACCTGTCAAGTCCAGTGTAGATGTTCCTGCCAAGTGCACTTTCAGCACCTGAGCTGCCTGCCCTCACCTCGCCCCTTAATACACAGCAGCAGAATATGTGTTTGAGCACTTGTCTCCTCTGGCTAGTGAGCAGGATCCATGACTGCCCTGTCGTGGTCATATTCCCAGCACCGAAGACATAGCCATACACAGTAAATATTTTCTGAATTGAATTATTGTCAGAGGTCAACAAAGGTAAACCTAGCTTGTTCCCTCCCCCACTTTTTAGAAGGAGGAGGGGAAACGTAAAAGAGCAAGATTATCCTTCCCTCTTATGGACATGAGCCAGTCCTAATCAGCCTCCAGCTGTGCAGCACACACGAGACACTCTCACCTCATCTGCAAAACTTATATGAGAACCCTCCAGACCCTCTGGACCTGATTGAGAAATTCAACTTCAAAATAGATGCTGGCTCCTGGGGTCAAAATAATAGCGAAGAGGAAAGAGGAAAGGTCCAGGATCTTTGTTCTACCATTTCATAGCAGATGGAATCAGGCATAAATCACCCTCAGGTGTGAGGGGGGAAGTGGGTGCCTGCACTCTCGGTGACTAAATCCAAACTGCCAAAACCAGAATTGATGTACTTCTATAGAACACTACACAAATTATCAATATTTAATTGTAGCTGAGGCTCAATGATCTGGTTGTGACCAGATCTTACATGAAACCAGCATTTCACACATACTTGTAAATATAAAAGAAGCCAAATCCAGGAACTTAGAGTATTTGAATTCCAAATGGAGGAAGGAAAGAGTATCACATCTTGTTCTGCTTTATGTTTGCCTTTATTCATGGCCATTCCTTACTAAAAATCGCCATCTGAAGCTCTTGACATCCCTGTTGTATGTACAGCATTTTAAGTGTGGTTATGAAGTAAGTTGGTTGAAACAAAATAAAATATCTCCTCCCAGTATGCTCTGATATTGTGCGTGTCAATGCAAATGCCAAAGCATGACAGACTATTTTCCATTTATAATAAGCAGAATCTTGAGCTGCATGAGAAAGTGAAAAGATTTGCATTCGCTAAATGAAACAGTGTCCTTCTTAAAGCAAAAACAATTCATTTTTTCTGCTCTCATCACAGGAGGTGAGATTTGAATGTCATCAGCTGTGCATGAATTCAACCTCAAAAACAGAAAGCACAAAGCTGCTAATTTGGCCTTTTTCCCTGAATCTCCATACCACCGTTCTTTGTGTTGGTGAGTTTATATAACATTGTGAGTTTGGTGAGTTTGGAGGCATGATACCCCTCCTGGTGAACTAGTCTTTGTGTTTACAGTTTGAGTGTCTGGCCTGCTCACTCTTCCTTCTGTGCAACATGAATTTCATTTTTATAAGCCAGGACACGGCAAGTCTGATTCTTTGGATCCTTCTTTTTCTACCATAAAATTAACACTCTATCCTTAAAGGACAAGAAATCAAACAAAATTTTATAAATAAGAATGTTTGTGTGAGTATATTCCCAGTTAGCACAATAAAAACTGGATGAAATCAAAATATATTTTAACCATAGGAGTAGATAGAAAAAATAGAACAAATCCTATTTTTCTTTGAACCAGAGCAATAACAGTTACATAATGTGAGGTTTTCAATCTATATTCAGATGGCTCCCTGCTATATCTCTTTTTCCATTTAAAACCCACTTAAATATCAATACTTGTGAAATAACAGCTCCCGAGCTGGGCAATAAAATGAAATCAACTTTTCCCTTTGTCATTCAGCAACTGTTCTTTTTCCAAGAACTTTATTGATCCAAACAACTACAAAATGATATTTTTATCTTATGTTAGCATTAAAAAAAATCATATAATGAAATTTTTGGAGATAAAAATTCAATGAAACATAAAGGAACATACTTTATCCATGGCAAATTGTCTCCAACATGTATTATTCTGATGATGCCAAGAGGCACCTTTCTTTGTCAGGAGTATTATGCACACCCCCACTCATCAAGCTCTTGGCAAACAGGGTCAGCCAGAAATGCAGACAAAGTAGGAAATCACTTACCTGGCAGGATCAGACAGGCTAACGTGCCCATTTGCTCCTGAGCACCCTCTCTCGCAGCTGCTGCCATGCTAACCCTGAGGCTGGCCTTTGATTCAACTGAATGCAGCTCTAGAAGGTGCCTCTTTAGTGCATATCTATTCATTTCTATTATTCCTGAAGGACTAATGGAATTTCTTATCACATTCTGGTCTGGGTTACTAGATTAAATTGGAATGTTTTCCCAGCCCCAAAATGATACGTTCTGGTGGGAAAATGGGTCTGTAAGAACCTGAAAGATTTGTATGCTATGCTCCACTTACAGTGGTGGTTGGGGAAATGTAGGACAGGAAGAAAAAAATGGCCAAATAATAAGGTGAAGACACTGAGTGTCTGTTTTGGGTTTTATCTTCCCTCTCTGTGTGGATTTCGTAGGGATTCAGGAAATGCATAGGAGGAACTGTCCAAGAGGACGTTAGAGGCCACATAAATGTCTCTACATGACAAGTTTTGTTACCCAGTTAAAGGAGAGTACTCAGTTGAAGAGTGTCAGGGTGGACCCTGAGTCCAGTGCCTTTACCAGGAGCCATGACAGATGCAGAGACACAGAGGAAATACATGGGGGAGGGGGAAATGTGACTCCAGAGGCAGCGATTAGAGGGATGTGGCTGCTACAAACTAATCAACACTGGAGATTACAACCACCAGAAGCCAAAAGAAACAAGGAAAGATTCTCCCCTAGAGACTTTGGAGAGAGCGTGTTCCTGCTGACTTGGACTTTGGACTTTCGGACTTCTAGCCTTCTGTATTATGAAAGAATAAATTTCTGTTGTTTTACGCCACTGGTTTGTGGTTCTTTGTTATGGCAGCTGAAGGAAACTAATACAAAGACCATATTTTAGAAGAGGCAATACAAGTCTTTTTCTGGTAATAAAATCAGCAGAAACATTCATTATTAGATCCCAACCAGCCTTTTGAACCAGCACTGTTGGGGTGTACTGGAATACCTCAGTACTCTTCTTGATTTTGGGGGATCACCTTGGTATATTTAAGTCAATCAACAACTATTTATCCTCTATGTGAACATCACCCCCTAAGTGCACCATTGTGTTAGGAATTCTAGGGAACCAGAAGTCTTTCAAGACAAGTCCTCTAATAGATTTACCTGTGATGTTTGTTTGATTGTGATGCACATGCGAGACCAAAACATGATAGTATATAACCAAAGTTAGAAAAAATGAGCTCCGGAATAGGGGGCAAAAAGGAAAGTTGTGGTCAGAAATATAACCAAAATAGGAGTGTACAGTGTGATAGAGTGTAAAAAAGGAGAGAAGTGCAAGAAATGGGATTACTAACAGTCAAATATTAGGATATATATGACCTAAGCAACACTATCAATCTACTTGATCTAATTGACTCATAAAGTATTCTATCCAACAGCCGCAGAATACAGACTCTTCTCATACTCACGCTCACAGAAAGCATTTACCAAGATAGATCACATTCTTGGCCATAAATCACACCTTAACAATTTACAAGAAGAATAATTATACAAAGAATGTTCTTAGACCACAATGGAATGAAACCAGAAATCAGTAACAGAAAGTCAGCTCAAAATCCCCAAATATTTGGAGATTAAGCAGCATACTTTGAAATAACACATTGATCAAAAAATAAATCTCAAGAGAAATGCCTAGATATTTTGAAATAAATAAAAATTAAAAATACAACTTAAAATTTGTGGGATGCAGTAAAAACAGTGCTTAGAGGGAAATTTATATCACTAAATACATAAATTAGGAAAGAAAAAAAAATCTAAAATCAATGACCTAATCTACCTTAGCAAACTAGAAAAAGAAGAGCTAATAAATCCTACAGCAAGTGGAATAAAAGAAATTTTAAAAATTAGAGTGTGAATCAATGACACTGAAAATAGGAGAAAATCAATGAAACCAAAAACGTTCTCTGAGATCAATAAGATTGATACACCTTTAGCCAGGCTAACCCAGAAAAAAGAAAAAACACAAATTGCCAATACCAGAAATGAAATAAAAGGTCATTGTTGCTGATCTATGGACATTAAAAGGATAATAAGGGATGCTATAAGCAACTCTGTGCTCACAAATGTGATAATTGAAATGAAATAGATCAATTCCTTGAAAGACACAGCTACCAAAACTCACACAAGCAGAAATAAGCAACCTGAATAGCCCTTTATCTATGAAAGAAAATGAATAATTAATAACCTCCCAAAAAAGAAAGCATAAGGCCCAGATGATTTCACCAACAAATCTACCAAACATTTAAGGAAAATGAATAACACTAATGCTCTATAATCTATTCCAGGAAATAAAAGCAGAGAGAACTCTTCTTAACTCATACTTTGAGGTCAGAATTACCCTAATACTAAAACCAGATAAAGGTATTACCAGAAATGAGAACTAAAGACCAGTATCTCTCATTAACATAAACACAAAAATCCTCAACACAATACTGACAAATCATATCTAACAATAAATAAAAAGAATTACAGATACCAAAAATGGGATTTGCTCAAAATATACAAGACTCATTCGAAATTCAAAATTCAATCAATGAATTCATCACATCCACAGGCAAAAGAAGAAAAATCATATAATTATATCAACTGATGCAGAAATAACATTTGACAAAAGCCAATACGTGTTCATGATAATTAAAAAAAAAAAAAGCTATCCAAAAACTAGTAACAGAGAAAGCTTCCTCAACTTGATAAAAAAGGTCTACAAAAAACCTGTAGCTAATACCATACTTCATTGTGAGAGTCTGGACACCTTCCCCCTAAGATTGGAAACAAAGCAGGGGTGTCCTCTCTCACCATTCTTATTCAATGTCAGACTGAAAACACTAGCTAATGAATATGATGAGAAAATAAAAGTTATGAAGATTAAAAAGAAGAAATAAAACTAACTTTATTCACAGATATCATGATTTTCTATGTAGGAAATCCTAACAACTCTACAAAATATTCTTGGAACTGATAAGAGGATAGCAAGGTCACCAAAAGTAGAAGACCTGCAACAACTGCATGGAGGAGAGAGCCAGGGAGCTGCCCATAAATTAATCACAGTGAATCAGGCATCTTCAGGGACCATGGCAAAGGCAGGCAACATGAAATTGCTCCTTTCCAATAAATTGGTTACAGACATTATGGATAATGAAATCTATTTGTAGCACATCACACGTGCTTTTTCTTGCAGCGTTCTGTAATAATTGTTGGGGTCTTGAGAGAAATGAATTGTTTGAAGGAGACAATGCTCATCAGAGCAGGGAAATACTTGAGGTGGAACAGAAATCAAGTGTGATCATTTGCTGGTCATTGTCATCATCAACAGACCAAGAGAGAAAAATTTGTAATAAATTGTGTTAACAGAACTGTAGAACTGAGCTTTCTCCAACAATAACATAATAATAATAATAGAAGAAATGGAGTCCTTTTGGCTTCTAACATCACATCCTGAAGTGGATGACTTATCAAGTGGTAGTCTGCTACACTGCAAGAATGAATGTAGCTCTCATGGGTTCGTACTTTCATGGGTTCGTACTTTCCTGTCAGCAAGAATGGGCCCATGTTGCTAGTGTTATTTGTAAGATTTCTTGTTAGAAACCTAAGCTAAAATATGCCAACCATTTTATTATACTTTAAAAAGTAATATTTCATAAAGTCATATGTTGGTCTGTTAATTAAAAGGTAGAATACAACTGGCTACTTTGGCACTTACAGTTAATTGGAAACTTTTCAAGGAAATTAATCTTTTTATATTGTCTAAATGTTAAATATTAATATAAATGCTTTCTTTATTTCCATTAAACATGTTATCAAAGGTAATTTTTGGTTTCATATGTTAATTGTCCAAAATAAAATGGCATTGTACTTTATCACTTAAAAGAAAACCGATGCACCACAAAAGCCACCTATTAAACTTGTATTTTACCAAAGGCTTTATAAATGCAATAGTATAAACAGTGGAGCACTGCAAAGACTCCATCCAGGACTCACAAATGGGTATGCAAACAAAGTACTCATTATAGGTTTTGTTCAGACATATGGCAGTACATTTTATAATTGCATAAACATTGATTTACTATTACAGCTAAAAACAGACTATGAACACCATTAAGAATGGCCCAAGCTTCACAGAATGTACATGTACAAGACATGACCATGGTCTAAGGTACAAGGCTGGTCCTCAGTTGTGGCTGACTTTTTCTTGGCACGTGAGTCTCATTCCCTTGTGTTGGAGTCCTCTCACAGAAAATCTCAGAAAAGTCTATACAGTTTCTTTAAATATAATAAATTTTTATTGATTGGCTTAATCACAATTATGTAACAAAGTGTGTCACATGCCATTAGTACCAATGTGAATGAATGGAAACTATTTCAAGAGTTTTGGATCTTGGGGATAACGTGTGTGTGTCTGTGTGTACTCATTTCTCAGTTCTTATCTGTATGAATTCAGTAGTACATAAAAATGGCCAGGTGATGTGTGATATAATTAGGTTAGAAAAATACCTCATGCTAATGGCACCAGTGCCATGCACAACTGATGTCCAAGAGTTAATGAAAAAACAGGCTTCTCTTATTTAATGGTGGAATCATTTAAAGAGTTATTTATATGCATGCAACAGATAATATTCAGCATGACTCTAGTTTTAAAATGAATAATTAAAAACAAGACTATTTCAAACAAAATTTCCAGACAGCTATTGGAAGGGGGGAGATATTGATAAGATATACATACACATATATCAACTGTAAATATAAATCCATTTCAATAGCAATTTGATAGCAATCCCAAAAAGAGTTATAGAGAACTTAAGTTACATGGAAATTAACCTCTAAACAAAACTTAGAGGTTACTTTAATTTTAATATAATAACATCATAAATCTTAGTTGAGAAGCAGCTGTTGATTTTTTTTAATCCATTGCCTATTGTAGTAATATTTGAATTTTCCATCAGAAGTACTAAACCTAGATCCTTAAAGATAGATTTTTTTTAGCTCATATATCAAGGTTATGTTTTGTGTGTTCATTTCTTTTTTTATTGCTAATGGTTTATACGCTGACAATAAAATGTATATTATGTCTACTAAATGCCTGCAAATAACAAGAACTTCCTTGCCTGTTTCTTAGCTTTACTTGGAGTTCTTTAAAGGGTAATTTACATTAAGTTTCTGTAATGTAAAGGTAATAAACTTGATCTGATTATCTGATTCACTCTTTTGAAGGTAGGGGACATTTATTCTTTAAATATTGACTCACAAATTTTCTTAATAAATGCAGTTGCTCCAATTCATGAGGAGAAAAGTTGTTTTAAAGAATTGGACTATTCTGTATTACTCATCTTAAAATGTTACTATGTTGAAGACCTAAATTCTAGTGCTAGGTTTCTACAGAAGAGCTCTGAGGATTTAGGCAACTAAAATCTCTGACCCCCGTGTTCCTTGTAACACCAATATTCAACACCAATATTCTACAATCCAAGAGCACAATTATCAAAATGGAACTGGATTTACTTTTTAAAATGTAAATTACTTCATAAGCATAAAGTGGTGATTGTTGTTGGTAAGGCCAGTGAGAAAATGTGGAAACCTTTATATTACAACAGAGAATGTGAACTTTGTTAAAAACTTTCAAAGAAAATGTCAATCACTTCTCAACCAACCACATAGGACCCCAAGATCCTAGCCAGAGTACAGTCTCAGATTTCAGTTGCAGTTCCTATCAAATGAACACCTGAAAGATGTGCTAGTTGCCAAAGATCATTTGGATGTTATAAATCCCACCCAAGGATCAGTCTGAAATCTCACTCTCTCATTCCTAATTTTCTAACTTGTACTGTATTTCCTTAGCCATTCATTCAGTTGCATTTATTGAGTTGCCTTTTAGTGTCATGCCCTTGACTTTTGTTAAAAACTTCTACCAAAAATATCAATATATCAATTAGGTCACTATATCTGTACCTGTATAACAGGTACATTGTTAAGAACGTTCTCCTCTATACATCCCTCAGTTCCTACTCTATAAAGTTGTACAAGATACATTTTTAAAATTGAGCATTAAAAAAATCACCCTTTCATTTTTTTCTTTAACTTTCAGGAAGCTCATCATCAAACCTGAAGATCAACTATAGCAAATAGAGTGGCCTTCTTGGATTATGAACTTATGTGGTTCTTTGACATGGTTTTGGTTTTCTACTTTGTTTCTATTTTCTCTGAAACTTATTCTTTATATCTGTTTGTCTTTTATCATATTTTATGTGCTTCTGCTGAAATGCCTTGATTCTTTTGTGAAATAAAATGAAAACACGCAACTCAAGTCATCCCCTGCATAAGGAGCTCTGCCTTTGTTTCACTCTACACTGCTCTCCTGCACCTGTGAGCACTTAGTGTCTTTTATCCACTTGGCTCTGGTCTTTTATTGTCTCTCCTTGCATTGTTACATAGCTCTCTTGTCTTCCCAAGTAATACCTAAGCAAAAGACCTTACATTTTCTGTATACCTCATAGTTCTTGGTACATGGAAGACACAAAAAAATCACTTAAGAAGGAAAGAAAGAAGGGAAAGGACTGAGGGAGGGAGGAAGAAAGGAATCCAAGTCTGACCTTAATGTTCATTAAGGGAAGGAAGAAGGGGTAAGGAAGAAGTCTATTGGAAATTGAAACAATTACCTAACAATGAAAGTAAGTGCTTGACTTGGTTTAGCTTTACAGAGAGATGTTTTTACTATTGTCTCTGTGCAAGTAAGTCAGGTCATAATTAGGGCAGGAAGCACATGTAACTTAGAAGTATAATGGAAGAGAGTTTTATGAAGGGACAAAGTGTGGGCAGGGGCCATGGAAACTAACAGGGGATGCTGAAGAATCCTGGGCTAGCAACTGTGCAAAGCCCCAGCTAAACACACTGGGGAAAGGAGCAGTTCCTAGAACCAAAGAGAGTACCTATTGCAGAGGGGTTCCTACAAGAGCTCTGCCACAAGTAGAGGAAGGCATGGTCAGGCTACAGCCAGGCAGGGAGGCAGGGGTTAAATACCCCAAACTCTCTCCTGCCAGCACTTCCCATTGGCCCAGCTTTACCAGAAGCCAGAGGGCCAGAGAGGACCCCTGCAGGAGTCAGCCTCCCAGAGGCACAGAGTAGGATGGAGAGAGGTGGGTAGAAAATGGGGTGGGGTGGGGTCCCCAGAGAACAGGGCAGCACCCCACTCTTCACTTGCACAGGAAAGGCTTGCTCAAAAAGGACTGGAAATTTGTGATTAGGTGAGGATGTAGAGGAAAGAGGAATTTAAAAATTTGAAATAGAGGCAAAAAGCCCTAAATCTCTTCAACAGACATACAGAACCTTCAGAAGTAGTTCCATGTGAACATAAACCATGATTTAAAGATGCAAAGGGCCCTTAATATTTCAAAGCTTACCTTTGTTTTTTGAGACAGCGGAGCTGCCTTCAAGGTCATTTTCAGATTTTTGTACCTCAGGGGCTATTTTATTTTTGGAGGATTCACCCTGAACATATCAAATATATCAAAATATACTCATCTCAAACGGAGTTGACTTGTTTGCAGGGGTTTGATAAACATCCATTGTTTTCATTTTTGTAGATTTCTCTTTGTATTTCAGAGAAAAACTTATTTTTCAGCTTCCAAATATGTTTTTGGCCCAGGGAGAGCCCGTAATCCCTAGGTGTTGTGCCTGCAGAGGTTACTGGATAAAATGAGCCAGACGGCCTCCCTTTGGCATGTGTAAAGCTTATTATTTGACAGTAATATCACTTCCAGTGAGCATCTGCTGGTGGTTGGATCCGATGTGGTTTATGGTTTCCTGGCCTAGGCTTTCAGAAGCCCAGATTATTTCTTCTTTACGATTCCAGTATTTCTTGGGCTTTGCTTTAATCCACATATAAATGTCATATCACCTTGTGAGGTCCTTCAGGGAAGGACATGACAATGTGTTTCTTTCTATGAGTTCACTTTTGGGCTTCACAAAGATTTCTCAGAAAACAATATCCTGGATATTCAACCAGGTGGTTAGAGATAATTAATCAAATCAATATTACTAAGCACAGAAATTATTTTCTTTGTGTCATTCTTGGCAGTAGCAAACAAACAAATGCCCACCATGTGTCAGCTTCTCACTGTCCTGGGAACTGTCACGTTCCTTCTTTCATTTGATCTTCCCAATAACCCTTTGAAATGGATATTATAATCCCCAATTTGCAACTGACAAATCTGAGACTCGGAGATTCAAGTGAGTTGCCTAAGCCCACATAGGGTAAGAGTAAATTCCCCATGCTCCTAAAGTCAGTGCTACTGAGAAATTCAAGACGTTAACTTTCCGATCTTTCTTATTTTGTCAAAAATATTGTACATGTTTAGAATAATTTTTGGATTTAATGTGTCATTAATTGTGTTTGTAAATAGTTGTGGAAATCAACTAATTTGATCTTGCCACTAAAGCAATTATTACTGGAGGTAGAAAAAATGGGACAATAAGTCTTCTCTTGAATTTTAAGTGCAATTTCTTGCCTCCCACGTTCTCAGTGTAACTTTTCCTGCCTTTATAACTCACGGAACGCAGAAGTCATCCATTAAAACAGGTTGTTTGGGACAGCAAGTTTTTCACCCTGCACTTCCTGAATTCACTTTTCTACTTCCGTGTGTAAAAATAGCTCCATGATTTGCCTATATTTCAGCTTTAAAGCATTTTATGAGTGGAAAGAAATTTATAGATATTCTATTACTGGATACTACTGTGCTTACAAAAATGTAGACTCTCGGAGAGCAGAGATTTTTGTCTGTTGTGTGCATTGCTATAATCCCAGTGCCAGAACCATGTTTAACACAGTAAGAACACACACAAAAATATTTAATGATTTATAAGACACATTAATTTTATTCTTTTCTAGGACTTTTACATTGGCCTTAAAAACTACCCATTTCTCAAATAATTCCCAGTAAGCTCTTTCTTTGATGAATGGTTCTATGTAGTGTGAACAGGTCTGACACCAACAACTATGTAGACTGAGTTCTGACTGAGTTTTACACATATCCTGATCTCGGTCTCAGTCACGGATTAATGAGCATGGAGTTTGTGTAGACTGTGATCTCCAAAATCACAACCACCACAATGGTCTTCTCTTGGTCAGTGCAGTCTAGCCATCATCTAGCACAATGCCCAGCACAAGGTCAACACTCAGTAGATGTTTGTTGAATCAATAAATAATGACAGAATCCAGAATCATAATAATTTAGCATTGTGCTCAGCACTGAGCACATGCTTAATAAATATTTATTGAATTACATGGAGAATTATGCTCAAAGAAAGAATCACGCCACACATTCTAAAACTAAGTAGGCATTATATTTGAATTATCAGCTGTTTTGGATTATCTATGGGGTTCCTCCCCACTGTCGGGGTAGTAAATTGAGATCTTATTCTATCAGCACACACCCCAAATCTGAGTAGCATTTGGCTTCCACTGGGCTTATTGACTAATTCTAACCATGGCATATTTAATTTTAAAACTAATGCTTACCATAATATCACATGTTGCTCACTAACCCAATAAAAAGGCCTCTTTCCAGAGTAGTATATTAGTTATTTACTAACTGGTCCCTTCCTTCCTTGTTTATTCTCTCCCTTTTCCTTGCTTTCTTCCTTCTTTGCTTGTAATAATTGCATGTAAGGATGTAAAGGCCTAAAGACAAGGATCCTGACAATACTGCAAAGTTTAGAAAAGTCTAAGAACAGGGACTAGACAAGCAGCTTAAGAGGGCAAACACTTGATTTTATGTTTTATAACATATGGTCCATCTTCTTGGTTCTTGAGTAACCTGAATTGCATCAGGTCAAGATGACACAAGCTTCAAGATTCTATTCACTTATTCCCTCTAGTTCCCATAAGAATTCAAGTGGTTTGTCTTTAGTTCCAACAAGCATAACCCAAGATTAATATGCTTCACATTAGGTCAAATGAGTCTGAAAATACACATACACACACACATACCCAAACATGTGCACAAATACATTTTAAATTGATAGCCAATTGGTGAACATCCCAAAACAGAAAGATCACACAGCATTTCTGGTCTTTCTTTGCCTTATGACTGGCAGGTTGCCAGTAACAGAAATCTTCCACTGGGAATATTTTTCAAAGTATATAACACAAAACCAGTTGTTTCTGAATAAAGCAATCAAATAGAATTATGGCAGATGCAGTCTGGAGGGGTGGGTGATGCCACCAATACAGATATCACCACTTAAGTAAAGGAGACAAATGTTTAAATAAGCACATAATATTGTCTTGTCAATATAATTATACTGCAACAGTTGTCAGTAAATCTAAGCTTTGTTAAATGTTAACCAATTAATCACTATATAAATAATTATAAAGTATGAAATACTCAGGAAGTTGAAAAGTCTAGTGCATTGGCAAATTCTTCCATAACAAGGAATTTTTTATTATAGACATAAAGAAATTTAACTTAAATTTTAAAATTGTAGTTTATTTTATTGATAAAAGTCTCTTTCTATTATCAACAAGACAATTTTCTTCCTTCTAAGTAGAGTTGTACAAATCTCTCAGCTGAGTCATTATTAAGATCTTTTGGTGTGCTCTTTTGTATTTGAAATATCTCTTGCTTGAAATTAAATTCAGTCCTAAAATAGCAACTATATCATCTCCTAACCACTTCCCATTAGTAACAGCAAACTCCAGAGATTAGCAGAGCAGCATTCATGTGCCTGGAAAAAGAACCTTATGGATGATTTAAACATAAGGCTTGGCTACTTATTAGGGAGTAGTGCATGAATATTTGTAAATATTAATGCCAGCCAAAAATGAAATCTGACAAAAGTGAAATCATTGTGCTGTACAGACTAAATCTAAGCAGGGTTCAGATTTTGCCTTTCAGCATCATTTTTTTGCAGGGTTGTATAAACACTTAGCTTATTAACATTGGTGTAATTGTCCCCAAAGTACAAGTGGATTCTGGAGAATGTAGACAGTACAAATGAGCTCTCTTCAACACTAAGGTTTATAGCAACAATTTTTCAAAGAAGAATGAACTTTATGCATGAGATAAATTCCGTCATCTGCGGTCATGATTGACAGGTCCATTTGGTTGGTTTTACAGGGGTTGGCGGGGGGACAAGAGTGGGGCCTGACTCAGGGCAGAGACCTCAGGCTTGGGGCTGTTTTATATGACTGCCCACAAGTGCAATCTATTGTCACATCTTCTTTTCAGACCCCATTGTCAGATTTTAACATTGGCAACAAATGCTCTTCTCTGAGCTATTCAACACAGCTGTTCTTTAGATACAGTTCTATTTCCTTGGTAAAGCCTCTTTTGAGGTGGTAAATTTAGCACTGCCAATCAGAAGAACAGGTGGTATGTGACACTCCCAAATAGGTCCTCTCCCATCATGCTTTCCTAGGACAGCCAATCACCCAGGGACCTGCCTGGGGATGTGGGACTGTCAGCAGATCTGGAGAATATAAGGGCAGGCCAGCCCCTGGCTCTTGAGCAGTCGTGCATTCCCAGCCTCGCCTCGGGTGTAGGGATTGCATAGAAAAACAAAACTACACAGTCTTGACTGTGTAGTTTTGTTTTGAGGTTTAGAGGCTCACCGATTCATGTTGGAGATGGTCAGAAAAACCAACTCTACATAGGACGTCGTTTCAGAAGCAACTTTGGGCTTAGTCCCACCCTTTTTAGGCACTCTTGAGAAATCAGGTGAGCAGCGTCTTTTCTTACTTAAACAGTAGAGTCACCTTCTTACTGGCTCCTTATTATTTTGTGTGCTAAAGGCCTATGTAGAAGTGTTTGTGTAGCTACTTGTTGCTGATGCTGTTCCGTTATTCGAATCTGCTTATTAGATTCTGTTTTAAAATTTGTGAGCATTTTTCTTTAAAAAGTTGAATGCTGAGCATATCAGCTAAATGATTCAATGATTCAAATTGTTTAAATACACCTACGATTCTAAAAGTTTAGATCTAAAATGATGATAGAAATGTTTGCTTCTTTTTTAGACTCTTTCTTGTGTGTTGAGAATGTTCAAGGTTATATTACTCAGTGATAAAGTGAAGGACACCAAGAATAGCTCTGATAAAATGCATGTGGTATCAGCTACACCCAGATGACTTTTTAAGGGAATCAACTGCTGAGGTATCAGTTGCAGGACAGTGACACAACACTTGCCTGCTGTCAGTCAACAGTGGAGGGTTTATTTTAGGAGCATGACATTTTAGATGCATACCTTCAGCCCTACTTAGACAAAGGCCTGTGAAGAGCAAGTGCTAAATCAACAAAATTTAGCCAGACAATAGAAATATAAGACCAATTTAGGCCAGTTAATTGCAACAGATTTAGAGATTTGGAATACAGCTATGTAATTGTTTTCTAAAATACTCAGAATCTCATCATGCATTTTAATTCAACTCATAATCCAATTATATGATATATGTTGATGCTAAGAAGGGTAAGAAACAATGCCTAAAGAGTTTTTATTTCTAAATACACTTTGATTTCCCATCTTCCTGGAGTTAGATTATTAATTGTAAATGCCTATAAATACATAGATATATAATTATGTATTATATATCTAAGAAGAGAGCTATGCTTAGAAGATGCACTAGCTTATAAAAAGGAAAAGTTAGACACAAAAAGTTGTTCATCCTAAAGATAATATGCTACAGAAAGGAGTTCTTGACAAAAGTTTCACGAACAAACTGTTGAACACTATTAAATTTTCCAAATATAAATTTTATCATCTGAGAGAATGCTGGTTTCATTATTTTTTAAGCTAAGTAAAAAGTTACGATAAGGTATGAAATCAGCACTAGGAAGATTATTTCTCTGTACAGTTTTAGCAAACAGAGAATTTCATGAAAAATAGTAATGCAGCAATTGACAATTCAGAAATTGCCTTTTGATTTCAGAACAGTAGAATACTCATGTTAAATAATTAGGTATTTATGCATTAAAAAATTCTTCACATAATCTCTTTGAAACTAATAGACAAAGTACCTCTTCCACTTAACAAAAGGACTTAACTGCAAATTCTATATCCATTTCTTTGACGTTGAACATTTTACATTATGAAAGCAGAGGCCTTTTCACTATATCTACATTTTACACCAGTCTTTCATTATTCAAAGTTTGCAAATTGTTCCATATTAGGAATTTAGGCTAGCATTTTTTCAGAGCTAAAATCTATTTTGGCCTGCTCACTTAAATTTAAATTTTTTTTCTGAACATTTACTTCAGCAGTAGCAACATTTATTACACAGTCACAGTACGAAGAACTGTGAAGAAATGAAAAGTACCGTACGCTGTCTACAAAAAGTTTGCATATTTGATAAGACTTGTCAGAGGTTTTCAAGTTAGGAAAAGAACTGCAAAGTTCAAATTTTTAGTTCTGGGGACTATTTTAAGTCATCAGATAATGTCTGAGTCAATGACAACTTTTTAAGTGTGGATACAGTGAGTGAAAAACGTTGGGGGAAAGGAAACTTTTAAAAAATAATTGTCTCTTACACATTAAGCTGGTGCAGAGATTCGTTTTACATTTGTCACACGTCTAGTCTCTTTAATTACACTGCACTACCCATGCCATTACTGTGGTTTCCCTTTCTTCATCTCTCAGCCTGAATTTCCACTTGGTAAGACTGAGCATCCCCTTTTTGACCACTAGGGTACATTCCTTGCTCTGTTTGGCTAGATTATTTTCCATTTCCCCTTAGACTGGCTACTTTGTGTTAGGTTTCAAATCACTAGAGGTCAACTATTGAAATTCAAGCCACAAAGGAGAACACCTGCCCATCACACTAGGCCCACAGATGACTCTTAGGGCAATCCATTTGGAGAAATGTGTGTCTCTGCTGTCTGCAAAGTAGCTCCAGAGTGGCCCTTAGCCGTGACATCCTAATTTATTTTTTTTTTCCTTTCCAGAGTGCCTAAAAAGATGACAACTCAAGCACCGACGTTTAAGCAGCCGTTACAAAGCGTTGTGGTACTGGAGGGTAGTACCGCAACCTTTGAGGCTCACATTAGTGGTAAGCACACACAGTCATGCTTTTCATTTGTTTCCTTCACCTTCTCTCCCTCAGGTTAACTTTGCTGTAGGACTTGATGCCAAATTTAAGCCCAAAAATTGGTCCTACACTACAGAAGGGTCATCTTAAGGGTATATACCGTACACAGAGTACTGACAAAACCTGACAATATAATGGCTGGAAAATGTTTTATTCATATTTATAATTTCACAAAGCAAAAATAATTAGCATTGGATTAAAATTGCTGTCAGAATCCAGCAGCTAAGTAGAACCAAATTTAGTCATTCTATATTTGGGTTCAGCTGCAGAGCCAGACTGGAAGCCAAGAACTCAAGCCCAGTAGGGACCAGCTATGGCACTGCTGAGTAGGTAGCCCGGGTTGACCACTTGGTGCACCTGGACTTCAGTTGTTTTATATGGAAAATAACTGCGTCTGACTTTCTTCTGAGGCAGAGCAGTTTAGTGATGAGCTAACTATTAATTATTTTATGCTTTTACTTTCAATCTTTATTAAGTGATTCTATTGAATTAAAAGACTTTCTAATCATTTTGAAATGATAACAAGAAATAATACATGCCACTCGGATCTCTATATGAAAGAGAGACAAACTGACCCTAGAATTTAATTTAAAAGGAAGTTCATCTCTTTCCTTTTTTGCCTTCTTTCTCATCTTCATAACTCAGTTTAGGGATGAGTCAAGAAAACGCATGGCTTCTGGGATCTATCATCTTATGAAAAAAATGGAGGGTAGTCTTCGAACTTTATTGTAAATAATTTCAAAATTATTTAATCAATATTGTCTCTTTCTGCAGTATTGTAATTAGCCATGTAAGATTATATGGATTAATTAAAAATCATGCTTGATCCTTAATGTAGTGCACTTCCATGGTGCATTGCCCCTCTTTTTTTAATTTTATGGCTTTAATAAAGATATAAAATAAGATTTCCTTTTTCTTTCTCTTTCCTTTTTTTCCCTATTTTATGCACCAACCTTATTCATAACTGGATAATACTTTATTTTACTTTGCACAAATGTCATATAATCATTATTTATTTTTTATTGTATGAATATAGACCAATTCAACTCTCTTCATGCATGATAAACTCTTAGTGACTTCCAAATAATTCACTTATTTATTTGGTGACACTCAGTAACTTCTGAATTGAGCAGAACACATATAGCTTCAGTGGGAATTTGCCTGCTTGGGGAGTCATGGAATCTGGCTACTTCCTAGCTTCTTGTTCCTTCACACTATGTGATAATAAATTCTTAGAAAAACACCACTGAAAACATTCTATGCCCATGAAATAGTCTAATAAGCTATTCACTCAGCCATAGTGAGACACTGGCTAATGTAAGGATAACAAAACAGGCTTATCTTTACTTCCCAGCTTAAGGAGATAAATCACCAGCATGTATGCCAAATGCAAAATAGACCATGTTCTGCACTTGCCTCATACCTTCTAAATGCACAGAGTTTTAATACACATAAAATGTCAAAACATGGACATGTACTTGGCTTTTCTGTCTGCAATTCCAACCATCATGTGGTTCTGAAAGACTAGGCTTGGCTTAGTCTCTTATTATTAGATACTGCCTCTCCATGTTATGGTGTTTTTACTGCTTGCACATCTGAAAGTGGGAGAGTTCAGGAACATGGGGTCCCCGTGACCACAGAAGAGGGAGCTGAGCTGCCTCCCGGGCTTGTCAGGCAGAGCCTGGCAACCCCTTTTCTGCTCTTGCTCTTCATTTGTTTTCAAAAAGGACGACAGTAACTTTTTATTTCAAAGTTTCCTTGGTTCTTCACTTTTATAAATTTCTTTCATGATTTTAATGATGTCTGTTAAATTGCATCAGATAGAGCCCTGGGGCAGGAGGGCAGGAGATGGAAATTCTAGTCCTGTGTGTGCCACTGCTGGCTGAGGGACCTTGGAAAACTCATTAAGCCTCTTTTAGCCTCAGTTTCCTCCCCTATAAAATGAAGGCACTGGCCTCTACACGAACCCCCCACTCCCCTAATGGTCTGCAAGTTTACACTACGATCATGCAATGACTGTCAGGTTTTTGCTATCATTAAATGTCATTCCACTTTGGAAAGCTTTTATGGGTTAGGACAAGACAGTGAACACAGTGGGACAGAGCAGAGGACTTGGTGGTGCCCACGCAAACATAAAGATGCATTGTGCTTGCTCTTCAGGTTTCCCAGTTCCTGAGGTGAGCTGGTTTAGGGATGGCCAGGTGATTTCCACTTCCACGCTGCCCGGCGTGCAGATCTCCTTTAGCGATGGCCGCGCTAAGTTGGTGATCCCCGCCGTGACTAAAGCCAACAGTGGACGATATTCCCTGAGAGCCACCAATGGATCTGGAC
Source organism: Lemur catta (assembly GCF_020740605.2). NCBI lineage: Eukaryota > Metazoa > Chordata > Mammalia > Primates > Lemuridae > Lemur > Lemur catta. The sequence continues at coordinate 48,549,366 of NC_059135.1, forward strand.
AAGCGACTAGTACTGCTGAGCTTCTCGTGACAGGTAGGCTGGTGGGGACCTGCCAGTCCTCCACTCGCCCTGAGGACATCTCTGGCACGTGGGGAAGGGAGTCCGGAAAGAACTATGAGCACAGTGGATGCAGCTCCGAACAGAGAAGGGTCCATCTCAGGCTGAATTTATAAGGAAGTTGTTTTGGCTTCTGGAATTTAATTTTCCTCTGAAAATGCAGCACAAAAGTGGCTGTGAATCAGTTTCTCTACACATATTAAACACTCAAAAGTATGTTAAGAAATACTAAAAATCATGTTTCTCAGCACATAGAAAGGCTTGGAGACTTGTTCATAAGTCTAGTGAGGAATAAGATGTGTATATTAATATATCTCCAAGAATTCACGCTTTAACAAGCACTCAGATGATTCGGATGCAGGTAGTCCACAGACCACCCATTTAAGAAACATGTAAATATACTCAGAAAAAGGCAAATGCTTGTTTATTATTCAAATGCATGACACAGATTCCCCAGAAAAGTTATCCCCAATCTTAGTGACCTGTGTTTTCTTCCTCCCTCCTTTATTACCTACTGAGACATTAATATACAGAACATTGTATGACTTCACACATTGCATAACAATATCTCATATGAGCTCCATAATGTTACATACACTTTATCCAGTAAACTATACCTTTGGTGATGTTCAATTATAGGGTTATAATTGACCTAAACAGAAAGCACATCAAGTATGAACTTTAACATGCATCCAGAAAATTCAGAAATGGAAAATGAAAAGGGTTGGCAGCACCTGCTGTTGTTTATTACTCAAAAACATGTCAAAGTTAATTCCATTCACTCTTTACATTGGTCTTATAAAAATTTACTTTCAACATAATACAAATCCCCTTTCTGTAGCATAATTAACATGAAATCATGTCATTATTGGGAGCAACATTTTAAATGCAAGTAAATATCTGGGTTATTTGAAAACCTATCAAGTTGGAAAAGAGCTGGGATTTTTAAAATTAAATTAAATATAATGATTCTGTAAGTCACAGGTGCACTCACTGTAGCAACCATTCAAATTCAGTTTAATGCAACTTACTAAACTATGCAAGTTTCCTTAACATGTTAGTATTACACTAAATGTGAGATTGGGGAAAGTGCCAGAAAGATTCTCTAGAAATGTTATCACAAGATCCAAACTTTTCCTTTAAAATAAACAAAGAAACAAAAAGTTAGTGACCTACAACTGCTAAACAAAACAAAGCAACTAAAATATGGTGGCGAGATAACCCACTGCGATCTCCTGGCTCCATTCTTGCTGTCATCTGCTGCATGAGCTGGGTTCAAGGACAGTCAAGGATGTGGATCGGCAAGTCATCGCCTGGTTTTGGAATCAGAGCTGTGATTGTTTAAAAATACCCTGTTGGGAGCGCCCTGGCTCATGGTCCTGACTTTCTTCTCCTCCCCCTGCAGCGGAGACAGCGCCACCTAACTTCGTTCAACGACTGCAGAGCATGACCGTGAGACAAGGAAGCCAAGTGAGACTCCAAGTGAGAATAACTGGAATCCCTACACCTGTAGTCAAGTTCTACCGGGACGGAGCCGAAATTCAGAGCTCCCTTGATTTTCAAATTTCACAAGAAGGCGACCTCTACAGCTTACTGATTGCGGAAGCATACCCTGAAGATTCAGGGACCTATTCAGTAAATGCCACCAATAGCGTTGGAAGAGCTACTTCGACTGCCGAATTGCTGGTTCAAGGTATGTGCTGGAGGTTGAAGAACAGAAAGAAAGAGAGAGGAGAGGGCTGGTTTGGGATGAAGTGGGGCCAGGGGTCCACCTGCCTCCCCTAGGAAGGCTGTGAGCTGCAATCAAAGTTGCCTTTTCAACACCCATGAAAAGCCTCTGAGATTCTAGGCAGGAGCTCAGAATCGAAGTGATCTGTGGTTATATATTCCATTGCATTATAAACTGGAATGTGTTTCAATTAAGCGATCTGCATTTTTAAATTATTGGCAAATAATGGAATTTTTGAAAAATGGTTCTAAGTACATTTTTATCTAATAATGAACATTTTCTATTTTCAAACCTAATTTATATTCATACAAAACCAAAACTTTCTGCATTTTCCTCCATTGGGATAGCCAGAAAGTCTCTTTAACTTTCTAATCAGAATTAACAGAATGTCTTCAAAAATGGGTCATTGTGCCCCTTGTAAAGATTCATCTTTCCCTTCTTACAGGTGAAGAAGTAGTACCCGCTAAAAGGACAAAGACAATTTCGACTGCTCAGATTTCGGAAACAAGACAAACCAGAATTGAAAAGGTATTTTTCTACACTGCCAGTTTTCAAACCTGTCAGGTTGTTGCTTCCCAGCTACTCCTCCTTGACATGGACTTTGTTTGAATCTTTTACAGAAGTTTGAAGCCCACTTTGATGCCAGATCAATGGAAACAATTGAGATGGTCATGGATGGTGCCGCTGGGCAACAGCTGCCACATAAAACACCTCCCAGGATTCCTCCTAAGCCAAAGTCAAGGTCCCCAACACCACCGTCCATTCCTGCCAAAGCACAGCTGGCTCGACAGCAGTCTCCATCACCGATAAGACACTCACCTTCCCCCGTCAGACATGTGCGGGCACCGACCCCATCTCCAGTCAGGTAAAGCATTTCGAAAGAGAGCGGGTTATTATGCATTTTTGAATTAGGTTCATGCAACCAAAAATGTAGCAGGTGTCAAAGGAGGTAAACCAAGAAGTTACCTAATATGATTTTCACAAATCCTCACTGTCCACAGGTAAATTAAGGAACTTTATAAATTCTAATTCTGAGTTCTTGTTTATATCCCATTGGATAAATATCTACTATTGGAGCCAAAAAATAGCACAGTGAGATGAGAAGAGCAGAGAAGTTAGGGTTAAAAGCTCTAAGTTCAAATGAGCCCAATCACTTGCTCACAGTTTGATTTAAGGCAATAATTATAATAATAAAATAATAGTTACTATATATTGACCACTTCCTCTGTCAGACATTTGATTGATACTCTACATACATTATCTCATTAAATATTCAAGACCTCTAAGAATTATTATGCCCAATTTTATTGTAACTGGAGCTAAAGAAGTTAAGTAATTTGCACAGGGTGTTAGTTGTATCATCTGCGAATTAAAGAGAATCACAATAAGAGTGATCCCAAGTTGTGTTGTGAGGATTCAATGAGACAATTAGTTGAAGGTGCCTTGTAGACAGATAAAAATTATACAAATGTTTCTATACTCAGGTGATAAGTAAAACCTTCTGAATATTTTGCCTATGTTTATGTTATCTAGAAAATAAAATAGATTTTCATGCTTAGGTAATATGGAGGTATTTTAGAAGGTAAGCATGTATCATCAGGGCTCAGAAATTATATACTCAAGTGGAAATTATCCACATCAGATTTGAAACTTTGGGATTTAGTTTATCATGATGAGGTTTTTAATATGAACTGAAAAATGTGTAAAATTTGAGCAAAAAAATGTTTCTTGATCAATTTAAATGAAGTAAAAAAGCATGTAGAGAAAATTTCCCAGCCAAGAAAAATTTTAAAGAATAATAATAAGATAGTTGACCTAAAAAAAATTCAAACTTACTGTAAAGTTATTGAAATCAAAACATTATGATATTGGTACATGAATAGAAAAATACATCAGAGAAGCAGAACAGAGAGTCTGGAAATAGATGCAAATATATAGGAAATTCAAGTTTAAATCAAAGTGACCTTTCAATTCAAAAAAGGAAGGGGAGGATATTTTAATAAAAGAGTGCTGGCTCAATTAAGTATCCATCCAGAAGAAAACAAACATAAACCTCTCCCTCACACCATTCACAAAGTAAATCCCAGCTTGATTAAAGAGTTAAATTAAAAAATTAAAACCCTATGATTATACTGCTGCACTCCAGCTGGGTGACAGAGTGAGACCCCTGTCTCTATAAAACTAAAAGTAAAAATTAAGTGCACATATAGGAATAACATTCATCGGGCATCGGGCAGATGGGAGGGGAGGAGGAGATGGGTATATAAGTACGTAATGAGTGCGATGTGCACCGTCTGGGGGATGGACACACCTGAAGCTCTGACTGGGGTGGGGGCAAGGGTAATATACGAAACCTAAACATTTGTACCCCCATAATATGCTCAAATAAAAAAAAGAGAAGAAATTTGGGAAAACATACATGGGAGAGAACTTTTAAAAAGAGATTTATAGATTCAACTGCATAAAATCAAAATTTATATGTGGCAAAAGCTAGGTCATCACTAAACCAAATGGCATTTGTGGAAAAAATAATATTTAAAGGTTCCCCTTCCTCAAGATACTTCATTGCCTCTGCCATAAAAGCATCATAATAAATATACAATGGCTACAATATAAACAGTAACAGCCTAGAAACACAGCATAACCTACATCACCATGCGTGTGTGCTAGATAACCCCATAAACAAACAACATGCAAGCAGTGGAACTGGGGGAATGTTTGCAACACTTAGGACAAAGAACTAATGTACCAGATGTATTAAAAAGAGTGCACAAATTAATTTTTAAAAGAAAAAGTACACAATACAAATGAAAACAGTGGACAAAAGCTACAAACAAATATTTCATACAAGAGGCAATATAAATATCTAGCAGATACATGCAAAAATCTAGGTATTTTCTAATCTTTATTATTTTGGCCATTTCAAAAATTAAAGATATTTGCAAACACTAACATGAAACCTTGAACAAAAAGCTGAGTTTAAAAAACATTCTGGCAATTAAATAAAAATATGTTCAGTCTCCTGCTAACTCCAAGTTTGCACACCATGAAATCACAACACAGTCCAAATGCAACTGAGGGGGAGATAACAACTTCACTATATTTTTTTGATCTAAGCCTAAGGGTCATTTAGAATTATGGAGCGTCCCCGACCCCAGGGAGCATTTTGATTATCTTAGCAGTTCCAGTTCTAAGAGTTCATTAATAACCATCCAAATTACTTAGCCCCCCAGATTTGCTTTACAATAATTAAGAAATAAAATGCCAATTTGTGGAGAAAATAATGGTTATCCAAGATAGACTACTTCTTAAATGTCTCATGGTTTAATTTTGATTTTTATTGTGGAGTAAAGCAAACATATTTCATTGAATAAGTTGCATTGTATCTAGCTGTGACCTGGTGATTATGTTTTATTGTAAGTACAGAAATAAGCACTTTCCTATAATGACTGAAATTACATTGATTTTCACAGTTATGGGCTTACCTGCAGCCTGCTGCTAATCACTCATGTCATGCTAATCATGTTTTTAACTCTTTTTGAATTAAAACTACTTTACTAGGTACAGCAAGAATAAAGCACAGGTTGAAACTAAATGTTCATGTCTCTGCTTTTCTTCCATTGGTGGAGACTCTACATTATTCTAACCTGATCTTTCTTATATTTCTAGCAGTCATTTTGAGAATAGAGACATGTCCCCCAGATCTCTTTTTAGTTTGATTACAGCTTCATTTATAAAATGTAAACTGATTTTCATAAAAAAGCCCTTCTTTAAGAAAATGATTAAACATTTCTCCATGAAACTGGTTATTGTAATATACTGTTAAGTTACTCTGTAATTTAGAGCAAATAGCAACTGTACCTTCAGCTTAATTAGAATAATTATTTCATTTATGATCAGTGTAAGCTAAATGTCCTATGTAGTGCTGAAATGCACTTATAAACAACATTTTTCTGTGATTAGTAAAATGCAATGATAAGGCAACACTGCCACCTAGAGAGAAAAATTTAATAAACCTTATTGATTAATAAATTAGTTTTGAAAAATTTTACCCTAAAATAGTGGACCAATCCTCAGAGTTATTGACACAAATCAGAAACTATCTTTTTTGGCTATCAACACCAGGATTTAGTGCCCATAATCTTAAACTGATACTGTCTGTACACCTACAAAGCAAACAATGAAAACTATTTTGGAAGAAGCCACTTTATCTATCAATTTAACCAAAACCCATAGAATCATTAGTTTTCAAATCAGCTGATTCCACAGTAAAAGAAGTGCAGAGAGTAATACAAGAAGAGTGGGTGTAAACAAATACAGAGGAAATTAAAAAGAGCCATCCACAACCCCTTTGACTAGAGTAGCGGTTTGCACCGTGCATTGCACAGCCTATACCCCAAAACGTTCTGTGAAAAGCTTCATGAGAACTCTTCCTCCTGGCCTGGAAAGTCACAAAGCATATTGACATGGTGAAGGCAGTGGCGAGTTCTGCAGGGGGAAAAAAATGCCTTATCATGTTTAGCCTAAAGTGGCACAAGCATTTTGATTGCAGAAACCTTTCTTTATATAATACCTATTTGATATCCCCTCAGCCCCCAGAATTGGAAATATGGAGAAACTGAAAATATGATTACTGGATTTGCCATGTACTTTCTTTGCATATTAAGGAAGCCCCTTCTTCTGTCTCGATTTTTTTTTTCTACGTGAGAAGGTGCAGGGCACAAAATCTTTAGCTTACTTAGAATTAAGTCTGACTCCCTTGCAGGGTTACAGCAGATAAGAATAAGGCTTATTGAGATTTAAAACAAATTACTTTCAGGTGCGTTATCTACCCTCTGAATAGGCTATCAAGGCACACATGTTAAAACTCTGTCTTAAAGCACTTCCGGATTTTCATGCCATTATTGAAATCCGGTTACCCCTACTGGAGTGCCTCGCTTTGGCCTTCTTGACCTCTCACTTTCGGTTCTCAGGTCCGTGTCTCCAGCCGCAAGGATCTCCACGTCCCCCATCCGATCTGTGAGGTCTCCGTTACTCGTCCGGAAGACCCAGACGTCTGCCGTGGCCACGGGCCCCGAAGTGCCTCCTCCGTGGAAGCAAGAGGGCTACGTGGCCTCCTCGTCTGAGGCTGAGATGAGAGAGACAATGATGACAAGCTCGACCCAGATCAGGACAGAAGAGAGATGGGAAGGGAGATACGGCGTCCAGGAGCAAGTGACCATCAGTGGAGCCGCGGGCGCTGCCTTCGCGGCAGGGGCTGTGGATACCGGTGCTAAGGAGGTACTGTCAGACCGGTTTGGTTTTGTTTCTCCTTGTTTCACGTTCTGGTTTCTTCAGCCACATTTCTGCCACGAAACTCAGTCTGCGTAGGTTGGAGGAAAAAGGCGTGAAAATGTAACAGAAACTGAAGATCAAATTTGGTCACCATGCTTTGTAAAGGCTTTTTAATTGGGACTCAAGCTCTAATCTGTGACGTTTACATAAAATATAGGTTTTAATGACACAGCCCCTATATTTCTTGGCAACGATAAATGCATATATTTTACTCTAGGAAGTTCAGTTTCTATTGTGATTTTTTTATCTTCTACCAGGCATATCCTTTAAAAAAGTAATCTACTTGGTCATTTCCAACCCAGGTGAAACAAGAAACTGACAAAAGTGCAGCTGTCGCGACTGTTGTTGCTGCTGTTGATATGGCCAGAGTGAGAGAACCAGTTATCAGTGCTGTAGAGCAGACTGCTCAGAGGACAACTACAACCACGACTGCTGTGCGCGTCCAACCTGCTCAAGAACAGGTGTGTGCGAGGCCGCTGGGGGCGCCCGCGCAGCCAGGCCCTGTGGTGCACATTCACTCACACACCATCCACTGAGCTTTGCGTGTAGAAGTCTCATCATGAACCAATGCACAAATCATTCTGAAGGCAGCACTGAGCCAGGCATGTCCCAGACTTCTAAACTTAATGAGCAAAAAGTGGTCTGGGATACCAAAGGTGTTTAAGATGTAAATCCCACAAGAGCAGACCAGATCAGAAATACCTGGGCTACATCCGCAGGCAAAAGTTACGTATGGTATTCAAGGTATCAAGGGACTCCTGGTCAAGGAAGGGAAAGGATGGCTGGGGACAGTCAGCTAAATAAGACATCCCTCAAATCCAGACCTCAGCAACTTTATGAGCCAAGCATGGAAACCACTATTTCAGGGCAGACATTACATTTCTCTAAGCTTCCCCCAAAGGACCTTTGCTTTTACTTTCCTCAAAACAAATATGACACTTGATTCATAGCTGAACAGTGTTATAAATCCAGAATAATTTCCCACCTTGCATTTGAATAGATTTCCTGTTACAGTTTAAAATCACTCTAGCTTTCCTCCTTATCCTCTCTTGTGTGACATTTATGTCTTAATCCAGATATATTATTGTAACTTTTTATATAAGATGCATTAAAGTGTTTCCTTCCTTTCCTCTATGAAAATCAGGTACGAAAAGAGGCGGAGAAGACTGCTGTAACTAAGGTAGTAGTGGCCGCCGATAAAGCCAAGGAACAAGAATTAAAAGCAAGAACCAGAGAAGTAATTACTACCAAGCAAGAGCAGATGCACGTAACTCATGAGCAGGTGAAAATGGTTTTTGATTTGAAATTAATTGATGTTATTACATGTGTCAATACAGATAAGAATGTTTACCATGAAGGGTCTTGCTTCTTGGGCCACATGATTGTTATCACACTAAAACAGACAAACAAACAAAACGCTTGTTACATGTGTGTATTTCTGGGGACTGGATCTCAAAGACTCATAGAGTCACTGGATGATCCCCTGTTAGATGAAAGGCACCTCTGTGGACACACACTAGGAGTAGAAGCGGGTCTCACCTACATTGATCTGGGAACCCACTAACTAAATGTGTGACCGTGGGGAGAGGTCAGCAGGGTAAAGCCAGGAGGGAGAAATAGATGCTGAGGCAGGAATGGGGAAGAGTGGAAGAGAACACTGAACATTTTTCACTTTGAGAAGCTTAGCCACTGTTTCCTGGTTCCATGGGAGGACAATTGCACGTGGGTTTGGAGTGGAATGCACAGCATGGCCTTAGGAGGCCAAATGACCAGGAAAGGTGAAAAGGACAGCCCCATGATTGGAGGCATCTGGGCACACACTGGATAAGGCCAGATGGCCAGTGGAGCCAATTGTCAGTTGAGTGGTTTGAGAAGATGAATTTTTAAGTCCCTTCCAGCCCTGAGATCCTGAGCTTCAGTGATGAGATATCCAAGAATAGCAAAGAGCAAATGGGAAAACTGCCCCCTACATACACTCACACACCAGGCATCCACATGGAAAGGCAGCATCCTTAGGAGGGTTAAGGATTTGGAAAAAATTTTGCCAAGGATACGTGCAAAAAAAAATTTCTCCACATAATGTCTTAATTTTAGAAAAATAAGACTTGATGCTCCAAGCTATCACAATATTTAGGAAACTTTGCAAAACAAAAATATTGTATAAAAACAGATTATAAATTACCCATGCTTGGTTTCTCACATATAAAATGGAAGAGTCAGACAAAATTACTCCTAAAGGCCGGGCGCGGTGGCTCACGCCTGTAATCCTAGCTCTGGGAGGCCGAGGCGGGTGGATCGCTCGAGGTCAGGAGTTCGAGACCAGCCTGAGCAAGAGTGAGACCCCGTCTCTACTAAAAATAGAAAGAAATTATCTGGCCAACTAAAAATATATATACAAAAAAATTAGCCGGGCATGGTGGCTCATGCCTGTAGTCCCAGCTACTCGGGAGGCTGAGGCAGTAGGATCGCTTAAGCCCAGGAGTCTGAGGTTGCTGTGAGCTAGGCTGATGCCACGGCACTCACTCTAGCCCGGGCAACAAAGTGAGACTCTGTCTCAAAAAAAAAAAAAAAAAATTACTCCTAAGGTCTTCCATTCTAATATCCTATATGCTAAGATTATCTTTAGATGACAGAATTAGGATAGAATTATATTGCCATATATTCATTTATAAATGTTGAAATCTTTTTAAAGAAGACTGCAACTCTCCTGTTCAAAATAAACACTGGTGAATTCAAGTTATTTTCTCTAAGCAGCCTAATTTATGTTTCAGGCAGAGAAAGCATGGTCATATTAATGAACATGAGACTGTTTATTTAGTGACATCTCCAGAAAAATGGATTTGACTTCTTCAAATTCTTATTTTGTTATATTTAATAAACAGCATGCCACTTCCATTGGAGAGCAGGAATAATAAGGTTTTGTTTTTATCACTGATTGCAGATAAGAAAAGAAACTGAAAAAACATTTGTACCAAAGGTAGTAATTTCCACAACTAAAGCCAAAGAACAAGAAACTAGAATTACTGGAGAAATTACTACAAAACAAGAACAAAAAGAAGTAACTCAAAAAACAGTAAGTCCAATTTTATAAAAATCTTGTAGTTTGTTGACAAATACCATGTTCCAGCCAGCTGCATGTACCTGCCTGTAACCAAAATCTCTAAATGGAGAAGTCTTACTGTGTTTTCTCTTTTTGTTGTTCCGCTATGTCTAGTACGGAAAGTCTTTCAGGACGGAAATTCTGTTCTTATTGCATTATTTTTCACTCACTTGATCAATTTTCAGGAGATTATCTACTAGCACAGTTTGGGGAATATCTATGAACTTTCTAGAGCATACTGAAGTGAAAGATAGATATCATCCCAGTCCACTTGCCCACTGGTATAGTCAGTTTTTTCATGAATAGCCTGAGCCCTCAGTCACTTAGATTGTAATACACAAACTTAATATAATTGTAAGACATGCGTGTGCATGAACATGCACACATACACACGCATGTACACATACATCAGCCATAAATACTCTAACTAAATAGCAAGGAAATGCTGATATCAGAGAAGTGGGGAAATGCTGGACATCAGAGAAGACTGGTATTTCTTCAAGAAAATCCCCTGAATTCCCCATTAATAAACAGTGAACTAGAAGTGTTTGCTGCTGTTGTGCTCTAGAGACATATAAGGACAATCTCAATGTTACCAAAATCCACTTCTTTCCCATGCATGAAGCCTTGAAAAGTCTCAAGAGAGAGGCATCTATTTTGGATTCTTTCGTGTTCAGGGGGCACCTGTGCTCACCTCCCTTGATCTCCAGTTCTTTGCTGATCTCAGAGCTACTTTCTTACAAGGTCCAAACGAGAACGCCATATGCCTAAAAGGCTGGCCAGAGGCTGCTGGCTGAATTTCCCTTTCTTTATTGTGAGCGAGAGACTTCGAATGCAGCAAGAACCCTACATGGCATAATCAAGGGCACAGAAGTCCCCGTTACCATTGCCGTGCTGGTGACTGGCGAGTTCAGCCGGCCTATAATTTTCCAGCCATTTGCCAGTAGCCACTCACTGTGTTCTTTAACTTGTCAACATGTCTCAAAGATGACACCTTTTCAGTTCTAAGACAATTTGCTAAGGGGCAGGTAGGCAGAAAAGAAGCCCATTCCTCAGGAAAACAAAAAATCTGTGTCTTTAGCACAGGTGTAGGATCCTAAAATGGGAATGTGACATTTTCTCTTTCACCACTCAGCTCTCTGTATTCTGAATGTTGCGAGGCTATCTTGCCATTTCTTTTGTATATTTTGAAACTGAAGTCTTTATTTTACTCTAAAAATTAGATAAGACAGGAAACTGAGACAACTGCTGCGTCCATGCTGGTAGTTGCCACTGCAGAGTCCACAAAACTAGAAACAGTCTTGGGAGCTCAAGAAGAAATTGCCACACCACAAGAGCAAATGCACTTAACTCATGAGAAGGTGATGACCTCCTGCTGATGTGAAAGTCACTCTTGCACCATTTCATTTGCAAGCCACCTACATTTCATCACCGATCTTAGCCATCACTGCTTCACCTCCTTCTCTTCTTATAACTCAAACAAAAAATTCCTTTTGCCATCCAGCTAGCTTTCACTGCCATCTCATTCCTAACTTTCAGATTTTCTTTGAATTGTTACTAATATGATATTATATTAATAATTCACTTTAATATCTTCCTGTAGACTCCAGTATACAAGACAATTGATAATATAAAAAATGATGTGCTATATATGGCTTTACTGGAATTTCCCTCGATTATAGTAAGAATAGTGTGGAAAAAAATAACTAACACTCCTTAGTCTTTTATTGCTAATCACATTTTTTTCTTTTAAACTAGACTTCTTATTTTTACCAGTGAAACAGTATGGATGATCAAAGCAACTCCAATGATATATTGAAGTGTAATTAAAATGTTCTTGAATAAGAAGAAATTTTACCTCCTTTCTCAGTTTTGGTTTATGTTTCTTTTATTAGAGGCTTATGAATTTAATGACTATTTTCTTACCTTTTTTTTTTTTTTTTTTACTATATGATCAGGTAATGAAGGAAACTAGAAAAACAGTGGTACCTAGAGTCATAGTTGCCACACCCAAAGTCAAAGAACAAGATTTAGTATCAAGAAGTAGAGAAGGCATCACTACCAAAAGAGAACAAGTTCAAATAACTCAGGAAAAGGTGAATACAGATATTTGAGATGTGCAAAATTCATCTTTAAACTATTTTACAGTAAACTATTGATATTAACTACTGTATGGTATGAATTATTAATCTGTATATTCCTTTTTAAACCCCTAACTAAAACCAAAATGGTAAATATGTGAAGGATTACCATTAATTTTATCTGCACATTTGATTTTCCATCCACATGTAACATTTGTAATTCATTTTATCCACCATTATCCTTTGCATGAAGATTAGCATTTTCAGCTTAAAGTTTTAAAAGTGCTGCTACATGTGGCCTTGAGGCCGCAGGGTCCCCAGCCCTCATTTCTACATTTTGTGATTCTCAGTATATACAAACATGACCAGGTGCAAGGTAATTTCTCTTATGTATTTAACCCTGAATAACTTCTTGCATCCCTACTAGAAGGGGGGATGGGTCATATCATGTGTGCCTGAAGCCCTGTACAACTAAAATCTTGATTTTACTATAATAATCAGATGAGAAAGGAAGCTGAGAAAACTGCCTTGTCTACAATAGCAGTTGCTACTGCTAAAGCCAAAGAACAAGAAACAATACTGAAAACTAGAGAAGGAATGGCTACTAGACAAGAACAAATCCAAGTTACCCATGGAAAGGTGACTATTGGTATTCCAAGTGTGAAATCCCTTTTATAATACATTAATACCAAATCTCATATGAAATCCCCTGTTGTAATACATTAATACCAAATCTCTGAATTTATGTATGAGACACTATTAACCAAATTTATTTTTTAGACAATTACATAATTGGAAACTAAAAAAACAAATTACCTATTGTTATTAATATTATTACATATTCCTTTCCCCACTTATCTCGTTATCATTATTTTCAACTTTTTATTAACCAATAAAAATCTTCCAGAAGTTGATGATTTGAAATTGCATGCAGGCTAATTTTCAGAGACCCCATGAACATTTAAAAAAAATAACACAAAAGTTGTATAAGTAAATGATGAATCTTACTGTCAAGAAGATGTATGTTTTGAGGGGTCATAAATTCAGTATATTTCATTACAAAGTATGAACTTCTTTCAGTAAGTTACCCATAATTTTCTTCATGTGAAACTTTATTTTTTTGCCCCTGTAAATATCAGGTGAGAAAATAAGCTGAGAAAATTAGAGTGCCTGCTGTAGCAGCTCCCACGAAAGCTAAACTAGATGCAATATTAAAATCTAGAGAAGGAAGTATCCAGCCAGAACAATCACACACATAAACCATGAAGAAGTTACTGTATCTATTTGTAGCTGTGAAATTTCAATGAATTAAACTACTTCCCATGACTGTCATTTACCCTAACTGAGCTGTTTGCCTAATTTTATTCTTTATTGCTAATATATAGTATCTGGAAATTAGCAACTGAAGTTTTTCAATTTCATTAGCATCACAGCCTGAATCCTGTTTATATTTCCCCCAATGTCATTTTCTAGCTCTACATCTTTGATTTATATTTTTCTAAGACATGATTTAAGGTAAACTTTTTAAACCTTTACCCAAGTCTAATATTTAATAACATATCATCCTTCTAGAAGTCTCATAGATGATAGAAATTCCACGATGCAACATACTTCATGAGTGATTAATTTTTAATTTTATTTCCATTCTGATTTTGTCATAAATTGACTATCTTATTTTTGCGTTAAAAATTAGCTAAGGATGGAAGCTGAGAAAATGTCTATACCTAAGGTAATAGTTACTGCTGCAAAATCTACTGAACCAGCCACACTGCCAAGGACTAGAGAAGGATTTGCTATTAAGCAAGAACAAATACATCTTTTTCGAGAAGAGATGAAAACTGATGCTATGGAGGTGAAAAGCATTGTTTCATCCCATTTCATCAACAGCTGTAGTAACTTTTCATCCATCATGAGTTGTCCATGCTTCTAGTGTTCCATCTAATTGCTTAACAGATCAACGAAACATTAGAGATGATTAGATTCAATCCAAGTTCTCCTTTGAACAGTTAGCATTTCTGGTAGTGAAAAGTCAGATTAAATAACACTTTTCTTTGTTATCTCCTAAATTTATTCTCAGCATTTAACCTGTGTGAATTGGGGTCTCCTAGTCCAATTCATCTTCCTACTTATCCAGGTTCCAAAAATATGAAGGATATTAGAGTCCACTAAGAAATAAAAGCGGCAACCAGCATAGAGTATTCATTTATAGTTGTCCACCAAACATCCCATGTATGTGGACTAGACATACAATAATTCAACAAAAAATAGATGCTCCCTCAATTTAAAATGTCCTACCATAATTAATATTTTTTCATAAGTTTTAAATTAAGAACAATATTTATGTATTTCAGTTGTGTGATATTTAGTCAAATGATAATTTCTTTGAGCCCTAGTTTTATCATTGTAAAAATAAATAAAATTAAAACTTATCCTGCCTACTGGTTGAAGGTTCAAATAAGATATAGTGCAAATGTAATCACTCTACAAGCAAAGTTATATGTCTATATAAAACACTAAATATATATACATGGACTGATCTTTCTATATATTTAGTGTTATGTGTCAAAGATATTAACATTTTAAAACATCTATAAAATTAAAGTCAACCAATTGCCTATTTAGTTAAAAAAAGAAACAAATAAATGAGTACTTAACTCATCTAAGCCTCATGTATATTTTATAATTTCTTCTAAGACGCAATCTAAAGGGAAGATGGTATTTGCAATCCCTCAATGCCTTGTGTCTTCTTAGAAGGAAGCACTGGATAAAGCCCATGATCACTAGAGGCCCAGCTCTATCTCAGAAAGCTTCATTTATATCTTCAATGGTTCAGAGAATAATTTTTAAAGATACACAGGTAGCTTACTTGAAAAATATTTTAGATGCATTCTAGATTCTATTCTCAGCATCAAAAAAACTGAATATTAATAATATATTTCAGCCTTACTTTTAAACTGCACTGGATGAACATGGCTATGTGATTTTTGTGATATGCTGTTTGCTAGTATTGCATAAAATCCTAATACGTAAGCCACATCACCTAGTTTGCTTTCTTTGAAAGAGAAACTCTTTTGCAAATTGTATTCCCATTCAGCTTAATCTGATTCATAGAAATGAAGAAATACAATTTGTTTCCTTCTTCACTCTAACTCTCAATCATAATGAAAGTAAATTAAACTCCAATGTGAAAGGTTGTTCTCTTGAAGCCAAACATGATAACACTTTCATTTTAATCACAATATTTTCATTCATGTGCTTTTCTTTCTTTCGTATGTTTTAAGAGAGATGTTTTCTAATGGATTAAACAAATCTTATCCCTAGGGAATCATAAGTAAATTTCTGTGCTTGCTTTGTGTTCATGAGCTTTCATGTTATCTCAGATTTGCATGCAACCATATAACTCTGTGGTAACTGATCTTTCTGGATGGGATGATGACAGTATTTGAGTACACTTTTATCATTGCTGTCACTGCGTCAATCCCGGACTACATGATCAACGAGATGATAAAAAGAATCAGTGAAGATAACCAGTTCCAAAGTTCTGATTTCTCAATTGCTAATTGACTGTCTGCCTAGATAAATTACCAGGGGGAAAAAAAAATCTCCTTACAAGTTTATATTCATATTGTGGTTGTCCTATGTTGTGTCTATGTGATTTACTGTCTAACATAATTAAGCAAATCTATAGAGTGTACCTAAACAGGTGTCAATACAATATAATAATCAATGACATGTTGGGTTCCTGAAAGCATTTCTGAGTTCCATTTCTGGACACATTAACATTGCTATATCACATAGGTGCTACCTACCTATCTATCATGCCCTTAGGCATTTGTTTGTTCTGAATGACTAGGAGGAGATGTCCCAGGAGGAGGTCTCTAGGAGATGTCCCAGCCAAACTTTGACATTACTGTGTACTAATTCCGGAAACCTTGTCTCTAGGTGGACGTTGGGAAAAAGGCTGAAGCTGTAGCAACAGTTGTTGCTGCAGTGGACCAGGCCCGGGTTAGAGAGCCCAGGGAACCCAGGCGTACTGAAGAATCCTACGCTCAGCAGACCACTTTGGAATACGGATATAAGGAACACATTTCTGTTGCAAAGGTAGCTGAGCAGCCCCAGCGTCCAGCCTCAGAACCCCACGTTGTCCCTAAAGCAGTCAAGCCTAGAGTGATCCAGGCTCCTTCTGAGACTCATATCAAAACTACTGATCAAATGGGAATGCACATATCATCACAGGTGAGCCTATACCTGCTGATTTTTCACCCTTTTCATGGTAAAGCAGCCTTGAATTAACTGTTGTGGCCATTTGTGGAACAGTAGTATCACTGAGTTTCATTTCAATGCAGATCAAGAAAACTACAGATCTAACAACTGAAAGATTAGTCCATGTGGATAAACGCCCCCGCACAGCAAGCCCTCACTTTACTGTTTCAAAAATTTCTGTTCCTAAGACAGAACATGGATATGAGGTAAGAAATTAAAGAGCATGATAAAGAAATGTTTAGCTCAAAGGAAATAAGTATCTAACCTGTGATGTAGGGTAGCTTTGGTGTAGGCCAAGGTGGGCCTCTTTGGGGTGATGTGTGCATGTTTGCATTCATGATAGACTCAGATGGCCCTAACATTTGCTTTCTGAAACTCACCTAGCAGGGTGAGCCTAGAGTAGCAGGTGGGTATCTTGCACCTCTGAGGAGACAAACCCATACAAACTTCTCTTTATTTCACATGTCAGGGAGAGCTCAAACTCAATTGATTACTATGGTTCTAATAATTTTGTAAAAGGTAGCATATTATACAGTGTAGTTTTTCTTATGCTGCGAGACATTTTAGATAACTGTGAATGTATTTCATTAAGAAAGACAGAGGTTGAGAAATCATATGTTCAAATACTCAATATAGCAAGATGGAGAGGTGGTGTTGTGTGGTGTTGTGTGGTGGTTGGGTTGGATTGTGGAATCAAACAGACCTGGATTAGTGCCCCATCTCTGGCCCTTGTTAGCTCTGTCATCAGGGTAAAGTGAAAATAGATGTAAAATACAAGTAAAAATACAAGTAAAATACATGTAAAACCCTTAGCAAGCTGACAGCACAGAATAACCCTCAATATTAGTCATTATTGTTATTACACGCATCCAAGAAATAGAATCCAAACCTTCTATGCCTTCAAAGAATTGTAAGGTACATATAATGCTTATATCTGGGATAGTCCCAAATTACTATTGAAACCAAATAACCACAGACAGCAACAGAATAAAAACAGTAAGAAAACCTTTAAAATGTTTTTCTGAATGTCTCCATTTTCACCTTTCACTCAGATTTGTGGCTAAAACTCAAATGTGCTCTTTCAAAGTAGTTCTTAGGAATTTACCAACTATTTTAATAATTTCTTGATTTTGAATTTCCCACTGTAATATTTTCAAAAGTAACATTCATTGGAATGGTTAAGCGAAAATTCATGACTGAGTTTTAGAGGAGCCTGTCCTTGTATGATAAAAGCTGTAAAATAAGGCATTTTTAATACAACTCTTTTAAAAAGACATTTTAAAATATATTTTACAAATTAACAGGAATGACAAGGAGTTTTATAATTGGCTTATCTCTAACTGACTTTTCATTAACTGTAAGAATGATAATGAGAGCATGAGAAAATGGACCAGATAGATTCAAAGTCAGTCCAGGAGTACTAGTGCAAAGCACTCCTGAGTGATGACTCAGGACAGTTAAGTGACTATATTTTCTGACTCCCTTTCTACATAGGCATCAATAGCCGGTAGTGCTATTGCTACATTACAGAAAGAGTTATCAGCCACATCTTCTGCTCAGAAGATCACCAAATCGGTGAAGGCTCCTACTGTGAAGCCCAGTGAGACCAGAGTAAGGGCAGAGCCCACCCCCTCGCCACAGTTCCCCTTCGCCGACACACCAGATACTTACAAGAGCCAAGCTGGCATCGAAGTGAAAAAGGAAGTAGGGGTGAGCATCACTGGTGCCACCGTCCGTGAAGAGCGCTTCGAAGCACGGCACAGGCGTGAAGCCAAGGTTGGTCTCTGGGTTACACGCTGTTTCTTGATCCACTCCCGTGGAGCAGGGCAAGGGGCGCAGCCAGCTGGTACTGCAGAAATAGCCAGGCTGGAATCTTCTCTTCTCCTTTACCATGATCACACTTAATTTTATTGAGCATGGGTTAGATCAGCAGTCTTTTTCGCAAATTATTTTTATTATTCTGGATGTTTTAAGAGTTGATGAGATTTTTCCCTAATTTCATGGCCATTTTGTAACATCCTCTGTAAAAATCATAGGTAACAGAAACAGCAAGAGTACCTGCACCTGTTGAAATTCCTGTTACTCCACCAACTTTGGTCTCGGTGAGTAAAGAAGTCCATTGTGTTGGACCCTATTCATATCTGGTCAAATCATTTTCATACACATTTGCAAAGATCAGTTTCTCAACCTAACAGGAAAATGGCATTAGTGAGTTTACAAATGCTAATTTTAAGACCACACACTCTTTGGCAAGGAAAAGGGAAATTCTATGTGGTAACCATCACTCAGGTATTCAATCTAAGGAGCTTCTAATATGTGTAAGGTATTATTACAGGAGCTATGGAGATAAAGAGCAATCCAGCCCTCTTTGAAATTATTTCCTTGCCATCAGAGAAAATGTACACAAAAGAGCATAATAAAATGTAGAAGGTGATAAGCACCACAACAGAAGGAGAACCCATGGGAAGGGTAAAGTCATTCCAATTGGAAATACCATGGCAAAGCTTTGTTGAATAGGTAGCGTTTGGTGTTGAGCCTTCCAGCTTCTTTAGGATTTGAATATGTGAGGATAACAGAGGATACAGAGTTTTCCTATCGTATGGTGTTCATACAGTTCCACCTTAGAGACTTGGAAATGTCCTGCATTAATTTCAAATGGGAATATTCCAATTTCAAAGGGAGTCTCTTTACTAGTATTTCTGGAGTCCTGATGAAAAGACCATTTTGTGGCAATTAAAATGTGCAAGTTCAAGCCCCACATTTGTTATAATACCTAGAGATGAGTAATGAATATGCACATATATCATTATTTCCTTTTTCTTCTCTCTTCAGGGCTTAAAAAATGTGACTGTCATAGAAGGTGAATCTGTCACCTTGGAGTGCCACATCTCTGGATACCCATCCCCAACAGTGACATGGTACAGGGAAGATTACCAAATCGAAAGTTCCATCGACTTCCAGATAATCTTCCAGAATGGAATTGCTCGCCTTATGATTCGCGAAGCCTTTGCGGAAGACAGCGGGCGATTTACTTGCACCGCCGTGAACGAGGCTGGAACCGTCAGCACCTCCTGCTATCTAGCTGTGCAGGGTTAGTGGCCACCCTCCCAAGGTCCCCATTCACGAATCGAATGTCCCCCTCTAATCGAATGTTCTTTTTCACAGTACCTTTTCTGCAACCTCATAATAGTGTCCCCTTTTGGAATTGGGGTATAGATTACAGGGCCAATTTAACTGTCAGTGCTAAGCAGTGGTCACTAAATGCCTCACTTCAATGAAAAACTTTTGTCTTTTTTTTAGTGTCAGAAGAATTTGAAAAGGAAACAACTGTGGCTGAGAAAATTACCACAGAAGAGAAACGGTAAAACATTCTGTTGCTAATTAGCTACTGATCTAGTACAATTTTGATTTTCAGTCCCTTCTGTTTTGGCAAATTGCAGCTCAGAAGCTAATATGAAATGAATTCTCTTTCCAGCTTTGTCGAGTCGAGAGATGTGGTAATGACCGACACTAGCATCACAGAGGAACAAGCAGGACCCGGAGAGCCTGCCGCGCCATTCTTCATTACAAAACCAGTGGTCCAGAAACTGGTGGAAGGTGCGAGCGTGGTGTTTGTATGCCAGGTTGGCGGCAACCCAAAGCCCCACGTCTACTGGAAAAAATCTGGTGTTCCTCTAACCACTGGATACAGGTATCTTGATGGCTGAATGATAGCGTTCTCTGTGACTTGTATGAGTTATGTGTGAAGCCCAGAGTGGAATTTACTTGCTCCACTAATCCTGAATGTAGTAGGCTCTGTCATTGTGGAGCCGCCTTAGTTTGTTTTGAAATATTTTCACATCTTTGTGCAAAGTCTTAGTAAGGAATAAAGCTATGTGACAAAAGTGGGTGGAAGATGTATTTCTTTACATTCTAGCTTAATTCCCTGATAATGCTAGTAGACAAAATATCGTGAATTTTTACGCAAACACACACATATTCTTCCAGAAAGGATTTGAGACAACTTTCAATAAAAACATGTAATAACTAAGTCACTAAAAGATAAAAGAATAGAGGTGATGTTATGAAGAAGAAAGCTAGTTATGCATGGAAATCTATGCTAATAATTTTTCTGCAAATGAATACAAAATTTAGCTCTAAATTTCCTACAATTTAAGATAAAAAAGGACAACTTGATAATCTAAAAATGTAGGTGTTGTACCTTAATAATAATCAATATAATATACCAGAGAGTTAATGCTGAAATATTTATGAGAATTTATTGTTTTGATTATTTATTCAATCTTCAGAGGAAATAATGAACAAAATAGTGAACAGAGAGAAAATACCTATTGTTTAAATGACATCATTTGCTAAAATGAACACTGAAGCCACTTATTTTTTATGTCTGATTCTAGCAATATTATAGTTTATTATTTATTTTAAAGGATACACATATTGTTTAAAATGAATATTTTGACTTGTTTGGCCGTAATTATCATGTCTATGAATTTTCCCTATTTTTAGCAATCTTATGATTATAATCTATGGTGGAGCTTAGTCATACGTTCAGGATCATTGAATTTTACATCACAGATCTGTTCACAAATAAGTCCATTTCTTTTATTCACATAAGGTTGTTTATGACCAATTTTTCTATTTGTTCATTTCCATAAAGATACAAAGTGAGTTACAATAAACAAACCGGTGAATGCAAACTGGTGATTTCTATGACTTTGGCTGATGACGCTGGAGAATACACTATTGTTATTCGTAACAAGCATGGAGAAACTTCTGCATCTGCTTCCTTGCTTGAAGAAGGTAAGGGCAACTCTTAGTAGTTCCTGTGTGCATAATAATAACTGAAATGCAGGGAAACAGCTGTGCCATGTGTTTGCTGAAAGACCTAGTGCCGCATCCTGGTGTACCTCCCTGTCTTGGTCTTGGCTGTATAGGAAATGTTTTAGACCACATAACCTCAAAAGCCACACTGGTGCTAAACTTCTGAGGTTCTGGCAATAGTTTCTATTTGGTGCATTTGTTTCTAGGCATACCACGCCTCTGAAAATGCAGAGATTCTAAGTCTAGTAGACCTTCCAAGTCTAGACAGGTAACATTAGTGAGCGCGATGAGGATAATGGCAAGTCCGTGCCTCACCTCAAGGGGGCAGAAGCTCTCCCCTCCAATGTGTTCTGGCCAGCCACACACCAGGCTGCTACCAGACTCAATGTGGCTAGAGCACCCAATATTTTAAAAACAAGCTAGAAATCAGAATTTTCAATGGTTATAACTTGATGTAAGATGTAATAGCTTTCATGCCAAACTGTTCACATTTACAGTGAACTCTCCCATGCTCCATCTCGTTTTATCTATACAACATCCCTTAGATGAAATTACAATATTATCTCCATCTAGCAGATAAAGCACTCAAGATGCTGGAAAGCAAATGAATTGCTAAAAGCTACACAGCAAATTAGGAAGACCTCTAGCATAGATCCCAAAGGACTGTCTGCTAATATAAAATTCTTTCCACAATAGTAGTGGCTGGTTTGACTTGTCAATGTATTTAATAAGTTTGGTTCTGAAATTTAATCTAGTAAATATTTATTGAGAACTTTTATAGTAGAAATTTGGAAAATCTGGCTTTTGGTTATCATCTTCCCCAGCATAGGGCCTGAATGAATAGTGGCATGAATGCTTCTTAATAAGAACATTGAAAATTAACTTATGTTCTTAACTCCTAGCTGATTATGAGTCACTGATGAAGTCCCAGCAAGAAATGCTTTACCAGACACAAGTGACTGCATTCGTTCAAGAGCCCAAAGTTGGAGAAATAGCACCTGGATTTGCATACTCTGAGTATGAAAAAGAGTATGAAAAAGAACAGGCCTTAATTAGAAAGAAAATGGCCAAAGATACTGTAATGGTCAGAACTTTTGTAGAAGACCAGGTGAGTATAACAATAATGACCAACTAAACTATTTCACAAATTATACTTTCCTCTTACAATGCCCCTTTTTGTGTTTGATTATTTGCATTTTCAAGTGATGAAGTCAGTGTTAGACAACTATTAGTAGGTCCAAGTTCACTGCTGACAAGTTTCCTTAATCTTCATGGCACGTTGCACTTGTGACTTTAGAAAGAGGGATTACATGTATGCAACAAAATATGACTTTAGAAATGGGGATTATATATATTTAGAACAAGGCATATATTAGCATAACCAAGTTCATTAATGCAAAGATTCCTTCATCTGTCTGATAAATATCCCAAATGTAACCCATACTCTTGGAATACCATTTTACCCAAGGCGCCACAGCATCAACTGGCAAAGATGACTGTAATGGAGATTAAAACAAACAAACAAAAACAAACAAAAAAGCCTTCTAGATTCTTCTCTCAGTTAAAAACTTCAATAATCCTTAGCTCTGAAACAAATACCTATCCTTAAAGAATTTCTACTAGTGAGGATATATCTTTTTAACAAATCTTCATCTTTTTATTGCGTAGGAATTCCATATTTCTTCCTTTGAACAGAGACTTATTAAAGAAATTGAATACAGAATAATAAAGACTACATTAGAAGAACTTCTTGAAGAAGATGGAGAAGAAAAGATGGCAGTTGACATTTCTGAATCTGAAGCTATTGAATCAGGATTTGATTTAAGACTCAAGAATTATAGAATTCTTGAGGGGATGGGTGTCACTTTTCATTGCAAGATGTCTGGCTATCCATTACCCAAGGTAAAATATATACATGTATCATACCCTCTTGCTACAATAAAGATATAAACTACAATACAGCTATTTTATGTAAAATTTATTCACGTGTACATGGTATTCTTTGCAGATTGCATGGTACAAAGATGGCAAGCGCATCAAACATGGCGAAAGATACCAAATGGAGTTTCTACAGGATGGCAGAGCTAGTCTGCGTATACCTGTTATTCTTCCAGAAGATGAAGGAATCTACACTGCATTTGCCAGCAACATTAAAGGAAATGCAATTTGCTCAGGGAAGTTGTATGTGGAGCCTGCTGCACCACTTGGAGCTCCAACTTACATACCCACACCAGAGCCAGTGAGCAGAATCAGGTAAAACTTGTAATAATTCACATTGTTTAGCATTTAAATTGTTTTAAAACACTAAATATGCAAGTAGCAAATTGCTATTGTTTTAAAAAAAATTGAAGGCTGAAGTAGCACAGAAACTTACCATTAGCAACACCAATGATTGCCCAGAGTTATTTCTTGCCTTTATCTAAAATGAGCAAAGAATTTTCATTAGTGTTTCATACTATTCATTTTTAGCGCTATAGCTAATATAACAATAGCTCTAATTTCTTTAACACTTGATCTTTACACACATAAATTTACATGGCAACCCCGAAACAAATAGATGATTATTACTATTATGAAAAGGGGAATACTGAAGCTCTGGAAGCCTATGAAAATTATCTTAGTTCATCCATCCTGTAATGGGTGGTGACAGCATTCAAAATCCATGCCAGTCTGACTGCAATGTGTAGATAGAATTTTGTTTTGTTTCGTTTCCAAATATAATTCCTAAGTTTTTCCTCCCCTTAGATAAAAAAGCATATTTTTCTTTTTCCATAAATGTATTTATTGGTTTATTTAATCAACTGACATTTATTAAGATGTTTTGGTAGTTGAATCAAAAAGATGTGGTGACTAAATAAATCCAGATGGTAAGAAAAAGATACTATTAAGAATTTTTCCAAGATTTTGAGCCTTGGTACCTGGATGTACTGAATGACTACTGATCAAGATTGAAAATATGGGAAAAACATAGCTTTGGGGGCAATTATAATATATTCTGTTTTGGGTCCTAGTGAGTTTTAGATGCCTTTTAATACATGCAAGAATTAAATTCTAAAATAACATTAATGAATAAAACAAAAAAGGATTTGCTGAATTTTCTTTTCACCTCTTGAAAATACTCTGTTTGCCTTTGTTTTTCAGATCTATCTCTCCACGTTCAGTGAGCAGGTCTCCCATCCGCATGTCTCCTGCAAGAATGTCGCCTGCGAGGATGTCCCCTGCGAGGATGTCCCCTGCACGGATGTCCCCTGCACGTCGGCTGGAGGAAACAGATGAGTCACAACTTGAGAGACTGTATAAGCCAGTCTTTGTGTTAAAACCCACTTCGTTCAAATGTTTAGAAGGGCAAACTGCCAGATTTGACTTAAAGGTTGTGGGTAGACCCATGCCAGAGACGCTCTGGTTTCATGATGGTAAATACAAGTTTTTGTTCATGAGTTATTAAACACAAAAACAAGTTTATGTGTGTGTCTAATAATTTTAAAAAACTGTTTTAAAATTGGTTTTCTTCTTTACTTATTTTTTTTTTGACAGGCCAGCAAATTGTCAATGACTATACCCATAAAGTAGTCATTAAAGAAGATGGTACTCAGTCACTAATTATTGCCCCAGCAACACCCAGTGATTCTGGGGACTGGACTGTGATTGCCCAAAACAGGGCAGGCAGATCTTCAATTTCAGTGCTTTTAACTGTAGAAGGTAAAATAAAATGAAAATAAAGAAATTACCTTATAATTTGAGTTACAAATGGGTACTTCAGCCCTACTCAACTCTAAATCATGGCTTTTCTCTTTTAGCTGTGGAACATCAGGTAAAACCAATGTTTGTGGAAAAACTGAAAAATGTCAATGTAAAGGAAGGTTCCCGACTTGAAATGAAAGTCAGAGCTACGGGTAACCCCAACCCTGACATTGTATGGCTGAAAAACAGTGACATCATTGTACCTCATAAATATCCCAAAATCAGGTAAGTGTGTTTGAAAATAATAAAACTAAGCTCATTATATGAATCCAGTATCCAAGGAAGCAATGCTACTTCTATACTGATGATTTATTTTTCACTTTTTATAGAATTGAAGGAATGAAGGGAGAAGCTGCCCTTAAAATCGATTCCACTGTCAGCCAAGATTCTGCCTGGTATACTGCAACTGCTATTAATAAGGCTGGCCGGGACACCACAAGATGTAAAGTAAATGTTGAAGTTGAGTTTGCAGAGCCTGAACCAGAGAGAAAATTAATCATCCCGCGAGGAACATACCGAGCAAAGGAGATTGCAGCTCCAGAACTGGAGCCCCTCCATTTGCGATATGGTCAAGAACAATGGGAAGAGGGTGACCTCTATGACAAAGAGAAACAACAGAAACCATTTTTCAAGAAAAAACTCACTTCTTTAAGACTCAAGCGCTTCGGGCCTGCCCACTTTGAATGCAGACTTACACCGATCGGTGACCCAACGATGGTGGTAGAATGGCTCCATGATGGAAAGCCACTAGAGGCAGCCAACAGGCTCCGTATGATCAATGAATTCGGGTACTGCAGCCTTGATTATGGAGTTGCATATTCTAGAGACAGTGGTATCATTACTTGCAGAGCCACTAACAAATATGGAACAGATCACACATCCGCTACCCTGATTGTTAAAGATGAGAAAAGTCTTGTGGAAGAATCTCAGTTGCCTGAGGGGAGAAAAGGCTTACAGAGAATTGAAGAATTAGAGAGGATGGCTCATGAAGGTGCACTTACAGGTGTAACAATAGATCAGAAAGAAAAGCAAAAGCCAGACATCGTCTTATTCCCAGAGCCAGTAAGAGTCCTTGAAGGGGAGACTGCCAGGTTCCGCTGCCGAGTGACAGGCTACCCTCAGCCCAAAGTCAACTGGTACCTCAACGGACAGCTCATCCGCAAAAGCAAAAGGTTCAGAGTTCGCTATGATGGCATTCACTATCTCGACATTGTGGACTGCAAGTCCTATGATACAGGTGAAGTGAAGGTCACTGCAGAAAATCCTGAAGGTGTGATCGAACATAAAGTGAAACTTGAAATCCAACAGAGGGAAGATTTTAGGTCTGTCCTTAGGCGAGCCCCTGAACCAAAACCTGAATTTCATGTACACGAACCAGGAAAGCTTCAGTTTGAAGTGCAAAAAGTGGACAGACCTATTGATACCACTGAAAAAGAAATTGTGAAGTTGAAAAGGGCTGAAAGAATTACTCACGAAAAAGTGTCTGAAGAGTCGGAAGAGCTGCGTAGTAAATTCAAGCGCAGAACAGAGGAGGGTTATTATGAAGCCATTACTGCCGTGGAGCTCAAGTCTCGCAAGAAGGATGACTCCTATGAAGAACTCCTGAAGAAGACAAAAGATGAACTTCTCCACTGGACCAAAGAGTTAACTGAAGAGGAGAGGAAAGCCCTTGAGGAAGAAGGCAAAATCACTATTCCAACTTTTAAACCTGATAAAATTGAACTAAGTCCTAGTATGGAGGCCCCCAAAATCTTTGAAAGGATCCAAAGCCAAACAGTGGGTCAAGGATCTGATGCACACTTCCGGGTCAGAGTCGTGGGGAAACCAGACCCTGAATGTGAATGGTACAAAAATGGTGTAAAAATAGAACGGTCCGACCGAATCTACTGGTACTGGCCCGAGGACAACGTTTGTGAATTGGTCATAAGAGATGTGACTGCAGAGGACTCTGCCAGCATCATGGTAAAAGCTGTCAACATAGCTGGGGAAACTTCCAGTCACGCTTTCTTACTCGTCCAAGGTAATTTGAATGCCTTCCATTCGATGGACCCGTCTCTGTATCCATGAATATCCATTAGTATATTTCTTTTTCTTTTCCCATTGCTCAAATTGTGAATTTAATTTGTCTAATGTGCTTCCCCCCCTTTTTCTTGTAGCCAAGCAATCGATCACTTTCACACAGGACTTACAAGATGTTGTTGCTAAGGAAAAAGACACCATGGCAACCTTTGAATGTGAAACTTCAGAGCCATTTGTCAAAGTGAAATGGTATAAAGATGGGATGGAGGTTCATGAGGGAGATAAATATAGGATGCACTCTGACAGGAAGGTCCACTTCCTCTCTATACTGACCATTGACACATCTGACGCTGAAGACTACAGCTGTGTACTTGTGGAAGATGAAAATATCAAAACAACAGCTAAACTTATTGTTGAAGGTAGTAAAATGATTATTTCATTGTTTACTTAAGTTTTAAAGTCACCTTTAGTATGTGATAAAATTAGCTATACAATGTTTCCTTCATCAAAACAATTATTTGGGAATTGGATATAAGCTTCATAGCCAGAATCATTAATTTATGTTTCTAATTAAGAATATTGACAATTCAACAATTTGGATTTTTATAGACAGTATTATTTTGATGTCTTGATTTTAAATTTTTTTAAAAAATCAAAATAACTCCTTTTTATTGAAAATTTATTTTTCAGTCCATCAGCAGGTAGATATTAAAAAATATTCCTGGTGGTATGGGGGAGATAAGAGATATATTAAGGCGTTATCTCTATCCTAAGCCTAGATGCATAACTCTCCAGGAAAATTGATTTCTCCTTATCTTATATTTCAGGTGCAGTTGTTGAGTTTGTGAAAGAACTTCAGGACATAGAAGTTCCAGAATCATTTTCAGGAGAGTTAGAGTGTATTGTATCTCCAGAAAATATAGAAGGCAAATGGTATCACAATGGTGTGGAGCTTAAATCCAATGGCAAATACACAATTACGTCTCGCCGTGGACGTCAGAACCTCACAGTCAAGGACGTAACCAAAGAGGATCAGGGAGAATACAGCTTTGTCATTGATGGGAAAAAGACAACCTGTAGACTAAAGATGAAACGTAAGTCTTCCCGTTCCCATGAGCCAGCAGTGAGCATCATTATGGTTGAGTGATGAAAATGATTATAACCTTTTTCTCTCCATGTTTCACAGCCCGCCCCATTGCCATCCTGCAAGGACTTAGTGATCAGAAAGTCTGCGAGGGTGACATTGTTCAGCTTGAAGTTAAAGTTTCCTTAGAAAATGTGGAAGGTGTCTGGATGAAAGATGGCCAAGAAGTGCAGCCCAGCGACAGGGTTCATGCCGTGATAGACAAACAATCTCACATGCTGCTCATTGAAGACATGACTAAGGAAGATGCTGGGCATTACTCCTTCACCATTCCAGCCCTTGGGCTCTCGACCAGTGGGCGCGTCTCTGTCTATAGTGAGTGTTACTTATATAGTTTTACGTTTACATCGTCAAGTGAGATAAAGCACTTTAATGAGCAGACATTTTAAACAAAATTTGTATTTATAATTCTTTCATTTGTGTGTGTGTTCTTGCAGGTGTTGATGTGGTAACACCTCTAAAAGATGTGAACGTGATTGAGGGCACCAAGGCTGTGCTCGAATGTAAGGTCTCAGTCCCTGATGTGACTTCCGTTAAATGGTACTTACATGATGAACAAATCAAGCCTGATGACCGTGTACATGCCATCGTCAAAGGCACCAAGCAGCGACTAGTGATTAACCGAACTCATGCCTCCGATGAGGGACCTTACAAGCTGATGGTTGGCAGAGTTGAAACCAGCTGTAATCTTTCTGTAGAAAGTAAGAACTATTCCATTTAACTAATAATTATTTTAAGCCTTCCACTTTCCCACTGTAACAATAACCAAGTGATTATTTTATCTTTTCCCCAGAAATTAAAATTATCAGAGGTCTCCATGACCTTACCTGTACAGAAACCCAGAATGTGGTCCTTGAGGTTGAGCTGTCCCACTCAGGAATTGATGTCTTGTGGAATTTTAAGGACAAGGAAATCCAACCCAGTCCCAAATATAAAATTGAAGCTCATGGAAAAATATATAAATTGACAGTGCTAAATATGATGAAAGATGATGAAGGAAAATATACATTTTATGCTGGAGAAAATATGACATCTGGAAAACTTACTGTGGCAGGTCAGTACATTTATCATTTAATCTAAGTTAGCAGGTGTGATCATTTTAATTTGAGAAATTGTTGCCCATTTCCCCTCAAATTCCCATCAGTTTCCCACTTCCATGCCTCTACCTCTGCTGTTCACTAAGCCAATAGTATCCTCAACACTGCCCCCACCAGACTAAATTACAAATGTTCTTCCAGGCCTACCTCAAATGCCACCTCCTTCATGAAGCCTTCCCTTAATCTCCTCATTTTTATAACATCTCATCCTCCTCCAACCCCAGCATCACTTTATGTGTGCCTCTTTCATTGCTGTTATATACTTGTCTTATTCCCCATTTCCTCTTTCCACACCAGAGTACAAATTCCTGAAATCTGCAATTGCTTCCTTTTGTTTGTATGCTCCAATATATTGCACATGATAGATCACTGATAATGTTTGCTGAATTGAGCTTTATTCAAACTTTCCTCCTCTAAAGAGCTATTTATTTTTTAAGCACTCTTGCTTCTTTAACCTTTGTTTCTTTTACTTCTTTCATACTTTTTTTATAAACCCAATGAATATTTTTTAACTGCAACTCAATGTAGCTGTATATCTCTTGTGATAGGAAGTAGAAATAAGACCATTTTCATTTGGCAGAAATCCTTAGCTTTACAATGAAGAATCAAAAGTGTAAACCAATTGTCAACAAAAAACTAGAAGTCATTATTAATTCAATTAGTTCATTATAATTTAAATATTGAGAAATTGAGATACTACATTCAGATTAAATTTTGCTGTCCGTGTCATATGGTATATGAGCAAGTCACATGATAATGGTGTGTCTTATGTGCTATGAAAGTTTCATGGTT
Organism: Lemur catta; assembly: GCF_020740605.2. Taxonomy (NCBI): domain Eukaryota; kingdom Metazoa; phylum Chordata; class Mammalia; order Primates; family Lemuridae; genus Lemur; species Lemur catta. The sequence goes on from NC_059135.1 coordinate 48,579,544, forward strand.
TATACTTTATTATATTATAAGATTTCCTCAGAGATTTGACCATGAAAATACTTCTAAAACAAAATTTTAGATTCTGCACTTTGATACCTGTAAGATAAGTTACATGTTTTTGAATGTGTGAAAACAAGAATAAACTATGAGCTTCTCTGTGATTTCACCCAACATAGGCCAGACACTGCTAGGAACTCAGGACACAAAAATAAATAAGGCATGATAGTTTTTCTTGAGGAATTCACAATTTAGAGAGGGACAGATACATAAGCAACTAAAAAAAATTGTTAAAGCAGAAGTTATTTCTGCCAGTGGATGACAGCAGTAGAGGCGATGAGGGAAAACTTCATAGCAGAGACGATATCCATCAACACTGAATTTTAGTGTACAGGAATCTCTGTCTTATAGAAACATTGATGACTTGGACATTTTGCCTAGAAAATTTTTTTCCAATCAAATATCAGACATATTCCCAGGAAGTAATCCTCAAAAAACCAAATAGAATGCTTTTGAAGAAGAAGGAATTGAGTTGGAGGAGAGGCTATCCATGTGGTATGCTGTGCATTACGGTTGTAAGAATTCCATGTTAACAATTGCTTTTCCTTTGCAAAACTTTCCCGATTCCAGTGTTTTCCCTGGTTATCCATCACGCGTGCTTAGAATAAGGGATTTCTGTGGTACCTTCTCAGTATGGGTAATAATAATCTTATTAAATATTTCATGATGTTTAAAATCATGTTTTTAAATTTGATGTTTTATAATTAATCGTGCACAATGTCTTTATTGTGTAAATATTTTGAAAGGATTCACGCTGTACTTCTTTTGTCCCAAAGGGGGGGCCATCTCCAAGCCACTCACAGATCAGACTGTAGCTGAATCCCAGGAAGCTGTGTTTGAATGTGAAGTTGCCAACCCAGATTCCGAAGGCGAATGGCTGAGGGATGGAAAACACCTGCCCCTGAGTAACATGGTCAGAAGTGAATCGGTTGGCCGCAAAAGGAGACTTATCATTGCTGCCGCCAAATTAGATGACGTTGGAGAATACACCTACAAGGTGGCCACCTCCAAAACATCTGCCAAACTCAAAGTTGAAGGTCAGAGATATAAGATTTATGCTTTTTAAATCGTATTACATTCTTGACCATTATCATTTTAAATTTAGTCAAATGATCTGGCCATTTTAGATACAGTTAGATTTGGCCATTTTCATTTCATCAAATCATTACAAAATTTCTAAACTTTCTTTTCTAAGCCATATACCACAAGGCACAAAATTGCTTATCAAATGTATTTGTATAAAAAGCCATTTTCTCAGTTAAAGCTCTATGAAACAGCTAAACCAGACACTCTGATGCTCCATTCCTCTTTTACCCATGTCCAGTCAGTCTATTATGCTATTAGCATATGGCTATGCAAACTTTATGCCATTCTAGTATAGAAAAAACATTCAAGAGCAGAGTGCACATGTCCAACTGGATCTCAAGTTTCCCTAAATAATCTCAGGTGACTTTTAAAATAGAGGTGTTACAGAACTGCAGGATGTCTGATACCCATTGTTTTGCAAGATGACTGGGCACTGATCTTGTTCAGGACTTCTTTTTCTTGATGATACCATCTATATTTTCTAAACCATCATAAATTTGTCTTCAGCTGTCAAAATTAAGAAGACTCTGAAGAACCTCACAGTGACAGAAACGCAAGATGCTGTTTTCACCGTCGAGCTCACACACCCTAATGTCAAAGGTGTCCAGTGGATCAAAAATGGGGTTGTGCTGCAATCCAATGACAAGTATGACATCTCGGTCAAAGGAGCAATTTACTCTCTGAGAATTAAAAACTGTGCCATCGTGGATGAGTCTGTTTATGGCTTCAGACTCGGAAGGCTAGGAGCCAGTGCCAGACTGCACGTTGAGAGTAAGTTGACTTAGAAACACTTTACAAGTAGCCAACCCATGGTTACCATCAAGTTAACCATCTCACTGAATTGCTCCAACTTTCCCCTTAGCTGTCAAGATCATTAAAAAGCCAAAGGATGTGACCGCCTTGGAAAATGCCACCGTTGCCTTTGAAGTTAGTGTTTCCCACGACACAGTTCCAGTAAAATGGTTCCATAAGAATGTGGAGATTAAGCCGAGTGAGAAACACAGACTGGTCTCAGAAAGGAAGGTCCACAAGCTGATGCTGCAGAACATCACCCCCTCGGACGCTGGGGAGTACACCGCCGTGGTGGGGCAACTGGAATGCAAAGCCAAGCTATTCGTGGAGAGTAAGTATTAGGCGGCCCCTGGGATGCTTGCCTGGAGGATCCCCAGGTATTCATTGATTTGTTTTGCTTCATCTGTTTTTTTAAATAAACTGTCTTAACCAAAGTGCTCTCTGATTTTCCCAAGCATTACATATTACAAAAACCATGAAAAATATCGAGGTACCTGAGACCAAAACTGCATCCTTTGAGTGCGAGGTGTCCCACTTCAATGTCCCTTCCATGTGGCTGAAGAATGGTGTGGAGATCGAGATGAGTGAAAAGTTCAAGATAGTTGTGCAAGGAAAACTCCACCAGCTGATCATCATGAACACCAGCACAGAGGACTCAGCGGAATACACGTTTGTCTGTGGCAATGACCAAGTCAGCGCCACACTGACAGTGACCCGTAAGTAAAAAAAAAAAAGAAAAGAAAAAGAAAAGATATCCTACATATCCTACACTTTCCTGAGTATTTACTCAAAAATCCCTGATTGAAACATCTACTGTGTGTTCACACTGAGTTAAGCAGTAGCATCTCCACTTAGATAAAGTTTCCCAAGTAGAGAAGCATTGAAAGGGCCTGGAAAAATGTTCCAGTGTCTGTCACTTGATCTTTCTATTTCTCTGTCAGTTGGCACTGTCATGTCCAGGAGTACATGCAAAGTACCAAAGCTCATATCTCTGAACTGTAATCGCCTCAACAGATGTACTAGAAAAATTCCAGGTTTTCATTCTGCGCCTGTTATGAACCACAACATATTTACATTCGTTTCCCTGCGTGTTTTTCCTTTTCCCCTTTGCAGCAATCATGATTACCTCCATGTTGAAGGACATCAATGCTGAAGAAAAAGACACCATTACCTTTGAGGTGACAGTGAACTATGAAGGCATCTCTTACAAATGGTTAAAGAATGGTGTGGAAATCAAATCAACTGACAGGTGCCAGATGAGAACCAAAAAGCTCACACACTCGCTGAACATCAGGAATGTTCACTTTGGGGATGCTGCTGACTATACCTTTGTTGCTGGAAAAGCTACCTCGACAGCCACCCTTTATGTGGAAGGTATGGTTTCAGAAGTGTCATATCCATGGAAAAAATGTCAAACATGCTATATAAAATGTTAGTGCATCAATTGATGAATGGATAAATAAAATGTGGCATATCTACACAATGGGATATTATTCAGCAATAAAAAGGAAGTACTAATATGGCCTATAACATGGATGAACCTTGAAAACCTTATGCTAAGTGAAAGAAGCCAGTCGCATAGACCACACAGTGTATGATTCCATTATATGAATTGTCCAGAACACAAATTTATAGAGACATGGATTGGTGGTTGCCTAAGTCTAGAGCTAGGGAGGCAATGGGAAAATTCTAGGAGGTGGTGGCTAAGGGATACATGGTTTCTTTTTGGGAAAATAAGAATGTTCTAAAATTATGGTGGTGGTTGCGTAACTCTGAAGACACTGAAAACCATTGAATTAGATACTTTAAATGGGTGAAGGGTGTAGTATGTGAATTATATCTCAATAAAGCCATTTTAAATGTTAATTTTTCACATGCTGTTTTCCAGCCCGCCACATAGAATTTAGAAAACACATTAAGGACATTAAGGTTCTTGAGAAGAAACGAGCCATGTTTGAATGTGAAGTTTCTGAGCCTGACATCACTGTACAGTGGATGAAAGACGGTCAAGAACTGCAGATCGCAGACAGGTTGGTAGCTTTGTCTTGCTGCATTCCAGTAATTTCCAGTTACCTCTGAATCATCATACATTAAAATCCAACTTCCACTTCATCTGTAGAATGAAGATTCAGAAGGAAAAATACGTCCACCGCCTTCTGATCCCGTCCACCCGGATGTCTGACGCCGGGCAGTACGCGGTGGTGGCGGGAGGCAACATGTCCACGGCTCGCCTCTTCGTAGAGGGCAGAGACGTTCGCATCCGAAGTATTAAAAAGGAAGTTCAGGTATTGTTTATAGACTGAATTTTTAAAAAATCATCAATAGTCCCAGATCTATAGTTCTATTATTTTAATTTTCCACTTTGAAATTTTCTAACCACAGTCTTTTAAAGAATTAAATTAGCTCATCCTTACTTGGCTTAAACTCTCTTATGCTGACATCAATTTTGTCACAGTTTCCACTCACTTAGGAGTAAGTGTGTCCTCAGCAGCTGTCTAAATACTTTAATTAAAGCAGCTGTAGAAACTTCACTGTCTAATAAATGGCTACTTGCCAAGCAGCACCAACCAGAAAAGAATTAAAATGTACATTGTGATGTTCACGCACCAATTAGAATTAAGGAAACTTAGAACAAGGTGGCATTTTCTCAGAAGGTTACCACCTATGGAGAAGCAGGTGTGGAGGGACTTAGTGGCTGGACCCCCTTCCTGTGAAGTCTAAGAGGAAGCCCAGTCTGGGCAATGCTGGATTCCTGGCAAGGATGTTGTGCACACACTTTTGTTCTCTACATTTGCAGAGATTGTCCTCATGGGAGCCAGTCTTCCCAAATGATATAATGGAAGGACCATGTTCAGAGAAACACCAATTGAGTTCAGCTTTATCTTGCTCAACCAAAGAGAACCAGGCCTTTGAGGCTTTAGGCCATAGTGAAAAAGTCTTCAGTGAGGGCACAGATAACCTGGATGTGTCTTCCCTCCTTTATTTTCTAATTCTGAGCCTCAGTTTGCTCACTTTCAAAATGTGGATAATAATTCCTACTTAGCCCACAAAGTTATTGTTCATATCATATGAAATCAAATTAAATAGTAGCTTAAAATAGCTTTGTAGATAACAAATACCCCCAGATGTAAAGTGTCATTATTTCTAACATAAATAATTAATTATTAAATAAAAAAAAGCATTTCTAAATGAAATAATTGCTTCTTTGGGACAGCCTCCCTCCTCAGTGCAGGTGTAAAAGAGGTTTGGGTACCATTTGTCCAAGACTAGACAGGAAAATTTAGAATGCACAGTAGTCGGCTGATGTATTATATCATAATATATCAGTTTTGCATGCTCTTCATATGAATGGTTTTAGAAATGGGTTAACCTAAGGAAACTAGGGCCTCAATTTTTTCTTACACTGTTCCATCAATAGGTCATCGAGAAACAGCGTGCTGTCGTTGAGTTTGAGGTCAATGAAGATGATGTTGATGCCCACTGGTTTAAAGACGGCATTGAAATCAATTTCCAAGTTCAAGAACGACACCAATATGTGGTGGAGAGAAGAATCCACCGGATGTTTATCTCTGAGACCAGACATAGTGATGCAGGCGAATACACCTTTGTGGCAGGAAGGAACAGGAGTTCTGTTACTCTCTATGTTAATGGTATGTAGGGAGAGATTTTCACCTATTTTGTGGATCCATCTGAAATAATCCTCCACTTTAAGTCACTAAACTCTGATAGTTCTTGGGCAACTTCTAAAGAACTTGCGATACTCACATGGTTGCAGCAACATTATTTACACATTATACCTATGGAAAAGGAAGGACAGCTATTAAAAGGACTATTGAGATGTCATTTCCAGAAAGAACCTGATGACCAGAACCTCATTTAGTTGATCAACACTAATGAACATCCACAGTGTGTCAATTATAATATGCCCCCAATGAGTTTCTAGATGCAGCATTAAACTGTGTTAGTTCTCTGCTCTCTGCCCCTGACTGCTTAAGTACCTGTAGCACTACCAGGTGATAGGATCACTCCCAGTCTCTGGTACAGAGTGCTTGGTAGAACCTGCAGGTCCCCTTTGAGACCCTGGAGGGCCTAGAGAACCACAGGCAATGTGGAACTAGGTCCTTTCTGCCCCAAACTCTAAGACGGGGGGCTCTTACTTTGGGAATTCCATATGCTACCAAGCACTCCTTGTAACAGTCCCTAGGGGGGTGCCATTAAACCTCTGCTTTCCTCATTAGAATCCTTAGAGCTGAATTCGAGGTTGGCCTAGATCTGAGTCTATTCTAGATACATAGAGAAAAATGGAACCTCCCTCCCTCTCCTCATCTTAGGCCACCTCTCTCTGAACAAAATATCTCTGAGGCAGAAGCAGAAACCCTAGGCATAATCTCAAGAGTCACAAAGATGAACCATATTGTCAACATTCCTGGGTCCCGAGAGGAGGACCGAATGGCCATAGCATTCAGTTAGTATCATCTCTATGTTAGTAGTGGAGAAAGTGAGGCGCAGAGAAGTAAAGGTCTTTTCTATGGTAGTGTCAGAAACCAGCCTCATAGAAGTCATTCCTCCCCATTTCTGGGCTCCACAAACTACCCAGATCCCCTCACTCGTCACAGCAGTAAGAATATGCTTTAGTTAGCGTAACAGGAAAGCTGCATTTTGTTAAATCTACCTAATTGCATTCAACAAGATCTGAAATAATATTCATTCATTCAACACTCACTGATTGCGTTTCACTGGCACCAGTATATAACGAAATGACTGCGACGTAAACACAAACACTTGCAAAACAAACAAACCTGAATGGGATGAGCCTCCTCACCACATGATTTGCCCAAATGACTTTTAAAAATAGGTAGCCCATGGGAGTTATTCTAGAATTCTTTTAGGTATCCCTTTCTATGCCCCCACCTCAACCAAGGAGTGGGGTAATCGTGTTATGATGAGGAACCCCGCACTCTCAGCGTGCCTCAAAATATCAAAAATATCTTTCTGAAGCTCTCTCCTCTTCTTGAGGACAAAATCCAAATGTTTTTTTTTTCCTTCTTAGCACAAAGAATGTTTTAATATTCTGAGGCAAGTTAAGATAGCACAATTCCAAACTTTTGTTTCTGGACACATACCTGCCTGGCAACAAATTAATGTAGAGTTTTGCGTGCCTTCCCGTGTTTTTATGCTTTCTTAATGGGCTGTTTGTTGTCATTTACTCTTAGCTCCTGAACCACCCCAAGTTCTGCAGGAGCTCCAGCCTGTCACTGTGCAGTCTGGCAAGCCTGCCCGCTTCTGCGCCGTGATATCTGGCAGACCACAGCCCAAAATTTCCTGGTACAAGGAAGAGCAGCTGCTTTCCACTGGCTTCAAGTGCAAATTTCTTCACGATGGGCAAGAGTACACGCTTTTGCTAATTGAAGCCTTCCCAGAGGATGCGGCTGTCTACACCTGTCAAGCCAAGAATGACTATGGAGTTGCCACGACATCAGCTTCGCTTTCAGTGGAAGGTAGGAATGCCTTGCTACTTCCCAGCTTCAAATAAAACCCAGGGAGCCGGCTTTTGCGCTCTCCCAGTGCATTTCAAAATACAATTTGAAGCTCATAAAAGTAGATTGTCACCCAACTTGGAAAGCACTGTGCTGTGAAATAAATTAAGATAAATCTACATGCTCCCTTCTGTGAGGTCTCTATGGTGACTTAATCATGACAAATCTTGTGCTCTCTTTAGTTCCAGAAGTTGTGTCTCCCGATCAGGAAATGCCAGTTTATCCTCCTGCCATCATCACCCCACTTCAAGACACTGTTACTTCCGAAGGACAGCCAGCCCGTTTTCAATGCAGAGTTTCTGGAACAGGTAGGTTTATGAGCAAAAGATATCATTGCTAATATTTATAAAGCATGATGTGGGGAAAAGTTCTCTTACCTTTTCCTCCATCACAGACATCTCAAGCATAATGTGAAGCTTAATGGGAATCTAGCAGGAAACTTACTTGAATGATCTAATTAAGATTTAGATCACTCTTTTCTACTACTGTTTTGTACAAATGGTTAAGGTAGTAAATTTTATGTTATGTATTTTTTATCACAATAAAAAAACTAGATTGATCTTTTCCCCAATCTCAAAAAAATACATGTTCCCTTTATGCTTGTAGCTGCACTTTTATATTTTGATTGAAAAAATACAATGACAAAAACTGCAGTTATTATTAGATTAATTATAATAGCATCTACATATGTTTCAAAAAAGATTCCATTTATATGTAAGGCATTATTCAGGCTATGGGCAATGCTTGTGTGAAAGGTATTTTTCTTTGGAAGGCAATATCCTCTAGTGGTCAAAAGTAGGGGCTTTATTGTCAAAGAGACTGGATTTCAATCTTGGCTCCAACGTGTAACCTTAGGCAAATATATGGTTTCACTGGCTCTCTTTCTGTCATGAATACAGTGAGTATACCATTGCATTCAATCTTGGAATGTACGTTTTACGAGGCCAGGGATTCTGTTTTAGTACTGAGAACCTGGTGCCTGAAAAACAGTAGCTACTAGAAGGTAAGCTCTATGAAAGCAAGGGTGGAGCTTTGCCCTAGAAGAGGTACATAATAGATACTCAACAAGTAATTGTTGATTGTACAAATGAATGATTGTTAAATGACTAATACCAATCACTTAAGATTATTATCAGGATTAAGTTAGATAACCCAATTCAGCTCACAGCACAGTGCCCATCATATAATAATCACTCAGTCGGAGTTCACTGCTCCTGTTTTTACTTACAGCATGCTTCCCAAATACCACCAGCCCTTCCCCTCATCCCAGGAATCTGACCTTAGTACAATGAGGCAATATATGTAGAGCCATTTCCAAGCCAATTATGATTGAAGATGGACCTCAGATAGAGATAAGATAAATCAAATGAATAAGTAATTCATTTATCCCACTTAAAAATCATTCCTTTATTTTCTTGGTTTTTGTATGCCACCAACCAAAGGGAAGTTCTCAAATCTTACAGCACTCTTAATAATTTTTATTGTTTTGTTTATTATGCTTCTCCCATTAGTTTATAACCCAATCTCTACTTTGCCAAGAGCTATTTTTCTTAACAGGTTAGTATTTCAATTGATCTTCTGACCTAATGATTTTCTCCTCTAGGATGGAGATGGTGATCTAGAAATCAAATGAACCTCTTTGATTTTATGAGCATAATTAAAGGATATAATGTATGTAAAGCACCTATAGGAGTGGCTACCAAGTGACTGGTGGTCAACTTATTCATTTTATTATAGCCATAGAGAGGAATTATGTAAACATAAAAGTACAAACATGGACACATACCATACACTTTGTGTACTCGAAACATAGTGTTCAAGAAATACTAAATGTCAATAAATGAGGCCTGATTTAATAATATTCTACTAACACAACAATAAAAATGTATTTTAAAATCAAATTCGCTGAAGCTACACTAAATAATTTATCCATCCATAGAATTTTTAGAGGAAATTTTCATATAAATGTACATATATATGCATCATCCAGAGTAGTAATAGTTGCCTTAACTATATTTGTACAGTGCTTTTTATTCTATAACACATTATAGTATTGCCTTTAGGTGTTGCAAAATACATTTGAAGTGCTCTATAAGACTCCAGCTGGGGTAGAAAGAAAAAGAGAAAAATTCTCTATCTTTCTGCATGACTGATGTCGTTAATGTTCGAATGAGCTTTATAAATTCACAAGATCATTAACTCCCTATGTGTGGTGACATTTATGCACATATAGAGGTTTTAGCACGGTCTTTTAAACTTGTTTTATATATGAAAGAAATTAAAGTCATTAAATAAAATGCCCTTTCAAAAGCTTGCTAAATCACGTAGTTTCATGCCCCTGGGACTGAAAGTATTTACGCCGCTTCCCCTGACCAGGTATTAATGGCCTTAAGTTAGTAAGGCAGCCCTGCCTTCCACAAATTGGAAAGAAATTAGAAGTCTTCACAAGCCCCATTCCCATGTTTTTAGGGACTCAGTACTTTCTGAAGCATGAAACGTGGTCCTGAGCCATCAGGCAGTGCTTTTCTAACAGGGAAAATGCTCCCCACTGAAGGTCTCTGGTGCCACCTGCTGGTAGAAGAGCAACTTGGAAAAGTAGAAGTTTAAAATTTGTGCTAAAACTAGCTTTTTGCTAGTGTTTATTCTATAGGCAATGAGTCAGGATCACTTGGAGGGTTACAGAGTGACAGCTAGCTAAACAAAAGGATGAATAATTAGCTAGCAATTCTGTATGTCCATTATTCATTTAAGCACCTATTCAATTTTTATTCTACCAACACTTATTGTGTGCCTGCTATTGAGACATTATACTAGGTGCTGGGGTTACACAGACCTTGCTCTTGCCTTCAAGGAGCTCAACGTGTAGGTGAGGAGATGTGTGCACACGACTAGATCCCAAGGTTGTAAGTGCCATAACAGCCCCACATGCTCATTGTTCTCTGTCTGGGAGCAAGTTGGAAAAAGTCGTATGAACTGAGAATTGAAGAATAAGTAGGATCATTGGGCACGATGGCATTCTAGGCAGAGAGAAAAACATGCACAGAGTCACAAAAACTTGCAGGAATATGGTTGGCAAGTGTATCATGAGTGGGTGAGAAGGCTAGAAAACACGGCAAGGCCAGGTGCTCAAGTGGTTGGCATTCTATGCTGAGGATTTTGGAGTATATCTTACTTCCATGGAAGAGCCACTGAAAGATTTTAAGCCCCTGGGTAACATGAAGCGATACTGTGATGGGGAAAGGAGGAACGGACAGATGTGGGAGGCGAGACTGCAGTAAGGAGCTGGAGGAGAGGCTGTCAGAACAGCCTGGGAGAGTGTGGATGAGGCCCTCCCCCAGGGGAGCCAGGAGAGAAGAAGGGGGTGGATTGGAGAAGCAACCAGGAAGTAAGGTGAACAGGATTTGGGGACCAAATGCAACGATGAGGAGTGGGGGAGTGAGGAGGCCTCACAGAAGCCTTGAGAGACAATGGCCAACACAGATAATGGCAGACAGGCTAGCCAGAAGCACCATGTGCATTACCAAGAGAGAATTCACCTTTTAGCTCATTCAGTTTTGGCAGTTCATGTCCAGGGGCAGTTCATGTGTGTCCTGGTGCCTCATTCAGTTCACTAAAGGAAGACGTTGTCAGTAAGAACCAGCAGAGAACCTTGTAAGGAGACACACCAAACTCATCATTGATGATCAAACACCCACAGATACACTCACACAAGCTGAATCGTTGTAGGACAACTGTCAAATTTCACAAGATGGTGTTGCCTGTGACACCACAACGGCCCTGTCTTTTAGTATGTTGTTGAAGACACTGTTTGTCCCTTTTCTGATGTTACACATTCTTGGTTTAATGACTGACTTGTGCCAGTGGTATATAAAGCCCTTTTATGTGTGTTATGTCATTTAATTCTCACAGAAATTTTAGGAAATGCATGCCCCATAAGTTCTTATGCATCCTATTTTACAAAGAAAAGACTGGTCCAGAGAGATTAAATGACATGTCCAAGGTCACACAGCTGACAAATTGTAGTGTCAGGATTTTATTTTCTACCTTACCTTGCTATCTAAGGAACTGAAAAGATTTGCTACTTTAAAAGGACAACCTGTACTTTATAAACAACTACCATCTTGGGAAGGAAAAGGAAGGTGACCTTCATAGGCCAATATTGGCAATTAAATGCAAACAAATACTAGATTATTAGACATTAGAAAATCTTCCTGCATGGTATTGAGATAAGGAAGTGGTATAGTGCCTGCTCCAAACTCAAAATGGCTTTGATTTTGGCTATTCAAACAATTAATTAAATTCACTTTGACAACATAATGACATGTTATTCTATCCTTCATGTTGGGTTTTTATATTCTATTATTTTAAGATTACTCAAATCCTTGTATGGAAATATATAGTCATATGATAATTTATTATAACTGCTACTCTGAAAAAAAAACCAAATATATCTAAAATGCCCAAATACCAAGAACCTCTCTCTCAATTTAAAAAATTATTTTCTTTACAATTATTTGTGCCATATATACTGCTGTGCTGAAAACTTTTGTTCACTGATGATAAAAAAATAGAGATTTTTTTTCTTCAGCCTTCAAGGGTGCCTATTTTAGACTTTGTAGAATGTTAATCTTCTCAGCTCTCTTTTTGATTTATCTTTCTGCAAACCAAGAGAGGAGATTTTCCCCACTTCCTATCCCGGAAGGCAATTGCAATGTCAGATCAGACCCTTCATGATTACTGTTTCTCAGGACTATCTTGTTCTCAAAGTCACTGAATATGTCCAAATCTTGTCTCTGTTTCCACCACCTGACATGCAAATGCCTAAAAATAATATAACTAAAATTCTATAATGTCAAACATTACAACCATTTCAGTGATAGAACAAGCTATGTTTTTCTAGAATCCTGTTTCCTTTTTGAAGATGAAAGGAAATCATACCATAGCAGATGTGGCAGGCTCAAAATAAAAGTATTAATGTACTGTTATTTAAGACAGGAAATATAGTCACTAGTATAATTAAGATTGTGTTTGCAGGTAAATTTTGAAAACCGACTAGTTTTTGTGATTTCAATGTCTTTTTTCTTTTCTTTTGTGGTACAGATCTAAAAGTGGCTTGGTACAGCAAAGACAAGAAAATCAAGCCGTCTCGGTTCTTTAGAATGACTCAATTTGAAGACACTTACCAACTGGAAATTGCCGAGGCTTATCCAGAAGATGAAGAAACTTACACTTTTGTTGCTAGTAATGCTGTAGGCCAAGTGTCCAGCACAGCCAACTTGAGGCTACAAGGTAGAGTAAAACAATTTCAAGAACTACATCTAATCTCACAATGTCAGTAACAATTACTAAAGATTTCATGTAAATCATCGTTCCTACCATTCTCTTTTAATTCAGCTAATTATTTCCATGTTACCGTGTTACATGCGATGTTCTTGCTTCTCATTTACTCCTTTCCATGATGAATCACAGACCGTGTCTTTTCATATGGCCCTGCTTTTCCTACATAACCTTTTGGGTTGTATTGCTACCAACAGCAGCATTCCTGTTTCCTGATCTGCATGCATCAGAATGGGGGAAATGTGTGGAGAAGAAATGGGTAGATTTGTTTTCTCATTTGGCTAGGATGGAAATCAGATTTTTAAAAAAAAATCTAAGGGTGTTATTATTATCCTCCCATTGTGTTGACACAATTATAATTTCACAGTAGACAAGTTCAGGTCCCTACACCAGTAGACATATTTACCATCTTTCCTAGAATTGCCCGAGTGTTGAGGGGTCCAGTCCTAAGTTGGTTTAACAATTCTGTTAGTTGGGGTCTTAATTGTAATCAGAAACACTTCTTCAGTAGCTGGGGCACTTTAATTCAAAACAAGGATAATAATATTTTTATGCAAACTGTTTTTCCTGAGCAAATATATTCTATGTAATATTATGTACATAAATATTAATACATAGGACTTAAGGAAACTTCTGGGTTTTTTCTTAACTTTTTACACACTAAATATAACTAGATGTTTTCATAATAATGAAATTCAAGTAGTTTACAAAATAGAAAAGCTGATTTACAACTAGAGGAAGAAAAAAAAGAATACTTAAACCCTGTTCCCTACCCCATTGTTGCTTTCATGAACAATATGGAGAAGTTCCTTAGCCCATTTGTGTCTAAGAAATGGAAGTGAACTGTGTGACTTCGAATTAATAGTGAGATATAATGACAAAGCAAGGCATTAGGATCAGACTGAATTCTAGTCCATCATTGAAATTTGTGACAGATCTGTAGACAACTCCAAATGAATTCTGGTTTCAATGCAAGGTAAGACATTAAAAATTGGCATGCTTCTTTTCAGGATTTAGCAAATTTGAAGAAGTTACCTCCAACTCCCAATGGCATATCTCTTCATCAGTTTCATTTAAGAAGGAGTCCCCTGGCCAAAAGCCCATCTTCATCCAGCCTCTATCAAGCCTCAGGGTGCTCAGCGGGGAGACAGTCAGATTTCATGCCAGGGTTTCTGGCATTCCCAAGCCAGAAGTCCAATGGTTTCATAACCAGCAGCTAATTCTACCAACAAAAGATATAGTTTTCCATTTTGAGGAGTCCACAGGCATGGCTTTAATGCTTATAGTTGATGCTTACTCAGAGCATGCTGGGCAATACTCTTGCAAAGCAGCCAATAGCGCTGGGGAAGCCACTTGTGCAGCTACACTCACAGTGACTCCAAAAGGTAAAGCCCATCTTGCTTCAAAGACTTTGATTTGCTGCATACCTCCCCATCCCACTGTTACTAATGAGTCTCTGCTGTTTGTTTCATTGCATACTGTGGTCAGTCCATAATGTACTAATAAAGTTACACCCAATAACTCCCCCCAAGTCTCCAATTTTGAGTTAACCTATATACTTTAAATCTCACCAGTGTATGTGTTCTGTGCATTAGAGAACCAGTAATTATTTTATTAGGCACCAATTTTGCTTGGCTTTTTTACTTTTCTAAACATTACATCACTGCATCATTAAATGATCTATTTACTGTATATTTTTTATTAAGTACATGGTGGAGGGAAAGCAAATGGTATCCCAAATATAATCAGTTAGGGGGCGGGGAGACGATATCACCATGGCTAGCTGCAGTGACAGCAGAAGGAAGGAACCAGATACTGTACGGCATCTGCATGACCCTCCATCAACCACTCATCACTGGATCACTGGGAATGAATTTTCTGTTGTGTGATCCTGACATCCTAGAGCATACTGCATCTGGCATGCTGCTTCCAAGCAACGATGATGTCTTTCATCTTCATCTTCCATACCATTTTATGTTACTAACCTGGGCAAGTGACAAAGCTTAGATCTTAATATTCTCTTCTTTTTCTTGTCACTTGATTATACAGTGCAAGCCCTAGGTAGGCAAAGTTCTGGGAAAGATGTTAAGAGAATCCACCAAGTCCCAGGGAGTGGCAGATTCCTCTTTCACAAAGCAGGAGAACAAAATATCCCAAAAGGAAATTAAGTCATTTCAAGGATCGTCACACAAATATGAAGTGCAGGTTTTTGAAAGTGTATCTCAAAGTTCTACCCACACAGCTGCGTCCGTTCAAGATACAGAGTTGCGCCATATTGCGTCCCTTTCACAAATTGCAGAAAGCACTGAGTTATTTGAGAAATGTGCTGAAGAGTCAATGGGTGAGGTGCCACAGATTCTCCTGCATCTATCTTCAGGACCTCACTGTAAAGTGTGGCGACACTGCTCAGTTCCTCTGTGTTTTAGAAGATGAATCTTTTGTTGATGTAACCTGGACTCATGAAGGTGTAAAGATAGAGGAATCTGAGAGAGTGAAGCAGTCACAAGATGGAAATATTCAGTTTCTTACCATATGTAATGTTCAGCTGGTAGACCAAGGACTATACAGCTGCATTGCACACAATGACTTTGCAAAGAAGACAACATCAGCGGTACTAAGTGTAGAAGGTGGTTATTTGATTTTTAGCTATGACTTGCTTCATTTCATCCTCATCGCTTTATGCTGCTTTTCTGCCATGCAAATTGAATCAGTGAACATATTAATTAGAATATCTCTAAATTAGCGTTCTATTTATATAAATGACTTATGAAAGTCAGCCAAGTCATTGGCCAAGCTGGTCTTGAAAATTTAACTTTCCAATCTAGATTCAGAAAGTTTGACTTTCAAATCTAGGTTCAGGAAGTGAAGGTTTACCTCATATGTGCTGCTTTTTCTGCTGTTTACCAATGCGCCATTAAGGAAGTGTACCAAAGAAAATTAAAATGTTGTAGTACTTACTGGTATTTATTATTGTGCCTGACACTGTGCTAAATTTAAATTTAGTTGTTTTAATACTAACAGGCTCGACAATTATTATATCCCTTTATTTTCAGATCTGAAGGTTCTATAAAGAGGCCATGAAAATAGAAAATTGGGCACTGAAAATAATAAGGCTCTGTCTGGACCAAAATTAGTAGTCTCTAGATATTTCTGAATAAATGATGCTGCTGTTGAAACAATGGTCTTTCTTCCTGCCCAATAGAAGGAATCTGGCTCATTAATTCATATAATGTATCTCCAGTACCCACTCACCAAAAAGAGGTTTTTTTCTTTCTTAGTCTGAGATCTTGTTCTATAGCTATTTCTAATTTTATTACCATAGCCTACAAAGGGAATAGCTCAATTACCAAGGTCTAGTTATGTAAATTAGGTGGAAAATTCCACCATCTAGAGAGTTGACCCTCAGTTTCACTAAAGGTGCTGGCTAGCACAGTAATTACACAGAGTAACTGTTTATCTGGAGGTGTTGTCTACAAGTCACGTAGGTGACAGTTGTGACAGTTTCTGCAGCAATGTAATTGGGAGCTGGCTGCATTGGGGAGGTGGAATAAATGTTGATCTTTCAACTCGCTTCCTAAAGAACTTAGTGCCATAGTGCAATGTTTGAATGTCACGTTCCCAGAGTGGATTTGAGCTGAGTACTTTTGCCCCTGGATCTCCAGTTCACTCAGTTCCAACTGATTACATTATTAAGGTGTTCTTAAAGCAAGAGTTGTTTTTTGTTGTTGTTGTTGTTTTGAATGTACAGACTGCCTCACTTATACTTAAAAAAATTAAAAGATAAAATACTTTTAGGTGTTTCAAGAGTGAAGGATCAGGCACAGTTGTCCAATTATTTGACATAAGGCCAGTCTTTATATGTTCCTTTTTATTTTGACCTAATCAGTTCAGATCAGAGTTGTCCACCAGATCAAGTAGAAATATCAACCCCCTGACAGTCTGTTTGAATGGAGTTCTTATGCACATAATCAACATAGACATATCATACATTAGTTTGGAACTAACATGCTGCCTTTCCTTCTCATCGTAATGACATTCCATCTTTTCTACATTCAGTGTATGTTGTATTCTTACAAACACAGCTAATTTATGCCTTTTCCTAACTTTATTCTTACCTAGCAAAAGAATCGCAAACCACAGCAGTTAAAAAAATTACTCTTGGTTCAGACATTAAAAGTATTAAAACACTCAAAGAGCCACAAATTAAAACAACACGTGAAGTAAAAAGAGAATCGTCAAAGAAAACATCAAGTTTGTCGTTAACTTCATACCAAAGACCATAAGGAACTGAGAACAAGGGAGTCCGGTCTCCAGACGCGATGCCACACACACCGAAGAATGAGAGTGTTACAAGGGCACCAGCCCCAAAGAAGCTGCCCCAGAAAGGATTGTGTCCAAAAAGCTGTGCCTGTTCCTTATGTAATAAAAGCAATTTTGAGTTGAGGAGTCTTTTTTTACTCCTTAATATGTAATTAGACATTGTGTAGTTTAAAATTTGAAAGGTGGTTCAAACCAAAAGAGTGTTTGCTAGCAAAAACGTTTAATTCTGCAGGAAAAAAACTGAGAATAGCCCTCATTTAAAGTGGCAACTTTGAAAATGCATGTTCTTTTTAAATGTGATTTCATCTCTTAGCAAGTGTTCAGTCAACAGGACATTTTTTTAAAAAAGAATATTCCTTTAGTTTGTTAATGACTTTTCAGAATGCATGTGAAGGCATGGGTAATTATGAAACTAAAAGTGAAAATTTCATAGAGAACCTAAAATAAAAATGTTTTAAATCTTTCTGTCAACACTGTCATGTGCTTTTAGCAGCACATTGATTTTTTTGGCATGGACTCCTTGGTAAATTTGGGGAATGTCATTTTCAGTTATTAATATAATCAAGAGAAAATTTTAATCATATAAATCATGAATTAATACAGAAACTATATGCAATTAATCACTAAAATCTCTTTATATGTTTTTTCATTTTAGCCCCTGAATCACTTTTGCATGAGAGGATTGAAGAGCAGATTGAGGTGGAAATGAAAGGTATTGTTATGATGGATTTGAGATTTAAGTAGAAATTCCAAAGGATTAATAGAATCCTTGAGTTGTCTTCTTTCTCTTAGTATTATTGAGAAAAGTGACATAGATGTAAAAATATATCTCTTAGAGTATATATTACTATGTCGCATGCCTGGTTTAGTATGTTGACGGTTACATGCATTCCACGGTAATTTGTTATATGTTAATTTAAAATCTGTATTTAAAATTTATCAGCCATGTTCAACTTTATGTTTGCAGTCATTTTCAAAAGCGTGTATTATGAAAAGTTGTCATCTTAATGCATGAATTCATGAAGTAGAAGTTTGTTTTCAAAATCAGTGAATTAGATTGAACAATAGACAATAACTTAGTTATTCTCAGAATGCAATGTCATGAATGAATTATGATTGAAATGCCCCTTTATTTAGGATGTGTGAAAATGTTACATTCCCATTCTCATTTACACTTCATCCACATATATCATTTTAACATTGATATGTCTCTTACACTGGCTTGCAGATAGCTGCCTTATGTGATCCTTATTGCCTGCTTTTCTTTGCATAACACTGTGACCTAATGGCTGTATTAGTTCGAATAAACGCCTTCTCATTTTATTTTAGCTAATTATTTATGGCTATAGTTCTTGTATATATTCTTTAAGTAGCTAATTCTCAAAAATATACTCTACAATCAAAAGGATCAGAAAGGGCGTTTATTCCACTCTCTGCAAGTCAGGTAAGATTTTCCTCTTAGCCATCAAAAGAACAAAGTTTTCCTGCTCTCAAAACAAATATGCCCAGGAACATGTTATTTTGAAATGCATTTTTGCTTGTTCAAGAAGAAATTTCAACAGTTTGAAGAAAAGACCAGACAACGAACGATTTTCGTGTCAGAATCTTTTAAACAGAGCATGGTGTTGCGTTTATTCGAACAAATATGGTGAGTGAATTTTTTTATGGATTTGTGAGACTCTGTAGCATGCATTTTATTTCATTTCCTATTTTGCAATTTCATTTATTCAATTTTTCAAATACTATGGCAACTAGTAAAATGCTTTATAATCTATTTTTTTCCAGAATTATTCTCCGAAGGGGAATCCGAACATTCAGAAAGGGATGCGCGCGACGCCTTTTCAGATTCCGAAGACATAGACCACAGCTCCATGGCTGCTAAAAGATATGCAAGTAGAATATCATCTACAAGCTCCTGGCCTGAATATTTCAAGCCTTCTTTTACCAAAAAACTTATGTTTAGATATGTTTTAGAGGGTGAACCTGTTGTTTTTGCGTGTAGATTAATTGCCTGTCCAACTCCAGAAATGACTTGGTTTCATAACAACCGACCTATCCCAACAGGTCTTCGTCGGGTTATAAAAACTGAGAGTGATTTACATCATCACTCTTCTGTCTTAGAGATTAAAAGAGTCCAAAACAGAGATTCTGGAAGTTATAGATTATTAGCAATTAATAGTGAAGGGTCTGCTGAATCAACTGCATCATTGCTTGTTATCCAAAAAGGGCAAGATGAGAAATATTTAGGATTTCTGAAAAGGGCAGAACAGACAGAGGAAAATATGGAAGCTTTAGTTGAAAGAGGAGAAGATAGGATAAAGGTTGATCTGAGGTTTACTGGCTCTCCCTTTAACAAAAAACAAGATGTGGAACAAAAGGGAATGATGCGAACTATACACTTTAAGACAGTAAGTCCTGGTAAGAAAACAGATTTTATGTATGATGAGGAATATTTAGAAAGTAAATCTGACATAAGAGGATGGCTTAATGTAGGTGAAAGTTTCCTGGATGAGGAGACCAAAATGAAGTTGCAACGTTTAAGGGAGGCTAAAAAAACATTAATGGAGAAAAAGAAATCATCTCTTTTAGATATGTCACCTGAAATAAGCTCAAGAACTTTGAGAAGTGAAACTGGCAATAAAGATACTCTGTTCTCTAGAGAGGAAATGAAAATCAGGTCTGTGTGTGATCTAGCTGAAAGTGGAGATAAGGCAGATAATTCAACTAAGGGTATCATCCAAAATCCGCATGCCCTTTATAATCAAATGGCCCAAAATATAGAAATTGGAGAACTTCCCATAAGCTTTCAAACTACCGTTGATGAAGAGATTCTCCAGACTGAAATAAGAATGAGCCAAGAGGCATTTGCAGAAGAAAATCTACCAAAAGACCATTTATATGGTGGGATTCTAGTAAATGAAGATATGCAGGCAAGAGGACAGGTTGAAGACACTGTGACCTATACTGCAAGTGGAGAGTCATCTAAATATTTCACTAATGTATGTCAGAGGGAGGAAGTATTTGAGACTCCTGAAAAGGTATCTGAAGTTAGTACACCATATGCCAGTGAATCTTTTGGTACGCTTGTAAATATTGAAGAAAGTGAAGAAATAGCTAGTGAAAGAATAAGAAAGGATGACTTGAGAGAATTACAACACTCTGCTTATACAAAAGTTGATGAATTCAGAACTGAGCAGAAGGAAAAAACCATGAGATTTTTTGAAAGTTCTTCCCCAAGATGTCCAGAACGTTGCCCACCTTTATTTCTTCAAGAAATTGAATCTCAAGAAGTTTATGAAGGTGACAGTTGTGATTTTGTGTGTCATTTTCAAGGATATCCTCAACCTATAGTGACGTGGTATAACAATGACATACCAATCTCACGTAGTCAAGACTTTATCACTCATACTTCAGAAAACTATTCAACATTAACTCTTTCTTCAGTTCATCCTCAAAATGAAGGTTCTATTACCTGTGTGCTGTTTAACCAATATGGAACAGTAAAAACAACAGGTATACTTAAAGTGAAGGCAAAACAAAGATACAATGTAGAAGCACATCAGAAAGTCCCAGTGTTCCCTGAGTACTCTGATGAGGAGGAAGAGCTAGCACTGGTGTTTGACCGAGCAAAAGGCATCCATCCATCTTTGAGTCAAGAGGGCCAAACAAATCTTCAAATGTTAAAAACTAACCCACCAGTTTCTCTCTCTGTAGACACAGAATTGCTTTCCTTTCCTGTAGAAATTCAGATAACAGCAGCTACTCCTACCCCAGAACAGGATACAAAGTCAAAAGACATGTTTCAACCTGAGGAGCTAGAACCTGAGGCAATACCTCAAGATCAAGCTACTCAGTCACCAAAACACAAATTCGTATTTTTGTCTGATATTACTAATGAACCACCGAAAATGTTACAAGAAATGCCAAAGCATTCCTGGTGCAGAGAAGGGGATTCTATATTTCTTGAATGTTTAGTATCTGGTGAGCCTCAGCCAGTTGTAATGTGGTTTCAAGATGGAGTCCTTTTAAAGCAGAACCAGAAGTTTCAGTTTGAAGAAGTTAATCGTAGCTATAGATTGTATATTAATGATGTTAATTCTCAAGATTCTGGAGAATATAAATGTGTTGCTGAAAACAGTTCAGGAACAGTTGAGAGTGTTTCAGATCTAACGGTGGAACCTGTCACTTATGAGGAAAATAGTCAATTTGAAAATATTGGTGGAATTTATGCAAAATATTCCAAAGATCAACAAGTATCAATTCAGGGAGAATCTGTAAGGGCACATTTTTATGATTATCCGGCTGGTCCTTTTGCTACGCAGTCACATATAAAAGAATATTATGTAAGGGAATATTTTCAAAGCCTTGAGATGGCTGAGCAGATAGACCAGAAAAACCAGGTGCGTTGCATACCTTCTAGAGAAAAACTACCCAGATTTATGTGGTGTGCTTCTAGATCCATAAAAATCAACAAGCCTATCATGGCTGAACTTATACAGTGTCAGGATGAAGGGGAAAAGAGACATGTAAGTGAAAAGTCAAAGCTGCACCAAGCAGAGGATACTGTTTATCCATTTGCTGAAGATTTCACTGAAGTCAATATTAGGGAAGAGAGAAGAAACGATTTTGGAAAACGTGGTGGAACAGAACAGAAAAATATACAAGAATGTGCCCAAAGTGACTATTTACCAAAAATCCACTTTGAGAGAATTTCTGATAGTTACAAAACAAAAGATGCATCTATCATTATATCCGAAGAAGCCCTGGATGAAGAGAGATACTATCCAGGGAAAAAGGTAAAACACAAAGTCATCGCATTTGAAAAACTGCAACAGGTAGACAAAGGAGTTCTGGATAAAAGACCTACCAGGAAATCATTTGTTCATCCTCCTCAAAGGAAGCCTGGTGACGTAGACTTTTCATTAAAGCAAAGAGAATCAAGATGGAGTAATCTAAGTGCAAATATGCATCAGGCAGAGAAAATGTCTCCAAACGCTGAACCAGATTCATCCAACGTTGCAATGAAGTTAAAGCTGCTTTCCTCTCAACCACATAAAGAATTTGAAGTACAAGAGAGAGAACAGCAGAAAGAAATAGGTCTTATAGAACAATCTGCAATTTCTGAAAGGGCTGAACATCAAGCACCTATTATGTTCGACTTAAAGCAGTTGCACTCTCAAATAGAAAGTAAAGATGTAAAATTCCAAGGATTAGACAATAATCAAACAGAAGCAGCTTCTTTTAAAACCCAACACCCTGCTTCTGAAACAACTGATACGGAGTACATTCTATTTGATCTGAAACAAATGTATTCTCATATAGGAGATCCAGCTATGGTGCTCCAAGGGCCGGAAACTGGGGAACAGCAGGAAACACATTACAAAGAAGAAATTCCTGGCCCTGAAATGTTACAATCTGATACACAGAGTATCTATAAAAATGTGCAAAATAACGTATTTGCCAATCAAGAGATTTCTTGCAGTCAGGAGTTTTCAGATAGAACTGTGGTGGAGAAAAGTAGCAAGGATGAAAATACCTGCTATTTAGAAAAGGAAGTCCATCATATACGGGAACAAAATTTAGAAATTTTAAAAACTGATCTTTCTCTTAAGTCCTTTTCTGAAGAAATCCGTAGTGAATCATGTGCCGTACTCCAAACATCATCTGCAGGTATGGGAGAAACTGATATTCCTGAGAAAAATGGTTCTCCAGAAAATGGAGACAGAAGTTTCATCTCAGATTTGAAAAAAGCAGCAAGTGAGGAAAAGCTTTTAAAGGTTTATGAAGTGGAAGAAGAATACACTTTAGAACCAGAGTTGGCATCACTTCAAAAGCAGGACGGTGGGACAGAGGAACATAGCGATGGGATTTCGGAAGACCACGCAGGTGATGTTCAGGAATCACACACACTCCCCGGACAGCTCTCTCTGAGTCAGTGTTTTCCATTCTTGATAACTGAAGAACAACAGAATCCAAGTGAAAAAATGAGTACAAAACCTGATATGTCTGTAGAAGAAAAGTGTTACGAGGAAGTTCAAGTTCAAAATGAAAATTCTTTCTCCACTGCAGAAGGAGAAACAATAGAAACTTGTTTTTCTGAAAATCTTCCTAAATTGGATGAGGCACATACAACTGAAGTAACAGAATCTGAGGCCTCCCTAACACAATATTTACTTGCTGCTGGAAAGCATGAGGTTCCTGAAACTAAAGACACCGTACAAAAGGCAAAACTTGTCCAGAGTGAATCAGTCACTTCAATGGAGGTTGAAGAAGTAACTTTCAATGCTGTGTATGAATATTACAACCAAAAACAGGAACCACTAGGTCGTCCATTCTCTCCTGAATCTGACATTTCAATTGATGTGGGAAGTACAACCAGTGAAGAAATCTCTGAGTTAGATCAGTTTTATACCCCACCATCATCTGTTGAACATTTTGAATCTCCAGAGTCTCCTGAATTATATTTTAATCCTTCAGATACAACTAAACAATCCTCAACAAATCCAGGAGATGAGACTGTTGAAAGATACTCCACACCTTTAGAGGAAGTTGCTGAAAGATACTCAACACCTTCTGAAGGTGAGATAGCAGAAAGATACTCCACACCCCCAGGAGAGACACTAGAGAGATATTCCACACCCCCAGGGGAGACACTAGAGAGATATTCCACACCCCAAGGGGAGACACTAGAGAGATATTCCACACCCCCAGGGGAGACTCTAGAGAGATATTCCACACCCCCAGGAGAGACACTAGAGAGATATTCCACACCCCCAGGGGAGACACTAGAGAGATATTCTATTCCTAGTGGAGGACCAAAACCCACTGGAAGTTTTACAATGCACCCATCAAAAATGGAAAGGGAAGACAGTACACCAAGTGAGCATTTCCATACACCTACAGAAGAGAGAAGTTCAGCTTATGAAATGTGGCGTTCTGATTCATTTGGCACACCCAATGAAGCCATTGAACCAAAAGACAATGAAATGCCTCCATCTTTTATTGAACCTCTGACCAAAAGGAAGATATATGAAAACACAACATTGGGCTTCATTGTTGAGGTTGTGGGACTTCCAGTTCCTGGTGTGAAATGGTATCGAAATAAATCTTTGCTAGAGCCAGATGAAAGAATCAAAATGGAAAGGGTGGGTAATGTGTGTTCTCTGGAGATTTCTAGCATTCAGAAAGGAGAGGGAGGAGAGTACATGTGCCATGCTGTAAACATCATAGGGGAAGCAAAGAGCTTTGCAAAGGTAGACATAATGCCCCAAGAACAAACAGTGGTGGCACTGGCACCTCCAGTAACCCATCAACACATCCTGGAGTTTGATCTGGAAAACACTACGTCATCAAGAACACCTTCTCCTCAAGAAATCGTCCTGGAAGTTGAATTAAGTGAAAAAGATGTTAAAGAATTTGAGAAGCAAGTGAAAATAGTCACAGTTCCTGAATTTACTCCTGATCATAAAAGCATGATTGTGAGTCTAGACGTTCTTCCATCGAATTTTGTAGATCCAAATATGGATGTGAAGAAAGGAGAAGACGGGGATTTAAAAATTGATTTAGAAGTATTTGAAATGCCTCCTCGCTTTATAATGCCTATTTGTGATTTTAAAATTCCAGAAAATTCCGATGCTGTATTCAAATGTTCAGTGATAGGCATCCCTACTCCTGAAGTTAAATGGTATAAAGAATATATGTGTATTGAGCCAGATGACGTTAAATATGTGATTAGCGAGGAGAAGGGAAGTCACACCCTTAAAATTCAAAATGTCTGTCTTTCCGATAGTGCCACGTACAGGTGCAGAGCCGTGAACCGTGTAGGAGAGGCTATCTGTCGGGGATTCCTCACCATGGGAGATTCCGAAATATTTGCTATGACAATAAAGAAGAGCAAAGTGACCTTAAGCAGTTTGAAGGAAGAATTAGTCTTAAGGAGCAATTATGCAGGCAGCTTTTTTGAGTTTCAGGTGATGGAAGGGCCTCCCAGGTTTCTCAAAGGTATTTCTGACTGTTACGCACCATTGGGCATGGCGGCATACTTCCAGTGTTTAGTCCGTGGCTCTCCAAGACCCACGGTTTACTGGTACAAAGATGGGAAATTGGTCCAAGGAACAAGGTTCAGTGCCGAGGAAAGTGGCATAGGGTTCCACAACCTATTTATAACAAGTTTAGTAAAAAGTGATGAAGGTGAGTACAGGTGTGTAGCTACGAACAAATCAGGAGTGGCTGAAACCTGTGCGGCGCTCATCTTAACTTAGGTGCAATGTGTTAGTGCCTCAGTAATTATCAGAATTGATTTGAGTGCTTTCACATTTTCCAAATTATATGGATCTAATAAACTTCCAAATATGTCCACTCTATTTGAATGCATCACCTTGAAACCCCCTCAGGAAGTATTTTCTCTATATAGAAATCTCACCTTTGTAATACTTGTAAATATTTTGTTATCTCAACTGTGGAATCAGCACTTGTGTCAATTATGCTGTGTATCACCAAGCACCATTAAACATCTCCTTGGCTACCTAATTGTTTCTACGTCTACTTTACCCTCATTCCTTTTTCACAGTGTTTCATCAGAATGCATTCTCTTTTAGCAGATGAACTATATATGCAAAAGTAGAATGTAAAATTGAAGACCATGTCAGATGACCATGCAGACAGATTGGTAAGGAAAAATCTCTCTGCTACCATTTATAAGTCATTTTAGAATTGCAATCCTTTTGCATCCAAACCCACTTTATATTTACTCCAACTTAGAATAGGCAAAACAAACAACAAAAACCAAGTTCTCCCAATTGGTAACTAACTCTGGAATCTGTTTTACATTTCAATTGTAATGTATTTTTTAAAACATTACACAGCATTTTATTTTCTGCATTAGGTTAAGCTCCCAGGCAAAAATATTCAAGTACTTACAATGAAATTGAATTTACTGGTGATACTGGGAAATAATTTGAAATTTGTAAGGCATATGTAAATAAAGAAAACAGATGTCACTTAGTACGTAAATTTAGGAACAGTGAGGGCTCATGAGTTAGAAATTATATCACACAAGTACTTTTGAATATTAGTACATGAGAAAATATATCATTCCAGTCTCTCTTAATCAAACTGGAATATAAGTAAAAGAACACTATGTAATTTCTAAAGTTTTCTGTAATGAGTTTTAGACAGCACAAATCTTCACAATCAAAGATTTTGCTGACAAGTTATAAAAATGAAAGTGGATCTTTATTTGTGCCACATTATACTAACTTTGTTCTTTTGATTTTTCTTTTTAATTTCAGAATATTACAGGGGTACACACGGTTTGATTACATAATTTGGTTTTGTACAGTTTGAGTCAAAGTTATAAATGTGCCCTTCACCCAGATAGTGTGCATTGTACCCGTTAGATATGAATTTACCCATCCCTTCCTCCCCTCTCCCACTCTTCTAGAAATATTTTCATTATTAAAATCCCTCTTCTCAAGTGCTTTAATTCTTAATGTGTTTTAATTCTCACTGGTTTTGAAGGGACCAATAGTGTTCTTTTTGTGGACAGGGTTCATTTAGACATTTACAGGATAATCAGATAAAGATCTTCCTACTTTGGGTGGTACCTGATTTTCTCAATTTTTGAGATGACATCAGGTGTGAAATGCAGCATTAATTTAACATAGGCCTGGGGGGGGAAGAGAAACTACCATATTGCATTTACATGTAGATTTTAAACTACATTTTGATTTCAGAATATTTAAAATTAGAAAAAAGAAAGTGGGATATTTTAAGAATTGAGACAATATGGTAGATTTGTATTTCAGATTATATACAAATTATAAGATAAAAATCTTTCCTGTAAATTTCCCTGAATTTCATCTTTAAAACTAATAGAAATTAATAAGCATTCAAATTTAATTAAGATATTTATATATATATCTTCAAACTGACTCTTTAATTTTATTTCCCCAAATTAAAATTGTAGTAAAGTCACAAACTCTTTAATATTTTACCAGTATGCCATTGTCGACCTAAATCTTCTCATATAAGATTTAACAAATATGAAGAAATTCAGTTTCCTTATCTGAAAATGAGGAGTTAGAACAAAAGACCTCAGAAGTGGTCATTCAACAATGCAACTCTGTGTTATCCTAATAGTAAATATTTTTTAATATAATGTAGAATAAATTTTAGTTTTGCAACAGATGAGAGAAATAACAGCATACAGTAATGAAATTAGGAATCTTACCTCCCTCCGTTTCTTAAATTGCTTACTGTTATCTACCATCTATATTTGTCACCTGCATTAAGCAATATTTAAGTACCATGATCATTTTAAATATATTAATTTAAATTTAATTTTAAACATAAAATAATCATTTCATCTAAATTTAATTTTCAAAAGAATTCATATGTCCAATTATGTTTACGATGTATCTATTTATATTTATCTATCAATTTTTTATTCCCACCATGGGAATTCCCTGACAGCCATCCAAATTAAAGCAGCAATAGAGAGAATGTGCAGAAAATAGGCAGAGCAGTTGGGCTTCCCTGCCTTTCTCTCCAAAAATTTTTGATTTATTTGCTTTGAGTCACCATAACCCATCAAGATATATACACTATTGTGGAACAATCATGTGGAACCAGTGAGCACACGATAGTTATAGATATAATGTAGTATATCATGTCATAAATCCCTGAAATAAAACTAATTCTATAGTTTAGCAACTTAAAGATTTATTCTACTCTTAGCCATATAATGGATGTTAAAATTAATTAGAAATTCAGATCATAATAAACATGGCAAGCACACTTTACTCAAACATTATACAGTATAGTCACAGTTCAAAACCTGTTTCTTAATCAAAAAAAGAAAGAAAAGAAAAGATTGTTTCGATGTCTTACTGAATTTCAGGAAGGGCTGAAAAATATACTTTTATTCAAATAAGAAAGAAGACTTTATTTGCTTTTGCTCATTAGAATTCTGTTACTCTCCAATGCATTGAACTTGAGGATATGCAGAATAACAAAGACCAAATAGAGAAAACGAAGCCTTGTCTATACTTGGCTTGCTTATCAATTGTCAAAAATAATTAAATTGACTTTTTTATTTTCTGACTCAATGGCACATAACTTAAAACCTTGAAATGTTAATTTCTCTGATGCTGGATAAAGAATTTATTATATTACACATAGTTGAGTTGAGACAATTAATAGCTGCTACTCCAACATGTACTTTTAACTACACCTTTCATGTTTCAGCACATTTGAATTTCATTTACTGTTTTTATGGTTAATCTACCATGTTTTTAATTAAGAGAAAACATTTGAAACTATTTCAATATATAGCGAGTAGAGGCATTTTCGCTGCATTCACATTCATTTCCTTTACGAATATTTTGGGAGTTCAATTGAAGGGAAAGTTGACATGAGTTCTACATTATAGACTAAATGTAAAGTTAAGTGGTCACAATTATGTATGTAAAATTATTCAATGGTTTTATGGTTTACTTGAAATAATAAATAAGTAAGTATGTATTCTACATGGATAGATAAGTTTATCCAGTATGTTTATAGCTAACAGACACTTGAGTCTTGTCTTCTAATACTTATACACTAGTACAGAAAGGAGTTAAGGCATATGACTATTCCATGTGATGCAAGTGAACTAATAAAATAATAAAACTGCTTTTTGGTAAGGCAATAAAACTACTAGTAACAGGCTGTTCTATATACCTAACAGATTTAATGAACAATATCAATTCCTTATTATGAAATTATATGTCTTTCATCTTTCATCATAAACATCTTTACTGTTTAAAGAATATCTGTTATTCACTGCTTTGTTTACTGCTCAATAACACTGTATAGTTTTTCTTACACAATAAAATACAATCAAATATTTACCATTGGAGTCATTTTCTCTCATTTCTGATTCTTCTATTTTCTTGACTAATGCCTTATTATAAAAGCTTTGTTGAAGTAATATAGCAATTTAAACAGACAAAAGAAGTCTTGCACTTCTAGTAGCTGAAAACAGTGGTTCTCTTACAAATCCAAATTAAATATTTCCTATAGCCCCTTATTTGTAATAATGGCTTCAGTTTAGAGGAGGTAACTAGAACATAGATGTTTTATTTTGGAAATAATCAGTCTTCAACGATTAAACAAGATTGTTCTTAAGCTCAAGAAGATCCTAAATATAAATAACAATTCTGGATCTTTTTAGAAGTCGATTAAATAATCCTGGATTCATCCATTGTTGCTATTTAGTTAAGCAGGTTTTCCAACTTTAGAATTGAGATTAGATCACAAGGAAATCTCATAAGAACATCTTTAAAATTTATAGACTATAACACAAATTAAATCGATCAAAATTGCATTTGTATAGTATCTATAAGTTTGTATAATTTTATACATTAAGCTAAGAAAAGTTTAGAAATGTGCTTTTTGATGAATTAATCTCAGGATAACCTAATGATTCCAGGAAAAAAGCAGAAGAAGGCTGTCAATAGGTACCTAATTTTTTGATTTCTATTTCTTGTTAAATAAAATTTTATAGTAAAATAATAATCATTTTTCCCCATGCAGAGTTTTCTAGTTCTCTTCTGTCTGCTGAGGAAGAAGGACTTCAAAGCTATAGCTCTGATCTTCGGTTATCTAATATAAAAGAAACACTTGAACTTTTATCTGAACCTCCAGTTCATTCAACTGAATTTGATTCCACAGAGGAAGGCAGTGTCCCAGTTTTCATCAAAGAAGTGTCAAATGCTGAAATAAACATGGGCGATGTGGCTACGCTGTCTGTTACCGTCATTGGCATCCCCAAGCCCAAAATTCAGTGGTTCTTTAATGGAGTAATGTTAAACCCTTCTGCTGACTACAAATTTGTTTTTGATGGTGATGATCATAGCTTGATCATTCTGTTCACCAAACTTGAGGATGAGGGAGAGTATACATGCATAGCCAGTAATGAATATGGAAAGGCAATATGTAGTGCCTATCTAAAAATAAATTCCAAAGGAGAGGGACACAAAGAGACAGAAACAGAGTCAGCAGTGGAGAAATCTCTGGAAAAGCATGAAGGGCCTTGTCCTCCTTGCTTTCTTAAGGAGTTAAAACCAATTCACTGTGCTCAAGGGCTCCCTGCCATCTTTGAGTACACAGTGGTTGGAGAACCTGCCCCCACTATTTCATGGTTCAAAGAAAACAAGCAGCTTTGCACCAATGTTTATTATACTATTATTAATAATCCTGACGGTTCTGGGACATTCCTCGTCAATGACCCTCAGAGGGAAGATAGTGGCCTCTATGTTTGTAAAGCAGAGAATGTGTGGGGTGAGGCCACCTGTGCTGCAGAGCTGCTTGTGCTTCCGGAAGACTCAGATGTAACTGATGCCGCTTGCAAAGCAAAATCCACACCACAAGCTGCTGAAGATTTCCCACAGACGTCATTCAAGGGTCCTGCCACTGAGGCATTTGACTCGGGGCAAGAAATTGCAGCTTTTGTAAAAGACACCATTCTGAAAGCGGCTTTAATCGCAGAAGAAAAGCAGCAGATTTCTTATGAACATGTGGTTCAAACCAATGAATTGAGTAGTGAGGTTACTTTAACAGCTCAGCAATTGCAATCCACAGTCATGTTGGAGCAGGACATGCCCACCCTTGAAAGCACCAGGGAACTTCTTTCCACCAATGGCACTATTCACGTCCAGCCTATCAAGGAACCACCTCCCAGTCTACAGCTGCAGATCGTCCAGTCCCAGAAAACTCTCTCCAAAGAAGATACTCTAATGTTTCAAGAGCCTGTGTCACAGGCGGTTCTATCAGATACCGAAAAAATCTTCCCAAGTGCTATGTCCATAGAACAAGCTAGTTCATTAACAGCTGAGCCTCTGAAAACTTTATTAGCTGAACCTGAAGGGAGTTATCCACAGTCTTCAACAGAAACTCCAGCACATTCTTATCCACCGTCTGTGGCTGAGGAAGTATTTTTACCAAAAGAAAAGACAGTACTGGAAGCCAACAAGGAGCAAAAAGTGACTCTTCAAAAGCAAGAGGCACAAAGTACCCTCATCCTGACTCAGAGCTTAGCCGAGGGGCACGTGGAAAGTTTCAAGGGGGCTGACATCGTGATCTCTCAGGTAAACTATGAGCCCCGGGTCCCTTCAGAACACACTTGCACAGAAGAGGGTGCAATTTTGATGGAAAGTACAGATCAACTGGGTAGTGCAGGGCAGGATTTCGCAGTCAGGATTGAGGGGGGCAAGTCCTTAAGATTTCCACTAGCACTTGAGGAAAAGCAGGTACTGCTCAAAGAAGAACATTCTGACAACTTGGCAATGCCCCCGAACCAAACCATTGAGTCTAAAAGAGAGCCCACAGCGATACAGAGCGTGCAGGAGGTACAGGGAAGGGACATTCTTTCTAAGGAAAGTTTGCTTTCCGGTATTCCAGAAGAGCAGAGATTAAACCTGAAGACTCAGATCCGCAAGGCTCTGCAAGCAGCTGTGGCCAGTGAGCAACCAGCTCTCTTCTCTGAGTGGTTAAAAAACATTGAAAAGGTAGAGGTCAAGGCCATAAGCCTCACCGAAGAGCCCAAACACATCAGGTGCACTTACCTTATCACCTTAGTGAAGTCTCTGACAGAAGAACTAACCATCACTATTGAAGGTATTGATCCTCAAATGGCTAACTTGAAAACTGAACTTAAGGATGCACTGTGCTCTATTATATGTGAGGAAGTAAACATCTTAACAGCTGAGGAGACTGAAATTCAGCAAGGAGCCAAAACAGATTTGCAGGAAGCAATGGATTCTTTTTCAGACTCACAGAAGGTTGAAGCAATTCTTGAGCCAGACATCGAATCTAAATATCTTATCTCAACAGAAGAGGTCAGTTATTTTACTGTGGAAAGTCAGATTAAAGATGCAGGTACCACAACTGTCACCGAGGGGGTTGTTTCAGATGCTATCTCTGATGAAAAACAGGATGAGATTCAGAAGCCATCAGAGGATAAAGAAAAGTCCTCTGAAAGTGGTACTGAGGAGGTTGGTACAGTAAAGATACAGGAAGCTGAGGGCAGTTTAATCAAAGAGGATGGCCCCGTTATACATACGCCCTTAACGGACACCACTTCTGAGGAGGGTGACGTCGTATACCTCACATCATCCATATCCAACGCTAAAGAGGTGAATTGGTATTTTGAGAGTAAACTGGTGGCTTCAGATGAAAAGTTCAAGTGTTTACAAGATCAAAATACATATACGCTAGTAATCGATAAAGTAAATACCGAAGACCATCAAGGACGGTATGTCTGTGAGGCCTTGAATGACAACGGAAAAGCAGCAACTTCAGCAAAACTCACTGTAGTAAAAAGAGGTCGGATTTTAAGGATTAAATGAATCGAACTCTAACATTCACTGGATTGTAATGATTTAGCGTTCATCACTAAATTTTCACTTATCTGCCACTTCCAGAATGCAGTTTATTTAGAGTAAGAAAGAAATCACAGATATAATCATGGTTATGAACTCCGCTTTTCCCTTACTGCCTTGCTAGGTAGTATGTTATCCTATCTATGATACTACCTATTTTTAAAATAAAACATATTTTTATGTTTCATAATACCAATACATATGTTTTTAGTTTATTTTTATATGAAGATACTGTAATAATATGTAATAAAAAGCTATCAGTGAACGACTAGTCCTGACATCACCAGTCTCATCCCTAAATTCGAAATAACCATGATTAGTTGTTTATATATGTTTCTTGTTTCTGTTTCTTTTTTGCTGTTGTTTCACTTCATCACAGTATATCATGTTTTTTCACATTATTTTTAGTGTTCCTAGGCAGCATGGTATATTTAAAGAATATTTCGTGTTATGCATGTAATACAATAGCATCACACTTTAATAATTTTTTTTCACAATTCACTGGAAAGTAATGATTGAATATGTTGAAAAATGTTTTATTTTCCTTTTTTGCCTTCAATGATCTTTCTCATTTTCCAGTCACTTATCTTAAACTACTACAATCTGTCTCACCAATTTCAACTGTTTTACTTTATTAACAGTAACAAAAGCTAGAAGAAAAGGAAAACTGTGGTATGCCTGATAAGGAGGCATGCTAATGGACTCTTCTTCCCTTTGCAGCTGCCCCAGTGTTCAAGAGGAGAATTGAGCCTCTAGAAGTAGCACTGGGCCACCTAGCCAAATTCACCTGTGAGATCCAAACTGCCCCCAATGTCCGATTCCAGTGGTTTAAAGCTGGCCGAGAAATTTATGAGAGTGACAAGTGTTCTATTCGATCTTCGAAGTATGTCTCCAGCCTGGAAATCCTGAGAACCCAGGTTGTTGACTGCGGCGAGTACACCTGCAAAGCTTCCAACGAGTATGGCAGTGTCAGCTGTACAGCCACACTAACTGTGACAGGTAAATGCTGTACATTGGCCCTGATGTTGTCTCCTCATTTCATATTGTTGCCTATTTTGCTTCTTGTACAGGTGGAGGAAGTGCTTGTCCTACCAACTGGAGAGACCAGTAACCAAGATGGTAACATGGCAGCTAGATGCTGCAGAGCCTATGTGGAATAAGAAATCATTATTTATAGTCATATTTCTAATATCAACCAAAGAAAAAATAATTTAATACTTGAGAATAATGTGAAGTAATCAAATGAGCCTGGCTTGGCCCTTAATATAAAAAATTTCAGGACAGTGTGATACTACTAAAAAATAAATGGTGTCTCAAAATATTTAATAATTTGGAATCAAATAACCAATTAAGAACAGAATTACAAACTGAAAAAAGTCAACATATAAAACTAAAATTCAACAAATCCTAATGTAAGACAGGAAGTTAGTACAGGACTGGAAATTAAGATTCTCACCCTAGGCTTTATTACTAACTGAAAAATAAGAGCAAATATGCAAACATTCTGTTCTCCATTCCCTAATTGATACACAGGATGACTTTCAAATAGTTAACACTCCTTGAATACTTGAATTCCCTCATTGGCAAAAAAAAAAAAAAATTAGTAGCTCTTTCTTTCTTTCTCTCTTTCTCTTCTTGCTTTCTTCCTCCCAAGAGAAAGTGTCAGTATGAGCTATGGTTTGAGGATAGGGAAGCCGTGTAGTTAAGCCACGCACTGACTGTTAGGGGAGGCTGTCTGTTGGCCGTCTCTCAATGAGAACATCAGGGGGAAGGGCAAAGGCAGCACATCTCTCTGACATGAAAAATATGGGGTTTCCTATGGCTTCCTCTTCTCTATAGTGGTTTTACACAATCCTAAGAAACAGGTCAGTGATGATTCAACCAGTGGTTTTTACTCTGTGGTCCAAATGTCTCCAAGCAACCAAGTACATGGCATTATTCTTAATGACTCTTATGGAAGTTTCTTGATTCAAATTAGGCCAATTCAGGAATGGGACTGATATCTGAGCTTCAAATAATAGGACGAAAGGACAAGGAGGGTGACTTTTTAAAAAACCGCAAAGAGAGCTTCCTAAAATCTTGCTTCAAAATGCAGAATGGAAGGGAGAAATGACTGCTATTAAATGTTTTCACAAGTTTCAAATGGCCTAGGACATGCATTCAAAGTTAAGCCATTTAAGAATTTCCAGGCAGTTGACATGATGATTAGAAAGACTTTATAAAACTATTTCAATCTTTGTATCACTTAATATCCCTATTCTTCGAGAAGAGTCAAATGCATTTTCGTTATCTTCCTTACATAGACTTCTAATTTGCAGAATTAAAGTATCAGCTGAATTGCTTATCAAATAATTTAAACAATGAATCAACTACTAAAATGGACAAATCTTTAGCAATGTTACTTAATAAAAGAACATTTGTCTTTCCTTTGATAAAGACAATTAAAGTAATGTCTCCGTCCTCTATAAAGAACACTCTCATCCCTTTCCTTTGGCAAATCTTTTGTTCTTATTAATGCATTACCCTATTTTAAATTATGGTCTCATATCTATCTAAAGATATAATTCCTCTTTTCTCTGTCTTGGAATATATAATTACAGCAAGAGCTTTGGTGGGGACTAAACGTAATGCTGGCAAATTTCTTTTGCAGAGGCATATCCACCAATCTTTCTCACCAGACCTAAGTCCCTCACGACTTTTGTGGGTAAGGCCGCCAAGTTCCTCTGCACAGTGTCAGGGACTCCTGTGATCGAAACCATTTGGCAGAAAGATGGTGCTGCCCTATCACCTTCGCCTACCCGCAAGATGTCCCACGCAGATAATAAACACAGTATAGAACTCTCAAATCTTACCATTCAAGACAGAGGAATTTACTCTTGTAAGGCTTCTAACAAGTTTGGAGCAGACATCTGCCAAGCTGAGTTGACCATCATCGACAAACCACATTTCATTAAAGAATTAGAGCCTGTGCAGTCAGCGATCAATAAGAAGGTCCATCTTGAGTGCCAAGTAGACGAAGACAGAAAAGTCACAGTTACATGGAACAAAGATGGGCAAAAACTGCCCCCTGGGAAAGATTTTAAGATCGATTTTGAAGATAAAATAGCGATACTTGAGATTCCTCTGGCCAAACTAAAAGATTCAGGGACCTATGTCTGTACAGCTTCGAATGAGGCTGGAAGCAGCTCCTCTTCGGCCACCGTCACTGTCAGAGGTAAGAAACCTGGGGATATATTTTCACTTCCTTCTCTGAAAGGAAGCCTCAGTAGAAAAATTGTTGACCAACAATGCAGCCAGCCTACTTTGTTATTAAAATCATTGCGTTCGGCAAATGTTTTTGGCTTGGGAAAGTCCGGCATTGTTTGATTTTATTTTTTTTTAATCTTCTTCAGAATTCACTTACTTTTGTTCTTGTAATATTATGTCTGCTATTAACAAAGCTTGCTTAAAATTTCTTATAAGAACTTCAAGAGTCTAGGCAATTCTTAACCATCTTCTTTCATATGATTGATCTTTGTGTAGATATAGTTTGTTTGTTGTTGTTTAAAAAATCGAGAGCCTGGGAAAAAGTCTTGGAATGATGGAAAGCTATTGAATGTACCCACAGCTTTTTCGGAAATTTTGTGAAGATATTTTTTGCGTGTCGAGTCTTTTTGTTGTATACGTCTACTTTTCTTTTGTGGAGTTTATGTTTCAGATATCTTTTCCTTTTTCTCTTTTGCAAACTTCGTGTAGAGCCACCATCCTTTGTGAAGAAGGTGGATCCCTCTTATTTAATGCTCCCAGGTGAATCAGCACGCCTCCATTGCAAGCTGAAAGGCTCACCTGTGATCCAGGTTACCTGGTTTAAAAATAACAAAGAACTTAGTGAAAGTAACACAGTCCGAATGTCTTTTGTCCATTCTGAGGCGATACTAGACATTACAGATGTGAAAGTTGAAGACAGTGGGACTTACTCGTGTGAAGCAGTGAACGACGTTGGCAGCGATAGCTGCAGCACTGAAATAGTTATCAAAGGTTTGTTGACTGAGTTACCGACCATTATTTTTCTGAGAAAAGATTTCCTTTTTAACTGTTTGTAACTCATTACTTACACAATGCTTTCGTGCTTTTGTAGAACCTCCTTCTTTCATCAAAACCCTTGAGCCTGCAGACATAGTGAGAGGAACAAATGCTCTACTTCAGTGTGAAATCGCAGGCACTGGACCATTTGAAATTAGCTGGTTCAAAGATAAGAAGCAAATTCGAAGTAGTAAAAAATACAGGTTGATTTCTCAGAAGTCTCTTGTGTCCCTGGAGATCTTTTCTTTCAATAGTGCAGATGTTGGTGAATATGAGTGTGTTGTTGCTAATGAAGTCGGCAAGTGTGGCTGCGTCGCCACTCAGTTCTTAAAAGGTTAGTGCTTGAAAAACATGTATCTTTAATAAATTGTCAAAATAGCTTTCTTAACCCATGGAAGGAAAACTGGTACTTTCTTCTCTTATCCTATCCTTTAAAATTGGTTTGACCTGGGACCTGGGGAACAAAGTCAGTAACTTTCACCTAGTCTTCATCTTGAGAGCAGTGTAAATATTTAGTATCTGATAACAAAAGGAATTGCATAAGCCATTTTTTCAGCTGATAAACATATATCTCTATGCCTCTCTGTCTCTTGGATGGAATTGTAATTACTCTTAAATTTTACTTCTTCTTCCAATTAACTGACACTGTGAAATAGCAGTAGTAGATAGGATAAATGTAATCTTGATAACATTCTTAAATGTAGATGGTGCTGAAAGTGTTTGGGAATTGATAAGTTTTGTATGCTCTCTTTCTTTAACTAGAACCACCAACCTTTGTAAAGAAAGTAGATGATTTTACTGCACTAGCAGGACAAACTGTTACCTTACAAGCTGCTGTGAGAGGGTCAGAACCCATTTCTGTCACGTGGCTAAAAGGACAAGAGGTCATTAAAGAAGATGGAAAAATCAAGATGAGTTTCTCCAGTGGTGTTGCAGTCTTGGTAATCCCTGATGTTCAGATTAGCTTTGGCGACAAATACACGTGCCTGGCTGAAAATGAAGCCGGAAGCCAAACGTCTGTTGGGGAATTAATAGTTAAAGGTTCGTGTAGGAACACTTTAACTTTGAATTGCCATTTCCTTTTAAAATGAAACCGTAATACACACTTAGGAATCCTAACTGTTTAATACCATTGAATACCATTGTAGAACCTGCCAAAATCATTGATCGAGCAGAATTGATCCAGGTGACAGCAGGAGATCCAGCCACACTGGAGTACACAGTCACGGGCACCCCAGAACTGAAGCCTAAATGGTACAAAGATGGGAGACCCTTGGTTGCCAGTAAGAAGTACCGAATAAGTTTTAAAAACAATGTTGCCCAACTCAAATTCTATTCGGCTGAACTGCACGACAGTGGCCAATACACATTTGAGATTTCCAATGAAGTGGGCAGCAGCTCCTGCGAGACAACGTTCACTGTGTTAGGTTAGTATGTTTAGGAAACTGCACTACATATTCATTTGAAACCCAACAAATGGCCAAAAATAAACCACTGACCACTTTTCTATATTGATCTTTTTTCCCTTCTTGTACCACGAACAGATCGAGACATTGCTCCGTTCTTTACCAAACCCTTACGCAACGTGGATAGTGTTGTTAGCGGTACCTGCAGACTGGACTGCAAAATTGCCGGCTCCCTCCCCATGAGGGTGTCCTGGTTTAAGAATGGTAAAGAAATAGCATCTTCTGACAGATACAGAATCGCCTTTGTGGAAGGCACAGCCTCTCTGGAGATCAGCAGAGTAGACATGAACGATGCAGGGAATTTCACTTGTCGAGCCACAAATTCCGTGGGAAGCAAAGACAGCAGCGGAGCCCTGATTGTGCAAGGTTGGCGGCAGACTTTGCATTTCATTCTTACTCTAGATGATGTTCAAATTAAGCCTTCTTCCCTTACAACCACATCTCTTAACTCTTGGAAATTCTTTCTCATATCCCTTCTTCAGAACCACCCAGTTTTGTAACTAAACCCGGATCAAAGGATGTTCTCCCTGGCTCAGCAGTCTGTCTGAAGAGCACCTTCCAAGGGTCTACTCCCCTCACAGTCAGATGGTTTAAGGGTAACAAAGAGCTGGTTTCTGGAGGAAACTGCTATATTACCAAAGAAGCTTTAGAGAGTTCCCTGGAGCTCTATACAGTGAAAACCTCTGATTCAGGCACATACACGTGTAAAGTCAGCAACGTCGCCGGAGGCGTGGAGTGCAGTTTAAACTTGTTTGTAAAAGGTTTGCATTGTTTTCTTGACCTCTTTTTGCTACCCTTGTTATACATCCTTTCTCCTCTTTCTCGTGTGTCTTAATAACTTCCCTCCTTCCACAGAACCTGCCACATTTGTTGAAAAGTTAGAGCCATCACAGTTGTTAAAGAAGGGAGATGCCATCCAGCTAGCCTGCAAAGTAACTGGCACCCCTCCGATTAAAATAACCTGGTTTGCAAACGATAGAGAAATTAAGGAGAGCAGCAAATACAAAATGTCTTTTGTGGAGTCCACTGCGGTTCTAAGACTTACAGACGTTGCCATCGAAGACAGTGGTGAATATATGTGTGAGGCTCAAAATGAGGCTGGCAGTGACCACTGCAGTGGCATTATAATAGTCAAAGGTTTGTTCACTTTGCCTCTGATATTACCAAAGTTGTGGCCCATAGGACAGACTGCTCCCCTGTTAACACAAATCATTCCTCTCTTACTCTAGAGCCACCTTACTTTACCAAGGAATTTAAGCCAATTGAAGTATTGAAGGAGTATGATGTCATGCTACTGGCCGAGGTGGCAGGCACGCCTCCCTTTGAGATCACTTGGTTCAAAGACAACACCACCCTGCGAAGTGGTAGAAAGTATAAGACCTTCATTCAGGACCGCCTGGTCAGCCTGCAGATCCTCAAGTTTGTAGCCGCAGATGCTGGTGAATACCAGTGTCGGGTGACCAATGAGGTGGGCAGTAGCATCTGCACTGCCAGGGTGACTTTAAGAGGTTAGTGTCAGTTCCCGTGATGGACTGGCTCTTGTGCAGAGTCGGTCCTTTCTTTTAAAAAAAGCCAGTTTTGCTAAGGAGCTGGTACTGATTGAGAATTCGTTCTTCTGTTAGAGCCCCCATCCTTCATAAAGAAGATCGAGAGCACCAGCTCCCTCCGGGGAGGCACAGCTGCCTTCCAGGCCACTCTGAAGGGCTCCTTGCCAATCACGGTGACTTGGCTAAAAGACAACGATGAAATCACTGAAGATAACAACATAACCATGACCTTTGAGAACAATGTGGCCAGCCTGTACCTCAGTGGCATTGAAGTCAAGCATGACGGGAAATACGTCTGTCAGGCCAAAAATGACGCAGGAATACAAAGATGCTCTGCGTTACTCTCAGTAAAAGGTTGGTTCAGAAAGTCAGCCTTGGGTTGGAGGAACAAATGCAGATGTAAGCCTTTCAGCAGAGCAATTCACGACCCACATCTGCCCTTTGTTTTCTGCAGAACCTGCAACAATCATCGAGGAGGCCGTGTCCATAGATGTCACCCAGGGAGACCCAGCCACTTTGCAGGTTAAATTTTCAGGGACTAAGGAGATTACAGCCAAATGGTTTAAAGATGGCCAAGAACTGACCCTGGGCCCAAAATATAAAATCAGTGTCACTGATACAGTCTCCATACTGAAGATTATTTCCACGGAAAAGAAAGACAGTGGAGAATATACTTTTGAGGTCCAAAATGATGTGGGGAGAAGCAGCTGCAAGGCTAGCATTAACGTCTTAGGTTGGTATTGCTTTTCTATTAGAGACGAACTGGACATTCTTATGTTCCTTCCTCTCTTACAGTTTAAGAGAAAATACAAAGTGGTAAATTAACCTACCTTTTTTTTTTTTTTTTGCCTTTTCATTGGATAGATCTTATCATACCTCCCTCATTCACCAAAAAGCTGAAGAAAATGGACAGCATTAAAGGGTCTTTCATTGACTTAGAATGTATAGTGGCTGGGTCACATCCCATAAGCATCCAGTGGTTTAAAGATGACCAAGAAATATCAGCTAGTGAAAAATACAAATTCTCTTTTCACGACAATACTGCCTTCTTGGAAATCAGTCATCTGGAAGGTACAGACAGCGGGACATACACTTGTTTTGCCACCAATAAGGCAGGGCACAACCAGTGCAGTGGTCATCTGACAGTCAAAGGTTGGCAATTTTTATCTCTACCTATCAAAAACTTATTGCTCTTTCATTTCTTAATTCTTATCTTTATTGCTCAGTTGTAAAATAAACCGTCCTCTCTCTTTTTGCTGTTTTTTCTTTCACCCCAGAACCCCCTTACTTTGTGGAAAAGCCGCAGTCACAAGATGTCAATCCCAACACGAGGGTTCAGTTAAAGGCTCTTGTGGGCGGCACTGCACCTATGACCATAAAGTGGTTTAAAGATAACAAAGAGTTGCACTCAGGGGCAGCTCGCTCAGTTTGGAAAGACGACACCTCCACCATTCTAGAGCTCTTTTCAGCCAAAGCTACTGACTCTGGAACCTACATTTGCCAACTAAGCAATGACGTGGGCACAGCAACCAGTAAAGCCACTCTCTTTGTAAAAGGTCTGGTCTCTACATCTCCTCGCTTTCTTGCTTGCCTAGATTTTCTTGGGGGAGGGAAGAGAGGCTTAAGAAAGCAATTTTGCTTATTTAAAAAAATATATTGAACATCACACTTTTTTTCTCATCTTTAGAACCTCCTCAATTCATTAAGAAGCCCAGTCCAGTGCTGGTGCTGAGGAATGGACAGTCAACAACATTTGAGTGCCAAATAACAGGCACTCCTGAAATCAGAGTGTCTTGGTATCTGGATGGGAATGAAATAACAGCCATTAAGAAACATGGCATTTCCTTTATTGATGGTTTAGCCACTTTCCAAATTTCTGGTGCCAGGATAGAAAATAGTGGGACTTACGTCTGTGAAGCCCGAAATGACGCAGGCACAGCAAGCTGCAGCATTGAACTAAAAGTAAAAGGTTCGTTGTTGGAATCTATTTTCCATTTTGGCTGCGCTGTTTGATAGGCCTGGAATCTTCCCTTGAGTAAGCTACTTTCTGTCTTCCTTTTGAATCTTTAGAACCTCCCACCTTTATCAGGGAGCTGAAGCCCGTGGAGGTAGTGAAAGATAGTGACGTGGAGCTGGAGTGTGAAGTTACAGGAACACCTCCTTTTGAAGTCACTTGGCTGAAGAATAACAAGGAAATTAGAAGCAGCAAAAAATATACACTGACTGGCCGAGTGTCAGTGTTTAACCTCCATATATCCAAGTGTGACCCGTCGGACACTGGGGAATACCAGTGCATTATATCCAATGAAGGCGGCAGCTGCTCTTGCAGTACTAGAGTGGCTCTAAAAGGTCAGCAGGCTACCTAATAAACATTCCATCATGCTCTTTCGTTTTATGATTATAAGTAGGAGTTAAAATATATCTCTTCTTTTCACACTATCTCATTTAATCACAGAACCACCATCGTTCATTAAGAAGATAGAAAATACCACGACTGTTTTGAAAAGTGCTGCCACCTTTCAGAGTACCGTGGCAGGCTCTCCCCCCATTTCTATAACCTGGCTAAAGGACGATCAGATTCTTGATGAAGATGATAATGTTCATATCTCATTTGTGAACAATGTGGCCACACTGCAAATCAGAAGTGTGGATAATGGACACAGTGGGAGATATACGTGCCAAGCCAAGAATGAGTCAGGAGTTGAGAGGTGTTACGCTTTCCTCTTAGTTCAAGGTTTGTAAGCCGTTCCCTTTCAAAATCTGTCTATGGAGACAATTTCATAAGCGCACCTTATATCTAGTGGAATTATCAACATAACTCATCCACATTCTTATTCCTGCTACAGAACCTGCTCAAATCATAGAAAAAGCTAAATCAGTTGATGTTACTGAGAAAGACCCAGTGACCTTGGAATGCGTTGTGGCTGGAACACCAGAACTCAAAGTGAAATGGCTTAAAGATGGGAAACAAATTGTACCCAGCAGATATTTTTCTATGAGTTTTGAAAATAATGTGGCCAGCTTCAGGATTCAGTCAGTAATGAAGCAAGACAGTGGTCAGTATACTTTCAAGGTGGAAAATGACTTTGGAAGCAGTAGCTGTGATGCCTACCTGAGAGTGCTAGGTTTGTATCTTTGCCCCAGTCAACTTTCCTAATTTGTATTATGGCCTTTGTAAACA
This sequence comes from Lemur catta, assembly GCF_020740605.2. Classification (NCBI taxonomy): domain Eukaryota; kingdom Metazoa; phylum Chordata; class Mammalia; order Primates; family Lemuridae; genus Lemur; species Lemur catta. The sequence continues at coordinate 48,622,342 of NC_059135.1, forward strand.
CATAACCACAGATTAATGGGCGTGTTTTGCTGTTTGCGTTGGACAGATGAAAATATTCCTCCATCATTCACCAAAAAATTAACCAAAATGGATAAAGTTCTGGGCTCTTCTATTCATATGGAGTGCAAGGTTTCTGGCTCACTTCCTATTAGTGCTCAGTGGTTTAAGGATGGAAAAGAAATATCTACAAGTGCAAAATACAGACTTGTATGTCACGAGAACACGGTGTCACTGGAAGTTAATAACCTGGAATTAGAAGATACTGCAAATTACACATGCAAAGTGTCAAATGTAGCAGGAGATGACGCATGCAGTGGCATCTTAACTGTAAAAGGTCAGAATTTCTTACCTCTTCTTGATTCTTCTTTGTGAATGCTTTAAAACTGTATCACTCTTACCCTTGTAACCTTTAGAGCTAAAATCTAAATGATTCTGTTTCTTTAGACACATGTCCACTGACTTCAAGAAATATTCAGCCATTACTTCTTTTCAGGAGTGTTTTCTTATATGTCCATTCAACTGTCAAAATAAATCAACACAAGGAATTTAATTAAATATATCTTTCTTAAAACCTATAGAACCACCAAGCTTCCTAGTGAAACCTGAGCGACAACAAGCCATACCTGATTCTACGGTGGAATTTAAGGCAGTACTAAAAGGAACACCACCATTTAAAATAAAATGGTTCAAGGATGATGTGGAACTGGCCTCTGGACCTAAATGTTTCATTGGCTTGGAAGGGTCAACTAGCTTCTTAAATCTCTACTCAGTGGATGCTTCCAAGACTGGACAGTATACTTGCCAAGTTACCAATGATGTTGGTAGTGACTCTTGTACTACAACGTTGCTTGTGACAGGTGTGCAAGTTTGATTGTTTTCTGTTTCTGTCTGACCCATGGCTCTGGTTCTTTCTCTACTCTGTTACAGTGTAACTAGCTAACCAAGAGAGTACCATTCTTTCTAACACAGTAGACTGTAGTTGCCAGACATGGCTCCTGTTCTTCTCTTTCCTACATACCAACTAATTTAACTTCCATTATTCATTTCTGTTCCTTCATAATCTCCTCTTTCCTCACTCTCTAGAACCACCAAAGTTTGTAAAGAAATTAGAAGCATCCAAAATTGTGAAAGCAGGTGACTCTTCACGACTTGAATGCAAGATAACCGGATCCCCAGAAATCAGAGTGGTGTGGTACAGAAATGAACATGAACTTCCAGCCAGTGATAAATACAGAATGACTTTCATTGACTCGGTGGCTGTCATACAGATGAACAATCTCGGTACCGAGGACAGTGGAGATTTCATTTGTGAGGCTCAGAATCCTGCTGGCAGCACAAGCTGCAGTACCAAGGTTATAGTAAAAGGTAGAAATCTTGTTCTTATGTTCCTCATTAAGTGAAACCCACCTTCCGCTCTACTAGGTATCACAGCTCTTTATTCTTTTACCGTCATTTTAGTTTCCATTTGAGATCATAGAATATTTTCCCAAGCTAATATTATTTCCCCTTTTAGATATTTTTTTTTCTTAAGTTTTGCTTACATGTAGCTAGTCGTTCTGGAATATTTTTGTTGTTATTCCAATAATTCTAATCACCTCAACACACTGGCCAGACATCAAATGTGATGTTTCAAAAATTCACCAAAAAGAAAAAAATGAAATATGCATTTTTAAATTAATCTTTTGCCTTGACTCAACTTACAAATATATTATCTTCCTCCCTATAATCTATATCATTAATAACAAGGAATATTTACTACATATATGCAAGGTATAAGCAATATAAGTTTTAACTTTACATTCAGAACAGTACCATTATATTTTCTTCTCTCTCTCAAGAATCAGTTCCCATCTTTTAAATATTATATGACTATACCCTGATACAACTAGTATGTATATTTTCTACTGCCATTTTCCAATATTTTGTGTCACAAAGCCCAAGTTTGTCATGTTCTGAGGCAATTATTGCAATAACCATTTGTTGAAAGATTTAGATCACAGATGTTGTGACAAATTCCAAGTGTCTCAGTTTTAGAGCAAACACACACATAAAAATTTCATCCCTGAAGTCAGAATTCCATACTTCATGCAATTCATATTTATTAATATACATACTTGTTTTTGTAATTTTTGTATCAATCAAAGATAAATGAGTAGGGCAGAGTAGACAGACTGTTGAACTGCTTAATCATGACATCTAGGATCTATCTGGGTTCCCTACCCATATAGCTGATTATCTTGCAAAGTTTCATGGCCTCTCTGAAGGCCATGTCACTATTCCTTGATAGTGACAGTGCTGGACAGTTCTTACCATTATAATATCTTAAACCTTCCCTCCAACTTAAAAACAAAGAAATAAAAACCTTTCATTCTATAAAATTAAATAGCCCAATTCATGAGAAAATAGCTCAATTCATGAGAAATTCTTATCTTTTGACAGAACCACCTGTTTTTACCAGCTATCCTCCTGTAGTAGAAACCCTTAAAAATGCTGAAGTTAGTCTTGAATGTGAACTTTCGGGAACACCACCATTTGAGGTGGTGTGGTACAAAGACAAGCGGCAACTCCGAAGCAGCAAGAAATACAAGATTGCATCGAAAAACTTCCATGCGAGTATTCACATTCTCAATGTTGAAACTTCCGACATTGGTGAATACCACTGCAAAGCGCAGAATGAAGTGGGAAGTGATACTTGCATTTGTACTGTAAAATTAAAAGGTAAGCATGTTTCCTGCACCTGGCAGAAATGCCAGGAATTTGCAAAATGCTAATTTTTTTCTCTCTTCTATTATCTGGACAATCTTTTCAAAAATCTCCATCTATCTTCTCCTGTTCAGAACCACCAAGATTTGTCTCCAAACTGAACAGCCTCACCGTTGTAGCTGGGGAGCCTGCTGAGTTACAAGCATCCATAGAAGGCGCCCAGCCTATTTTTGTCCAGTGGCTTAAAGAGAAGGAAGAAGTGATAAGAGAAAGTGAAAACATCAGAATTACATTTGTGGAAAATGTTGCAACTCTGCAGTTTGCAAAAGCAGAACCAGCTAATGCTGGAAAGTATATCTGCCAAATCAAGAATGATGGTGGAATGAGGGAGAACATGGCCACACTGACCGTCTTAGGTTGGTACAATAGTCCCCTAACAGAAACTGGTGCCAAATGCTGGAACAAGTTACTAAGACTGGCAGGCTCTCTTTTTCTAAATTTCTTCTAGAACTTTATTTATCCTCACCTATTTGGAATGTTTAGGGGAAAGCCCTAAATGATCTTTCTTTTCTGTTTCTATGATTCTAACAAAAACGTGCCATCTATTTTATTGTTTACTTACTACTTTTCTTGATGGAGTAGCAGATATAATTGTGACCATCTTTTATTTAAGCATGAAAGAATTGGGGGCCTGACGTGTGTTACAAGGAAATTTTGTTTCCAAAGTCTAGTTGTTAAAGCTGACAAAAACACCAAAGGTCAACATTTGATAGGAAAGACTTGCACTTCTATCTTTGGATATATTAAATTTCAATTTAGAGATTTTTTTGGATAGCAACTTTCAAAAAGTTGTCTTTAGTACCTTAAAGTAGAGAAAAAATACCAAATAATTCACAATAACATGAAGAGGGTCTCTTTGCTCTAAAGAGGGTCAAGTGCAAATCAACACATACTGTCTAATATATGTTGTCTGAATTGGTTTGAAGTTGACTAGCACATGAGTGTACATTTCTTAATAAATGCTATAATTTTATGACTGCTTGTAACCATTGAATCACGTTTTAAAGTGGAGAGCCCTAACATAACCACCTCATTGGGAGAAACATTTTTAGTGCATTTGATAGTAGAGACATAGTAAAGGTCTCAGACTTTGACAGATGGATATCATGTTTTATTTCAGAGCCTGCAGTCATTGTCGAGAAGGCAGGACCGATGACAGTGACAGTAGGAGAAACATGCACTTTGGAGTGTAAGGTGGCTGGCACTCCAGAACTCGCAGTTGAATGGTACAAAGATGGAAAGCTGTTGACCAGCAGCCAAAAACACAAGTTTAGCTTCTACAACAAAATCTCTTCCTTAAAGATTCTCTCTGTCGACAGTCAAGATGCAGGCACATACACTTTCCAGGTTCAAAATAATGTTGGAAAAAGCAGCTGCACAGCTGTGGTTGAAGTTTCAGGTTAGTTCTGTTATTTCCTCTGGTTGCTTATGCACGTTCCTTTTACAAATTTCCTTCTTTCAAGTCTCTTCTATTCTTTCAAATCATGATGAGTCTCTTGCCTTTCCTCATACAGACCGAATGGTTCCTCCCTCTTTCACACGAAGACTGAAAAACACTGGTGGGGTGCTAGGTGCCTCTTGCATCTTGGAGTGCAAAGTAGCTGGATCATCACCTATCTCTGTTGCCTGGTTTCATGAGAAAACCAAGATTGTCAGTGGAGCAAAGTACCAAACCATGTTTTCAGATAATGTCTGCACATTGCAGTTGAATTCTCTGGATTCATCGGACATGGGAAACTACACATGCGTGGCTGCTAATGTTGCTGGGTCTGATGAATGTCGTGCAGTATTAACTGTGCAAGGTCAGTGTTAGACATTCCTCTCTGGGTACACATCCAGGTTGACACACATGCAAAGTGCTCTTTCTTTTGATCCAAAATTACAACTAAATTTAAAGCTTACAGGATATTTTCATTGTCCTCCATGTCTATGTAGAACCACCCTCTTTTGTGAAAGAACCTGAGCCTCTGGAAGTACTACCAGGCAAGAATGTAACCTTCACAAGTGTTATTAGAGGAACGCCTCCATTCAAGGTTGGCTGGTTCAGAGGTGCCAGAGAACTGGTGAAAGGAGACCGGTGCAACATCTATTTTGAAGACACTGTGGCAGAACTGGAATTATTTAATATTGACATATCTCAGAGTGGGGAATATACTTGTGTGGTCTCTAATGATGCTGGCCAAACATCCTGCACTACTCGTCTCTTTGTGAAAGGTTTGCTCAAGTGCATTCACTCTTCTGATTTTCTGTATACCGACATCTTTGTGTCTCTATTGTACTTAATTGCTGTGCTTTGTCACTTATCAGAACCAGCTGCATTTGTGAAGAAATTAAGTGATCACGCTGTAGAACCAGGGAAGTCCATAATTCTGGAAAGCACCTACACTGGAACACTTCCAATTTCAGTCACCTGGAAAAAGGATGGTTTTAACATCACTCCATCTGAAAAATGTAACATAGTCACAACAGAGAAAACTTGCATCCTGGAAATTCTGAACAGCACAAAAGGAGATGCAGGACAGTATTCCTGTGAGATTGAAAATGAGGCAGGAAGGGATGTTTGCGAAGCCCTGGTATCTACATTAGGTGTGTTGTCTTAGTCTCTCCTAGATGATTTGCGTTCATCTAACACATAGCATAGTTTTTTTGGTTTTCTTTGATTTTCTTGAATTCCAGTTGCTGATTGTGAGCCTTTCTTCCTTAGAACCACCTTATTTTGTTACGGAACTGGAACCTCTGGAGGCATCAGTTGGAGATTCGGTTTCTTTACAATGCCAAGTTGCTGGGACACCAGAAATTACAGTGTCTTGGTACAAAGGAGACACCAAATTACGGTCAACTCCTGAATACAGGACCTACTTTACAAACAATGTGGCCACACTTGTTTTTAATAAAGTGAATATCAGTGACAGTGGAGAATACATATGCAAAGCAGAAAATAGTATAGGCACTGCTTCTTCTAAGACTGTCTTCAGAATTCAAGGTGATGATCTTTTATAAATTAAAATATTTCTTTTTTCCGTATCTTAACTCTTTTATCTTCATGGGCTAATTTTCATTTCATCTCCTAATGCGTCCAGTATTACTTGTCTTCCTACAGAGCGCCAACTCCCGCCTTCCTTTGCAAGACAATTAAAGGACATAGAACAAACCGTTGGGTTACCAGTTACACTCACTTGTCGACTAAATGGCTCTGCACCCATCCAAGTGTGCTGGTATAGAGATGGAGTACTTTTAAGAGATGATGAAAATCTACAGACATCATTTGTAGATAACGTGGCAACTTTAAAAATTTTGCAGACTGACTTGAGTCACTCTGGCCAATACTCTTGCTCAGCTTCCAACCCACTTGGAACAGCATCTTCTAGTGCTAGATTCACAGCAAGAGGTTTGTTCACATGTCAATCTTTCTCTTTGCAAACCATGACTTCTTATTTCATTGTCAAAGTAGAAATGGCCAATGGAAAAAAAGCAAAATAATACACATTGCCTTTTCTTCTCATCTTCCAGAACCTAAGAAGTCTCCCTTCTTTGACATCAAGCCTGTATCTATAGATGTTATTGCTGGAGAAAGTGCTGATTTTGAGTGTCATGTTACTGGTGCTCAACCAATGAGAATCACTTGGTCAAAAGATAACAAGGAGATCCGTCCTGGGGGAAACTATACAATCACATGTGTGGGAAACACTCCTCATTTGCGAATTCTTAAAGTAGGCAAAGGAGACTCTGGCCAATATACTTGCCAAGCAACAAATGATGTTGGCAAAGACATGTGCTCAGCTCAACTCAGTGTAAAAGGTATTGTTACATGGAATTTACCAATATTTATTCTTTAACTCTTTTGCATAATTGTCTTACAAACATTTCCTTAATTTTTAAATGTTTGAGATAAACTAACTGGATTCTGTTAGAATTTGTGTATTAGTGTTGGAGGCAACATTAATCAAAGTTCTGTTTTCTCTTTGTATTGTTCTTTACTTTGGTGTATCTCTAAGCATATTCCTTTCAGAGAGTACAAAGAATACTGTTTAATTGATTTTACCACGAAATTCTCAGAAAGTAGATTCTTAATAATAAACCAGTTTAAATATGAACTTATGAGATCTTCAGCTGGAAATATAAGCTATTTTAACATGTAAATATCCCTCACTGAGCTTTCCCTTTGGTTTACTAGAACCTCCAAAGTTTGTTAAGAAATTAGAAGCTTCAAAAATTGCAAAGCAGGGAGAATCCATTCAACTGGAATGTAAAATAAGTGGTTCCCCAGAAATCAAAGTTTCGTGGTTCCGAAATGACAGTGAACTTCATGAAAGCTGGAAATACAACATGTCATTCATTAATTCCGTGGCATTGCTTACCATCAATGAAGCCAGTGCCGAGGACAGTGGGGACTACATCTGTGAAGCTCACAATGGTGTTGGTGACGCCAGCTGCAGCACAGCACTGACAGTTAAAGGTTAGACACATGAAACTTCTTGCTTTCTGCCTTCTCCTCTGATTTGGATTCTTTCTCAAAAGTGCTATGAGCTCCAAAATAAAAAAAGCCAGTTAAGGTTATTTGCTTGCAATTCTTAAACTAGTTTTTATGACATGTCATTTCTTGTGTTGTCATATGGTCACACCAATCATTAATGCTGTTAGATTTTTATGTGAGCAAATTTTCTCATTGTTTATCTTCTTTTTTTTTTCTGGTAGCACCTCCTGTTTTCATCCAGAAGCCTCCTCCTTTAGGAGCCCTTAAAGGTTCTGATGTGATTCTCCAATGTGAAATTTCGGGAACGCCCCCATTTGAAGTAGTGTGGGTTAAAGATCGAAAGCAAGTTCGAAGCAGCAAGAAATTTAAAATCACTTCGAAAAATTTTGATACAAGTCTTCATATCCTTAATCTTGAGGCCTCCGATGTCGGGGAATATCACTGCAAAGCTACTAACGAGGTGGGAAGTGACACGTGTGTTTGCACTGTCAAGTTCAAAGGTTTGTATACATGGGCACAAAAATGTATGCCTCCTCATTCCATCTCTTCTTGCTTGACTAATAATTTGTGTGTCTGTGATTCTCACCTTTTTTCCTCTAAACCACAAATTTCTTTCATTAGAACCTCCACGATTCGTGAAAAAGCTAAGTGACACCTCAACCCTCATTGGGGATGCTGTTGAGTTGCGGGCTGTAGTGGAAGGCTTCCAGCCGATTTCTGTTGTCTGGCTGAAAGATAAAGGCGATGTTATCAGAGAGAGTGAAAACATTAAGATTTCATTCATTGATAACATTGCAACTCTACAACTCAGGAGTCCAGAAGCATCTAATTCTGGAAAATATGTGTGCCAAATCAAAAACGATGCCGGAATGAGAGAATGTTCAGCAGTCTTGACTGTACTAGGTTAGTAGCGAAGTACATATAGTCTGAGAAAAAAATCAACTTAATCAATCCATGATTATTTTCTTGTATTATTTTCAAATATTACTCTGATCCAATGATACAGTGATTGCAGTCTGAGTTTGAACAGTGACTTTGTTTTCAATGCAAAATTCTTCTTCTTTTAGAACCAGCCAGAATCATAGAGAAGCCTGAACCCATGACTGTCACTACTGGAAATCCTTTTGCATTAGAGTGTGTAGTGGCCGGAACACCAGAACTTTCAGCCAAGTGGTTCAAAGATGGAAAAGAATTGTCTGCAGACAGAAAACATCACATTACATTCATCAATAAAGTGGCTTCCCTTAAAATCCCCTCTGCAGAAATGAGTGACAAGGGGTTATATAGCTTTGAAGTGAAAAACAGTGTTGGCAAAAGTAACTGCACTGTATCTGTCCATGTTTCGGGTGAGTAGAATGAGGTCTTTACAAATCTAGTTTCTCTTGGGGGAAAAAGATAAAGCTTCTCTTTAAACGGAACACTACCCTTCTCTATGTAGATCGCATCGTGCCTCCTTCCTTCATCCGCAAGCTGAAAGACGTGAACACCATCGTGGGGGGCTCGGTTGTTTTGGAGTGCCGAGTCGCTGGCTCGGCCCCGATTTCAGTTGGCTGGTTTCTGGATGGAAATGAGATCGTTAGTGGGCCCAAATGTCAGTCCAGCTTTTCTGAAAACGTCTGTACTTTGAATCTGAGCTTATTGGAGCCCTCTGACACGGGCACATACACCTGTGTGGCTGCCAACGTGGCTGGTTCCGAGGAATGTTCGGCGGTTCTGACTGTCCAAGGTCAGTGTGCAAGGATACTGCAGCTGCTTCTTCTAAGCCGACGTAATGCCTGCCTTGCCTGGAGTTTCTTTATTTTTAGTCTTAGTTTCCTTTCTCTTAGGTAGCAGAAGCAATTCTCACTTGCATTTCTTTTCTCCCTTAATCTCCCCTTCCCATCGGGATATCTAGAACCACCATCTTTTGAACAAATCCCTGGTTCTGCGGAAGTTTTGCCTGGAACGAGCCTCACATTCACCAGTGTCATCAGTGGCAGTCCCCCTTTCACGGTCAAATGGTTTAAAGGCAGCAGGGAATTGGTTCCTGGAGAGTCATGCAACATCTCTCTGGAAGACTTTGTCACAGAACTGGAGTTGTATGAGGTGCAGCCGTCAGAAAGTGGAGACTATTCTTGCCTCGTTACTAATGAGGCTGGCAGTGCTTCCTGTACCACACATCTTTTTGTGAAAGGTTTGCTCTTTTCTCCAATGCATGCACCTTTTAAAAATTTTTCTTAGTCTTCACTTGAAGATATGAATTGTACCCTCCTGTGTTCTCCTTATAGAACCAGCCACCTTTGTGAAAAGATTGGCTGATTTCAATGTTGAGACAGGAAGCCCCATAGTTCTTGAGGCCACGTATACGGGCACACCTCCAATCTCAGTGAGCTGGATGAAGAATGAGTATCCTCTTTCACAGTCTCAGAACTGCAGCATTACAATGACAGAAAAATCTACGATACTGGAAATTCTCGAGAGCACAGTAGAGGATTATGCACAATACAGTTGCCTGATAGAAAATGAGGCTGGTCAAGATATCTGTGAAGCTGTGGTTTATGTCTTAGGTGTGTTGTCTTTTTATTGCTCTCTTTTCTTTCTTTTAAGACCAATCTTTTAGTTAGCAAGACTGATTGATTGATCACCACCCTTTGTACCTTAGAACCACCTTACTTTATTGAACCTCTGGAACATGTGGAAGCAGCCATTGGAGAACCTACAACTTTACAGTGTAAAGTGGATGGAACCCCAGAAATTAGAATTTCTTGGTATAAAGAACACACAAAGCTACGATCAGCTCCTGCATATAAAATGCAATTCAAAAATAATGTTGCCTCCTTAGTAATCAACAAAGTGGACCATAGCGATGTGGGAGAGTACACGTGCAAAGCAGAAAACAGCGTGGGGGCAGTCGCTTCTTCAGCTGTGCTTGTTATCAAAGGTGATGATGGTTTGGTTTAACAAGTCTTGCTGTGTTGACAGATTCATTTTCTTAAAAACTTCAATATTGTAATGGATTGAAATATGTTGTGGATGTTTTCTCTCTTGTAAATAAGGATTATCTGTAACTTCTTTGCAGAGCGCAAACTTCCACCTTCCTTTGCAAGAAAATTGAAAGACGTTCACGAGACTCTTGGCTTCCCAGTTGCCTTTGAATGTCGTATCAATGGCTCAGAACCTCTTCAAGTGTCTTGGTACAAGGATGGGGTACTTTTGAAAGACGATTCTAATTTACAAACATCTTTTGTTCATAATGTAGCAACTCTTCAGATTTTGCAAACTGACCAGAGTCATGTTGGTCAGTACAATTGTTCAGCTTCTAATCCTCTTGGGACTGCTTCATCCAGTGCCAAGCTCATTCTCTCAGGTGGGTAGGACATCACACCACCCTCTTCGTTATAAAGGAGCTTCTCTGCTCCCAGCTGCCAAAGGGCTAATGCCATTTGGTTTCTGCTCGATGTCTGGGAGCATGGAAACCAAAATCACCATGTTGGTCTTCGTTCTTTTCAGAGCATGAAGTGCCTCCTTTCTTTGATCTAAAGCCTGTATCAGTAGATGTTGCTCTTGGAGAAAGTGGTTCTTTTAAATGTCATGTAACTGGGACCGCACCAATCAAAATCACTTGGGCCAAAGATAACAGAGAAATTCGCCCTGGAGGCAACTACAAGATGACTTTGGTAGAGAATACTGCCACTCTGACAGTTCTCAAAGTAGCCAAAGGCGATGCCGGGCAGTACACATGCTATGCGAGCAACGTCGCTGGAAAAGACTCTTGTTCTGCTCAGCTGGGTGTACAAGGTACTTGTTAGAGAGAAGTAACAAGATCTCTTTTACATTTTCAATACCTTAGAATATAGGGGGGTGGTGCGCTTGAGAGCTATGTTTAGGATCATGATCGAGTGATTAGAAATGATAAAGTGGATTAAGGACCTTCCAAATGGGACCAGTTTAAAACATTTTTATTGAAAAAAAAAAACTGGGAAAATATGGACTGACAGTCCATTTTCAAAGATGAAAAATAGATACCAGGGAGAGAGAGTGAACAAAAATTTTCATAGAATTGCAAGAAAATCCTAGTTTGAAAGAAGTTAACAGGCCAGGCGTAGTGGCTCATGTATGTAATCCTAGCACTCTGGGAGGTTGAGGCAGGAGAATCGATTGAGGTCAGGAGTTCAAGACCAGCCTGAGCCAGAGTGAGACCCTATCTCTACTAAAAAAATTAGAAAAAATTAGCCTGGTGTGGTGACACACGTCTGTAGTCCCAGCTACTCGGGAGGCTGAGGCAGGAGGGTTGCTTCAGCCCACGAATTTGAGGTTATTGTGAGCTATGATAATGCCACTGCACTCTAGCCAGGACGACAGAGGGAGACAAGGTCTCAAAAAAAAAAAAAGAAAAGAAAAGAAAGAAAGAAAGAAAAGGAAAGGAAAGGAAAGAAGAAAAAAGAAAGAAAAGGGAAAGAAAGAAGTTATCATAGGACAAAAAAAGAAAGTTCTCTCACATGATTTCTTTTCCATAATACTTAGTAAATGAATGGATTTTTGTCCCTCTAAGATATAGCAGAGCCCCAAACTATGAAGAATTCAGATGAGAATTATATGGTCAACTTCTTTTCCTCCCCTAACTCCACTTAAATAATAGTGGAAGATGGGGCTGGGGACTAAGGACATTAACATCTGATATTATGGAATGCAATCATGTGTTTACACCACATGTTTATGGCTGCTATTGTCAGAAATTAAATACTTAACTTAATGGACTGCTGGTCTAACCCAGTAGAGCATTTTTAAGGGTTTTTGTGGTGGTAGTTTATAAATATCTTGAAATTAAAATACAATGAGATTTAGCAGTCCATTTGCTTTATGACATATAGCTAATCATTTTTACTTCCCTAAGCCTGAATTTTTTGCTTCAGTTAATGAATGAAAGCATTGCTCTCACCCACTTCAAAGGAAAAGTATGAAAATTGAAGAAATATCTATTTAAGGCCTATAAGAAAAAATGGCACTTTTTAAAAATATTAAGATATGTGACCCCTTTCACTATTCTGGCACTTCATGCTACAAAACTAATATATTTACAGCCTTAGGAAATGGTGCTCCTCTGGTTCACACACAGGAGAGTAATCAAGCTCTCTCATTCCCGGAGAACCTCAGAGGGCTTCCACCAACAGATACATGCCCTTGTCTCTGACCTGCACTAGAGAAGTGATTCTTTTGCTGGGAAGAGGATTGTACAATAGAAAGTAATGTCTCCCCCCATCCCTGTCCTTTAGTAATAATTCTTGATGTGGGTGTTTACAAGAATAAATGTATTTTATTTTAGGAATTTTCTAGATAGATTTCACTTAACTGTTCTCCCTTGAACTGCATCAAATGAATTTGTTCTCAGGAGCTAAAGACCTCTCTGGCAGAGATTCCTTTTCTCACTTCATCTTGAATTATACACATCTTTGCTGTCCCTTACTCTGTGTGTTTCCTCTTGGTTTCATAGAACCACCCAGGTTCATTAAGAAGCTAGAACCTTCAAGAATTGTGAAACAGGATGACTACACAAGATATGAATGCAAAATAGGAGGGTCTCCAGAAATCAAAGTTTTATGGTACAGAGATGAGACTGAAATTCAAGAGAGCAACAAATTCAGAATGTCGTTCATTGACGGGGTGGCGGTGCTGGAAATGCACAACCTCAGTGTTGAAGACAGTGGAGACTACACGTGTGAGGCCCACAACGCGGCAGGCAGCGCAAGCAGCAGCACTTCCTTGAAAGTCAAAGGTCAGATCTTGCTCTACCTTTGCGCTTTTCACATTAGCTTCCTCCCTAGTGGTCCTCTTAATTCCCTGTTTGACTCTCCATCGATGTTTTAAAATTGACAAAGGACACAATAAAAAAGTGAAAGTGATGGTTTTGCTCTATCTGTTGGAATGGAAATATGATTCTTACTTTTAACTATATATTTACAGACTACATCCGAATTTTCCTTGTTTTCAATTCTAGAACCACCCACTTTCCGCAGAAAGCCTCATCCTGTCGAGACACTGAAAGGAGCTGATGTTCACCTTGAATGTGAGCTTCGGGGCACTCCCCCATTTCAGGTGTCTTGGCATAAAGACAAGAGAGAACTTAGAAGTGGCAGGAAGTACAAGATAATGTCTGAGAATTTCCTTACGAGTATCCACATCCTGAATGTCGATGTCGCAGACATTGGGGAATATCAGTGCAAAGCCACAAACGACGTGGGGAGCGACACTTGTGTTGGTTCTATCACCCTGAAAGGTTAGATTGGCTGCATTTTCCTCTGCTCATTATTTCCTTTCTAATTTTAACACTCTGTTCATCCCTTAGCTACAGCCCCATATTTTCTCGCCTGCAGTCTATTTTACTTTTCCCTTTTTTCCCTTTCCAAATCCTTTTATGTTTGGTCCACTTCCGTTTTCTAAATCCTCCTAAATATCCCTTTAGATAATTTTGCCAATAGTTTTGATTGGATTTAGAAAGCTGGAAAAAAATAAGATAGTCAACTTTTTCTACTTGATACAAACTCTAATGCATCCCTGTTCACACCTACTCAAAATGCCTCTTAAACGGAAATAACACATTATCACTGGTTTGATTCCTAGCATTCAGGATTTCAGGGAAATACTCTCAGTCCCACATATTTTAAAACCTGATTTTCCTTTTTTCATCAGCACCACCAAGCTTTGTGAAGAAGCTCAGTGACATTTCGACTGTTGTTGGTGAAGAAGTTAAGCTGCAGGCCACTGTGGAAGGCGCTGAGCCCATTTCTGTGGCGTGGTTCAAAGACAGGGGGGAAATCGTTAGAGAAAGTGACAACATATGGATTTCTTATTCAGGAAACATTGCAACCCTACAGTTTTCAAGAGCAGAACCAGCCAATGCTGGAAAATACACGTGTCAGATCAAAAACGATGCTGGGATGCAAGAGTGCTTCGCCACAGTATCCATTCTCGGTTAGTACACGGAAGATGTTATCATGAATGCAAGGCACACATTTACAAGGATATGTGTTTTCTTTAGCTTTTCAATTTTGATTTTAAAATGTGGACGGCATTTATATATCATTGCAGAGCCTGCAAAAATTGTAGAAAAGCCAGAATCAATAAAAGTTACCACGGGAGATACCTGTACCTTGGAGTGTATCGTGGCTGGCACCCCTGAACTCAGCACTAAGTGGTTTAAGGATGGAAAAGAGCTGACAACTGACAGCAAATACAAAATAACCTTCTTCAACAAAGTATCTGGCCTTAAGATCATCAATGTGGCACCCAGTGACAGTGGAGTATACGGTTTTGAGGTGCAAAACCCTGTTGGCAAAGACAGCTGCACAGCTTCAGTGCAGGTTTCAGGTTGGTTGGTTTTATTGGGCTTTTCTTTCATCACTAGAATCCTGTAGTTCCTGATTTTCATATATGTATGTGGGAAGCTCCATCTTCTGCAGCATAACACAGGTCTGATAGCCTCTGAATTAGCAAATCCAGAGGCAACATACCTATAGAGTCAGAAGAAAACCATGTTCAAAAGTTATATCCCTAGACTGGGCATGGTGGCTCACGCCTGTAATCCTAGCACTCTGGGAGGCTGAGGCGGGTGGATCGCTCGAGGTCAGGAGTTCGAGACCAGCCTGAGCAAGAGCGAGACTCCATCTCTACTAAAAATAGAAAGAAATTATCTGGCCAACTAAAATATATATATAGAAAAAATTAGCCGGGCATGGTGGCGCATGCCTGTAGTCCCAGCTACTCGGGAGGCTGAGGCAGGAGGATTGCTTGAGCCCAGGAGTTTGAGGTTGCTGTGAGCTAGGCTGATGCCACAGCACTCACTTTAGCCAGGGCAACAAAGTGAGACTCTGTCTCAAAAAAAAAAAAGTTATATCCCTTTCTTTTGGAAGAATTTCCAAAAGAGTGGTAGGAGTAAAATGTAGTCCCTGGATAAGGTTAAAGTGGTCTTTTACTATCATTTATGCTGCAGTAATTCACCATATAATGATTTATAGCAAAGAAAGACCAAAATCCCTAGCAAGTTAACTATCACATCCTGCCCACTCACTGATCCTCCAGGCTTTTGATTGTGTGAACCCATCGAGGATTCTTTCACACCCTCACAAAAGAGCCAGATGGATCTAGGTATATTCCACCAAAGAGACAATTCTTTCTTCAAGTCATTTT
This sequence comes from Lemur catta, assembly GCF_020740605.2. NCBI lineage: Eukaryota > Metazoa > Chordata > Mammalia > Primates > Lemuridae > Lemur > Lemur catta. Next base: position 48,637,742 of record NC_059135.1, read on the forward strand.
GTAACTGTTGTCCCTGGTTTGTTTGCTTTTTTGGCATATTCAGACCGAATTGTTCCTCCTTCATTCACAAGAAAACTGAAAGAAACTAACGGTCTGTCTGGTTCCTCGGTGGTAATGGAGTGCAAAGTTTATGGATCACCTCCCATCTCTGTGTCCTGGTTCCACGAAGGAAATGAGATCAGCGCTGGAAGGAAATACCAGACCACCCTGACAGATAACACTTGTGCTTTAACTGTGAACATGCTAGAAGAATCAGACACCGGTGACTACACATGTATAGCTACTAATGTGGCTGGTTCTGATAGATGTAGTGCTCCTTTGATTGTGAGAGGTCAGTTTAAAAAACAGTAAAGTAAAATTGCATTTCATAATTTATTAAGCATTTTTATCATCACAATTCACAAATATTAAACATCTTCTGGTATGTGTTTTTGTGTTTAGAACCACCATCATTTGTTCAGAAACCTGATCCCATGGATGTTCTCACTGGGACCAATGTCACTTTCACAAGCATCATAAAAGGAACACCTCCTTTCAGTGTTAGCTGGTTCAAGGGTAGCAGTGAACTAGTACCAGGGGACAGATGTAATGTATCTTTGGAGGATACAGTTGCTGAACTGGAGTTGTTTGATGTGAATACATCACAAAGTGGAGAATATACTTGCATAGTTAGCAATGAAGCTGGCAAGGCTTCTTGTACAACACATCTCTACGTAAAAGGTTTGTTTGACTGCTATCCCATGCTTACACTATTAACATTAGTACAGTAATCAGTTGTGTCTATGTCTGTGTGTATACCTGTTTGATTTCATATTTTAAATTTGTTTACTCCAGCCCCAGCCAAATTTGTGAAGAGGCTGAATGATTACAGCATAGAAAAAGGAAAACCCTTGATCCTAGAAGGGACATTCACTGGAACTCCTCCCATTTCGGTTACATGGAAGAAAAATGGCATAAATGTATCTCCCTCTCAGAGGTGTAATATAACTACAACTGAAAAATCAGCAATCCTGGAAATTCCAAGTAGCACAATAGAGGATGCTGGACAATACAACTGCTACATTGAAAATGCTTCTGGAAAAGATTCCTGTTCAGCACAAATATTGATCCTAGGTTTGTCATGATTGCACATTCATATCTTTGCATACAAACAGTGATTCTGGCTTGTCTCCTTCATGACTGATTCTCTCTTTTGGCTGCAGAACCACCATATTTTGTCAAGCAGTTGGAGCCTGTTAGGGTGACCGTTGGAGATTCTGCCTCTTTACAATGCCAAGTCGCTGGAACCCCTGAAATCGGGGTGTCCTGGTATAAAGGAGATACAAAATTAAGACCCACTGCTACCTACAAAATGCATTTCAGGAACAACGTTGCTACACTGGTTTTCACCCAGGTTGATATTAATGATAGTGGGGAATATATCTGCAGAGCTGAAAACAGTGTGGGAGAAGTTTCTTCATCAACTTTCCTTACTGTTCAAGGTGATTGCAATATTTTAAAAGTGAATGAATTTGTGTTTCTTTGGAACAAGATTTAAAATATATGGGGAGGGCTTTCTTTTTAGGAAAATCTTTCCAAATGCTAAATTTTCTGCTTAAGTCATTCCATCTACAGTTAGTGGCTTCTCCTTTTCCATAGCCTTTACAGAGAGAGATAAGATGACTCAATCTTCAGTTGGAAGGATCAGGCAATCATTTGCCTCTATAATTATATCTTTAAGAAAAATAAGTGACCATATATTTTTAAATTCCACCCCGTGAGTGTCTCATTCAAATGGCAAGAAGGCAGTCTTTAAAAGTAAGGGAATCTGCAGCTTGCTCAGAGACATGCCTTAAGCCAATCAATTTCTCTATTGGCTTATAGATTTTTTGCACCTGCTGTGCAGTAAGGATGGCCTCAGAGTGAAACTTTTGCTCCAAAAGTCTACATACCTTTCTTTGTCTCCAAGTTAATTCAAGAGATGTTAACAATTCCTGATTTTTTATAGAAATCCCACATATGCAGGATTATATATCTATATATGTGCCATATATATATATATATATATAACTGTGAGAAGAGTATTTAGTAAATTAAAAATGTCCAGAAGTGTTCATTACTTTTATCCTGTTCCTACAGAGCAAAAACTTCCACCATCATTTTCTCGACAACTGAGAGATATTCAAGAAACGGTTGGATTGCCAGTTGTTCTTGAATGTACCATAAATGGATCAGAACCTATCTCAGTGTCTTGGTATAAAGATGGCAAGCCATTGAAAGACAGCCCAAATGTACAAACATCATTTTTAGACAACGTAGCCACTCTCAATATTTTTAAGACTGACCGGAGCCTTGCGGGCCAGTATTCTTGCACAGCTACAAATCCTATAGGCTCTGCTTCTTCTAGTGCCAGGCTCATTCTCACAGGTTTGTGGATTCTCAAACTTCTACTTCTGTAATTAAACTTTTTAAGCAAATATGACATTAGGGAGAAACCATTACAATTTCTATAAACTGGGATGGTCCAGTATCACGCCTGCAACCTTGTCTTTCTGCTCTACTCTTAGAGGGGAGGAATCCCCCATTCTTTGACATCCCCCTTGCCCCGGTGGATGCTGTGGTGGGAGACAGTGCCGACTTTGAGTGCCACGTCATGGGAACACAACCAATAAAGGTCAGCTGGGCTAAAGACAACAGAGAGATACGAAGTGGCGGAAACTACCAGATTAGTTATCTGGAAAACAGCGCCCACCTGACAATCCTCAAAGTAGACAAAGGAGACTCTGGACAATATACCTGCTATGCTGTGAATGAAGTAGGAAAAGACTCTTGCACAGCTCAGCTTAATATAAAAGGTATCATTTATTTTGCATGTGATCCAACAAAGTATAATGATTTTATAGTATATCATAAGGGCGTAGTTTCTAGTATGATAAATGAAATGTAGGACATTTTTAAACAAATGATATGAAAATGTCTAAGAGGAAATAAATTTCTCTAGAGAACAAGTGATCTTTTTAATCTGTAGTTTTTTTAAACTTTATATATCATACATAATGCTAAGACTACCCCTTTCTTATTAGAAATTTCTGGTTCTGTAAATGGCCATAAATTATTCTTATCATCTATCCCGTAAGTCAGAGAACAATTGAGAATAAGCTTGTGGAAGGAGGCTTGAATGTTTAGGAACATACACTGATATGCTGTATTTAGTTGGTTAGCCTAGATTTTTAATTGAAACCATGACTTTTTTTCTTGAAAAGCCTCATATTAATATCCTGCTTCCAGATTCCATTTCATATATCCTTGCAATTTCTTACAGAGAGGCTAATCCCACCAAGTTTCACCAAAAAACTCTCAGAGACAGTGGAAGAAACAGAAGGAAATTCTTTCAAACTTGAGGGGCGTGTCGCTGGTTCCCAGCCTATAACTGTTGCTTGGTACAAAAATAACGTAGAGATACATCCAACTTCTAACTGTGAAATAACATTCAAGAACAACGTGTTGCTGCTGCAAGTCAGGAAGGCAGGCATGGCCGACGCCGGTTTGTACACATGCAAAGTGTCCAATGATGCAGGCTCTGCTCTGTGCACGTCGTCAATTGTCATCAAAGGTTAGTTATCTCCACAGCCCCCAGCCTGCTGTGTTTTTCTCCACTGTTAGATAGCCATGTGCATTTCTCCTGATATCTTGACCACATACGTTATAACAGATATCAATATACATTACTTAACTGGCTTGCCATGACTCCATATCTGTTTACTAAATATATATATTAGTTGTAATTTAATTAGGTGGCTCCGCAATGTAGCTGTCATTTAACAAATACATTGATATATTTCTAAACCACATCCCAAAATTTTCTCAGGTAGTTAGAAGTCTCAGCCTACTTTGAAGTGTGCACATAAGTGACAAATATATTTTTATGTAGCATCTTTGTTTGGAAAATGTCTTAATTGTTCATCACTGAATATTGCACTAGCTTTGCTTTTATGAGCTATATAACACAATGAATTCACATTGTGAACCTTTCTCTTTTCTAAGTATATTTCTAAAGGATTATTGTTTAATGTATACTGCCCAAAGCTTTTGGCCTGTAAATGAATTTTAATCCCATACAAAAAGGTAAAATGTGCCCCCAAAAGAAATAAAAAGATAGGTGGAAAAACATTTCATATCATTATGGAGGATGTATTTAAATAAACAATCATAACTTGATACAAAAAAATAGACTATGTTGTTTAAGGACATCTTCTTTCTCTGATTCTCTGACCATATTGTCTTCCAGATAATTATGACACAGATACATCAACAATCACTTTACAAACTAACCTCCTAGAGCAGATTGGAATTAATTACCAATTCTGATGATCTGGTTGGCCATCTCAGAGTGTACAAATAATAAGTTAATATCATTAATAGGTTAATATCACTAATAAGTTAATATTGACTTGACTTAAAAATCAAATTTCATCATTCATTTAATGGAATTTAGATGCATTTAGTTTTAAAACACATTTAGTAAAATGCACAATGTCTATTTAGAAGTGGCTTATAGTGATGATTTACATTCATGATGGTTTTGCCATTGAGTAGATAAATGCTTTCTATAGACTTCTGAGGCTATTTATAAAATTCAAAGAAAAGAAGTAGATATAAGTTTTAATCTTTGCAATCACACATAAAAATTCCTTATTCTTCTTAGGTATATGTCTTAGAACCATTGAATAAAATCTTCACATAACACCAAGTTGCACATGGCCCTCCTTATCATGTTACTCATGTCTTCATCATTGGTTTAGTGTTAAACACTGAGCTTCAACTGCTAATTCCTTTGGGCTAAGATTTTTAATGCTTTTAAATGCTACTGTAGCTGCATTTAATAGCTAACGATGAACACTGGAGAAAATCATACATTAAGATGTAGGCTCATGTATTACTCAAATGTTGGCTTTTTTTCCAGAGGATAACACTCACGGTTGCTCTAGATAAGCAGAATTCCCAAATAAGCCCTAAGTTTTTAGGGTTCAGCAAAAATGCAGCTGTACACAGCTTCGAGAGAATCAATAGTGTGCTATATGGCACAGAAGTTTATAGTAACTGCCAGTGCAATGTTTGCGGTGCTAAATCAGGACACAGATGCTGGGGTGATTTGTGAGCAGCATGGCATCTGTTCTTCACTTGTTTCTAAACCAGCATCTCTTTTAAAAATCCAACAAATTTTAACTATTGCCTTTAGAGAGGAATAAACCAGGCACATAATTCCATTCTCCTACAGCAGCCAGTGTTACCTGTTAGAAGCAAAACTATTTTGCTCTTTGCTTGTTTCTTTTGTGGAATGTAATCCTTTTTTGCCTTTATGTTTCTTATGTTCCTCATGAAAATACCTTTTCAATTCCAGAACCTAAGAAGCCACCTGTGTTTGATCAGCACCTTGCTCCAGTAACAGCGAGTGAAGGAGAATTCGTGCAGCTCAGCTGCCATGTCCGGGGCTCCGAGCCCATCAGGATCCAGTGGTTGAAGGCGGGCAGGGAAATAAAGCCTTCAGACAGATGCAGCTTCAGCTTCGCTAACGGGACAGCTGTACTGGAGCTCAAGGATGTGGCTAAAGCAGATTCAGGAGATTATGTGTGTAAAGCTTCAAATATGGCTGGAAGTGACACTTCCAAATCAAAAGTGACCATAAAAGGTACAGACACTTCAAAAGTGTTATGCAGATCAAGGCAACAACCACTCATGTTTATTTGCTTATTACAATTAAAATAAAAATGGAATTAGATCAGTTACTGCTCATTTGCAATATGTAGCCCCCCTATTATAACTGAAATATTAGCTAATTTAATGGAAACAATTTTAATATAAATTATCTGAAATCACTCCAAGTTCACTGCTCTATTTCTTGAACCCCTTTTCACTACACCCAGAAGAGTGGAATTAGTACACTCCCAAAAACGATGCCATAATAATGTGATATAAGGTAGCCTGATGTCATAGCCCTGGAGAAAATTTATAAAACAAGCCAAGTCTAGAAATATAAAATTTAATACTACTATGATTATAGTTTAACCTTCAATAGCTATCACTCATACAAATGTCTATGAAACCCCTTTGTCTTCTGTAACCCACCTGCATGTATATAGTGAGTCCTAGAATACATACTTATGAGACTGCCAAGCTTCTAAAGTTATTTTACATAGGGGGATATTTATTATAATTTTGAGATAATTGTAATAACAAAACATGTAAATGTATTTTTCAGACAAACCAGCTGCGGCCCCAGCAGCTAAGAAGGCAGCAGTAGATGGGAGACTCTTTTTCGTATCAGAACCTCAGAGTATCAGAGTCGTAGAAAGTAAGTGTACTTCGTGAGAAGGACATCTTCATCTATCTTGTCCCTTTTACTAATGATTTAATTTTGGACGGACTGATTTTTGAAAATTAAATTTTTTATTCATTTGTTTTTATTATTCCTTAGAAACCACTGCAACTTTCATTGCCAAAGTTGGAGGCGATCCAATCCCAAATGTTAAATGGACAAAAGGGAAGTGGAGACAACTGAACCAAGGAGGTCGCATTTTTATCCACCAAAAAGGCGATGAAGCAAAACTGGAGATTAGAGACACCACAAAAACTGACTCCGGATTGTACCGATGTGTCGCATTTAACAAACACGGTGAAATTGAGAGTAATGTTAACCTACAGGTGGATGAAAGGAAGAAACAAGAGAAAATTGAAGGCGATCTTAGAGCAATGCTGAAAAAGTAAGTTTGATAAAAACCACACACACTGCAGTTGGCCCTTCCTATTGGTGGGTTCTGCATGCGTGGATTAACCAACTGTGGACTGGAAATATTTGGAAACAAAAAAACGGTAAAAAATAATACCGATTTAAAAGCCAATGCAATATAACAACTATTTGCACAGCATTTACACTGTATTAGGTATTATAAGTAATCTACAGATGATTTAAAATACACAGGAGGATTGCTGAAGTTATATGTAAATACTACACCATTTTAAATAAGGGAATTTAGCATCCTCAGATTTTGGTATCTGAGGGGGATCCTAGAACCAATACTCTGCAGCTATTGAGGGATGACTGTAATTTTCCATTGACAAAAAAATCACTCAAGAGGCATGGATCATCCATTCCAAGATTTAGATTGTTAAAGAGAATAAGCATATAAATATTTTAACAGAAGCAGATAAGCAAATACACTTTTTCCACACTTCTTTTCCATGATATGTGATATTTACCCATTTTTAAAGTTTTCCATTGCTGTTATTATTTTTCCTGATACTGTAATTCTTCAAGTTCTTTGGTTCTAATGTTTACAGAAATGCTTCTAATATACTTTCCTTTCTTAAAATCTTTCATCAAATTTCTATACTTTGTAACAAATGGTCCTAACCCATCTAATCTTAATCTACTCCATCTTCAAATTCACTTTTTTTTATTGTTTCACAGTTAATATGATAATATTTCTTGAGTAAAGAACACAAAACTGTTCCTTTTTGAGAAAAAAAAAACCCTTAATGACATTCATAGTCTTCAAATAATGACAGACAATTTAAAATAAATGTAACACTCGTGATTCATATTTGCTTCTTATTTCATTTAGGACTCCAGCCTTAAAGAAAGGAGCTGGGGAAGAAGAGGAAATTGATATCATGGAACTTCTCAAAAATGTTGACCCTAAAGAATATGAAAAATATGCACGCATGTATGGAATCACTGACTTCCGGGGTCTTCTTCAAGCATTCGAACTGCTAAAGCAAAGTCAAGAAGAAGAGACACATAGATTGGTATGATCCTTCATATATAGTATTAGCCTTAAAAATTCACATTTGAAACATGTATCATATCCCCTTTGAATTACCGGACTCCTACAGGATTCTTATACAGTTATATGAGATCATTTAATATAACCCAAACAGCATCAAGAATGGAAGTTGAATATAGTTATACATCCTTTAATTCAAATTTTGTTTCACATGTAATACTTACCATTTTTTTTCTCCTCAGGAAATTGAGGAAATAGAGAAGTCAGAGAAGGATGAAAAGGAATTTGAGGAACTTGTCTCATTTATTCAGCAAAGGCTGACACAGACAGAGGTAAAATGAATTATGCTGATAATAAAGTGAACAAATTATTATTGGGAACTATAAGGGAAGGAATAACTAATGCATTTGAATTCTTCATTCTCCTAGCCTGTCACTCTCATCAAGGATATTGAAAATCAGACAGTTTTGAAAGATAATGATGCCATCTTTGAAATTGACATTAAGATTAATTATCCAGAAATCAAGCTTTCATGGTACAAAGGTACTGAAAAACTGGAACCCAGTGATAAATTTGAAATAAGCATCGACGGTGACCGACATATACTCCGAGTCAAAAACTGTCAACTTAAAGATCAGGGCAATTATAGACTGGTTTGTGGTCCACACATCGCTAGTGCAAAACTAACTGTAATTGGTAAGTTAGAAAGGAGTTATAAAAGGTTTGTCAGATTAATTTACTGTTGAGTACATCTGCATGTGATATTGAACCAAATGTGTGTTGTACCATATGAACAGAGCCTGCTTGGGAACGGCATCTTCAGGATGTTACTCTGAAAGAAGGCCAGACTTGCACCATGACATGCCAATTTTCTGTGCCAAATGTAAAATCCGAATGGTTCAGAAATGGCAGAATCCTTAAACCCCAAGGCAGATATAGAACTGAAGTGGAACACAAAGTCCATAAACTGACCATTGCAGATGTTCGAGCAGAAGACCAGGGTCAGTACACCTGCAAACATGAAGACCTTGAAACTTCGGCAGAGCTCAGAATTGAAGGTGAGTGAGAGACTATGGATGGAGTTATGTGCACAGCATAGGTCAATGACAAAGGTGCAGGACCCTGCAATCCCGCCACCAAACACACCCCAATGTGGTCATGTGTTCTCATTTCCCAACATACATACTCATAGCATTCACTCATATCTCAAAATTCGTACAAAATCAAATGGGAAATATTCAAATAAGTGTCACTTCTTTTGCTAGTTCTTTTAGATTTTAATTCTAATCTAAAACATTTTTAACAGTTATTCCTATTTAAAGTCTCAATTCCATAATTCTTATGTCTATGATTCTGATTCCTAAAAAGAAATCTTAGAAAGGACAAGATCTCATAGCTACAAATCCAGAGGAGCTGGTTAGGAATTGATATTTTGTTTATAGGACTTAATCTGATTTTATCTGTACAACATTTTATAGATAAAATTAACAACATGTGATGTGTAATTAGCAGCTATTTTTCAAAAATATTTATTTCATTCATGGCTCATATTCCAACCTCTGAATCTCTGAAATTAAATGAAATCTCAGAATTTAGGAGCAACAATATTCATTCCCTAACTGATTGTATGCATTTCCAAAGACATCTTTGAACTGTACTGAGAAAAATTTTAACTATGATAATAGCGTCTACTTCCACTTGTTGGCACCCACTTGTAGTTGTTAAAACACAACTGTATGACATCTGATTTACATAAGGATTTCAACTTTTCTGACTTACTTTACAATGAATATCAATGCCTGGTTGTATTTTAAATAGTTTTCAAATTAAAGAGACCAGTTGAAAGTGTTAATCATTTTTTAAATAATGGGATATTTTTTAAATAATTCTTTTGTAAAAAAGCTCACCAGACTACGATTTCTAAGATGTTCATGGTACTGTTACACATGTAATTCCAGATGTCCAGCTACAATTCTGGAGAAGAACCCTCCACTCCAGCCCATTCTCCTAGAAAACATTTCTGACATCCAACACATCCTTTGTGTGTGCCCATATGTGCTTAGAAAGCAGGTTTCAGAATTCCAGAAAGTTTTTCTGAAATTTAGAAGTACAGATTTCCTATTGGATTTGATATTATTTCACAGGGAAAGTTATACACATTAGATAAACAATTCTAGATCCTCAATAGCAAAAATTATTTTACTGAGGCAAGAAAGAATTTCACAGAGGAATAAATTGTAGAGTGAAATTAAATTTGTGTACCCTCCATTACAAACCCGCCATTTCACTAACATTTTTAAAATCTACTTTGACTTTTGGATTATAAGCTCCCTTTATTATTTTCTTTGTATAAATATTTTAAGGATTCTTCAGAATTTCTTTACACTTTCCTACATTGATCCTTGCAAGAATACGCTTAAAAATTGGGATAATTATTTGTTACTGCAGCAAAAATAAGAGCATTTTCTTTTGGATTTTTGAACTTTTCCCATTTTACAATTGGATAAAAAGATGGAAATTTTAAGTATCTGAGGGAAAAACAGAGCAAAAGAGATTCCTCTTTATACAATCTGACTTTGAACTCCCTGTATTTGAACAGCGGAACCAATTCAGTTTACAAAGCGCATACAGAACATTGTGGTGAGTGAGCATCAATCTGCCACCTTCGAGTGTGAAGTGTCCTTTGATGATGCCATTGTAACATGGTACAAAGGACCAACAGAACTGACCGAGAGCCAGAAATACAACTTTAGGAATGATGGTCGCTGCCATTATATGACCATCCACAATGTGACTCCAGATGATGAAGGTAATTTCACTGATAGTTCCCTGGTGAATATATAACTTAACCCTTTTCTGTTCTATGTATGTCTGCCCTTGCATAGGCTTATAGGCTATAATTCTATAGAGAATTTTTTTAGAAAAATCTAGTATAAATAACACATACATATGTTTAAATAAAGAAGTATTATTTGCAACATATCAGAAAACAAAAGCTCCATGATTCTTCCCCTTAGGTGTCTATTCAGTCATTGCTCGGCTGGAGCCAAGAGGTGAAGCAAGAAGCACAGCAGAGCTGTACTTAACAACCAAAGGTGAGCAAACAGCAAACTAAAGCCACACTGCCATCTTTGAAACAAGTAGCCCACCCAGACAATTCTCAATACAAAAACACAAAAATTCTCAATACAAATACAAAAATATCATTTTTTTCTTTTGCAGAAATCAAACTTGAGCTGAAGCCTCCTGGTAAGCTTTTTTTTTTTTTAATCAATCTTTGCATACAATAAATTTAGCAAAATTTTGTGAATAACAGAAGCCAAACTAAAATGTATAAAATATTATTTGTCTTTTCAGTAAAAATGTTATTCAGTAAAATTATTTTTAGCAAAATAATAAAGTGTTTAAACTTTGTGAGTTTGGGAAATTAGAGCTAATAAGGGCTCATTCCACGGATATCTAGGAGCACGCCAAATAGCGTGACCGTAGAATGAAACAAGTTTTGGCAGGGAATAAACTTTTCCATGAAGTTGCATACGAACGAGTACTAATATCATTTGGTCAGTACGTTAGATTCTGCTGTTGGAAATGCCTGACAACCAAGCACATCTTAGCTGTCTAATAAATATCTGTGTTCTCTGTCCCTTTACGCTTATCATTGCACGTCCCTTTCCAGATATTCCTGACTCGAGAGTTCCAATCCCAACCATGCCTATCAGAGCAGTCCCACCAGAAGGTAAGACCCAGCACCTCAACATCTGGGCATGGAGTGGCAAATTCTACCACTGGGAAATTACCAACACCTAAACCCTGGCAGAGCCAGAGCAGACCCTTCCATGTTGTGTTCTTCGCTGTGTAATTAAAAAAGTAAAAAAAAAAAAAGAAAAAAAAAGTGGTTGTAGCTAAAAATATATGTGCTACTTTTATTTGTTCTGATTAATGAATTGGTACCATAATACCTTTGAAGTACTGAAAGAAATGCATAAGCCTTCATTGTACTTTACGCAAAATAGGAATCTAGAACAAGTTACTGACGATGCCATTTATTTTCTTCAGAAATTCCTCCTACAGCTGTTCCTCTTCTTCCCCTTTTGTTACCAACACCTGAAGAAAAGAAACCACCAGGAAAACGTATTGAAGGTATTACATGTCATCTACCTAAATGTCAAAATACGGAATTTCATTGTGGCTGACTGGGAAAATGTTGCTAAATACAACAAATTTGCCCTCTAGTGGTCAAGAAGTTGAATTACCTTTCAAAATGTAAATTTTTGACTAAAGACGTGCTCTGAAAACTATCAAACTAAATATTATGCTTAGTATTAAAATATTTTATTTGAATGGAATTACTTAAACATAATAGAAAGTTAATTTTATGTTTCTTGTTTTCTTAACCACCACCAATAACAAAAACAACAACAAATAGGAACCAATTTCTACTGCATCTTATGGAAATAAACCATACTAGTGTATTGTCAAATTGTAAATTATGGTTTGCATTTTGTTCTCAATTACAATGTTAATTACTCTTTAAAATTCGCTGTTTTATTACAAAAAATATGATTTAGAATATCTTGATATATTTGACTTTTCTTGTACCTAAGGCATGAGCTCACTTACAAAGAGCTGTTAAGCAAGTGTTCTAGGGAATCTCCTTTCTCAAATATTCAGTAGAAAAACTGTACTGTTTGTGCCCCAAAGCTGTTCAACTAAATCAGACAACAGATTGCCTGGGACGTCTTAGAGTTATGAGGAGTTCAGAATTGCTACCATAACTCTCCCAGCATGATCAAAAAATATTCTGCCTGTCAAAGTCACCACTACTGGAGTAGTTTCAAGCGCTTGACATGTTAGTCCCCTACTACCCACTATAACTGAGATCAAATGCTTGAGCTATTTTTCAGCCAGCCACAGAGGAAATTCAGTTAAAAATTTCCAGTTTTGTGATTAACAATCTCAATAACAAAGAGAAGCATTTTTATAATTTATATAAGCATCATTAAATATATTATCATCTACCTGTGCTAGCAATGTGGAACAAGAATCAAAATCATAAATTAGATTTCCATTTGTATTTCTATTGTCAAGAATAATAATTTATCTTAATGAATGATTTGGTCTTTGAATCTCAGGGTCAACATGGCTAAGTTTGAGAACCCACTGTGAAACTTGAGAAGTTAAATCTCATGTTAAAAATTAAAAGAGAACATTATTTATTCATGAATCCTAGAGGCCATAATCAAGTGTGATTAAGAACTGTGGTCAAGGTATAACAACAGCAACAACAAAAGAAGACTCCCACAATATATCATAATTAAAACTTTAATTTTACTAATCCACTTGTTATTCTTCCTCCTGACAAATTTACTGTTCATACCCAAATGAAACAAAGATGAAAATGTTCCTTTGTTTTTTATGCTATCACTGAGATTCACCCTCCATTTTGAAAATGTTAACTCTTAGCAGGCCTAAAATCAGTGAAGATGTAAGATCACAGTACATATTCTGTCTCCCCATAAAACAATTTTTTTGCATTGTAATCCAAGATTATTCTAAAACAAATATGATGTGCAGACCATTGTTACTATCAACATGTGAAAAAATAAAATATTTCAGTAAACCTCCTAGTTTCCTGAAAACATTTTAGTTACTCACATCTGACATCTATTTTTTTAGTGACCAAAAAGGCTGTGAAGAAAGATACCAAAAAAGTCATTATCAAGCCCAAAGAAGAGGAACCTACAGGTATTATAATTAATCAATCAAAAAGCAGTCTTAATGCTTTTTTCTTGGCTAAAAATTTGAAATCCTACATAGTGGAGGGTGGGGGAAGGGTAAGAGTTTGCAGTCACAAAATGGTACCTCTCCCTTCACTCGCTGTCATCCTCTTCTTGGACTCAGTTCTCATTCTCTCCTTCTCAGCTTCCTTTTTCTCCCTTTTTTCTCTTCTGTCCTCTTGTGCTCATGGCACCCACTGGCAACACCACAGTATTCTTGTTATCTCTGGATGGTGATTTAAAGGCCTTGCTCTGTAGTCCAACCACTGGTCTTTTTTAAATTATTATTGTAAATTGACAATTTATAATTGTATATATTTATGGGGTGCAAAGTGATGTGACGATATATGAATGCAACATAAAAAAATTAAATTTAGCTAATTAACATATCTATCACTTCAAATACTTATCATTTTTTGTGGTGAGAACATTTGAAGTTTACTCTCAGTGATATTAAAGTGTTCAGTACATTAACTATATTCACCACACTGTGCAATAGATCAAAAAGACCTTTTTCCTCCTATCTGAGATTTTGTACCCTTCAACCAACATCTTCCCATTCCCCTCGAGCTCTAGCCTCTGTAACCACCATTCTATTCTCTATTTTGTGAATTCAACTTGTTTTTATTCCACATGTAAGTGAGAACATGCAGTATTTGTCTTTCTGTGTGTGGCTTATTTCACTTAGCATAATGTTCTGCAATTCCATCCATGTTGCAAATGACAGAATTTCCTTCTTTTATAAGGCTGAATAGTAATCCATAGATAGATAGATAGATAATTTACCCACAGTTTCCTTATTCATTCATCTGTTGATGGACACTGAAGTTGTTTCCATAACTTGGCTGTTATGAGTGCCACTGCAATGAGCATGGCAGTGCCCAACAGCTGGTCTTGATCTCATCACACCAGTAGGTGCTCAAGGGTTGGTGCCAATTTCGAGAGGCTGCTTCCACCCCACTCAGGATCCTGCCTGGTTTATGTGATTTAAATGTCAATATTTGCAGGAAAAAATACTTTTTTGAAGGAGGATCAATTCTAATCACTTTAATTTTTAATATGTCCTGGAAGGGTTTTAGGAAGACAATTGAATAACTAAATTTAAGCAAAATAGTTTTAACCCATTTTACTAAGATTACAGTACAGGAACCTCCTAAAAGAAGGAGATTATAAGAGCACAAGGCATTATTCATCACTCAGACTTTTCTGAGTGGACATCTGTGAGACATCATGGAGTAAGAGGAAACTCAAAAAGCATGAATATTTTATGAACTTTATAGTTAATAACTGAAAAAATCAAATATGCATTATTTTTTAGCATTAGACATATTGAATATTCTCTTCATGTTTCATGTTAATTTAAATTATTTTCAATCAATCTGAACTTGAATCAAACTAGGGCCTTTCTGCATTTTTGTTACTACAGCATTGCATAGCATTTCTAGTGAGCTCGCTTTGGAAATTATGAAAGCATTATGATGATCCCTGGAAGGGATCACACAAATGACTAATGACGAGGCACAGGATTAGTGGACATTAAACCATGCATAATCTAAAAATAAACACTCATTTTATGTTTTTAAATTTCCAGAGGTTTTCAAGAAGCCCCCACCTCCTACTGCCTTAATTCCAGCAAAAGGTGAATAATGATAAATTCTTAAATATTTTTATTCTGTTTATTCCTGGTATTTGTACTTTTGCAATTTATTCTTATTTTTAAATATTAGGTGTCCAACTTCTTGTAATGTTGTAGAGTCTCTTCTGTTATATTAAATCCAGCATAGACATGATGGCTATTGCGTGTCGCTCCTATCCCAGGAAAGGAAACCCAGGCGGATGTTTAGCTGCCTCTGTGCAGTGGCCCCCGGGAAAGAAGCAGGGAGAATTAGAAAGGGAGGGGCCATCCCTTGCTTTTTTAATTGTGGTTAACACAATTGTTAAGGATTATATAAACAATGGAAACCCTAAAGAGCTTTTAGTATCTGTTATAGAAAGACAACTAATTGATTTGGTTGCATAATTTTAAATATTGTCTTTATTAAGCTGACCAAAGGGCTCTATTTGATACTCCAAAATGTAGATTTAGAATTAGAAGTGTGTTTGGAAGAATAATTGGAGCTTTTAAAAAAGGTTAACCACATAAGCATTTAATATAAATTCTGTGAAATTATCAGATATTAAAATAGTCCATGGGAAGAAACTAGGGGTCTGGCAAACTGGAGCTCCCATAGGACAATGGAAGGTGTGTCCATTTGATAATGTTTATTGAATCTATTTTTTTCACACTGGAAAAATCCTCAAATCAAGAGTAGAATGCATCTTGGTGCTCTTTATTGTGTTCCATAGTCAACAAAAATTTAAATGGAAACAATACAAAGAAAAACATGACAAATTATTAATAAAACACTGAGATCTGAAACACTGATATTGTTTGACTACATAGATTTTTGTTTAGTGAAGTAGTTGGTTCATGTAACTAATATTCTAATATTTTATGTACGTATGTATTTATTTGTTTGTTTGTTTGTTTATTTATTTTAGCTCCTGAAATCATTGATGTATCCTCTAAAGCTGAAGAAGTAAAAATAACAACCATAACCAGGAAAAAAGAGGTTCACAAAGAAAAAGAACCTGTGTATGAGAAAAAGCAAGCAGTCTATGAGGAGAGGAGAGTCTTCATAGAGTCTTTTGAAGAACCTTACGATGAACTAGAAGTAGAAACATACACGGAGCCGTATGAAGAACCTTATTATGAAGAACCCGATGAAGACTATGAAGAGACCAAGGTAGAAGCCAAAAGGGAAGTTCATGAGGAATGGGAAGAAGATTTTGAAGAAGGGCAACAATACTATGAAAGGGAAGAAGGTTATGATGAAGGGGAGGAAGAGTGGGAGGAGACTTACCAAGAAAGGGAAGTAATTCAAGTTCAAAAGGAGGTTTATGAAGGTATGTACAAATTGGGTGACTTGACCCTCTTTTTCTCGTTTTTGTTCAGTTCGTTATATTTTCAGTGTTATGAACCTGATTTGCAATTTATATGAAATACATGAAAAGATCTTAGATGTTTTAAGGTAAAAAAATATTTTAAAACTTAATCTTTTAGAGAGTCATTTTCAGAGTCACTTTCATGTTCTGACTTTATAAGCTAAATCATTTAGTCCTCTGCCTAAGATTAAATGCTAAGTGCTATTTTCTAATGTGGAAGTTCAAGTTTTACTTTCACAGCCTTATTGCCTCTCTGATTGATCCTGCTTCAAAACCCAGCACTAAGAATTATGTTAGAAATAATGATCCCAAATACAAGACCACACAATTATAGATTATCCTTAATTTATCTCATTTGCAATTAGCACAACCTAAGAGAACTTACCTAGTTAAGCATCCATTCTTATTCGTGTGTTTTTATTAAAGAATCACATGAGAGAAAAGTTCCAGCCAAAGTGCCTGTAAAGAAAGAAGCACCACCTCCTAAAAGTAAGTAATTGGAATTATTTAAATAGACTAGAGCATCAACATCATTATCATGGCTTGTTTGGCAAAGATGTATAAGTCACCGGTTAAATCCAATAGGCACAACTTCTTCTCTAAGCTTTATTGTATCAATGAATTTTTTTTCTTAAAATTTCTATCTAATTCATTTAATGAAAAAAATACGAAGATGATAAAAAGATTGTTATGGTAAATTTAAAATTAATATAACCAAAATATCTTAAGTACAGAAACTTGTTCCTAAAGTTCAAAGCACCAAACTTGTCTCTCTCAAAAAAAAGATATATATGTATATATACATATATGTGTGTATAAACATATATATGCACATAGATAGAGAATTTTAATAGAAATTCTAAAAGTACTGCAATTTCTTTAAAATGCTTGCAGTTACAAAGAAGCCAGTAATTGAAAAAATTGAAAAGACTTCCCGAAGAATGGAGGAAGAAAAAGTTCAAGTCACCAAAGGTATTATCATTTAAAACGTTCCTAGTACCATAGGCACAAGTAATCTGTTTATTGATATATACTCACATGTTAGTTATTTATATAGTCATCTAAACTAAGATATTTTAAAATTTTGTGCAAAGCAATATTCTTCACAATACAAATATATTTGTACATATTTTTAAAGTACCTGAAGTTTCAAAGAAGATTGTTCCACAAAAACCTTCCCGGACTCCAGTACAGGAAGAAGTTATTGAAGTGAAAGGTATACATCTTTGTCTTTCAGCTACAAGTTTTAAACATTTTTATTTATGTGTATGGACATGTGTACATTTATTACTAAATAGTTCACAAATCTAAAACCACCGAAAAAAGCACATTTTTATGTAATTCAAATTTTATGTTGAGTTGCACATATGTATAATTTAAGTAAACAATAACTTTATCTTTGTTTTTAGTTTTGCTTAAAATTACATAATTATATTTTTTTATTTAAGGAAGTTTTCTTATTTAATTGGTAGTTTTCTAACTTTACTATGCAATGCATTCCATTGCATATAATATTCCCCATCCTCTCATTTATATCAATAGACCCTAACAGATTTGGCAAAACACAACATTGTGTGTGAAGAAGTTGTGTCTATTTGATTCTCATTTAATAATGTTTGATGAAGGTTGCATGGGTTGTTTGTCCCTATCGATTAAACCATGATTTGTTTTCTTGTCAGTGCTAACCTTGTTCTCAAGCTATCATACTGACCCACTCATTCTGTGTCTAAAGACTTAAATATAGTGTACAATCTATGTGTTTGATCTGATGTCTTGTCCTGGAAAATGAAATACTAATATGAAATACTCTCTTTAAAGTACCAGCTGTGCATACAAAGAAGATGGTTATTTCAGAAGAAAAGATGTTCTTTGCTTCTCACACAGAGGAGGAGGTGTCAGTCACAGGTATAAGGCAAACCGGAATTTGGGGGCTCAAATGGAAAGATTTCAGACTGATTTTTATACCTCTTTTTCTTATCTAAGTTATGACCATGTAGGCATTTGTGTCTCCTTGTAATTCTCTGTCATCTTTTTTATTTCATGTTTGTCTCTGTTTTAATTTTTATTTCATTATTCTTTGTAAATTACAATTGCCACCCACAACATGGCATATCAGTAATTAAAATGTACATTTTTTAAAGTCCCCGAGGTACAAAAGAAAACTGTTACCGAAGAGAAAATTCATGTTGCTGTTTCCAAAAAGGCTGAGCCACCACCTAAAGGTATTAAATCTAAGTTTAAATCTTTTGATAAAAGGTCATATAAATTCTAGAGTAAACATCTATGTTAAAGTGAAATAATAGATTTAGTCGCAGTCAACAGACTCATAACCGCTGTGTACAAAGGACGTGATGGGGGATGGGAGGCCCATGAGGAAGGCACAGGAGAGAGGAATGAAAAGAAGTAGTGCTCTAGTCCCTGCTTCAAGGAGCCTGCAATCTAGTGACTGGTCACTTGGAAATAGAACATCCTGGAGCCAGTTCATACCAGCTCACCAGAGCCTATGGTTAAATTTTCAAGAATTTTGCCAATGCAGTGGTTTAACTTAAAACTTAAATTATGTAAACTTACAACTAAATAAATTATATTTTTGAAATATTGAGAAATACTCAAAACTCATTGCCTCCTATTTTACTGCATTTTACTACTACCTATGTTTCTGAGGTTGTTTCCCGCTATTGTATCTGTGTGCAGAGAATACTGCATAATGTTGTGCTACTGCACATCTCTTCCCAACTGTGGGACCATGAAGTCATGTTGGCAGCCAGGGTGGGAAGGAGCATTTACATCACCCACCTGGAGCCATTGTAGACCAAGGCTCTGCCCCCTCCTTCCCAGCCAAATTGTTAACATTTAAGATACAAAAAAATCTAATGCAATTGGTTTCATGCAACTGCCTTACAAAAGTCAAATTGCTACAAAATTATCTTAGAAAGTACTGATGTTTGTAAAAAGCTGGTTTCTGAGAAACAGGCACTGGCACCTCTGAAGAAGGGGTGCTCCTACCTGTTCCAGAGAAAGTGGAGGCTCCTGCAGTTAAAGGGGATAACAGTCACATGTTCTAATTGGCCATTCAGACATCTCCATTTGCCCTCATTTCTAATGCATTCTTTTCTTGCATTCAATTGGCATAAAAAAGGGATGTGTACTCTTCCTTTTAATTCAAAGTCTTACAACAACATATGCTTTGCCACCAAAATGCACACTTTCTCAAAAACAATATATTTCTTTTAAAGTCCCCGAGCCACCTAAGAAACCAGTTCCAGAAGAAGTTCCTGTTCCCATTCCTAAAAAAGTGGAGCCCCCACCAGCCAAAGGTAGAATAATATTTTTGGAAAAACAATTCTTAGCATCGGCCTTCTTGTATCTTTTTCTGTGAGATCTTTGTATTAACAAAATAGCATCTGTAAACCTTCTGTGATATATTTAATTCTGTTTGTTAATTTCATTAATTTGTGGTAAGGTGTTATGCAAGTATCAGTAACATTTTTAAACTCCAGACCACACTAACTGGGTCTTTGTCTGCTTCCTGTAATGTCTGTAATGTCTATGTGGTATTGAGGCATTTAGCATTCATTTCTGTCTCAAGTAGAACATGTTAAATTACTCCCTAATTCTTACACTCTTAGTGAAGATTTGTGCTTTAATGTAATCTTAAATGTCTGAGAAGGAGACTAGAATATTCCACATTGTTCCAACAATGCTATCTTTAAAGTTCCTGAGGTTCCCAAGAAACCTGTGCCAGAGGAGAAAAAGCCAGTTCCTGTGCCCAAGAAGGAACCTGCCGCTCCCCCAAAAGGTACACCAGAACTGATAGTGGGGACACCCTTCGCTCCAAATGCCAGCTCTTTGCTTTATGCGGTCGTCGTATGGACTACACTGTCTTTCTAACTGGTCTCTTCTACATGTTCCTTGTGTTTTTAATGTCTGTCAGCTTTGGGGCTGTACTCATGACATTCGTTATTTATGATATTGAATATTCCTAAAGCACCACCAAAAAGTGTTATTAAAAGAAGTAACTATGGCAAACTACTATCTCAAATTTTTATAAAGATCTTCCCTCTCAGAGAACGAAGAAATATTTGTGAAATTTGTGTTCTACAGACATGTTTCCAGAAAAAAAAACTTTCACCCCTCATAAATATGACTTTTTCTTAATAAAAACACTTTAATGAGTTTTGAAGAGCTGGAGGCAGGCAGTGACAACTGGAGATTATTTGGCAGAATGGAAATGTTACCCAGATAAAGATGTACACAATGCTGCCAGAAACTGCCCTCTTCTCACAAGTCAATAATGGCCAGTCTTCAATAGTAGGGGACATACAGATTGGTGACATTTTCTTTTACCAGGTCTCTTGAGACACTAATTGAACTTTGATATTTGCCATTAATGTTGCAATTTAGATAATCAGGTACCTTTCATGTACCCATGTTTGAATTCAAATGTGCTACTGTGGTATATCGCTATTCCCTTGCTTTGTTTTTTTGTTTGTTTGTTTGCTGTTTGGGATTTTTTTTGGTGATAAAAGATACTATCTTATCGACCCAATGAAGCTCCAGCTGCACACATGTGTTCAGTTATAGAGAGATTTAGCAAGCATTCAACATCATCCAATTTAAGAGAAACTAGACTTACTGAAATCCTGCATTTGAATAGTGTTCCCTTTTGCTTGATTTCCCAGTGTTTCTATTTTCTTCCTGAATCAAATCTGCTTCTCTCTTTCTTAAATTCTGGGCTCTTTCAGAATTATTTTGATTATCTAATCATTAAATACAAATGTCATAGTAGTAAAACTAATACTAATACCAAAGCTATTTGACTACTCCTGAAGGAGACAGAAGCATCTCTCATTTATCCATAAAAATACACATAGTAGCATGTATATATGTATAAACACAGTATATATGCATATATAAATGTATATCTATAAAATTACACCAAGATATTATAAATGAAAGCGTGGAGGTTCAGGGGTTCACAAAAGCTGCCAATATTTTATTTAAAATGAAAAAAATTATTGCCATGCTGTTAAAATTTATTTTCTGATTAAAAAGTCAGTATCAGCTGGACACGGTAGCTCACACCTGTAATCCTAACATTATGGGAGCCAGAGGCAGGAGGGCTGCTTGAGCTCAGGAGTCCAAGATCAGCCTAAGCAAGACCCCGCCCACCCCCATCTCTACAAAAAATAGAAAAATTAGCCGGGTGTGGTGGTGCATGCCTGTAGTCCTAGCTGCTTAGGAGGCTGAGGCAGGAGGATCACTTGAGCCCAGGAGTTTGAGGTTGCTGACGCCACAGCACTCTAGCCCAGGCCACAGAGCAAGACTCTGTCTCAAAAAAAAAAGAAAGTCAACATTATCAATGCTTAGAATAAATAAATTAAATCCACTATAAACACTTTCTAAGTCAGAGACACTGTTGAAAACGACGGAGCCCCTTAAAGAAAAGCACATATGAACATACCTACAAAATTTTGCACACAGAACTCCCCAAAGTCATCGACACATGGGTGTCAGATTGAGAGACTTAGTCTAGAATAAGTGTTTCCTGAGCTTTGAATACACTACAGACACACCCCCCAAAAAATCAGAAGAGAAATGGGGGAAGGAAATTAAGTTATATAGGCTCAACTATTGTAAGACTTCTTAGGCTTAGATAAATTAAATTCACTATCATTATATACCTCATTTCTCAATACAAAGCATAAAGAAGTTTTTCTATATATTATATCCACATGCTAGATTGTTTGTATAACCATGGACTCATTTGTTTTTATCAAAAGCATACCAATATACAATTAAAGGATGAATTCTGCACATATCTTTCTGTTACATAACTCATTTTTAATTGTCAAAATGCCTCTAAAACATTATTTGCAACATTAATCACACTATGACCTTGATCACATTATAGTTAGCTTAATTTTCTGCATTATTTTGCTGATGCATAGATAATCTATAATAATATTCATGAACTACATAAAGATCTATGTTTGTGCCTATGTCCATTCATAAAAGTGACATATGTCTAGATTAACATTCTATTTCAAAACTTTAAGTCCCAGAGGTGCCAAAGAAACCTGTCCCTGAAGAAAAGGTTCCTGTTCCTGTTCCAAAGAAGAAGGAAGCTCCCCCAGCTAAAGGTACAGTGACTTTCTTAGTAAAGAAGCCCTATTTTTATATCTTGAGTGCAAAACATTTTGTGTTTAATTATCTGTTAACTTGGTTAGTTGAATTCAAAATGAATGTTTTATCATGAGTGAGAATTCAACAAAATGTCTGTCCACCTGTCTACTTTTTACAAGATAACTGTACATTAGCTACTTTGGAAAATAGAAAGTCAATTCTAAAAATGTCTTTTCAAGTTCCTGAAGTACAGAAGAGAGTTGTCACAGAAGAAAAAATAACCGTTATTACTGAAAGAGAGGAATCTCCACCACCAGCAGGTACTTAATCCCATCTCCATGAAATAACCTTGTCTTTCCTTCAAGCTTCTTTAATTGCATGTCTTCTTTAATGGGCCTGCTAGTTCTATGTTGCTTATTTATTTTGCCTTTCTGAGAATTTTAAAATTAAACACTACCCTTTAAGTGCCAGAAATCTCAAAGAAGAGAGTTCCTGAAGAAAAAAGACCTGTGCCTCGGAAAGAGGAGGAAGCTCCACCACCAAAAGGTATTGTCTCTCCATCTTCCCAAGAACCATCTTTATGTGCCACTGATTTTGTTAGTTCTGTGATATGAGTGCATCGTGGATGTATATCTGTGTTTTGTGTTGGGTTTTAGTGAGATTACATTAAAGTTCTAAAAGTGCATCATGTTTCTAAAGTGCCAGCTCCTCCCAAGAAACCTGTCCCAGAGGAGAAAGTTCCAGTGCCAGTTCCTGTCGCTAAGAAAGCCCCACCTCCCAGAGGTAGGATTTGTCTCAGTCCTCCGACAAAAAATCTTTTGACATGTGAATTCTTGCTTTGTCTATCTGTTCTCCTGTTGTACTCAACCTTTGTCTTGCTTCCGATGGAACGTCTGTGTGTATATATCCTCGTGATCTGTAACTTGTTTTCCCATTTTGCTAGTGAAAGTGGTGTACTGTGCAAATCTTCCCCAAACTACAAAGAGAATTGTTAAAATTCTTGACTTTAAACTTCAACTTTAATGCTTTTTTAAAGCTGAAGTTTCTAAGAAAACTGTTGTAGAAGAAAAAAGATTTGTTGCCGAAGAAAAACTATCCGTCACAGTCCCTCAAAGAGTGGAACTCGCCCGGCACGAAGGTATATAATTAAAAGTGAAAGGAGAAAGGAGTTGATGTGTGTTTCCTTGAGGTCTCTTCTTTCCAGATGTGATTGTTTACCTTAGAACTTGTCCTGATCTGTTATTTCTCCTAATGTTGGTATTAGAATGTGTCTACTGTTGTAGCCTTCTGGGACTGAGTCTTTTGTGTCCACTTTGGTCTTGAATCATTCTATTATCTTATGTTGATAAGAAAATGAACGGGGTGCTGAAAATGTGATAATTTTGAAAGTGGCCACACTATGGACATAATTCGAATATGCTTCTCAGTCTTGGGCTGTACTTGCCCTCATCTTAAGTCAGCTTTCTCCCTCTTGTGCTGAGGAAGTACTGTGAAGCTCTGCCCTAAGCAGACAGAAGGACTGTTTACCCATCTGTACTGAATACATGGCTACTATCAATATCTCAGCTTACAGAATTTAAATTAAACCTTGTATCCACAGAGGAGGAATGGAGTTATTCAGAAGAAGAGGAAAGAGTGTCCGTTTCAGTTTATAGAGAGGAGGAAAGAGAGGAGGAAGAAGAGGAAGTGGAGGTTACAGAATATGAAGGTAAACAATGCAAATAAGCTAGAGATGATCTGGAGTCTTGATGAGATGTTTTCTGTCACAGATTGTTTATCAAACTAATGAAGAGTGAAACAAAAAAGTGGCACAAATTCAGTGAACATCTACTGGCCTCATTCAACGTATCTTTTAATCAAAACACAAGATTCAGAAGCATCATACAATATTAAACATCCAATGTCTTGCTTGTCCATCCCTTCTTACTGGCCCATATGGAATAGAAGGCTTTATATTTATACGCAATTAATGAGGGCAATTATCTCCATATACATAGATCCTCTCATTAGGCAGCACTTGACTTCCGCACAGGAGGCTGGCATAAACCTCACCTTAGTAGTCTAATGTCTAACCAGTCTTTCTCAAACATATTTTTTTTACCAGAGACAAAAATATATTTTATATTATATTCCTACACCCATTTGCAGAATAGAAAATTTTGATGTTTTCTACTCTGTTCTATTCATTTTTAAAATGCAAGTTATAACCATTAAATTGATTGCATAAATCACTAATGTGTCCTGACTCAGTTTAAAAATGAACAAGAAAATATATTACTTCTTTAAATTCCAGGAGTCAAGGCCACATTTGTGAGTCTGAAACACTTAACACATAGGGCTTTCCTATATTTTACATATGGAGAAAATAATTATGTAATATCTGTGCTCAGATTGACTTATTATTCAGATCTTCCCATATCTATGATGCTAGTTCTCTGTTGTTTCTTAAGAGTGAGCCAACAAACTTTACTTCACTGGGATACCTTTTCACTGAATTAAGGCACCCGTAGGTTTCCTGCTAAAATCCAGCATTCCAGCTAAACCTATATATCCAGAAGAACTTTCCTAAGAAAGTTCTAATGTAGCTCTGCTTATAAAGGGAAATTTACAAGTTTCTTAACAAATTAACTCTCTTCCCAATGAAAAGATGAATAGAATTGTAGTACACTTAGATGCCCTGAAGTATATTTCTGGCTAATAAAAGGTGGTTCCCCGCACCCCCTTTCTTCACTTGGAAGAAAAGTCCATGTGAAATTCAGGATGCACAATTTTAATGGAATGTCTTGGAATAGAGCAAGATGGGGCATGACTCCCAAGAGGAAGCAGGAAGCCCATCCGTTCTGTTGTGCTTTCTGGAAGCACGTGATGCTGGGCATAAGTCAGGAATCTGGTAGATTTGAAGAAGACCCCATCTTTTCTAAAAATGTTTAGAAAACCAAACATAATAAATACACAAGGAAAGTTCTCATTGAATGGGCCTGATTTCAGTTCTTAAACACTGTTGTATGTTATAAATTTTTTCAGCATCCCAGACTCTAGTTAAAAGGAGAGACACTCTATGATATTATTATGTGTTCGTTAAGCCCAAAAGATTTAGCAAAAAGAGGGGTGGCCTATTAGGTTTACTTTCAGTGTAAAAAGCGTATGTGTTTTTGACTAGACTTTTCTATTCTGTAATTAACTTCATACACATAGGCTCAAAAATCATGTAAAATCTCCTGCCTCTTCTACCACACCTTCCCCACAAACTGGGAGAAAAAAACATGAATTATTGTCTTAAAATCCACGTTTAAATCCTCAACTATGTGTTTCTGCCCTGCAGCCTTCACATCTACAATGTTCTGTTATTTGTGAAACTTATCTTCAAATTCTTGTGTTCTTATTAATTTAGCAACTAGAGTTGGTTTTGTCTCGTCCTTGTCCTATTATTCCTGTTAATATAAGCATTATTATCTGTACAATACACTTGAAAATTAAATTAATGAAATAAAGTTCCCGTACTCTTTGTTAAGGTATATGCCTTGATTAAAATGTTCATTGAGTATCTTAAATGAGAATGATCAGGGATTTGGTGAGTGTTAAACATTTGCAATTTTAATTACTCTTTGAAGTAATAAGTTGCAGCTAACATGAAACAAGAGAAAACACTATAATTTACCTGCTTTAAAATTGATGTCTTTAAAGTGATGGAAGCACCTGAGGAATATGTGGTGGAAGAAAAGCTGCACATTATTTCTAAGAGAGTGGAAGCTGAACCCACCGAAGGTATAGCAACTCTTAAACTAGTCTTATCCCTCTGTTGGCTTGTCCCATCCTTTACTCTCTCTTGTAGCTAACTTATCGTCTATGTTGCCAGTGTCGATACATGCTGTGTCTAATAAAAAGATTCCTTGTATGTGTATTGAAAAGAAATCTGGACATTTCTACAAGTGTATTTTATAATTTTTTCAAGTGCTTGAGAAACATGAGAAGAAAGTTATTCTGAAACCGAAAATTCCTGCTAAAGTAGAGGAGCCTCCACCAGCTAAAGGTACAACAAGAAATGAGACACACTTTGTCCTGATAGATATAATTCTGCCTTTGGTTTGCATAACTGTCTAAGTTTTTGTCAGCACATATATATGAATATTTGTACTAGGTATAGTCATTAATGTTTGTGTACATGTGTGATCTTTTCAAAAAGTGACTTCTAAGCCCCAAAACGGTGTCACTTCTTATGTAATACAAACTAATGTTCTTAAACCTAATCTTTCAAAAGTTCCTGAAGCACCTAAGAAACCTGTGCCAGAAAAGAAAGTTCCTGTTGCAGTTCCTAAAAAGGAAAAGGTGCCACCAGCTAAAGGTATATTGGATTTTACTTTATTCTTCAATAATGTCTGTCTTTTTAAATCTTAAATTGATACATTCTTCAAATTTTTATAACACGAATAAGAAAATAAGTGTGTCTACATGTAGTGTTTTTCATATTGTATGTTTGACCATGTTGCCTGATATCTTTTAAGTGCCAGAAGAGCCAAAGAAACCAGTTCCAGAAAAAAGGGTTCCTCCGAAAGTGGTTAAGGTCGAAGAACCTCCCCCAGCCAAAGGTAAACAAACTCTTCCAGCACAAAAACTGGAAACTTAAGTCTTGCTTTTTTTCTCTCTGCTGCTGTCTTTTGGGTCACACCTCTTACATGTAGTTTATTAGTCTATGTTGGTGGCAGTGGTGTCTTTGGGTGTGATGTTTATTTGTATGTGCCTTGTAAATTCTTCTATTCTAAAATCACAGTACTTTCTGGCTAATGTATTTTTTTTAAAACCCCATTTTAAGTAATATAACTCCCTAATCCTAAAATTATCTTTTAAGTGACTGAGAGGCACATGAAAATTACCCAGGAAGAAAAAGTTCTTGTAGCTGTAACTAAAAAAGAAGAGCCCCCAAGAGCAAGAGGTACATCAGCCCTTTCACTACACACAATATTGCACTTGTCTTATTCTCTTTACCAAATACACTGGTTACGGGTGTTGGTTCTCGTGGTCGTTGTTATAGTTGTTTTATGTTTGAAATAATGTAAATGTCAAGTCTTTTCTGTTTGGGTGACTACTGTATGACTGCCTTTTTATGGTTTGAATGAGAAAAACAATTTTTTAAAGTGAAATCTGTCTTTAAAGTGTCAAAAGAACCTAAGAGAGCTGTCCCAGAAGAAAAAGTTCCAAAACTCAAACCTAAAAGAGAAGAGGAACCACCAGCTAAAGGTATACTGACTCTTTAAAAAAATCAAATAAGCATCTAGATATTGAAACAAATCAAGTGTAATTGGGATCATTAGAGAAAATAACTTAAATGTATATTATAAAGGAATAAAAGTATGTTATTTCATGTCCCTTCAAAAGTAAACATTTCTAATTACCAGAAAGTACTCTTTTTTCCTAAAAAAAAAAGTAAAGCTTCCCAAACATATGTAGATAGTTTTCCTTAAAATGTATTTGTCTTCTAATACATCTATTTGTCCATATACTAAATTCATCTGCCTAAATGCTTGTTTTATGTGGCAATCTTTGATGAAAATTTTAATTTTTTAAGTCCTACATCTTCTACATTCTGTCATTAGAGCTTATGAAAATGTCTTAAAATGAAGGTGAAGAAACTACTTCTGTAACACAAGTTTCTGGCTAATGCTTACATATGTAGCTCAATAGTCATTGACTATGCTGTCTAGTTGTCTTTTATAACTCTCTTGTAAACACTACTTGATCTTCTTAAAATAATTCAATGTCTTTGAAGCATTAAGTAGCTTTAAAAAAGTATTTATATGTATATTAGACCGTGTTTATTTCCAAGTCAATTGATTTTTCTTGTCGTTTAAATGGAAAGTTGAAACAGGCATGGTAATGGCTGTCTTTGTCCTTGGACTATTTGTACAAAATTTCTCTTAACACATATATTTTCAGAATCTTGCAATTCACTTTTTAATAATGACTCTTTTAAAATAACTGAATTGAGGAAAAGAGCTATAACAGAAGAAAAAGTGTCCACTGAAGTTCCAAAAAGAGCCTCATCCCACTAAAGGGAGATCGTGCTTTAGTTTATTAATAAGTATGAAACCGTACAACTCTTTGCCTGCCGGTTCCCAATTTGACTCCTATACTTTATTGGCCTACTGTTGATGAAAGGCAGGGAATCTAACATTTGCAATCACAATTACTAAATGTACATCCTATGATACTGACCAGCAAAGGACAGTCAGGGTCTCCCATAACTAGGACATGAGGCCATCACAAAGGAATAAAATCAAAGCACATTGTTACTCTATGTCTAACTGGGCTTCAAGTAAAATGCTCTCTGTTGTCAATATTATTTTAGAAGTGACTATACAAGAAGAGAAAGAATGGTCTTATGCCCGAGAAGAAGAAGCCGTTTCAGTACAACGGGAAGAGGAATATGAGGAATATGAAGAATATGATTACAAAGAATTTGAGGAGTATGAGCCCACAGAAGAATATGACCAGTATGAAGAATATGCAGAACGCGAGTTTGAACATTATGAAGAGTATAAAGAGCATGAAGAATACATCACAGGTATGAGCAAAACTGCAAACGCAAAACAACATTAAATACATGCAAATTCCATTTCTAGAAAAGACAAAAATTTGGATGCCCAAACAAATATGGAAAGAACTTTGTTTCATTTTGCAAATTCAGAATTTTTTTCTTAGATAGATTCTAGGAAAAAAAAATCTCTGTAAATCCTAAGGTTATTTTTATACTTGGGTTCTGGGAATAATCTATTTCCCCCCTCATTTTTGCTCCTACGCAAAATAGCAAATGCCCCCAAGTTTCTTTCTCAAAAATGTTAGAAGTTTACCTTCAAGTGCCCATGATCATTCCAGTACATGATCAAAAATTTCTGAGCATCCCTTATTCTGAAATGTGCTATTATCAAGCGTAATAGGCTATTAAGAAAACATACCACCTTCAGGGTTCCCATCATTGAAACTTGACGCCTGTTTCAAAAGTAAAGTCAGACAAGACGGATGACACACACACAGTTGTGTTTTACCTAATGAAGCCCAAATTTTTAAGCATATAGTTTATTGGTTCCAAAGAACTGATTTATTTTACTCAAAGAATAAATTTCTTTTGAAATGAGTCAATATTATTTCACTTACTCGATTTCTGATGTTTCATAAGCCTAACTTTGGGAGCATTCTATGTAGTTTTACAGATAGCTTTATGAACCAATCTTACAGAGAGAGGAGATTTAGCCATGACTTTGTCTACCTGAAGTAAAACAAGAAATTTAATATGTAAGAGATACATAAGAGAGAGTCACAATTACCTAATTGAAGTAAGTAGCAAGGAAGAAGGGGCAAGATAAGCTTGTTTAGATTTTTTAGAGCTTGTTCTATTTGGATCTCTGATTCTTGCCTCTATAGACTGTAGATAAAAGAGTTGATGCCACTTAAGAAATATTTTTGATTTATGTTCTAAAGTCTAACATTAAATACCTCATATGTACTTTTAAAGAACCTGAGAAGCCCGTCCCTGTGAAGCCTGTGCCAGTTCCCGCAAAACCAAAGGCCCCACCAGCTAAAGGTAGAGTGTGCAAAACATGATCAGTTGTAAGAGACCTTTGTTTCCTATATGTCTGTCATGCTATACATACATGTTGATATGGCAGTGTACAAATCATGTGTGTAGGGGGGAATATTATGTCGTATATTGTATTTCTTAACTTTTTTGTTCTTACTGCTCTTGAGAAATCTGGTTCGGGTTTTAAAATATCTTAATATTGTTATTTTAAAGTGCCAAAGAAAGTTGTCCCTGAAGAAAAAGTACCAGTGCCCATTCCTAAGAAACTCAAACCTCCACCACCCAAAGGTACATGACGAAGTTATAACTACCAAAAACAACCTTGTTACTTACGTTCTGTGATCGTGTTTTACTCTCTCGTCTGATGTTCTCTGTTTTTACTGAGTAGATTGTTATCGTCCTGATTCTTATGTGTCAGTTTTTTATGTGTATTGATTACATGGTATTCATGGTGTTGGTTTTAATGGTCCTTAACAATTAATATCTTTAAAGTGACTGAAGAATCAAAGAAAGTTGTTGAGGAAAAAATACATATTTCAATTACCAAACGTGAAAAAGAACAGGTGACTGAACCAGCTGCTAAAGGTATAATAATTTCCTTCCTAGATTGTGGTCTTTTATGATGCCTCTTTTGAAATTAATGTAGCTATGCTTTGCTTTATTTTGTTGTTTCATATCTTTTAAGTTAATTGTTACCAAAATGTTGGATGTAAAAATCTGTAAATATAAAATAAGAAGATAATGTTACCTTTAAAAGGAAAAATTATTTCAAAATATATCCACAGCCTCTTATACAATGGCTGTGTACTGCCACGTGGCTACAATACATATAAAATAGTATGTTTGAATTTAAAATCAGTGGCGATTTGGCATATTCCTGATTTCCCTAGATTGATGTAATGATACAACAGTGAATACTGTTTAATTTAGTGTTCAGTCATTTTTTTTCCTCTTTTATACTAAGTATGAAATAACTTCCCCACTATTTTAGGAACTAATCTACCCAGAAGTAATTTTAAATGTTCAAGAAAGGGTGTTTCCTACAAGCAGAGATACTTGAGCACTAACCATCCTTTCACACTGGGGCTCTGCTACTGCATACTTACAGAGTACTTCTATATGTTAATATTTAATATTTCTATGCAGCTCAGAATCCTTTCCTTGGAAAACATAAAGTTTCTTGTAGATGAATAATTGCATATCTATCACATTAGAGGCAGCTTCAATATTATTCTATCTAGTTAAAGTAAAAGAAAGCAAGCACTGACTGGGTGGCTTGTTTCTGACAATAAAATTTTCTTATACTTAATATTTCAAGTGCCCATGAAGCCCAAGAGGGTTGTCACAGAAGCAAAAGTACCTGTCCCTAAAAAGGAAGTAGCAGCACCTGTTAGAGGTACCTAACGCCACTCATTTTCATGTATTGTTTGTTTGTCTTCTTTGCTGTTAAAGTCATATTTAGTTCTATATGTAAAATTCTTTTGTGGGAAAGGTAAAGCCCATTCTTTCTTCTGCTATAAATTGGCTTCTGTTTCTAAAGTGTCTTAATTTTGCTGAGCAGTGGGCAAATGTCCAACTTAAAGATAATGTCTTTAAAGTGCCAGAAGTGCCTAAAGAACTTGAACCAGAAGAGGTTGCCTTTGAAGAGGAAACCTTTGAAGAGGAAGTAGTAACCCACGTAGAGGAATATGCTGAAGAAGAAGAGGAGTACATTCATGAAGAAGAGGAGTACGTTCACGAAGAAGAGGAGATCATAACTGAGGAGGAAGTGGTGCCAGTGACACCAGTCAAAGGTAGACGATGCCTCCTGCACAGGGATATGCAGCCGCCTCTTTGGAGTTTGAACATCTGACTTGGTCAGATTCTGGGGGTTATTGGCACCAGGGATGGCCAATTCTGCTTATCTTAGAAGCAGACATTTTTAAATGCTGAAGTGTGATTTCTGCAGCTGCTTTTCACATTTTTATATATTTTCTGCAACATTCCCAACATTCTTAATATCTTTAAAGTGCCTGAAGTACCCAAGAAACCTGTTCCAGAAGAGAAGAAACCTGTTCCTGTTCCCAAGAAGAAGGAAGCCCCACCAGCAAAAGGTACACCGCCAGTCGTAATGATGGGTCTAGAGGAGACTTAATCTGCCTGTAAATAATTAACTGTCTTCTGAGTACAAAACCTTGTGTGTGCTGCTCTTTTAAGAAATGTGAACTGTGCTTTATGTGGGTGTGTTGTTACTAGTAGATAAAACGTAACGATAAACAATATCTTTAAAGTGCCTGAGGTTCCTAAGAAGCCAGAGGAGAAACTTCCTGTGCCTATTCCTAAAAAAGAGAAGGCTCCACCAGCTAAAGGTACATACTGCTATAATCCATCAGTAGCCTGATAGAATCATTCACCCACGTAGTATAACTTGGCGAGGCATCGCAGTCCTTTCCCCATGACAGTATTAACAGTATTAATGCCAAGACAAGAACCACTCAGCTGGTCACAGGAGCAGTTTGCCACACATTTATCTCTGAATGTTACCGTCAAAGCATGCTTATGTTTAACGCGTGGCTCTTCCTCTTTAGTGGAAAATTCTTTCGTGTAAAATAAATTCTTTTGGCAGTATCAAAATTGACAAAACCATCATTTCCCAGGCATTGTGTGTTGTCTTTACCACCAGTCCATGTATTTTCTTTTTTTTTTTTTTTTTTGGTTTTGTTTTGGTGTTTTTTTATTTTAATTTTCATGTATTTTCTGATCTTTGTTTTGTGGCTATTATAACTTTCAATCTTAAAGTGAAATTATTAAAATATCTGTGATGCTTCAATTAAGGCCTGAAATTGCTGGCCTTAAATTCTTATTCATGGGTGAAAAATGTGACACTAATTCTATTTGGTATCTTTAAAGTTCCCGAAGTGCCCAAGAAACCTGTGCCCGAGGAGAAAGTACCAGTCCCGGTTCCTAAAAAGGTGGAAGCCCCACCTGCCAAAGGTACATGAACTTTCAATGTTGTAAAAAATTTTTATTTCGTATTTGCATATGAGTAAAAATGTAACTGGTTCAATTCTATGCTCTTCAAGGAGGCAACTCTTTAGGGAAAACAAAAGATTTTTCTTTAAAAATAAAATTCTTCTTGGGAATTTCTTTGGCGTACTTTTATTACCTTATCCTAATCTTTTTGAAACTATGCTTGGAGTCAATATTTTTGTTGTATAAATTTTTTCTCTAAATTGTTTCTTTAAAGTGCCAGAGGTACCCAAGAAACCTGTGCCTGAGAAGAAGGTGCCAGTTCCGGCTCCTAAGAAAGTAGAGGCTCCACCTGCAAAAGGTACATTGTTTCATCATTTATAGTGCATGGGGAAAAAAACCTCACATTTATGTACATTCACATGCAAATCCCCCCATAATATTATGTATTTTCTAAAAGCATCTGTCTGGTTATAAATATGTCAGATATTTTGTGATTCTTTTTCGTATCTATTACTCTAAGACATTATAAAAGAACACATTCTTAAAGAAAAATAATATCTTTAAAGTGCCAGAGGTGCCCAAGAAGATCATCCCAGAAGAAAAGAAACCAACACCTGTTCCGAAAAAAGTGGAAGCTCCACCACCCAAAGGTACATTAATCTCTGGCAGAAGCAGGGTAGAAAGGGAAACTAACTGGTGTTACACAGCCTCACTAACCATTATTAATGCTTAATATTTATGTTAGTAATTGATGCTTTATGATCACAGAATATTTGCTTTTCATGCTTTCTCATTGTCTTGAATATTTTTATATAAAAGTGATGTTTGTACCATTGAATAAATATCTTTAAAGTGCCAAAGAAACGTGAACCACTCCCAGTTCCTGTAGCTCTACTTCAGGAAGAGGAAGTTCCATTTGAAGAAGAATTTGCTCCTGAAGAGGAAGTTCTACCTGAGGAAGAAGAAGTTCTTCCTGAAGAAGAAGAAATTCCACCTGAGGAAGAGGAAGTTCCTCCTGAAGAGGAGGAAATTCTACCTGAGGAAGAGGAAGTTCCTCCCGAGGAGGAAGAATATGTACCTGAGGAAGAAGAAGTCGTACCTGAAGAAGTTCTTCCAGAAGTTAAACCTAAGGTGCCAGTACCTGCACCAGGTATAGCAGCTCTTCTTGGAGACATCAAGGCCTCTTTTGTGTTGAATTCTGCTTTTTCATCTTTTTGTTCATCTCTAATTTTATCTGTGATGCTTTACTCTTTATTGTCTACCATCTGAATCTTAAAAAACGTTCCAGATGTGTGTCTCTTATTATTGTGTGT
The DNA here is from genome assembly GCF_020740605.2 of Lemur catta. NCBI lineage: Eukaryota > Metazoa > Chordata > Mammalia > Primates > Lemuridae > Lemur > Lemur catta. The sequence continues at coordinate 48,672,231 of NC_059135.1, forward strand.
CTGCCTTGTGTATCTGTCTATTGTAAATTATCTAAATGTCTTTTCAAATTTCATGCTATGAAATGTTGTTTACTTGTTCGTGGTTTTATTCTCATGTGTCTTTTTGTTATATATATATAACACCGTATATGTGATTTTTAATGTCTTAAAATGAAATGTCTTTAAGTGCCTGAAGTAACAAAGAAACCTGTACCAGCGAAGAAAGTCCCTGTTCCCGCTCCTAAAAAAGTGGAACCTCCACCACCACCCAAAGGTACACCTTCCCAAAGTGAATACACATTTTATACCCATAGCCTCGCCAGATAAACTATGGTGAAACTGAATTTTAGGAAAAATTACATTTATAAAATGGGCAATTGCATAATTACATTTTTACTTCTAAAAATATTCAAGAACATTGATATCTCTTTCTTTTCATTGGATGCAAAGCAATATTCAAGAACAAAGATGAAAGGAAGTATTTTCCCAAAACTGCCACAAAAGTTCTACCTGATTTCCTATAATTTTATTAAATGTCATAATTTTCATGTGGCTATTTTGCAAAGCAAAATTATCTATGAAAAAGAATTACCTGAAAAATATAATAAATAAATATTCTTAAAGTTCATTCTTCACCTGTTTATATTAAAGACCTTTGTAACATCAGGCTGAAAAGAAAAAAAGAAAGATGAATGTATTTATCTAAACACTGAGTAATAGTTTATGTCTTCTGATACATATATATAAATGGTAGCCCAACTGATTTTGATTTTAGCCTTGACTTTGTACTTTGTTGTGTTACTCTGAGCAAGCCCTTTAACCAATCTGAGCCTCCAGCTCCTCTCCTATGTTTGAAGTAGTTATACTAATATCACTCCTAGTGGGCTCAGATATTTCTGTGAGGATAAAATAAAGGTGTAAAAGTAGTCTATCGTTGAACAAATAGCATCCAAATTTAACATATTCAATCAGCTCATAGTATAAGACAGAATGAATATATTTATGCCTTAAAGCTCAGTACCATTTTCTGCACAAGGTGATGGTATCACTGCTTAAAATAAGCAAAACCCTTCCATCAGGCTATATAGTCATATAATCAATGACAAGATAAAGCTGATCCTTTATTGGATTTCAAGGATTCAGAAATACTTTAAAGACAATGATTTCATAAATTACTAGTGAAATTTCAATGGGTGAAATGATAGCATCTCTCCTCTGATAATCAGATATGTTGCTGATCCCTTGTTCTACAAATCCTAATTACAGATCCTAATATTTGGGATCCCAACTTGAGTTACAGACCTGTCCTGAGCAACTGTTGCATGTTGGTCTTTCTGTGTGTGGGAACTTCTTGGTTTCTCTCTTTTTTAATCCCTCAAAATAAGTTCTTGTCATAAAATGATGTCTTTAAAGTGCCTGAAGTTAAGAAGAAAGTGCCAGAGAAGAAAGTGGTCATTCCCAAGAAAGAGGAGCCTCCTCTGACCAAAGGTATTACTCTTCCCGAGCCAAGTAGACACTGCCATTTCTTTCCTTCACCTGTAAAAGTCAAAACATCGTGTTTCAGTATGCATTAATGCAACTTATATTATTGTTGTGTCTGTTGTCTTTGTGTTTGTGAAACTGAAATTATAAAATAAAATAATATCTTTAAAGTGGTACTAAAGAAACCTGTGATACCTAAGAAACCAGAACCAGAAAAGAAGATGCCTCTTCCTGTTCTGAAACCAGTGGCTCCTCCTGCCAAAGGTACATCATCCCGTAACAGGATGTGGTTGCTGCACTGATGTTGAACTATGGTGCTATCCACACAGGACGTTCAACATAAAGTGTGCATTGTGTGGTCTGTCCTTCACATTCGTCAGTGTGACTCTGTTAAACTCACAGTTGTGTTATGTGAATTTTTCTACTTGTATTGACGTATTTTATGTTTTTTCTCTATGTATGGTTGTTTCTAAAAATAAAAATACTGAAGTTATGTATCTTTAAGAGCCGGAAGTAACTAAGAAACTAGTCCCTGAAGTATCTACTTCTTGTCTTAAAAAAAAAAATAGAAGCTCTACCAGTAAAAGATGGAATGTCTCTTTAGTGGACCCTTAATCTTAAACCAAAAATCTCTTTATTCTTCTTTCATTAACTGGTCCTGTGAAATGTCAATGTTCTATCTTGTGAATGTGATATTTACTCTTCTGTGTTGAGAATGGGAAACTTGGTCTTTATGTATTCTTATTTGGTTCTTGCATTTTGAATGCCTAAAACAATCAATATCTTTTAAGTTCCTGAGGTACCTAAGAAAGTGAAAGAAAGGCGAATCATTCTCCCCAAAGAAGAGGAAGTTCCACCAGTTGAAGGTAGATAGATGGCTTTCTGAGAAAAATAGCATTTTAGAGTCTTATCATTGTCTAATATTTGATGGAGGTAATTGTACATGTCACCCCAGTAAATAAGCATATTCAGACTCCAAAAGAAATTATTATTTACCTAATAGAAACTGGGCAGGCAAACTAATACTATTTGAGTCTCCTTGTTGCATGTTCAGCCTGTTTGTTTGTTATTTGTTTTATTTTAATGAGAATTTTTAAAGGGAAACTGTATTTGTTGTGGGAGATTTTCCATCAAATGACTTGGTTGGCAATTATAAAATAAGCTTCTCCAAGAGAAATTCTAGTTAAGCATCAATAACTGGTGCAGAAAATCTAACTTCTACCTCTAAGTGACTGTTTGACTTCAAACAAGCCCACCTCCATTTTAAAAAATAATAATAATTTTAACTTAATTCTCTGGAGTTCTTTCCAGATCTAAAATACTGGGAAGGGCCTAACATGTTTTGGAGACCTAATAGGTTTTTTTTTTGTTTGTTTGTTTTGTTTTTTTAAGAAATAGTTTCCACAAGCATTTGGAAGGCTGAGTAGTTTTCAGATATATCATTTTAGTCTAATATTCAGAAGAATTATAAAAATAATTTACATGATAATAATCTTTTTAAAGTATTTGAGGAGCCTGAAGAGCCTATTCTAGAAGAAGAGGTTCCAGAAGAAGAGATTCCAGAAGAAGAGGTTCCAGAAGAAGAGATTCCAGAAGAAGAGGTTCCAGAAGAGGTTCCAGAAGAACCACCTAGCGTAGAGGAGGTTGAGGAAGTGGCACCACCTAGAGGTACAGCCGCTTTTACTGGTTAAACATTTAAAATACGTGGTGTTCCAAATCTTTCTCAGAATGGTTTAAATCTGGCATTCACCACTATACTTTTCTGACATCACATCAGTGATAAATTGGCTATTAATTATTCCTGGCACATGAAGTTATGTGTCCCTTTTTTCCCATTTTTGTGCAGCATCTGCAGTGCAACTGAGAGATTACTTTTCTGTTATTGGCAATTTAATTTTTTCTGACCGTGTCCTAGTATAATACTTCCTCCTATATTTCAATCATGAATTTTGTTTTCAATATTAATGTTGGGGGTGGGGGGGAACCTATTCCTGTGGTGAAAGTGTTCACTTCTTAGAATAAGTGTTAATTTATTCCTGAAGACTATGACATTTATTTGCATAATTGATAGGGTGTTTGCTTATAAGATTTCTAAGTAACATCCTTCACACTTCTAGAGTCAAATATATACTCCAAATATATCATTATTATTTAGATTGCTAATATCTTTTTAGAATAAATCAATGTTTTGTGTTGTTTATTTATTGATATATGGGTGTTATTGTTCTGTTCATTGCATGTCATTTTCAAAATGTCCATGAAATATCTTTTAAGTGCCTGAAGTGGTTAAGAAAGCAGTACCTGAAGTGCCTACTCCTGTTCCTAAAAAAGTGGAGGCACCACCAGCTAAAGGTACAGCAAATCCTGATTAATATCTTTAATTTCACATTCATTTTCTTTCTAAAAACCAAATATGTCTTATATCACTGCTTTCTTATAGTCAATTAAATAGCAAACTGATTAAGGACTAATAAAAACATAACTCATTCCATTTCTTTAATCTTTTCTAGAATGTTAATGGATGATTATGTGTGTATGTATTTGTGTGTGAATTATTCTAGAAGCTTCTTATATAGCTGAAAATTTTAATGTGATAGTACATCTCTCTATACATATATGTGTAACAATGGATCCCTCTTCCCATCCATTCTATTTCTAGATTTTATACCATTACCTAAATAGAGTTTTCTTATGTATTATAATTATTTTTACTATATTTATTGTTTCATAGAAAAAAAATCTGGTTTAATGCTTGGATAATAACTATTTTAAAGAGCTTCATGTCCCTTTTGTAAACTTTAGCCTAAGCATTCAAAGTTATTACAAAATGTCTAATTTTCATTGCTTCCTAATTCAGTGAATGCTCCAAATAGTGTTCTTAAGCAATTAGATTATGCTGTCCCTATTACAGTAAACTCTTCAGCAAAAACAATAGCGCCCAACAGAACATGAGGCCTGTGTCAGAGCTTAAGTACTCTATAATGGTAATCACTTCAAAAACAGCCTTCATCAAATTAAAAATAGTAGAAGTAGGCCCAATATTGGTAATCTCTGTTATTAAAAAAAAAATAGAGTAGCACAAGTTCTTTGTGGACATGTCTTCTTGTAAGGGTATGTTAGCATAAATGAGTGATTTAGGAAATATCTTTATTGCCTCTAAAATTGTTGTCTAATAGTACAGAGTGATTTCTTAGACGCTTTGATTATTGTAATGTTGATATTTGTTTCTGATGTTTTTATTTCGTGTTTATTATTGAGCATTGTCAGCTAACTAAAATGCCTAATATCTTTAAAGTGCCAAAGAAGGTTCCTGAGGAGAAAGTACCTGTTCCTGTTCAGAAAAAAGAGGCACCCCCAGCCAAAGGTACATCTTCTCTTTTAAACCTGAACTTCCTCTTTTATCTTTCTTCATTAAAACTTTTATGTTTTGTTGTCTTGATTGTTTTTGATGTTTTTTTGTCTTTGAAACCTTGCTCTTGACTATCCTAAATATTAAAACTGTATCTTTAAAGTGCCCGAAGTACCAAAGAAAGTCCCAGAAAAGAAAGTCCCAGAAAAGAAAATCCCAGAAAAGAAAGTCCCTGTGCCTAAAAAAGAAGTTGTTCCCCCAGCTAAAGGTATTTGGGGAAATATCTTGGATTTTCATGTGTTGTTGCATGCAAGCCTCTTTTCAGGTTTTTTAAAAATATATTTTGAATTTACATCTTTGTTTCTTCTGTGTTTTAAAAAAATAAAACTCTTAAAATAGATGCTTTTTCAGGGAGAACTGTCCGCAAAGAGGAAATAGTAAAAGAAAGACTAGAATTAGAAGTAGTAGAAGCAAAAGTGGAAGAAGCTCTTGAAGAAGAAGAGTTCCATGAAGTTGAAGAATATTTCGAAGAAGAAGAGTTCCATGAAGTAGAAGAATTCATCAAAGTAGAAGAACCTAGATTTGAAGAAGAACACAAAGTTGAAAAAGTCCATAGAGTAATAGAAGTTTTAGAGGCTGAAGAAGTGGAAGTATATGAAAAACCCAAAGCTCCACCTAAAGGTATAGGGAATTTTGCAGATATTACAAATTCTTATGTCTTGCTCTAACTTTCCTTTGAAAATATATTTTGTGTTCAGTTTGGAACGTTAGAAACCCCATGAAATATTTTAAGCATGAGATTAAACTATTTGGCACAAAGACTAACATTGAGTAGAGATTAACCACACGGAGTGTAATTTTAGTAGACAAGACAGTAAATTTGATATCTACTTATCTAAGTTCACTGTATGAATTTGGAGATTCTTTTTGTAATCTGATTACATAATTGTTGCAGGTACCAAAATAACTGACCAGTGTCATCAGTTAAGTAAAAAGAGAAACTCCTCAGTTCACTGAGGAATTTACATGTTCAGGCAAAATAACCACTGCTTTGTTAACATTTCAGTTAACTGTTCACAAACTGATAGTTACTTATCAGAAGCTTTTGTCATTTTATGATACTTTCATTAGAGAAGTAACATTAAGGAAGTGAAGTGTTGGTAATGGTACCTACATTCTACTACATTCTGAGGATAAACCAAAGCACAAATAAGTTCTTTTCAGTACCCAAACTAATATGTGTGTAATATGAAGGAATATGTGTATGTACATAGTAAATCTACAATATAGATGATATTTAGCAAAATCAAATCTCTTTTGGAAGCAGGTGTATTATGAATTCAAAAAATATAAATAGATAAAGTATTTTGTGAGCCCTCATTGTACTAACTTTAGTAGTAATGCTCCAAATACTTCAAGAGTTTATTCTAAACCAAAATGCTAATATCTTTGAAGGGCCTGAGATATCTGAGAAAATCATCCCTCCAAAAAAGCCACCCACTAAAGTTGTTCCTCGAAAAGAGCCACCAGCTAAAGGTATCTTGTTGGTGAAAAATTACTTCCCTAACTTCACATACAGTAGCACTTTGGTTTCTTTGCAAGTACAAGTTTTGCATTCCACTTGATGTTTTTCTTCTGTGTTTTGTGTTTTCAGAATTTCTAAAACAAACTAATATCTTTAAAAGTGGTTGAGGGTCCAGAGGAAATTCTACCCAAAAAAGAAGTCACTATTGTTATACCTAAAACGACCAAAGCAAATATCCCTTTTAACCAGATAGTGAACCTAGGTTTCCTTCTTTGGTGCTATTTGACTATATATTCACTAACATGCTTGTTGATAAACTTATGTTTTTCTGTTTATTATAAATAATGTTAATCCAGTAAATATAAATATATAGTGAATATGTGTTTAATGTCCCTACTTTGTTCATTTTTGTGAGCCTCTTGAATTTCACAATAGAAATAAAAAAATAGCATCTAATAAATAATATGAACTTATATCTTTAAAGTCTCTGAAGCATGTAAGAAAGTTATCACTGAAGAGAAAATATCAACTATTCTGCTTAGAGATAGCACCAGCTGAAGGTGTATTGTTCATTTTTCTTATCAAATTCTTACTATTCTAACAAGGGAAATTCCCCTGGATTTCTGTGTCGTATTTGTTTTAAAATTCAACTCATTTTAAATACTGTAATTTATTTTATAAAGTGATGTCTGTGTTTTATATCGTGGGTATGTTCTGGTCTGTGTTTATACATCTCTTATGCTCTGCTTGTTAAAATTCTTTGTACTTAAAAGAATGTTTAACAGTAAAAGAAATTATTGCTACTATCTTTAAAGTTCCTGAGGTGCCCAAGAAAATTGTGGTAGAAGAAAAAGTATATGTTCCTGAAGAACCTGAAGTTCCACCAGCTACAGGTACCTGCCTTTGCCGATTCACCACCAAAATGAAATCCCTCTTTATTCACTTAAGATAGAGAAGAGAGAAACTATCCTCTCTGTAGTGCCACAAGATGGCTATGAATGACATAAGCTTCAATTCATGTTCTATAACATAATCTTCCCTTTTGTGATGACCCTCTCGGAACAAAGACATAAGCCTAAAAGTTGTTTATATTGATCCTCTTAAGCAGTAATTAAACAATATTGACCTCTTAACTTCTCCTTCAAAAATATTTTGGAAACTTTTGTGAAGTAGTTCTGAAAACAAATAAATATGTTCTAAAATGACAATAGAAAATAATACTATCTCCAAAGAGCTAAGTGTTCCTAATATAACAAATCAAGAGCTCATTGACAGCGCAATCCAGAGAAGTGCATTGACTATGCATTTGACTTATAGGTGACTTATAATTTGGGAATTTTTTACATTCCCCTTGTTAGATGCCTCTTTTTTGTCTTGATATCTTATGCTCAATTATGATGTTCTTAAAAATAAGACAAATAAATATCTTTAAAGCACCCGAAGTACCCAAGAAAATTGTTCCAGAAGAAAAAGTTTGGGAAGCTGTTCCTAAAAAGCCTGAAGTTCCACCAACTAAAGGTATACAGTGATACTAATCACAATATGAAATAACTCTTTGTTTAGTTTTTCATGATTTAAAGTGAATATGTGTGATGTTAAATCCCTGTATTTTGTATCTTATATTTGTTTATAACAATTAATATACTAATATCTTTAAAGTTCCCGAGGTGCCTAAGAAACATATTCAAGAAGAAAAATCACCTATTGTTCTTTCTGAAGACACAGAGATATACAGTGAGTGTAGAAAAATTGGTGGTTCTTTTTGGTTTCATTTGTGTCCTTAAATTCACTGTGTTTGTCTTCACAGCTTTAAATAAAAAGTAAATATAATATACTAATCTCTTGTAAAAGCCTAATAAGCCAAAAATATTTGGCTCAGATTAAATAGTTTTAGTCGCTACTAGCCTCAGACAAGATATAGTTCCTCACCAATTTAAAAAAGAAATAGCATACTTATAACATTGTCTGATTTTAGAAAAGTCATTTGTCCTGTGGAATTTTCCTAACCTGTTCTGTATACAAGCATCTTTCGCTTTGAAGCAATTTATTTTCTCAGACCATGCAGTAACTTACTTTAACTCCATAATAATATTTTAATTGGATTTTGTAAAAATCAAAATACTCACCATTATTTCTTTGCTCTTCACAACTATAATTGGAAACATTTTGGCAATGCTACTCAAAGGACCATAGGTTTACAGGGCCACTAGAATCTCAAAAGAATTATCAAGGCTTTTTTTTTTCCGTTTTTTGGCTTTCATGCAAAATGAGAGTTAAGTTATTTGAATAGTAAAATAATCTGAATAGTAAAATATTCTGAATATAATACCATTCAATAATCTGCATAGTAAATATGCCAATAGTTAGGATATTCTTCTATTACTTTAATCTAAAATATCCCTGTTAAAGTTCAACTTTTTTCCTCGTTTTTTTTTTTCACCCTCTTATACCAGGTTAGAATAAGTATATGATCACTCTCTCCTTTGAATACCCTCTTTATACTTAAGTTTGGTTGTTGTTATTAGCTAGTCTGCCTTATTAAATACTAGAGAAATTCTTTATTGTCTTCATTTACCTTATTTTCCAAATATTTAATCATTTTTATTTTTCTTTTCTGCTTCCAACCCCTAAATGGTTTTCAAATTCATATTAAACTGTGAAGCCATAAATTAGATGTGATTTGAAAATATAGATAACTAGGCTCCTAGAAAAGGAGAAGACTTAGCATAAATTACCAATAAATCAAATATAGGAGGCAAATTCTCTATTTGCAATTCAATGTCTACCCTGTTCTTTTTGCACAAATCCATTAAAAATAAGACCAATAGGACAATTTTACCAATAACTTTCTGCAGGCAAAATGAAGAATTACATAGTCCTTGGCTGGTGAATTTTTTAATTTTATTATCATGATCATAAAGAAATGCTGAGAGTCCTATATCATAAAACTGGGAATGAGGCTTATTCCTAGCCAATGCATTCTTGTCACTAATTTGCATCTATGTGCTACTGTTAATTTAGGCAATGAATGTGTATTATATGTTATGTTTTTCCTAATGCTATATTTTACCCACTGTGAAACACTCGTAATTGTATAAATACTAATATCTTTAGTTTATGAAGCATCTGAAGAATCAGTCCTGGAAGAAAAAGTACTTGTGACTCATCCTCCAAAGACAAAAACCAGACTAGCAAAAGGTATATAACACCAATGATCCAGTCTGAAGAGGGTTTATTTTTTGGCTCATTTTAAAAGCTCAGTATTTTTCTTCACCATTTATAAATATAACAATACTCATATCTTTTAAGTGCCTGTGCCACCCAAGAAAGTTGCTCCAGAGGACAAAATATATGTGACTATTCCTAAAAAGAGAGAAACACCACCAACTAAAGGTATATGTCAAATACATCAAACTCAGATGAATATCTTTGGCTTTAAGATTCAAAAATTGCATGTTATATAATTTACTCTTTTTACAACTTCTAAGTGTAAACCTACTAATATCTTTAAAGAGCCTGATTTAATCGAAGAAGTTTTACCAGAGGTGGAGATACCTGAGTCTGTTCCTGAAATTCCGGAATATCCTCCAACTAAAGGTATAATTCTCTAGTTATGAAAATCTAAAGAAAATCTATCATCTTCAGTCTGCAAAATGTTTAGTGTTTAATGTACATTCTCACAACCTCTAATGATAAAATACTAACATCTTTAAAGTATCTGACATGCCCACAACAAGGAACAATGTACAACTTGCCCCTAAAAAGTCAAGTCTCCCTCATATAATGTAGAAATATAAACTATTAGAACAAAAATAAAATTTATAACTGAAAGCTACAATATCTATTAATATACCTAACTTTCTTAGTATGCCTCTATGCTTTTTTTCAATTAAAAAATATATATACTAATATCTTTAAAGAGTTTGAAGTCTTCAAGGAAGTGGTTCCAGAGGGACAAACTCCTGTTGCTAAAAGAAGAAAGGCACCACCACCAGCAGGTACAAGTCGGAAGAAAGTCAGCTCTTTTATCTCATGTTTGCAGGTGTGGTTAACACACATAAAAATACTAATATCTTTAAAGCCCCAGTGGCTACCAAGGGAATCGGTACTGCCACAAAGCAGTTACATACATGTCCCAGTGAGTTATTCAAGAGAAATAGAAAGAAAAAAAATCTTTAACTTATATACATGAAAGATGGTTGAGCTACACAGTTTATCTATGAGGACTCCGCAGGAAATATGTATATATATTATGAACAAATCTGACCCGATGGATTCTTCAATAGGAAATAGCTACTATTGTTTCCTTTTAAAAGAAAAAGAAAAATCAGACTAGCTAGAAAAATATCTACATGAGACTACTTACGAAATGATAACCTTAGAACTACATTGAATTGGCTTAACACATTCCCTTTAAAGCAGGAATCAGTGCCACCAAATGACAGGGGTGAACTATCAGTCAGTATTTCAACCCTTCCATGGGACTGGAATTCCAGACTATAATATATCAACCTGTTGAAATTATTTTTCTATTAAAATAAACTAACTTAAAAGAAACAAGCATATGAAATAACTGATTTCCCGTAAGACTTAAATATCATAGAAATATTTTTAGAGAACCATGACTTAAAGAAAGCAAAATATTTTATTCAGTGTGAAGTTGACCTATCTGTAATATCATCTCTACCACATTAGACCACCTAAGAGCCTACTAAAGCCAAGGCAAAAATAATTCCATTTAAAGCTGGACTCGTCTAAATACTCATTTGCTCTTCTCATAGTGTTATTTTTCAAGCATTGTACATTTTTCAATTTTTAATATTTTTACACAAATGAGAAAGTTTTAAAACTTCCAGAATAATAATTTCATCATAGTTCCCATGGTATCCTGTAATTTAAAGAATATCCAAATACTCTGGCATATTTTTTCAGTCTGGAATGTTTTGGTTGTTCTCCTTTCTCCTAACCTTGAAAAACACTCGCTTTTTTGACATGCCTAAGGTAAGGGTGCAAAAAGAAGACAAGAAAGTGACTGTAATTTGTTCTATTCAAACTTATAGCTAAAGGTATACCATTAATTGTAATCAATTTTTCTATTTTCCATGATCTAATTTTCTGTACACGTACCATTCCAAGAAATAAAATTACTACTCTTGATAGTGCCTGAGGTGACCAACAAAACAGCTACTGATAACCAAGTATTCCCCACACTGCAACCAAAGAATGAGATTCTGGGGGCAAGGGAGTGGGAGAGGTCTCCCAGTTATGACAGAAACTCTTTACTGCTCTTCCTAACTCCGAATACAATGTATCCGTGTCTTTCAAGTGCCTGAATCACCTCAAGAAGTTGTCCCTATAGAGGAGACACCCATGGCTGTTCCCCCTGAGATCAGAACACCTCCCAGTAAAGGTATCATTCATCCTGTCATTCCTTCCTTCCTTCATTACAAAAATTTAATAAGTGCTTATTATGAGCAAGGTGCTAGAGAGCTGAGGAATAATAAGCAAAGACAAATTAGGTTTAATTTCTCTCCTCGAGATTTTAAACCTCATCAAATTCTTAAAGGAAGCAACTTCATAGCCAGAAGAATCACTTTGGCTCAGTTCATGTGATTAATGTCTCCATGGATCCTTTTAACCTCTAACTATTAATTAATATAATATTAATACCTTCAAAGCACCAGAAGCTATGAAAGAAGTTGCTTCTGAAATGAAGGTATTTGAGGATGTATGTCCCTAAAAAGCCAGAAACTCCACCTATGAAAAGTACATACCACCTCTGAACAGATGCAGAAGAAATTATTTGTCCTCTGCTCTTAAAACTACATATTTTCTAATGCTCTTTGTAACTTCTAAATATAAACATACTATCTTTAAAGTGTCTGCAGTTTCAGAAGAAGTTTTATCTAAAACAAAATGTTTGTGGCTATTCCTGCCAAAACAGAAAACCCTCCTACTAAAAATATTCATTCAACAAATACTTGTTGAATAACGAGGGAATAGAATGTCATGTGAGCTCTGCTAGGTGCTAGATGAGGGCAAACATGTCTTTGCGAAGACCCATTAACCCCTTTAGACTTAGTCTATTGGTGGAGCAAAGGGAGGGTAGAGGGGAAGAGAAGTTTGCTACATTTGCTAACTTATTGCCATTACTGTTTTCATTAATCATCTTAACTCTTCAATGTGAAATACTAATATCTTTCAAGTGCCTGAAACTCCTCAAGAAGTTCTTCCTGCAAAGAGAGTTCCTTCCAAAAAAAGAGAACCTCCATCAGTTAAAGGTACAAGTCACCGTGCCTTCAGGTTCAAGAACTAGCTCCTGTAGTTTTGAAAATATTTTGCTCTTCCTAGTGGTCTATCTAACACTAAACATAAAAATACTAATTTCTTAAAGTGCCTGAAGCTCCTCAAGAAATTGCCCCTGAAAAGAAAACGTTTGTGGTTCCTCACAAAAAGCCTGAAGTCCCTCCTGATGAAGGTATATCTTCCTGGAAGCTTAGAGGGGTGGGAAAATCTCTTTTGCTGTATAAATGTGTCGTCTGTTTGTACTGATTCTTGTAAGTCCTAAATGAAAAAATATTAATATCTTTAAGGTGCCAGAGGCTCTCAAAGAAGTTGTCCCTGAAAAGAAAGTGCATCCTCCCCAAATGCCTGAGGATGTGCCTGTCAAAGATACATCCTTAACTGTCACTTTATGGTGGGCTAGGGAGGTGGGGAGATAGACAGGACCACCTTTGTAGCCTTGATAACTCTTTCGATGTGTAAATGTGACTCTTGTCTGTGTTGACTCTTGTGGCTCAAATGTAAATTTACTAATATCTTCAAACTGCCAGAAGCTCCAGAAGAAGTGGCCACCAAAAAGAAAGTGCCGGAAGCTCTTCTCCGGAAGCCTAAAGCTCTGCTGCTATGATAGGAACTTATTACCACTGATCTCAGGCTCAGGGGGAAAAAAAAATAGCTCTTTTGTTCTTTGAAAGTGTTTCAGTGTATCTAATCTTCTTTGTATTTTCTAAGTATAACAGTACTAATATCTTTTAAGCGCCAGAAGCTCCCAAAGAGGCTATCCCTGAAAAGAAAGTGCTGGTGGCTCCTCCTAAAAAGCCTGAAGTCCCACCTGTTAGAGGTACTTGTCACTGACTTTAGGCTTCAGAAGATCTGACTCTTTTGCTCTTGAATATATTTTGGTCTAGTGGTCTTCGTAACTCCTAAATTGAATTTCATTAATATCTTTTAAGTGCCAGAGGCTCCCAAAGAAGTTGTTCCTGAAAAGAAAGTGGCAGTGGCTCCTCCTAAAAAGCCTGAAGTCCCACCACCTGTTAAAGGTATTTGTCACTGACTTAAGTTTCAGATCTAACTCTTCTGCTCTTGAATATATTTTGTCCTAGTGGTCTTCATAACTCCTAAATGTAACCTCGCTAATATCTTTTAAGTGCCAGAGGCTCCCAGAGAAGTTGTCCCTGAAAAGAAGGTGCCAGCGGCTCCTCCTAAAAAGCCAGAAGTCCCACCTGTAAAAGGTAGTCACCCTCATGTTGCTGTGTTTGATGTTGTTTGTTGGTCTTTACTTTGTCTAATCTTATGGAAACACTAATATCTTTAAAGTACCTGAGGTGCCAAAGGTGGCTGTCCCAGAAAAGAAGGTGCCTGAAGTTATTCCCCCCAAACCGGAAAGTCCTCCTCCTGAAGGTAATGCCAAAACTATACAAAACTAGGGAGAAAAATAACTGTTATGTTAACTAGAAAATTATATCTAAAAATCCTAGTACATAAAAGGTGATATAATTCTAACGGAAAAAAATGTCGTAGCTATCCAAAATTTCTTGTTATATGCTATAGACATCAATTATGTTTACCTTTTCTAAACACAAATCATAAATGTCTTTGAAGTGCCTGAAGTGCCGCCACCACCAAAGCCGAAGGAAGCCGTCCCTGAAAAGAAAGTACCAGTGGCTCCTCCCAAAAGGCCAGAAGCTCCACCTCCTAAAGGTATTTATCCTTATGTGTTGTCTGTCACCTGCTTCAGGGCACCTGGGTTAAGAGTATATAGAAGTGTCTGCCAGTCTCACAAATTGTATTTACTTGGGTAAATGTGTTGTCGATATTCCCCCTTTATAGTTCTAACTAAAAGGTACTAATTTCTTCAAAGTCCCTGAAGCTCCTAAAGAAGTTGTACCTGAAAAGAAAGTGTCTGTGGCAGTGCCCAAAAAACCAGAAGCCCCACCTACAAAAGGTATTTACTCCCACTCCTCTGTCAAGAAAAAATATTTTCTTGTACTCCCCACAGTCTTTGTAATAGATGCCTTCACTATTCATAAATTCTAAAAATACTAATATCTTTCAAGTACCGGAAGCTGCTCAAGAAGTTGTCCCAGAAAAGAAAATTCTCAAGACACCACCCAAAAAACCAGAAGCCCCCCCAGCCACAGGTACATGTCAGCTCAGTTCAACCTTACTCTGCAGAAGAAATATCTCTTCCATTCTTGAAAATGATTTTAGTGCATTGCTCTTCATTAACCTAAGTGTAAAACTACTAATATCTTTCAAGTGCCTGAAGTTCCTCAAGAAGTTGCAGAAAAGGAAAGTATCACAGCCCTGCCCAAAAAACCAGAAGCCCCAGTTGTCTCGGGAATATGTTAGCCTTCACTTCATTCTGCAGAAGAAACATCTCTTCTGCTACTAGAAAATGATTTTAGTCCATTTATCTTCATTAACCTAAGTGTAAAACTACTAATATCTTTCAAGTGCCTGGAGTTCCCCAAGTTATCCCAGAAAAGAAAGTTTCCAAGGTCTTGCCCAAAAAGCTAGAAGCCCCATTTGTCACAGGTATTTTTCACCCCTGTCCTTATTCTGCAGATGAAATCTCTCTTCTGCCCTTAGAAACATTTTTAATCCATTTATTAACCTAAGTGAAAAACTACTAATATCTTTTAAGTGCCTGAAGTTCCTCAAGAAATTGTCCCTGAAAAGAAAACAACACTGGTGCCCCCTACAAAGCCAGAAGCCCCACCTGTTACAGGTATTTGTACTGACCTTAGATTTCAGATCTAACTCTTCTGCTCTTGAAGATATTTTGTCCTAGTGGTCTTCCTAACTCCTAAAGATAATTTCACTAATATCTTTTAAGTGCCAGAGGCTCCCGAAGAAGTTATCCCTGAAAAGAAAGTAGCAGTGGCTCCTAAAAAGCCAGAAGTCCCACCTGTTACAGGTACCAGTCACTGACCTTAGGTTTCAGATCTAACTCTTCTGCTGTTGAGTATATTTTATTCTAATGGTCGTCATCACTCCTAAATATAATTTCACTAATATCTTTTAAGTGCCTGAACCTCCCAAAGAAGTTGTCCCTGAAAAGAAAGTGCCCATGGCTCCTCCTAAAAAACCTGAAGTCCCACCTGTTACAGGTACTTGTCACTTGATTGTAGGCTTCAGAAGATCTAACTCTTCTGCTCTTGAAGATATTTTGTCCTAGTGGTCTTCCTAACTCCTAAATATAATTTCACTAATATCTTTTAAGTGCCAGAGGCTCCCAAAGAAGTTATTTCTGAAAAGAAAGTACCAGTGGCTCCTAAAAAGCCAGAAGCCCCACCCGTTACAGGTATTTGTCACTGATCTTAGATTTCAGAAGATCTAACTCTTCTCCTCTTGAAGGTATTTTGTCCTAGTGGTCTTCTTAACTCCTAAATATAATTTCACTAATATCTTTTAAGTGCCTGAGGCTCCCAAAGAAGTTGTCCCTGAAAAGAAAGTGCCCATGCCTCATCCTAAAAAGCCTGAAGTCTCACCTATTACAGGTACTTGTCACTGACTTTAGGCTTGAGAAGATCTACCTCTTCTGCTCTTGAAAATATTTTGCCCTACTGGTCTTCCTAACTCCTAAATGTAATTTCACTAATATCTTTTAAGTGCCTGAGGCTCCCCAAGAAGTTATCCCAGAAAGGAAAGTGCCCATGCCTCCTCCTAAAAAGGCTGAAGTCCCACCTGTTACAGGTACTTGTAATTGACTTTTGTCTTCAGAAGATCTAACTCTTCTTCTCTTGAATACATTTTGGTCTAGTGGTCTTCCTAACTCCTAAAGGTAATTTCACTAATATCTTTTAAGTGCCAGAGGCTCCCGAAGAAGTTATCCCTGAAAAGAAGGTGCCAGTGGCTCCTCCTAAAAAGCCTGAAGTCCCACCTGTTACAGGTACTTGTCACTGACTTTAGGCTCTTCAGAAGATCTGCCTCTTCTTCTCTTGAATACATTTTGGTCTAGTGGTCTTCCTAACTCCTAAAGGTAATTTCACTAATATCTTTTAAGTGCCAGAGGCTCCCAAAGAAGTTGTCCCTGAAAAGAAGGCGCCAGCGGCTCCTCCTAAAAAGCCTGAAGTCCCACCACCTGTTAAAGGTATTTGTCACTGACCTTAGGTTTCAGAAGATCTAAGTCTTCTACTCTTGAATAAATTTTGGTCTAATCGTCTTGGTAACTCCTAAATGTAATTTCACTAATATCTTTTAAGTGCCAGAGGCTCCCAAAGAAGTCGTCCCTGAAAAGAAGGTAGCAGTGGCTCCTCCTAAAAAGCCAGAAGTCCCACCACCTGTTAAAGGTATTTGTCACTGACTTTAGGCTTCAGAAGATCTGACTCTTTTGCTCTTGAATATATTTTGGTCTAGTGGTCTTCGTAACTCCTAAATTGAATTTCATTAATATCTTTTAAGTGCCAGAAGCTCCCAAAGAAGTTGTCCCTGAAAAGAAAGTGGCAGTGGCTCCTCCTAAAAAGCCAGAAGTCCCACCACCTGTTAAAGGTATTTGTCACTGACCTTAGGTTTCAGAAGATCTGACTTTTCTGTTCTTGAATATATTTTGTGCTAGTGGTCTTCATAACTCCTAAATGTAATTTCACTAATATCTTTTAAGTGCCAGAGGCTCCCAAAGAAATCGTCCCTGAAAAGAAGGTGCCAGCAGCTCCTCCTAAGAAGCCTGAAGTCCCACCTGTAAAAGGTAGTCACCCTCATGTTGCTGTGTTTGATGCTGTTTGTTGGTCTTTACTTTGTCTAATCTTATGAAAACACTAATATCTCTAAAGTACCCGAGGTGCCAAAGGTGGCTGTCCCAGAAAAGAAGGTGCCTGAAGTTATTCCCCCCAAACCGGAAAGTCCTCCTCCTGAAGGTAATATGACACTGTTCAAATCAGTATTTTTTGAAAAATAAATTCTCTCCTTAGTATTGTAAAAAAAATTTTGCAAAATATTTCATGTACTTTCGTCAATTCTAACATTAAAATGAGCTCATGTCTTTAAAGTGTACGAGGAGCCTGAGGAAATTGCCCCGGAAGAGCCTCCAGCAGAAGTTGTGGAAGAGCCAGAGCCAGTCGAGCCTCCAAAAGGTACTTGGCACTGGCTGTTAGGCCACAGTAGCCACTCTTTCCCCTTCTTGCCCTGACAACTCTGGGCTTTCTAGATTTTTGTCTTGTTTTCTTGCTCTCTTCACTGCTTCTCAAACGTAAATTCTAATACCTTTAGTGACTGTGCCACCTAAGAAACCTGTCCCAGAAAAGAAAGCACCTGCTGTTGTTGCCAAAAAACCTGAGCCACCACCAGTGAAAGGTATTGATTGCCACTAACTTCCTACAGAAAAAATGTCTTTAAAAATGTTATATTCTGCTGTTCTACTTTATGATTTTCATTTGTCATTGAAACTGTGAGTTTAAAAACTACTAATATCTTTCAAAGTGCCTGAGGAGCCCAAGGAAGTTGTTCCTGAAAAGAAGGTGCCTCGTGTGGTTCCCAAAAAACCGGAAGTCCCACCTGCTAAAGGTACATGTAGCTATGCACTGTTTGAGGGAGGTGGATGCCGCCTCCAACTCCTAAAAGTGTTTTGTTCTATGTAAATGTGACGGATGTTTACCGGTGATTGTTCATAATGTTAAAATACTAATATCTTTAAAGTGCCTGAAGCTCCAAAAGAAGTCGTTCCAGAAAAGAAAGTAGCTGTTCCCAAAAAGCCAGAAGTCCCACCAACTAAAGGTACATGCCTCTAACGAGATTCTGCAGAAAAACCCTCCCTCTTGATCTCAAAAGTCACCTATTATCCAACCCTTTGTTAGCCATTTTTCTTACAGTCATAACTGCAAACTGTTATTCTGGATTTTCAGAGTTTAAATGATTTTTGATAACATCATTGACTTTTTTTAAAAAACTGAGGTGCTTATTTATTACAAGCATTGGAAGAGTTTACTAACACGGTTTTGTTAATAGGCCACATTTTCCTCCCCACTATGTGACCTTATTGTGAATTTTGTTCTTGGATCTGTCCCTGTGTTATTTGAACAAAACATGAAGTAGATGTGGTATAAATTTCATGCACTTCTCAACTACCCATAAGTAAAAAACTAACTAATACCTTTAAAGTGCCAGAGGTGCCCAAGAAACCTGTCTTGGAAGAGAAACCAGCTGTTCCTGTACCCGAGAAAGTGGAGTCTCCTCCCCCAGAAGGTACACGTGAGACCATTAATGAGCTTGCCACTTGTGACTATTTCTAATTTAAGCTTTGTTCTTCTTCCTTCCTAACTCATTATCTCTTGGTCACTTTCTATCCTTTGATTATTTGTCTTAATTCATCATTCTAAATTAGCTCCGATCTCAAATCTATTTTGGGTTATCGGTCAGCAGTATCTATATAGGTCATTGTAAGCTGTATTAAACAAAACTTCTCTAATGTACACAGAAAGTAAGATGGGGGCACTAATGAGTATAAATGACATTAAACACTAAAAGGGCTCAAATCAGTAGACACAGAAGTCAGTGCAAATAAGATAGATTGCATCTTCACAAAAATAGGAGACTACATTAATTGCAACAAAGGAAGAAATCAAGACTACTATTTATTGTGTTTGGTGTTTTGTGAATTTTACAGTATAGTTCCACACATTAAAATAAAATTAACTAATATCTTTAAAGTATATGAAGAACCTGAGGAGATTGCTCCTGAAGAGGAAGAGCCAATTCCTGTTGTAGAAGAGGAGGAGCCAAAAGCCCCATCTCCACCTCCAGAAGGTACAAGGCAGGACCCACTGCATGGGAAAAACAGAGATTTCATTTTTATGTCTAGTATATACCTTCTTTAAGGTAAAATGTCAGTCTCCTATCTCCTTGTTTGAAATTTGACTTCATTGACCAGAGCAAAAGTTATTTGCAAACATAAAACTTAGGTTCTACAGAATTTTACAATGTGCATACCAAGAAATACATGTGATTTTTTTTATTCATTCATTAGTATCAAATTTTTCATTGTAATCGTCTCACTCTAAAAGAAATTCCTATCATTCAAGTGCCTGAAGAGCCCAAGAAGATTGTCCCTGAGAAGAAAGTTCCTGTCATCAAAAAACCAGAAGCTCCACCACCTAAAGGTACTTATGTTAAAATAAATATTGACTTAAATTTTGTGTGCTGTCCAAAACTTTATACTGTTTCTTTATTGTGTGTTGTGCCATATTATGTCTTTGTCAGCTGTTATCTATATGTTGTGGTATTGAATAAACTTATAAAGTTAATGTGTATACATTACATCTTACGATTTCATATTGTTAAATGTTACTAATATCTTTGAAGTAGCTGAGATGCCAAAGAAAGTTGTCCCAGTGAAGAAGGTCCCAACAGTTAAGAAGCCAGAAACACCACCAGGTAAATGTATTTACGTCATCACTGACATCATAAAAATAAAAATACTCTAATATCTTAAGTTGTCCTCGTTGTTGTGTAATTAGGGACAAAAAAAATGTCCTTATTTTGTTCCACTAATTTTAATGCTGCTTCATTAATTATGAATTTTTTATCTTAACATTTTTAAATCTTTTTAAATACTCTTTTTAAAATAAAACTAATATCTTCAAAGTGCCTGAGGTGCCCAAGAAACTTGTTCCAGTAAAGAAGGAACCTGTGCCTGTTACCAAAAAACCGGAAGTCCTGCCAGAAAAAGGTATCTACCGTGAAGAACAAATACATATTTCCCTGATTGCTATGTAAGCATTTTAATAAGAGCTCTTAGAGCAAAAAATATTATGAGTTTATGCAAAACTACATATCACAGAAAGAAAGGGAAAATAATGAAGACAAAGAGAAAATGTGTCAGATAAGTAGGAGGGAAAAAAATGAATGAGGTTCAGTTGTGCCATGACACATTGCATGGTTACATGTGGTAGAAGAAGACCTTTTCCCACTCAATGTGTAAGACAGCCTAATTCAGCAAATTTTGTTGAACGTTTACCATTAATAAGACACTGTGTTAGAAAAATTAAGACCTGATCCTGTCTTCAAACAGCTTAACTCTGATCAGAGGATAGAAAGATAACACAACTCTAACACAGACAGGAGGTGATAACACTTACAAAGTGAGTACAAAGTACAGAAACAAAGAGCCAGAAAAAATTAATTTCAGGCAGAGGCACTATGGAAAGCTGTGTGGAAAAAGAGAATTTAAATTTTGATGGATTTTCACATGTAGAAATTGAGGAAAAGGTATTGCAGGCAAACAGAAGAGCATATTAAAAGGCACAGAGTTAGAAGGGTCTAGAAACTGCAAGGGTCTAGAAACAGGTAGAAAGGTCTAGAAAATGTCAAATGAATTTACATAATTTTAGTATAGATTGGTTGTGCAGTATCTTGAAAGATAATTCTGGATAGAAACATGGGGGTCATATTTTGAGTACTTCGGATGCCAGTATAAGGCTTATACTTTATTCTATAGGCAACAGGAAGCTTCAAAGGTGTTGAAGTAGGTGTACATATTTATAGGATTTGGGCTTTAGAAAGATAAATTGGCAGCAATTCAAGCTATTGGAATATAGTGTAAATAGTAAAGAGCCATTGAATTTATGAAGGTCATTAAGAGTTGGACAAGACCAGTGGTGGTAGAAATGGGAAGGGGGTTGTATTTAAGAGAGATGGAGATTGAGTTGGCCTCTGAATATTATAGAAGCCATTAGGGAATGTGAGGAGCCCAAGATAATTATAAGGGCTGAATCTAGATGGCCAAGAGAATGGTTCATTGGATATCTGAACTGATACTAGAAGAAGATAGTGAATATATATTTTCACTTTTCAAGTATGGACATTAGGAACGTGCATTAGGAGCTTAGGAAAGAGATCAGGCCTAGAGATGTAGATCTCAAAGTCATCCACATGGAAATACAAGTTGAACGTGCTGGAATGATCATTCAGAAAATGCAGAGCAATTTTTTTTAAGTGTCAAAGTTAGACCAATAGGGAACACCTTCACTTAAGGGTACACAAAGGACAAGAAGCACATGAAGAAGGCTGAGAAGATTCATTTACAAAATTAGGATGTCCAAAAGGGTGCCATGCTTCAGAAGCCATTTTCCCCATGAAGTCTTGGTAGATGAAGATCTTTCTCCTATATTCTTTGCGTGCTCTTTGCATAATCTTGCACATCTTATAAATTCTTAATAGTAAACAAAATCGTATCTTTAAAGTGCCTGAAGTGCCCAAGAAAATCGTCCCAGAAAAGAAAGTGTCCGTGCCTATCCCTGAAGAGCCAGCAGCTCCACCTGCCCAAGGTACATGCTGCTCTATAAATTTTGGAAAGATGACAATTGTCTCCATCATCTTGCTTTGATTGTACATAGGGCTTATGTATTTGTCTGTCTGTCTCAAGTGTTGAATTTACTGATATTTTGGGGTCATCTGAAGAATATGTTATAGAGTGTAACTAAATTGATACATAACAACTTAGCAGCTGCAGTATTCTATTCTGACTACAGTCTAAAATAAAATACTATGTTTTTTAAAGTTGAAGAGACTCCTGAGGAAATAATATATGAAGAAAAAGCATCCATAACCATTGGTAGAAAAGAGACTCCCCCTGTTGAAGGTATACATATATATAGATATAAATTGTTTTAATCTCTTGAAAACGCCTATTAGAAATACAAAAGTATTTTTAGGGTGACATTCCTTCTTGAAATTATATACAAAAGCATTCTGATACGTTTCACCACTTTATTTTTCAAATAGTTATATTCTTTTGAATTAAAATCTTTAATGTGATTATTCTTATTGGCAATTATAAGTTCCAAAAGGTACAGTTAACTGAAGCAAAACTGGGATAATCAAATTTGATCCTGAAATGATAACTCAATATCAAATTTTAAAAGTCATCTCATTTGCCATCAATATACATTGAATAGTTTTCAGTTGTTACTAGAAAGTTCAAGTATAAGAAAATGGGAATCTTACTTTTCCTATGCAAGTGAATTTGCATGAATTGTATATTTTTCTTTTCACAACTGTAATCTTTGCATCTGTGTGAAACTTGTGTCTTTATGAAGAACTTTACGTTACAATCTTATATCCTTTGTCAACATTCTTTAAAGAACATGAAATTGAAAAGTATATTCAGCCTGAAGAACCTGAACCTCAACCTGAACCTGAACCACAGCCTGAAGAAATACCAGTACGAGGTATTGGTTTAATTGGACTTAAATCTTCATCATGACCTTCTTCATCTTGAAATATGTGTTGTTTATGTTGTTCTACATGTGTAGTAGGTTTCTTTGCATCTGTATGTAAGGTTTTCTTTGTTTTAAATGTGCACCACATTCTTATGTTTCCATGTAATTTGTACTATCTCATGTCAAATGTGGCTTGTCTGGATGCTTCCTTTGTTGTTCGTATTGGTACCTTTGCTGTATTTCTCATCATCTGTGTACAGTGTTGATATTTTTATGTTTTATCTTGGATACTGTTTTATGTTTTATGTTAGACACTGATATTATATGTCTAAAAAAGCAAACTTTTTACTTCATATATACAGGTATACAGAAATATATTTAAATTTCTACCAAATATGTTATATATCTGCATGCTAACATATACAGATACTAATACTTTTGAAATACTCTTTCAAGAACCTGAACCTGAAAAGAAGGTTATTGAGAAACCAAAACTCAAACCAAGACCCCCACCTCCTCCTGCTCCACCCAAGGAAGACTTGAAGGAGAAAATGTTCCAACTTAAAGGTATAAAATGCCACTTCCAAAGTCTTATTAATCTGCTTCAAACTCTATCCAACCATCTGAAATAATGCTTGAAAGAAACATACGAGTCTTGGAAGTGTGTACTTTCAGATATGATTGTGCTGTGAGATTGCATAGAGACGTGTGTTTTCTGCTGCCCCAGGGTCGCTGGGTTGCCTTGTCAAGCCACGCCTATTGCCCCAAATGTCAGAAAGTGAACCGCTAATGTCATCCTGGACATCTGGATGTAGGGGCTGTCCACCTAACTTTCTTATGTAGAGTGGGCAGAGTTTTCTGATTTCAAAGCTTGATCACTATGCTTATCTTTAAGGTCTTATGCATGTGGAATGTTTAAGAAGTCTTTGCAAGATATTTTTAATATTGCAGTAACAAATTTATACCAAAGTCAAAATTTTGTTCTCAAAGAACTGCATGCGCTTTTAAATATAAGTAATATATTCACAGGGTCCAATAGCCGACATGTGCTCACATATCGTGAAAGGAGCAAGACCTGTCACTGTTCTCCCACTTTCTTTTTTATTTTATTTTTTGCAACTTAATAAAAACCCAGTTGCATTCTATAGTGGTTTTCAGGGTAGCTGGAAAGAGTAGTTATTAATACACTTTGTATCCAGCATCTCTTCCCATTATTAAACTTCTCTTCATTCTTCTTGTTTTGATTTTTCTTTGAATTGACATAATACTACTTAATTTAAAAAAATATCAATGTCTTCAAATGCTGAAATAAATTGACAGAAATATACTTTTTGTTTTAATAAAAATTTGTCTTATTTATGATGTCATGAGGTTCCTTAATCTAAAATAATCTAGATATATTCTTACATAAGCATTTTTCCTATCTTTAGCTACACATCTACAAAGCCAGAATCTTCCAAAGTAAAGACATTGCTTCTGGTGATTCTTGCCCTTCCTGGCCAGCAGGGACACCTTCCAGTGTTTTAAGTGAGGTGTAGAAAAGGGGGGAACCTTTTAAAAAGTCACCCATCTGTTGATTAAGGGTGTGTCCATTTCCCTTAATGTAAAATTTATACTCAAAGGAAATTTTCTTTCTCATGCGAAGAACAAAAATTGTCTTCTCAGCCAGTCTTTAATTTACTACTCAACTTTGGAGTAAAACCAATCTGTTTTCATGGTTTGAATGCTTCTTCTATGTTCTTTGGAGGCTGTTCTTGGCTGTTATTAATATTCTCTGGTTATAAGCAAAGCTTGGTTTTGATTCTTAGAGTAGAAAATTAATCATTTGCTTCACAATAAATATACAAATAATAAAAGTAAGTTCATATTCTTTAAAGCTGTTACAAAGAAGAAAGTCCCTGAAAAACCAAAACCTGAGGTTCCAGAAAAAGTGGAGCCTACACCTCTGAAAGGTATTTCACAGGCTGGAAAATACATTCCTATGTGGTATCCCTTCATTGCTTCTTGCTTTCTCTGCCTCCCTAGAATGTTCTTTCTCTCTCTCTCTCTCTCTCTCTCAATGATCACAGTAGTCTCATTCATTTCTTGTATTTTTGTGGCTTTTATGGTCCTGGCTCATGAGTGTTGCTTTTGTCTCTCATCAATTTCATACATTATATGGATAGATAGTACTTATCTTTGTCTCATCCACATATGTCTTTTTGCATTTTCCTAAATTCAAAAATATCAAATTTTACTGGTTAGCTGTAATTGATAGCAGAAGACACCTTAGGTTAAAATGCTGAGAGCTAGTAATAGAAAGTTTTGGTATTTCACTTGAACATCAGCAATTTAGCCAGTGTTATAAGCATTAAAAAGAAGTCATATCCTCCTTCTATGTTATTAAAATGATTCATAGGGATTTCTATATGACTTTCCTGTCATTCTCTTCTGGCTGACTACAAGACATTCTCTCAGGTGTACAGAACTCAAAATTTTGAAAAATTTTATTATCAATGCAGGTCATTTTTCAAAATTTATTTTTCTTTAAACAATATTTTCCCAATATAAAATTAGACCCTAAAGAAAAATAAATGAATTATAAAAATCAAACATCTGTCAAAAAAAAACTTATTAACTTTTCTAGTAATTTTACTGGGTAGCAATGTTCTGTTTAAGTAATCAATACATCCAGACCCAGAAATTGACTCATTCTTGATCATTCTGAAATTTCGGAAAAAATCATCAGTATGAATATACATTTCCTGATTCATAAAGTAGAGATTACAAAATAAGGTTATCATGGAGAATAAGTGGTAAACATTAAAATGGCATGTAATGACATTTAATGACTTTAAAAATAACAGCTATAATGGTGTGTTCTGCACCTGAGTCTCAAACATCAATAAGATCTTAAAAATAAAATAATAACATATAAAAACAAATGCAGATATATTTTCACTATGTCCATTATATAAGTAAAGGAAATATATATTATGCCATCTCCACTTACATCAGTTAGATGCATGGTCTTCCCTCTGAGTTCAATCAATAAAAATAATTATGCATTAAGAACATTGATGACTCTAAAATAGTATTGAAGACCAGCATAATTTATCATGGATAAAAAAATTAATGTCTAACTGTAAAATTTTTACTTAAATTACTTGACATTAGAAAACAATGATTATTTAAAATAAAATACAAATTTGCCTTTTAGATGTTTTAAATTTTTCAAGTGAGAGTTAGGCAAGGTTATCTTTATCACATAAAAAACTAATGAAATGTAAATATCTTGTTTAAAGCATCAACTGGGAAATTTTATGGAAATACCTAACAAATTCAGATTTCATATAAGCAAACAAATAGTTACATAATACAAATAAATAATGTTTTAAATTAGATTTTAATTGACATAAGGAGAGAGGTAAATGGTTCAATAATCACCAGATGTTTTCTTTTTTTCCCCCATTCAAATCCATGAGAGCTACAATAGCAAAAGAGGCTACTCTATAAAATAAAATCATCCACCATGCTTGGTAGGCACTGTAGACACAAGAGGAAGTTAATTTAGAATTCCTTGGGTCACTTAATTTAAATTTAAGAACATTTTCTTACTCATGAAAAATGAGCTTCCAACACCAACTATGAAATTCTATAGTTCTATAATTTTAAGTTAGTATTATTTCACAAAGGAAATCTTAAGAAAGGATGCTTCTCTTCTGTTCTTAAAGTGAGATATGGCCCCTCCCTACCATCAAGGTCACAAACAGGATCCCTTGGCTTTCTTATTCCATCAGTGGAAAAGACTCATGATGGCACTAATGCTTGCCAGTATCATTTTAATGTATTTAATGGTTGGGGAGAAACCAATGTAGATTTGGGCAATCTACAATTGCAGGTTGGGGCAACGATGCTGTCAAGAACCCTGTAATTTGATGAAAGATTCATAAAATCAGTACAGAACAATTATCTTCTACACTCATTTCAGATGAATATATTTGCCTGCAGTTAATGTAATTGAATTTAATCACAAGGTTATATAGATGTTTGCAGAGGAAATAAATGTATTTTTTTAATTCTGTGATATTTATATGCAACTATAATTGTCACTTGATACACTAGAGTTAACTAGTTTTAAGAGAGACATTTTTCTTGTTGAAATCCTGTTTTTATATGCATTCACTTCAAAATTTGAAATCATATTCTTTTAAGTGCCTGGAGTTGAAAAGAAAGTTCGCAAATTACTTCCTGAACCTAAACCTCCACCAAAAGAAGAAGTTGTTCTGAAAAGCGGTATAGTATTTTTCAACCATCTATCAGCTTTAAGTACATGAAAAAATTGACTTGAAAGCTTACGAAATGTTTCTGTCTCTTGGTTTTCTTTGAATTACATTCCCTATTTATCAAAATTTGTTTGTAATTTGATTGAAAATTAAGAAGACTATCATTTTCAAATCTTTTTAAAAAGAAGACAGAAATTTTGTGAGCATTCACAGTGTTTTGAAATTTACAATGTTAATAGGCATAATTAAATTGATAGCATTCTAAACTAACAACAAAAATGACCATGACTGCCATTTTTATAACCAAATTATGTAGTAAAATACACTAAACCTATTAAACACAAAAAACTATTTAAGCTTAAATTCAGTATTCAGTTTTAAAATGTCACACAGGATCACCACAACTAATAAATAACATTTTTGAAAAACTGAACATTTCTTTCCTACTAATAAAATGTTAAATAATTAGAAGCAAGATATTCAAATGGAGAATCAGTTTCTAACATTGTCTTCACATAGAATTACTGATTTCGGGGCCACATTTCTTTAGATACCTCTGCTTAAGTAAACTTTCTACTTATTTACATACTCATTAAATTATAACATTAAGTTACTGTTAGAATTTGTTACTATTCAAAGTATTCATTTTGTGTTGGAGCTATTTCTGCCACAGACTTGTCTCTGAATAGATTTAATTACGATGACTTAATTAGAATATTATTTTTAAAGTGTTTTTTTTTTTTTACAAAAAAGCATTTTTAGTGTAAATGCTAATTTTCCAGAGCACTAGGTCGCATGCTTTTCATTTTCATTGCTTTGTACATTATTTGTATTTGTCGAGCTTATTCAACATCTTCATTGGTTTGTCTTGGTTTACATATAAACCTTTTTGTCTTTAAAGTTCTAAGAAAGAGACCTGAAGAAGAAGAACCTAAAGTAGAACCTAAAAAACTAGAAAAAGTTAAAAAACCTACAGGTAGGAATCTCAGTGACAACTTGTGAAATTATTTTTTAACAAAATGGACATTTAACAAAAGGTTTATCTTGTAAACATAAATGAAGCTAAATATAAACATAGCTTCGTATTTCATCTGTGATGTAAGTCTATGTTTTCCATTGTCTGCTTTCTGTTTAAACATTTTTATAGTAATTCCCAAATCCATTCATGTATTTCTCTGTACTTCATTCTTATTATTACTTTGCCACTTAAGTTTTTCCAGTGGAAATGACTGAAATAATCAAGTTGGCTGCAGCATAACTTCATAGGAGGGTGTTAGCAAAGGTTTCATAAAATCTGGGAGCTTTGTAAGTAGGTTGGTTTTTATCATTAGCCTATGCTCAAAGGGTGTAATTACTGGGAACTATTATAGAAGTGATTTAGAAAGGGAGAACTAATGGGGGTGAGGGACAAGGGGATGGAATAAAAGAAAGAAAAATAAACTGAGGCAGAGTGAAGGAGAGAAAAATAGAAATTAATTGATAGACTATAAGGTCTTTAAAAAAATCAATAAAGCTTTTGAAAAATAAATTGTTTAATCTGATATTTCAGATGAGTTGATTTCTAAATATTCAAATCTTAACACTGCAAATAATCTTTTTATCTTAAAGTACCAGAACCACCTCCAAAAGCCGCCGTTGAAGAGGTTGAAGTGCCTCCTGTTACGAAAAGAGAAAGGAAAGTTCCTGAACCAACAAAAGGTATAAACCTACTGGCACTTTCTTAGTTGTTTCTAAAAATGCAAATATATATCATTTAAAATATCATTACACTTGCATCAAGATTTAAACACATGACCTTAATCTGGTCATCACATATGACTTCATTTTCTTTACCATTTCACCCTCTCGTGCAATTGGCTAATAATCACCTAGCTGTTAAATAAATTACTAGGAAAAAAATGTATTTACAGGGAATGAGATGAAGAACAACATTAAAACCCATAAAATTGCCTAACTATATTTTCCTAGTATTTTGTTAAAATGAAAAATAAACTTAGATCAAATACTTGATTTGATAACTACATGTATATAAACTCTGATATCTTCCAAGATATGTTAAGTCTATTTAATTTTGGTTTTGACTTTGTGAAAAGCTTCAAAAATACTATGATAACCTGCTCATTACTGTGAATTTTTTTAGTGCCTGAAATTAAGCCACCAATACCTCTCCCTGGACCCGAAGCTAAACCAAAGCCTGAGCCAGGTGAGCAAGCTCATCCTCAATGTCAACAGCATATTCTTTCATGATTCATTCAAATAATGTGTAGTTAATAAGAAATAGTAAGTAAAAGTCAGCATGTTTTGATCAAATGATTTATAATGTCTCTATATGCTTAATGTATTATTCTCTGAAAAACTAGTCATTTGAAGATTTCAAAGTTGTATCAGAAAAGGCAAACAGGCCACCAAATAAGCTTTTAGGGAATGATAAATAGAGACATTAATACAATGGACGTCTCTCTACAGAAGTGAAAGTAATCAAACCACCTCCCATGGAGCCCGCACCAACGCCCATCGCTGCCCCAGTAACAGTGCCGGTGGTTGGAAAGAAAGCAGGTATTTATCCTGTAGTTCTCTTTTTGCTAGTTTATTTTGGTGGCTTAATAAAAGTATCCACACTTGATTAAAATTCAAGCCCTAAATTATGTTGTAACAAAGAAATCCTTTCAATAATGGGTGTTTACGGTAAGTTCTCACCTTTTCTTCATCTGATATACTTTCCTCACCTTTTCTTTTGCCCGATAGCTGCATATTGTATTTTGTTTGGAATGTACGTTCCTGCAGTGCACCGTTTCTTCAGTGTGTTTTGGGGATTAAGTAATGAATATGTTTAGGGCTCACGAAAACTAAGGAGACAGACACCCTGCAACAGCATACATACAGGAATCCCCCGGAGCTTCAGATTTCCCCATACCCTAGAGCAATCATTTCTCATTTTTGAAGAAGCCTTTATATTGCGATAATGAAAAAGTTCTGGAAATGGATAGTGTTGTTGGTTGCACCGCATTGTGAATGTACTTAATGGAACGGAATTGTACACTTAAAAATGGGTAAAATGGTAAATTTTATATTAGGTATATTTTATCACAATAAAAAAGAAAAAGAAAAAAAGACTGCATAGTTCAGCCTTTAAATGTACGTAAGGATTTAGATCAATAATAATTTTCTTAAATGTACTCACTTAATGGTATCTCAAGTCCAAACTTAAGGTACTTAATTAGTTGTATAGGAACTATGTAGTAGTTCCTCATCTAAGTGATAATTTAAAAACTCAAACTGATTAGATGTGTAATTATAAATCATTGATAAATACACATCCTAACTATTTACCTCTGGCAAGTTGCCTAATCTTTTTAAATTTTTATTTAAAATCACTTAGAAAAAAATTTATATCATTGATTTAGATTATTATTAATTATACATCATATGTGTTCTATATTTATATTTACATGTTTACTACCTACTACACATTATATAATAGTTTATAAAAATATTTTTTAAATTACTTAGAAAATTTTTATTTAAAATTATCTCAAAATATTTGGGTTTTTCTTGTGTTTAATGACATGAAAAAATATACTATGTTCTTTTCACAGTAGCTTAATTTTTAATATTTATACTTGGTCACTGATGTTTATGATTTGGACATTATTCTTTTAAACCTTTATAATTTCAGTGTGGTACCTTTATTAGAAAACAGTGATAAACTGCCATTGGGCTAGTTAAGTATGTGTAAAAATAAAGCTGTTCTCACATCCCAGGGGCAGAAGCTAGAGAACCAGTTCTATAGTTTATACTGTCCCTACATTAATAATTGAATCAAACTCTAAATGCAGAACCTCTCTTGCTTTTGCCTTAGTTCATTGTCTAATTAAGGGAAATCTTCAAAGGAACGCATATATGTATGGCACATAGGCCCTTTTTTTCCTAGTCTTCCCTGGATTTGTCTGTCTGCTCAATTCAAACACAAAAAGAAAGAAGAAAGGCTTTTGGTTACTTCCAGGACATTTCCTGTTTTCCTACACTGATTTCTTGTTGACAAAAACTTATTTCTTTGGTTCACATAACCAACACATATATAAACACATAAAACATTTTACACAGCTAGGCAAAAACAAAATTCCTCACAAGGCAACAGTGAATTTTCCAAAAATGGGAAGAGAATAAAGGCACTTGCTGAAAGAATTTTTAATCCTAAATATGTTGTCAATTTAGCTTGGTCTCATCAATCTCATGAGAGATTGCCTTCTTGATAATATTAAAGTATTCTCCATAAAAGTCATATAAACGAAACCAACTTCTCTATGTATTAATATTTATTTTTAAAAAAAGCATGACTCACCCTGTATAATTTACTGCTAAACATGAAATAAGTCTGAAAATGGTTTAAATGCTGAGTTTTCTTTTTATTTCAGAAGCCAAACCTAAGGAGGAGGCTGCTAAGCCAAAAGGTCCCATCAAAGGTGAGATTCAATTTCCTTGTACCTGTATTGTAACCTTTCATTCTGTGAATTTCCAAACTTTATGTTAAAGGGAAAAAAATTTCAAAATTTGTAACAATCTTTATTATTTCTAACTGAGTTTGCCAAAACTAGCATGTTTTCTGATATTTCAAATAATATATTTCTAATATTATGCAAGTAGGTATTATATGTATAACCAACTATATTTTAGTATCATGAATCCTATAAGTTCTTAGCTTCATTTTTCATATGCATGATATTTAAACATGGCAGATAAAATAATTAGACATTAATCTGGATATATTATACATAGGATTAAAACTTGAGAAAATGAAGAGCATTTATTATTCATGGATTCCTTATACCATCTCATTTTCCTGTCTGAAACAAGGCAGCATAAATTCAATTGACCTTTCAATTGCCTGATCTTTAATTTTCTGTTCTTGTCTTTTAATTGCTTTATGGCTGGTTTTATCCAGCAGGCAGCGAAGTCTGCACTTTCTGACTCCTATGGAGATGCCACATCAACTTTTCATTTTATTTTGAATTAGGTGTAGCCAAAAAGACTCCTTCACCAATAGAAGCCGAAAGGAAAAAGTTACGGCCAGGAAGTGGTGGGGAGAAACCTCCTGATGAGGCACCGTTCACCTACCAGCTAAGGGCTGTGCCACTGAAGTTTGTGAAGGAAATCCAAGACATCGTCTTGACTGAATCAGAGTTCGTTGGCTCTTCTGCAATCTTTGAATGTTTAGTCTCTCCCTCCACTGCAATTACAAGCTGGATGAAAGATGGCAGCAACATCCGTGAGAGCCCAAAGCACAGGTTCATCGCAGACGGTAAAGACAGAAAACTGCATATCATTGATGTCCAGCTTTCTGATGCTGGTGAATACACCTGTGTTTTACGTTTGGGAAACAAAGAAAAGACCTCCACAGCTAAACTTGTTGTAGAAGGTAACTTCCAGTCTTCTGAACATGATCTGTATTAGACTTTAATACAGTAAACCCTAGTAGCAACTTTTACCATAGTTTTAGACAAAATCTCTTATTTCCAAGTTTTATTTCATTGGAAATGTTGTATGTATTGAAATATACACTGAAATTCTCCACAGAGCTTCCTGTACGTTTTGTAAAAACACTGGAAGAGGAAGTCACCGTGGTCAAAGGACAGCCATTGTACTTGAGCTGCGAGTTAAACAAAGAGCGTGATGTGGTCTGGAGGAAGGATGGGAAGATTGTGGTGGAGAAACCTGGTCGAATCGTGCCTGGTGTCATCGGCTTGTTGAGGGCCCTGACCATCAACGATGCAGATGATACTGATGCTGGAACGTACACAGTTACTGTGGAAAATGCCAACAACCTGGAATGCTCATCTTGCGTAAAAGTAGTAGGTTAGTACTTTGCTGGGACATTTTGTTCTGCTTATTATGAGACTAAAAAATTGGAAGAAAGTACTTTATTTTCCAGTATCAGAATAACAGAAGTCTTGTACCTTATATAACAAGAAGAATATCAA
Organism: Lemur catta; assembly: GCF_020740605.2. Taxonomy (NCBI): domain Eukaryota; kingdom Metazoa; phylum Chordata; class Mammalia; order Primates; family Lemuridae; genus Lemur; species Lemur catta. The sequence continues at coordinate 48,705,248 of NC_059135.1, forward strand.
TATCTCATAGCAGATTAATTATGTTCAGTTTTGCAAAATTTTTCTATTTTTGAAATTTACTAAGGAAGTTATTTCTCTTACTTGTTCAGATCATAACCCCCTTTCTGATCTCATTTTCATACAGAAGTCATTAGGGATTGGCTGGTGAAACCTATACGAGACCAGCATGTGAAACCCAAGGGGACAGCTACTTTTGCCTGTATCATAGCTAAAGATACTCCAAACATTAAGTGGTTCAGAGGATACGATGAACTCCCCTTGGAACCAACTGATAAGACTGAAATATTGAGAGATGGAAACAAACTATTCCTCAAAATTAAGAATGCTATGCCAGAAGATATTGGTGAATATGCAGTAGAAATTGAAGGGAAAAGATACCCTGCAAAGCTGACACTTGGAGGTATAAAAATCTTACCTTTTATTCTGAAGAATAAGTTTTGTACATGCATAAGGCAAAATAACATGTCAAAAAACACAAAAGTAAAGCATTGTTAGATTGTTTAAAGCATTATGTTATTTCATCCCTGATGAATACAGATCGTGAAGTTGAACTGCTCAAACCAATAGAAGATGTCACCATTTATGAGAAGGAAAGTGCAAGCTTTGATGCAGAAATCTCAGAGGCAGACATTCCTGGACAATGGAAACTGAAGGGAGAACTTCTAAGGCCCTCACCTGTGAGTAATTTCCTATTTTAAGTTGTTAGTCATATAAAATAACTATGTTCTACAGTCATGTTTGACATTCAGATTTGGTTTAATAATAGTGAAGTTACTTTGGGCTTCTAAAGTCTCCAAAAAGGGAAGGAATTTGATGCAGTATTTGTGGACACCTTGGACAATTTTATGACAGAAGATGTTCTGCTTACTTTTATTAGTAGTGATTTTTTAAACTCCATTGAAATCTGTATCTGAAACATTTCTTCTCCAGGGGATTTTATCTCTTGAATGCTAACTAAAACTATTGTCTTTCAGACTTGTGAAATCAAAGCAGAAGGTGGAAAACGCTTCTTAACTTTGCACAAAGTCAAACTGGACCAAGCTGGTGAAGTCCTCTACCAGGCCCTTAATGCAATTACAACCGCCATTTTGACAGTGAAAGGTACAGGGCTTTTAGAACTCCTGGAGCGGCCTCAACTTCATTTGACACCCCTCTGCATTCTGCAAAACCTCACTCTTAATGTTTGATTTTTCAGAAATCGAACTTGACTTTGCTGTGCCCCTGAAGGATGTCACTGTTCCAGAAAGGCGACAGGCTCGATTTGAATGTGTCCTCACCCGAGAGGCAAATGTCATATGGTCTAAAGGACCTGATATAATCAAGTCATCTGACAAATTTGATATCATCGCCGATGGAAAGAAACACATTCTTGTTATCAATGATTCTCAATTTGATGATGAAGGCGTCTATACGGCTGAGGTGGATGGCAAGAAAACCTCAGCACGGTTATTTGTTACAGGTAAGAGAGCTGATGAGATCTGTGATATCCCATAGGAAGGCACACAAATATTTGACTTTAAAGAGAGAACGCCAAGTTCTAAAAACTGTGACAATCAACACCCCTAATTTACTTTCACAGGCTACCAAAACAACCCCCTCTTTTTTTTAATGGAGCTCTATTTGAAAAGGCGAATAGATAAATAAATGCCCTGTGAAATGGGTCCCTTTTATGCAGGCAGATTAGACTAGAATCTTTCCAAAGGTAAATTTTGTTTCTGAGCATATTATCCATGCTTGCGTTGCAGGTGTAAGACTGAAATTCATATCACCTCTTGAAGATCAAACAGTGAAAGAAGGTGAAACAGCAACTTTTGTTTGTGAGCTTTCTCATGAGAAAATGCATGTAGTCTGGTTCAAAAATGATGCCAAACTCCACACAAGCAGAACGGTCTTCATCTCATCCGAGGGCAAGACACACAAATTGGAAATGAGAGAAGTGACACTGGATGATATCTCTCAGATAAAAGCCCAAGTCAAGGACCTGAGCTCCACAGCACAACTGAAGGTCTTAGGTAAATGTGAACGGCTATAACTAGATAACCAGTTTCTGGATGGTGGGAGTGGGTAGCAATTATTAAAGAGCAACCTGTTACTCTTTCATAAACTTGAGTTTTCACATTCTTCTGATATATGCGGAACGTCTTTTACAGAGGCCGATCCCTACTTCACTGTGAAATTACATGACAAAACTGGAGTGGAGAAGGATGAGATTATCTTGAAGTGTGAAGTGAGCAAAGATGTGCCTGTGAAATGGTTCAAGGATGGTGAAGAGATCGTCCCTTCACCCAAATATTCTATCAAGACAGATGGCCTGCGCCGCATCTTAAAAATCAAAAAGGCGGAACTTAAAGATAAAGGGGAGTATGTGTGTGACTGCGGCACAGACAAGACAACAGCCAACCTTAATGTTGAGGGTGAGTTACTCAAAAATGTAAAATTGACCCTATCTGAGGCTGCAGTTTATTTGTTCAGTCGTGCTAACAAAACTTTGTACAATTTCAGCTCGACTAATAAAAGTGGAAAAGCCTCTGTATGGAGTAGAACTGTTTGTTGGTGAAACAGCCCGCTTTGAAGTTGAGCTTTCTGAACCGGATGTTCACGGCCAGTGGAAGTTAAAAGGACAGCCTCTGACTGCTTCTCCTGTAAGTCATGATTAGCTGATCATACAGGAAGAGAGGTGCTTGGTTGTTCAGGGTGAAGAAGGGTATGAAATCTTTCGATGATTTGTAGGAATAACTATTTATGTAAACGATATTCTTTCTTTCCTTCTCACCCTCACTCCAAACAGGACTGTGAAATCATTCAAGATGGGAAGAAGCATGTTCTGATCCTTTATAACTGTCAGCTGGATATGACAGGAGAGGTTTCCTTCCAGGCCGCTAATGCTAAATCTGCAGCCAATCTGAAAGTGAAAGGTATGCGCTGCTTGTCAGCCGCCATTTTGCATTTCCTTTGCAAGACTTCCTGAGAAGCCCCTGCATCCATCAGCGGTCATGAATGGAAGAGTATTCTGACTTTTTCCACTGGCCTTTTGTTTCAGAACTGCCTCTTATCTTCATCACACCTCTCAGTGATGTGAAAGTCTTCGAGAAGGATGAGGCTAAGTTTGAGTGTGAAGTATCCAGGGAGCCCAAAACATTCCGCTGGCTAAAAGGAACCCAGGAAATCACAGGTGATGAAAAAATTGAGCTTATAAAGGATGGCACTAAGCATTCAATGGTGATCAAGTCAGCCGCTTTTGAAGATGAAGCAAAATACATATTTGAAGCTGAAGATAAGCACACAAGTGGCAAACTGATCATTGAAGGTAAATATTTTTTATTAAATAGGCCACCCCAAAATGATTTTTTTGCTTTTATTTCTATAGCGAATAAAGTGCTGAATTAATGAGGTCTTTTTTCTTTCCTTAACAGGCATCCGGCTTAAATTCCTCACCCCTCTGAAGGATGTAACCGCCAAAGAGAAGGAAAGTGCTGTGTTTACTGTGGAGTTGTCCCATGATAACATCCGAGTTAAATGGTTCAAGAATGACAATCGCCTACACACCACCAGGCTGGTCTCAATGGATGATGAAGGGAAAATTCATTCAATCACCTTTAGAAACCTGTCTATTGATGACACCTCCCAAATTAAAGTAGAAGCTATGGGGCTAAGTTCAGAAGCTAAACTCACTGTGCTTGGTAGGTACTTTTTAAAATTTAATTTTATTGTATTAAATTCAGCAGAAATTTGTGGAGAATCTGTTACATAAAATAGTCTTCTAAGTGTATTTTTCATGAAAGCAGCCCCAATCCTTAAGCAACTATCACATATGTTATCAGGCTTATTTCTAAGACACTTTTACCTAAAAATATGAGGACATTAAGTAATGAAGATACTAGCTTAGGCCCATAAAATAGCAAATTAAAATCAAAAGTAGAACTCTTGGTCAATTATTGAGCCCTGTCATGTTTAAAATAGGAATATACAAATACTTTCTCTTCACTTTATCAAAATATTTCAGAGAAATATTTTTCAAGTTTCTAATTAGAGACGATAATACAGAACTTACATTAAAAAGCCTCCTTGTTTTTCTTGGCCACAATATCAAGAAGATTAAGTAAGAAATCTAACATATATAGACACTATTAAAGACAAACTATTAACTGATTTAGAAAAACTAATAATATGAATATGAAAGCTTAAAGGTAAACTAGACATAATAGAGTTGCTAAAAAATTAGAAATTCAGTCAAATAATGGAGGAACACATTATATTTGAAGCTAAATTTCATAGTGTCTTTTAAACTACTGTTAATGCAATATTTCAAAACATAATATAGATGGAGTCAATCTTGATAAATCCCATGCATGGATTATTTTTCTAATATTTAGAGAACTTTTGAACATAAACATGTTAAATGATTGAACACTTGGTATAGTTTTAAAATATAACCAGCACTCTGTGAGTTGCCTCTTAAACTTTCCAAGAAATGATCATTTCCCTAGGTGGTTAATAAAATTTTTTCATTTATACTTTACTTGCAGAGGGAGATCCATATTTCACAGGAAAGCTTCAAGATTACACCGCCGTAGAGAAAGATGAAGTGATTCTACAGTGTGAAATTAGCAAAGCAGATGCACCAGTGAAATGGTTTAAGGATGGGCAGGAAATAAAGCCATCCAAAAATGCTATTATTAAGGCAGACGGCAAGAAGCGCATGTTAATCCTAAAGAAAGCTTTGAAATCAGATATCGGACAGTACACCTGTGACTGTGGGACGGATAAAACCTCAGGAAAACTTAACATTGAAGGTAAGGAAAATTTCATGAGTTTCACTCTTGAAGCCACTGGAATTATTTCTGTTAGAGGCTAATGGCACATGTGGACCCTTCACTTTTCTAGATCGGGAAATTAAATTGGTGCGACCCCTTCACAGTGTGGAGGTGATGGAGACTGAGACGGCCCGCTTTGAAACTGAGATCTCTGAAGATGATATCCATGCCAACTGGAAACTCAAGGGAGAGGCCCTACTCCAAACACCTGTAAGGCTATTTCTGAACTTGTCAACACCTAAAGGAGCTGTGTGAAATATTATAGAAAAGGGCAGGTGAAAGTCAGAGTGCATGCAGGACATTTAAAACATGATAGCACGTTTTCTGTCAGACTGTAAGCCAAAGAGAGGTATTAGGGTCTACGAATGGGTTCAAACAGGCACTCCTGCATTATTTTTGATCCAGCAGAGAGGGTACAAGTTTGTAGATATTCTGTGTTGCTGCTAGCTTGTTCAGAATTATGCAACTAAAATAAATATTGCTTTCCTGATAGTACCTGTAAGCTTTATTTCACAAAAGAAAGAGCTCAAAGTTATATAAAGCTCCCTCACCATTTATTTGTAGCATTCCTTTAATTATGAGATTCTATCCTTAAGGGAAAAAAAATCTCAAAAAAAAAATTATCTCCTATAAAACTTTTGCTCTTTTTTGGTACAGGATTGTGAGATTAAGGAAGAAGGCAAAATGCACTTCCTTATTTTGCACAACTGCCGCCTGGACCAGACCGGTGGGGTAGAGTTCCAAGCTGCCAATGTTAAATCTAGTGCCCACCTCCGAGTTAAGCGTAAGTATGGCATGTTTTTGCTGAAAATTAAATAAATACTTTTGCAGAAAAATGAATGTGAGCAAAATTAACTTGAATTGTTTAATTAGAAAACAGGTTTGAAGTACAAAAACTGGCTTTTTTGTATTTACTTCTTTGACATCCCAATACAGAAGTGGTTCAAATTTTAAAGTTTTGGAAATTTCATTGACCTTGCCATTTGAACAAAAGAAAATTTAACAAGTCAGATTTTCCTAGTCTGTAATTTTTTCATTGACAGTAGAAATATGTATAATAAGAATCTAACTCAGAACCGGTGAAGTGGCTGTACAAGTGTAACACCATAAAGAAAAACTTTGCTGTGTGGGCATTTCAGACTCAAAAAGAGAGGCAGGGAGCATTAGGCTAACATTTTTGGAAGGTGCAAATTGTTTGATGGATATGGACAGGCTCTGCGATTGAGGGCCCCTTGTCCTCTCCCAATCAGAGTCCTAGTTATTTTGGAAGTCACATACCTTATGTAGCAAGGGGAACTTGATGCCTGGCAGAGCGACAGATGCAGCGCAGATTCTTGCTGACCTTGTACATCCAAATCAAAGGGCCCCTAACGAATACCCACTCTGCCGTCACCAGCTCTCCCCGTCTCTGCACCACGAAGCCACACTTGCACGGGCGGCACAGCAGCGGCCGGTCTTGTGGCTCTTTCTTTCTTGAAGAAAGCGACCATGGAGTATCATAACTAAGTCTGCATTTATTCTTTTGGAATTACAAAATGAGTAACGCGAAGCTGTTTCTTTCCTCTCGCAAAGCACGAGTCATTGGTCTTCTGAGGCCTCTAAAGGATGTCACCGTGACTGCAGGGGAAACAGCCACTTTCGACTGCGAGCTCTCTTACGAGGACATCCCGGTGGAGTGGTATCTCAAAGGGAAGAAACTAGAGCCCAGCGATAAGGTAAGAAGCAGGCGCATGGTTGCCACGTCGTACGGGTCCTTTTCCTCTCGGGTTCTTCCGCTTTCTCTTATGTGTTCTTTATTCTTTGCTCTTTCTAACGTCCCTTCCTCCATCTTTGCCTTTTTCCTCCCTCCTCTAACCTGATGTTTGCTGAAATTGTAGAGCAGATTTTTCAAATTTTTGTTGCGTTTAACCTGATATTTTTATTGAGATAGAAATAAAAAATTAAAATATGACCAAGTTTTAGTTTTTTGAAGAAAAGGCAAATACTCTTTAGCAAGGCTAGACTATCATTGATAGTTTGTTTAATTAACCGGAAGATAGGAAGGATCAAAAAGGTTTTCTGATTGGATGTTCTGCAACAAGTTTTAACGTGCAATGTATTCTGCACATCAAGTTTTAAGACTAATTCTCTTCTTGCTATCTAGTGTTCTTCGTGTAAGGGGATTAAGAGGAGAAGATTGAATTCCATTTCAGGCAGTTGATCAAGTAGTTGAGATAACTTCTGGGCAGATTTGCTCTTCAAGCATTTCTCCAAAGCTATTTTTAACCTTCAAGTGCTTTGAGCTGTGCAAATTCTGGAATGCAAGTGGGCTATTTAAAGTGCAACTGATGGTACTGACAAGAAAGAAGGGCCCTGTGGTTATATCCACATGTATGAATGAATATATTTTAAGAATTTTTGGTAAATAGCCAGCTCCCAGTGTCAGGTTTTATGAACATTCTCTATGCCCAAGATTTTACCCCTAAGTAAAATCTAAAGATTATTCAGATAGACCAAAATACAATTTGCCTAAATTGACCTATGTATTTTATCCCCCAGAAACAATGTTATGTGTTTAAATTATCTTGATTTTGAATTCTTGAAATAAAATATATAAAATATGCCCAGCATGGGTTGGAAATAAGGCACAGGACACTACATTTGTTCTATGGCATTTCTCCCCAGTATTTCAGAAATAATCTTGAGTGTAGTATCAAGACCTCAATACAAATCAAACTTTGAAGACATAAAGGAATATAATTAAAAAGGGATTCAGCTTAACAAAGAGCCGTAAAGTTGTTGTTTTTTTTTTTTTTGAGACAGAATCTCGCTGTGTTGCCCGGGCTAGAGTGAGTGCCGTGGCGTCAGCCTAGCTCACAGCAACCTCAAACTCCTGGGCTCAAGCGATCCTACTGCCTCAGCCTCCCAAGTAGCTGGGACTACAGGCATGCGCCACCATGCCTGGCTAATTTTTTCTATATATATTTTTTAGTTGGCCAGATAATTTCTTTCTATTTTTAGTAGAGACGGGGTCTCGCTCTTGCTCAGGCTGGTCTCCAACTCCTGACCTCGAGCAATCCACCCACCTCGGCCTCCCAGAGTGCTAGGATTACAGGCATGAGCCACCATGCCCGGCCCCCTAGAGCCATAAAGTTGATTAAAGTATTAGAAAGCAATGCTTTTAAACAACTGCCTTAAAACCAACCAAAAAACTAGTATTCTCCCAAAGTGATTACAGGGTATTTCAATAACAGTCGTCAGATAGATAAGGTCTGCCTGTTATACAAACCATAAGGAGAACTTTTTGGTCTCCTTTTTTACCAACTAGAAAAACCAGCAGGACATTCAAATGATAGCTTGAAAATTAAGTTGCATATCAGAAAACCTTCCTTACAATGAAGTCTTCTAAGTATTAAACTGGGTGATGGGGGCATCTCTACCTTTATTTTAAATTATTTTTCCCTATTAAGTGTGGTTTAATTAACTTGATTAATTAACTTAACTTGTCTAAAAGCAGAGAATTGACCTGGCTCAGTGGCTCACACCTGTAGTCCCAGCTACTTGGGAGGCTGAGGTGGGAGGATCACTTGAGCCCTGGACTTCCAGGCTGCTGTGAGCTGTGATCATGCCACTGTGCTCCAGCCAGGGTGACAGAGCGAGACCCCATCTCTAAAAAGAATAATAAAATAAATAAATAAAGGCAGAGAATTGGGTGACTTTTCACAATTCTTTCTAGTTCTATAAATTCATGATTTGCATATAGAAATACTGCTTAGGGACAAATGATATTATTCTTCAGCTACTAAGTATCTTTTGATCAAATTAAAAGCTTTTTATTAAAAGATCAGTCTTAGTTCTAATGTAAAGACTGTACTATTTTAATTTAAAATGTAGACTCCTAAAAAGTCTTATTCACATTTCTCTTACTCAAAAAAAAGTCTGTTATTATTGCTAAAAGTTTTTTTCTGATGTTAGAAAGGATCAGGTTACTATAATTCTATAGGACTCCCTGTGTCTCTCTTGGCATGGGAATTTTAATCCTTTATTCTAGCCACCCAAAATACTTCAGCCTTTTATGAACTTGCTCCTACATTACTTAAATGTCTCTTTTCAAAAAGAACTTAAATATAAACTGTGAAGTAACAAAATCATGTTATTACATTTTACAGGCTTTATTTAATTTAAGTCTATCAGAACAAACTTGTTCTTGTCAATTTAATTCAGGCCTTTAGCCTCCAAAATTACAAACAACCAAACAAAAACAAGTTATAAAAATAGGAAAGAGAATAGGAAATATGAAGAAAAAAATTTAGAAATGAGTTGTTTGCCTTTTTTTTCTTTTTTTCTTTTTCTGGCTATCAGTTTAAGAAAGGATTGCTAAGTTCTAAATGGCCTTTGATAAATTTGGATTTAAACTTTAATAGTTTGGTCACAGTCATAAGGCCTACTGTATTATAGCAATATGCTTCCATTATAAATTAATATTTTAAAAAGATAATCTCTAATATTATCCTTACATAATCCACCACAAAATCTTCAGCATTCATTTCCTTGGTTTTATTTTTATAAGGTAACTATGAGTTTTTCCTTGTTTTTTTCTTTTAACATAGTCGAGGTAGATTGTATGCAAGCTATTTATTGAGAACCACTATGTGCTGAGCAATGTCTTTGGTAACAAAGAATGTTCTATAGTAGCCTGAGAGGAATTCAGATGATAAAGCAACATGTTAATAGATAAGATACATTTGTGGTGGATTAGAAACTGAGACACTTTTTAAAAATAGTCAAAAGTCACAGTGTAAACTTTATACTGAAATGTCATTAAAAACAAAATTTTTCCCATTCAAGCACCATGTTCTTGAATTAGTAGCTCTGTTCCTAGGGTGTATCTTAATTATCCTTCCTACCTGTTATTTTGCCTTGGTCGATCTCAATTATTAAGATAATTATATGAATAACCATACCCGGCTCTTAATTAAGGAAAACACTTTTAGATGGAAACTTATTTGTGCTTCTTTCCTTCACACGAGTATAATAAAGAGTTCCAGCAGTAAAAGCTTTTACATTATTCTTAACTCTATTTGAACTCTTAAGAAATGCAAAAATCAACCTGGATGACAGGGCACAGCTTCTTAGGAATTTTAAATCACAGAACCAGAAGAACCGCCAATTTGCTTATCTTTACTGTCAGAATGACCTTATCTTTAGCACCACTGATACCTGATTTTCCCATTCCTGATGCTTAAACATGTGAAAAGGAAAGAAGAGTCAACATCTTCATTTGGAGTTTTCAACAAAATTAAGAAGTTGTACAAATTATTTTAATCATAGGTTTATTTGGTTTGCAGAATAAATTGAATAAAATAAATGGAAAGAAGAACTCTAACTCATTGTTACATGGCAAACACCTTGTATTTAAAACATAAGTTTTATTTTCAGCTTACCCTATCCAAATTTTTTTTCCTTTCATGATTTTGCTTTTCTAAGTTCTTCCTTTATACAAATAAACCAAGCAGCAAAATCCAGGCACATATATATATATGATATATATATGCAAAAAAGACCACAAGTATAAACAGAGATTGGCCTAGGCAACTTCAACATAAAAGGCCACTTAGTAATTATATAAAGGTAACTATGAAAACCTAAAATTTTCTTTTAAAATCCCTCTATTGGTTAAAACTTTTAAAAAATATATATACCATATGCATGATTATAACGCAACTTGGAAAGCCCTATTTCAAGCTGTTTACCTAAATGAATTAATACACCTATACACTGGATTGCTTTTTCATAGATTCTTAAGCTGCACTTTTTTACAAAACTAGGTGGTCACACGTTCAGAAGGAAGAGTTCATACCCTTACCCTGAGAGACGTAAAGTTAGAAGATGCTGGGGAAGTCCAACTAACAGCAAAAGATTTCAAAACTCAAGCCAACCTCTTTGTGAAAGGTAATTACCAGGCTTACTTTTAAATACATGTATAATGCAGAGACTTGTAAATAATACCAACTCTCAATTATCTTTACATGATGAGTGTGATGATCATTCAAATCAACTAATTATCCAAATATCCCAAAGTCTAATTTTACTTTTTGGCCTAACGAAATACTTCACAGACCATCTTAAAAAGTATAGAGTCAAAATGGACTGACATAGGTTTTACTTCCTCCTTCTGTCCCTATTATTTTTATTGCACATCCTCTTGTTCAAAAAACAGCTGGAAAAAGAATTATTATCAAACTAGGTATTCATCGCTTTATTCACCAAGAGTTGGCTATTATTTCCTTAGTGTTTCATAGTTTTTAAAAACAATTTTCCTCTGTCTGTACAAATAATGATAAAACATCATTATTAGAGGAAAACATCTGAGTGGAATCAAAACTTACAAATGAATCTTAGAATAGAAAAAAGCCCAGGAAATGCCAGAGGAAAGTTGAGGAGGTGCTGAAACTCTTGGAGAAGGAAAGGAGAGGTACCTTAGCTAATGAATATGATTCTTTCAGAACCCCCAGTTGAATTCACTAAACCCCTTGAGGACCAGACGGTCGAAGAGGGAGCCACTGCAGTACTGGAGTGTGAAGTCTCCAGAGAAAATGCTAAGGTGAAATGGTTCAAAAATGGGACACAGATCCTCAAAAGCAAGAAGTATGAAATTGTTGCTGATGGCAGGGTCAGAAAACTTATTATACATGACTGTACCCCAGAGGATATTAAAAAATACACTTGTGATGCTAAGGATTTTAAGACGTCCTGTAACCTGAATGTCGTGCGTAAGTATTCTTACACAGGACTTTTGATTTGCAACTCTTGGATAACAAAAAAAAGCAACAACACTTTTTTGCATGCCCTTCTTGGCCTAACTGCATTTCTTGGCAACTTCTAGTATTGACACTGACCTAACCTGATTCTTTATGTGTTTAAAGAAAAAAAAAGTCTTTGTGCTATATCTGGTCTGATAAAAGACAGATGGACCACTTTTCACCATGCTTCTTTTCTCTTACTGAGCAGTGAGCTCAGTGTTCTCTTTGTCTACATGGGTATGAATATCCTGTTATGGATGAGGACAAACTGAATAAAAAAGATTAAGTAGGGAGCCCCGATTTTAAAAAGAAAGTGAAAGTGATTTCCATGTGGAAAGAAAATGAATTTTTAGGCACAGGGGACAACTAGAAATGAGCTTGAAATTTCAGTTTGAATGGGAGCATACTAGAGGTCAGCACTTACATGACAAAGCCCATTCACATAATTCAACCTCTGAGAATAAGAATGCATAAGAAGATGGAGTGAGGCCTGGATTCTTTGAGTCCTGGATGCTTTGAATGAAGAGAGCTCTAATGTTTTTTAGCATTACTTCTTCCTCTGGTGAAAAATATCTTTTTTCAAAATGCCACTGCTTGCTCATTTGTTTCATTCCTTCCTTTGTCCGGTGATGATTTTTCAATGCATATTTTTGTGCAATATTTGTTTGTTTGGTTCAGTTGCTTCCCATTGGCCAACAGCTACAACCTAGTGGTTTTGTGCTTCGTGCATCTTGCACTGCGTTATTCTTTTCACTGTGTGGTTGCCCTGCTTTAGCTTATGTCAGAGTAGCTTCTTGGGTCTCCTTCTTCCCTTTGCCATCTACCTTCACTTCAAGAAGGCTCAACTGCAATGAGCATATCTTCAAGCCTGTTAGCCAGCGTTTGTCCCAGAATCTTGTTGATCAAGAAATGTCATCTTGCGAAGGACTCACAGGGTACTCTGAAAGAAGGAAGGGCGAGGGGCAGCTCTGCAATCCTGTATGTCAGCAGAATTAATTCTGGAGATAAATAAAATAAAATGTAAAGAACGAAATCACCCTCCCACGCAAGACACATTGCTTGGTTGCACTAATAGATTTTATGCCTGACTTACATGTGACATCTTTGAAGCTGATTTAAAAAAAAAGCTGAATGTATGTATGTGATTTCAATTACTCACTCATGCCTCTTAGCCACACACAAGGCTGGTCACAGTGCTTCAAGCTGTGTTATCATTGAGTTCTGCTAGTTTCTCAAAGACTATGCTGGCTGCCTTAAATAAGAGAATGTTTCTTTGCTACTGGTGTTTCCTTTGACAATATCTTTCAACTGTGGTGATATAACAAGGAAGATTTTTCTTCCAGCTACTGTTCAAAAGAACTGAGATGGCTCTCTAGTGTATATACTGTGTGTGTGTGTGTGTCTGTATAAAAGCTGGACATATAGTATGCCATACAATTTTGTGTAAAATATAGAGGTATATAAATAGCAAAGCATCATACCTGAATGACATCTCCAAGTGATTTTCAAGGTCAGTTGTAGCATTTAAGATTGAAAGGCCCTGCAAAAGACTCACTTTTTCTTAATGTATACCATAGTAATGTCAGAGTAAATTTCCAGAAACCTCATTTTGAATTCTAATGACATTCTCTTAACAGCTCCTCATGTGGAATTCTTAAGACCACTCACAGATCTTCAAGTTAAAGAAAAAGAAATGGCTCGGTTTGAGTGTGAACTTTCCCGAGAAAATGCTAAGGTTTGTGATTGTATACCTGTTATCTTGTATTGTCAAGTGACTTTATGTTTACTTTTGGTCTAGCCAAAATGGAAAAAGTAAAAAGAAGTTAGTCAAACCTTCCTCTGATCACCACTTTACTTTTAAAGATTATTTTAGTATATAATATGTACTTGACTTAATTGTTCTCATTTTAGTGTTATTCATTTACAATTACTTGAAAAACACTGGACTCACAATCAGGAGATCTAGATATTATTAGTTTGAATCATATGGAATTGCTATTTTCTTAGATCAGAAATAGTCAAATATTAGTGATGATATTTGTCTCAACTAAGTACTTCTTGTTGCCATTAACCACCATTGGCAAGTTCCTTCAAGTTTGAATTTCAACTCACACATCAAAGGAGTACCAACTCCTAAAACCCTCTATAGTTCTAAATGTATATGATCTCATTGTTTTTAATAACATAATAGTTTCACAGCAGCTCATTTAACAGTAGTTGGCAAGATAATTCTTGCTTTTTGGGTTTACTTATATTTGCATCTACCAATTTGATTCTTCTTCACACTAAGAAGTCTTGTTGGTTGCTTTCAGAAAACCTCAGGATCATAGTTTCTCTTAGGGACAACTGTGTGAAGGAATAACAAGAAAATTTATAAAGAAATGTATTTATCTTAAATATAGGTTCAGTGGTTTAAAGATGGTGCTGAAATTAAAAAGGGCAAAAAATATGACATCATATCCAAGGGAGCAGTGCGTATTCTTGTCATCAACAAATGTCTACTGAATGACGAAGCAGAATATTCCTGTGAAGTAAGGACAGCAAGAACTTCCGGCATGCTGACAGTCCTGGGTAAGAGCAAAATCATTCTTTGCAGAAATATATGTGAAAAAATATGGGAAAAAAAAATTTCCAGTTTAATTCAATGTTTTTTTCAATTCTTCTTGCAGAAGAGGAAGCTGTCTTTACCAAAAATCTTGCCAACATTGAAGTTAGTGAAACAGACACTATAAAACTGGTTTGTGAAGTCTCCAAGCCTGGAGCAGAAGTGATCTGGTACAAAGGGGATGAAGAGATCATTGAAACAGGAAGATATGAAATACTTACTGATGGACGAAAGAGAATCCTGATCATTCAGAATGCTCACCTCGAGGATGCCGGCAACTATAACTGTCGACTGCCAAGTTCTCGAACCGATGGCAAAGTCAAAGTACATGGTATGAAAATTACAATGACTGACATTTTATTTTTAATAATTCACACTTGTTAGATTTAAAGTACAAATGCGTAAGTTTCCACTATCTTGCAACTTTTTCTTTCCAGAACTTGCTGCTGAATTTATCTCAAAGCCTCAAAACCTTGAAATACTTGAAGGAGAAAAGGCTGAATTTGTCTGCACTATATCAAAAGAAAGCTTTCCAGTCCAGTGGAAGAGGGATGATAAAATACTTGAATCTGGAGATAAATATGACGTTATTGCTGATGGTAAAAAGAGGACCCTGGTTGTGAAAGATGCCACCTTACAAGATATGGGCACTTATGTCGTCATGGTTGGGGCCGCCAGAGCAGCAGCTCACTTGACAGTAATTGGTAAGTTTGTTCTTGCTTTTTGGGTTTATTTGTATTTGTATCTCCCACTTTGGTCTTTCTTCATACTATGAAATCTTTTTGGTTGCTTTCAGAAAAACTCAGAATTGTAGTTCCTCTTAAGGACACCCGTGTGAAGGAACAACAAGAAGCTGTCTTCAACTGTGAGGTCAATACCGAAGGTGCCAAAGCCAAATGGTTCAGAAATGAAGAAGCCATATTTGACAGTTCAAAATACATCATTCTCCAAAAAGACCTGGTCTACACCCTCAGAATTAGAAATGCACGATTAGACGACCAAGCCAACTATAATGTATCTCTGACCAATCACAGAGGTGAAAATGTTAAAAGCGCAGCCAATCTAATAGTAGAAGGTAAATAATTTATATGGCATTAGAGATTTCTGTCATCAATTTCTATTATGAAAATAATTAAAATCAATATTATTCTTCTCCTTTACAACAGAGGAAGACCTTAGGATCATCGAACCTCTTAAAGATATTGAAACAATGGAGAAGAAATCTGTCACATTCTGGTGCAAGGTGAATCGTCTCAATGTAACACTAAAGTGGACCAAAAATGGAGAAGAAGTACCTCTTGACAACCGTGTATCATACAGAATTGATAAGTACAAGCACTCTCTAATCATTAAAGACTGTGGCTTCCCAGATGAAGGCGAATACGTTGTCACTGCTGGACAAGATAAATCTGCAGCCGAGCTTCTTATCATTGAAGCCCCTACAGAATTTGTGGAACACTTGGAAGACCAGACAGTCACTGAGTTTGATGATGCTGTCTTCTCCTGCCAGCTCTCCAGAGAAAAAGCAAATGTAAAATGGTACAGAAACGGAAGAGAAATCAAAGAAGGCAAAAAGTAAGCAAAAGCTTTTCATTCTCTATTTCCATAGCCGTGTATTCACTTTCGACTATTTAGCGGTCCATGATGCAAGCTAACTGATAATTCAATCTCTTCTTCAGATACAAATTTGAAAAAGATGGAAGTATACATAGACTCATTATAAAAGACTGCAGGCTGGATGATGAGTGTGAATACGCTTGTGGAGTAGAAGACAGGAAGTCCCGGGCGAGACTTTTTGTGGAAGGTACGTATTAATTGAAAGGACAATTGTAATGTTACCAATTTTTAAAAATTGCTAATCAAAATATAAACATATTTGTATTTATCTCACATTTTGTTTCCAGAAATTCCTGTTGAGATCATCAGGCCTCCTCAAGACATTCTTGAAGCCCCCGGTGCTGATGTTGTCTTTTTGGCTGAGCTCAACAAAGATAAGGTGGAAGTCCAATGGCTAAGAAATAACATGGTCATTGTCCAGGGTGATAAACACCAGATGATGAGTGAAGGAAAGATACATAGGCTACAGATTTGTGATATTAAGCCACGTGACCAGGGTGAATACAGATTTATTGCCAAAGACAAAGAAGCCAGAGCAAAGCTTGAACTGGCAGGTAAGTCCCTTTCTTTTATTCTAAAATATCCTCACAATATCACAGTTACTATATAGATTTTAGATTTCACAGTTATTTAGTGAGATAATAGTTGGGAAAACCTTTCATTTCTAGTAAGCCCTTCCCACATGGTAACTATTCTAATTTCTCTCACTACAAAGTAAGTGTCCTGAGTAAGAGGAAATTGATAGAATTCATCTTCACATGTCAGAACCTTGACAGTTCCTGGCACATGGTGGCTGTTTATTAATTCCTTGAACTGACCTATCACCCTGAGAGTCTTCCCAAACCTAAAGACAGCCCCACACTTTTCTATTTCCAGACCTCTCTATGACTTTTAGGTGTGTCGTCATACTGAACCAAGACATCCTTATAGGCTGTCATTATGAAAAAGTCATTAAAATTAGTGTACCTCTTATACATATGAAAAAGTTTATCTCATTGATCTTGAACTAAGCATGCAGTGCCTACTCCATCAAAAACAAAACAAAACATGTTTCACACTATACTGAGTTATTATTTTTGGCAAAGAATGGATGTTTTATGATTTCATGCCATCTTCACCCCTCTATTTTCCAAAATCTGATAATTTGGAAAAAAAGGCGGGGTGGGGGGAGGAGAACCTATGAGAACTCTAAGCCAGTTAGTGTTCTATGCTGTAAAATTACTGTGACATACTTCCAAGCTTATGCAACCAATATTTGCTAACAAATGGAGAGTAAAAAAGATATGATGTAGTTTGACTACAGTAAATCATCAAAAGTCAAAAGCATTCACATGTTATCTTTCTCATTAGCTGCACCGAAAATCAAGACAGGTGATCAAGACCTTGTGGTTGATGTTGGCCAGCCTCTGACAATGGTGGTGCCTTATGATGCCTACCCCAAAGCAGAAGCCGAATGGTTTAAAGAAAATGAACCTTTGTCTTCAAAAACGGTTGATACCACAGCTGACCAAACTTCTTTCAGAATTTTGGAAGCCAAGAAAGAAGACAAAGGAAGATATAAAGTTGTGCTTCAGAACAAACATGGGAAAGCAGAAGGATTCATCAATTTAAAAGTTATCGGTAAGCCCTTGAGTCACTCGGACTTCATTGGCCAAGCACAACTTAAAAGCATGATAAAATACTAAAAATTCTTTTCTATGTGAATTTCAGATGTTCCTGGGCCAGTTCGTAACTTAGAAGTGACAGAAACATTTGATGGTGAAGTAAGCCTCGCTTGGGAAGAACCATTAACTGATGGTGGAAGTAAGATCATAGGTTACGTTGTTGAAAGACGTGACATCAAGAGGAAGACCTGGGTTCTGGCCACGGACCGTGCAGACAGTTGTGAGTTTACTGTCACTGGGCTACAAAAAGGAGGAGTTGAATACCTTTTCCGTGTGAGTGCAAGAAACAGAGTTGGCACTGGCGAACCAGTAGAAACTGACAATCCTGTAGAAGCAAGGAGTAAATACGGTAAGAAGTTTTTAAGTTAAACAGCAAACTAGTTTATCTTTGCTTTTATCCCCAATATAACCCAAAGCTCTTGTTTTCTTTTTCTGTGGTGAAATCCAGATGTTCCCGGCCCTCCTTTGAATGTAACCATCACTGATGTGAATAGATTTGGTGTCTCATTGACATGGGAACCACCAGAGTATGATGGAGGTGCTGAGATCACAAACTATGTCATTGAATTAAGAGACAAGACTTCAATCAGGTGGGACACTGCCATGACTGTAAGAGCTGAAGATCTTTCTGCAACTGTCACTGATGTGGTGGAAGGACAGGAGTACAGCTTCCGGGTCAGAGCCCAAAACCGAATTGGAGTTGGAAAACCAAGTGCAGCCACACCCTTCGTCAAAGTTGCTGATCCAATTGGTATGCTCATCAAAAAAAGAAAATAATTACTGCATGAAATCCAGAAATTTGGCCTATCAATTAAAGTAAATCAAATTTAAAAAAAGCTAGTGAAAAGTTAGAACATCAGAAAAATTTGAACAAAATTGTAGAAACCCAGACCGTGCCTACATTTACTCAATGAATTCAGTAAACCTGTTATTTTTAATGAGGACGATAGAATTGATTCCAGGATTGCCTCATTTGTTACTAAATTAAATGGTATGCTCCAACTCTTTCATTCCAGAGAGACCAAGTCCTCCTGTGAATCTAAAGTCCTCAGATCAGACTCAGTCATCAGTTCAGCTCACGTGGGAACCTCCTCTGAAAGATGGAGGAAGCCCAATATTAGGCTATATAATTGAGCGATGTGAAGAAGGAAAAGATAATTGGATTCGTTGCAATAAGAAACTTGTCCCTGAACTGACTTACAAGGTAGGACATTTGCATTTTAAAAAAAAGAATATTCAGTGTATGATCATAGACTTAAATGTATACATTTTTTACAAATATTAATTCATAATTCTAGGTTACTGGATTACAAAAAGGAAATAAATATTTATATAGAGTATCTGCAGAAAATCAAGCTGGTGTCTCAGATCCATCTGAAATTCTTGGTCCTCTCACTGCTGATGATGCATTTGGTAAATGGATATTTTATTTTTAGATCTGGGAATAGCACCTTTGGGGTAACAAGGACTTAAATATAGTACTGGAAACTCATTAATTTTTCCTCTTTATAGTTGAACCAACAATGGATTTAAGTGCATTTAAAGATGGTCTGGAAGTTATTGTCCCAAATCCGATCAAGATCCTGGTTCCAAGTACAGGCTATCCAAGGCCAACTGCCACCTGGTCTTTTGGAGATAAGTTACTAGAAGCAGGGGACCGTGTGAAAATGAAGACCATATCTGCCTATGCTGAACTTGTCATTTCTCCAAGTGAACGTCCAGACAAGGGCATTTACACACTGAAATTAGAAAATCGTTTGAAAGCAATTTCTGGGGAAATTGATGTCAATGTGATTGGTAAGGAACTAAACTTTTGTTATCCAAGGTGATTTGGCAGGATTAACAAATATTGGTTCAAGCTATCAATGATACTGACTTGTGATTGCATTTTTTTCAGCTCGCCCAAGTGCACCTAAAGAACTGAAATTTAGTGACATAACCAAGGACTCAGTACATTTGACTTGGGAACCACCTGATGATGATGGAGGAAGTCCATTAACTGGTTATCTTGTTGAAAAGCGAGAAGTCAGCCGGAAAACATGGACTAAAGTAAGTTTTGAGCAGTGTGATGCATCAGCTCCAGAAATGAGAGTGGGGGGAATCCCAGAAGGTTGGGATGCCATGCAAAACTTTTGTGTGTCACATCTTTTTACCTTTACCTCACTGAAAATGTTCCAAAACTTTTAAAAAATGCATCGATGCTAATGCTTCCTAAGGTAGTTCAACCTAGGCTTGGTATAATTGCCTTATTTTGTGAGCCTTACCAAATTTTCAGCTAGGTTTGTTAAAAAATAAAACCATACCTACTTACTTTGTACCTGATAAATACTAAATACGCTCCCATTAAGCTATAAGCCATTCTAAGGAAAGTATTTATTTTCCTGGTGGCCACACCACTTCTCATTCCAGTAGAATAACTTAGTTGGCCTAATCTGCCATTTTTTCCTCCTTATGTTTAAACTAGTTACTATTCTTTTTTTTTCTCTCTTTTCTAACTCAGGTTCTGATACGATATACTAGTTACTATTCTTTACCCTGATTTAAAATTGTATTTCTAATAGTCAAGCTAGTAGAAAGAATCAACATCTCATTTGTCATCTTTTTTAATGTATCAAACTATGACATAGTTTCTCTTTATATTGAGGGTCAAATATTATGTATCCTACTGTAATTTTTCTCTCATATAAAATTAATAAAAGAGTAATCCTTAGCATTCAAAACAACTTCCATTTGTATCTTTGCTCATGGTTAAAATCTTTTGACTTGGGGAAAGGGATTTTGGGAAATTACTAATTAAATTTATTTCTTTATCTCAGGTAATGGACTCTGTGCCTGACCTAGAATTCACAGTTCCTGATCTTGTTCAAGGAAAAGAATATTTATTTAAAGTCTGTGCTCGTAACAAGTGTGGCCCTGGAGAGCCTGCATATGTTGATGAACCTGTAAATATGTCAGCTCCTGCAAGTAAGTACATCCTTGATGATTTCTTACCTAACCTCGTGATACCTGTTTTTGCTTTTGGACCTGGAGTTGAAGTTAAGGGGCCAGGAAGGGGTTGACAATATGGAGATAACTTCATAGGAGGCCTAAGGCTGACTCTCTCTTTCAAATGCTATAGCGGTACCGGACCCACCAGAGAATCTTAAATGGAGAGACCGAACAGCCAAGAGCATCTTCTTAACGTGGGATCCCCCTAAGTATGACGGTGGTTCACGCATCAAAGGATATATGGTTGAAAAATGTCCACGTGGTTCTGATAAATGGGTCCCCTGTGGAGAACCCGTTGCAGAAACACAGTAGGTTTTCTAAATATTTGGCATGAGAGTGAATGTGTACTCCTACTCACTAAAATGGGCTTTCTTTGGGAAAATTGAAATGTTAGTTTTTTTTCATTAAGAATTCTCCTGGTGTGCCTGTCCGATTTTAAAAACTGCCCCTGAACGTACTCCTCCTCAGGGTTTACCTTAGTTACAGCACTGAAGCAGTGAGATTTAGTTTAAACACTAACTAGTATTATGCTAGCATTAACTAGCGTGAATTTGAGAAAGATTATGGATACTACACAATGGAACAGATTATCTCCATGACAGCAAAATATCCTCTTTTGTTTTCTGACAGAATGGAAGTGACAGGTCTAGAGGAAGGCCAGTGGTATGCCTACCGTGTGAAGGCCTTGAACAGGCTAGGCCCCAGCAAGCCAAGCAGACCCACAGAGGAAGTCCAGGCTGTGGACACACAGGGTATTTACTTTTGATCTTTGTCTTTTCAATCAGGCCTCTGATCTTAATTCTGCTTGAACTTGCTAACATCGTAAATAATCTTTTCCAATTCAGAGGCCCCAGAAATCTTCCTCGATGTGAAGCTCCTTGCTGGTCTCACCGTAAAAGCCGGAACTAAGATTGAACTTCCTGCCACTGTAACTGGAAGACCTGAACCTAAAATAACTTGGACGAAGGCTGATACAATTCTGAAGCAGGACAAAAGAATCACCATTGAAAATGTTCCTAAAAAATCCACAGTGACTATTGTCGACAGTAAGAGAAGTGACACCGGCAGGTACATCATCGAGGCTGTGAATGTCTGTGGCCGGGCCACTGCTGTGGCAGATGTGAATGTCTTAGGTAAGAAAACCTCTCATTTTATAAGGGGACAAACTCATTTCAGCTACTTTCCTGAATAAAACATGGGTAAAAAAATTTTTTTTCTGCTTGTGTAATACCATCTACAGATAAACCCGGACCACCAGCTGCTTTTGACATCACAGATGTAACCAATGAGTCATGTCTTCTAACATGGAACCCACCACGAGATGATGGTGGATCTAAGATCACAAACTATGTTGTGGAGAGAAGAGCAACTGATAGTGAAGTGTGGCACAAGCTCTCATCGACTGTCAAGGATACAAACTTCAAAGCAACCAAATTAATACCCAATAAAGAATACATCTTCAGAGTTGCTGCAGAAAACATGTATGGTGTTGGTGAGCCAGTTCAGGCCTCTCCAATAGTTGCCAAATATCCATTTGGTAAGTTTCTCAATCAGTTGACAAAAAAAAAACAAATAAAAGATGCTTATGTCAAATTTGCATTTAAGTATCATATTTATATGTAAGACATATAACATTTTATACCATTATCCTATCTGTAGATCCACCTGGACCTCCAACTCGCCTAGAACCTTCTGATATCACTAAAGATGCAGTAACTCTCACATGGTGTGAGCCAGATGATGATGGTGGCAGCCCAATCACTGGATACTGGGTTGAAAGATTAGATCCTGATACTGATAAATGGGTTAGATGCAATAAGATGCCAATAAAAGACACAACATACAGGTATATCCAAAATCCTCATCAAGATGTTAAAACAGCAATATATTCAAATTATCACTCTTTAATCATTTGTATCAAATTACAAATGATTATATATTACCATAAATTTTTTTAAATTATTTTTATTTATATTTCTATTAGCACATGATTTCAAAAATGATATAAATTCTATTCAAGGATGCATTTCTTAGTTTACTATAAAATATTAACTTTTTGGAAGTTTCAAAGTGTTGGTCCCTCCAGTATATTATAATGATCATTATGATAGATATTATAATTAGATTGGTACATTTGTTCAAATCTAAAGCGTGTGACAGTTAAAAAGCACCTTTAAATTTATATTGAAATATTTTCAGTTAAATTTCCAAATCAGTTTTTCACAAATTAAATAAATTAGTCTCTTCTACGTAAAATAAGTATAGGTTTCTGCTTCTTACCATGATGTCACACATACACTTTGTTCTTAATTCAGAGTGAAAGGTCTCACCAATAAGAAAAAATACAGATTCCGTGTGTTGGCTGAAAATCTTGCTGGACCTGGAAAACCAAGCAAATCAACTGAACCAATCTTAATAAAGGATCCCATAGGTATTATCTATGTAATTTTCTGTGGTTATTTTGAAGCTTATATTAACTCCTTTTTTACAAACCTAAATAATGATTTCATTGGCTTGTAGATCCTCCATGGCCCCCGGGAAAACCAACTGTAAAAGATGTGGGCAAAACATCGTTAATGTTGAATTGGACAAAGCCAGAACATGACGGAGGGGCAAAGGTTGAGTCTTATGTCATTGAAATGCTAAAGACTGGAACAGAAGACTGGGTCAGAGTGGCTGAAGGAGTTCCCACCACCCAGCACCTGCTTCCTGGGCTCATGGAAGGGCAGGAATATTCATTCCGTGTTAGAGCCGTGAACAAGGCTGGGGAGAGTGAACCCAGTGAACCCAGCGACCCTGTGCTTTGCCGGGAGAAGCTATGTAAGTCACTCGTGATGTCTGGGTATAGAAATTCTTCTAAGGTCTATCTGAGAACTATAGAATATGAGAGAATATGAAAAATTCATCATTATTATTATTTCCTCCTTGCTATAGTATTTCCTAGTGACTACCAGAACATTCAGTGAAGACTGACTATTGGACAATAAAAAAGTTGAATTTGTTTTTCATTCCTTCTTGCTCAGATCCTCCATCACCACCTCGCTGGCTTGAAGTTATTAATATCACAAAAAATACAGCAGACCTAAAATGGACAGTTCCTGAGAAAGATGGAGGGTCACCCATCACCAACTACATTGTGGAAAAGAGGGACGTGAGGCGAAAAGGCTGGCAAACAGTGGACACCACTGTCAAGGACACCAAGTGCACAGTCACCCCGCTGACCGAGGGCTCTTTATATGTGTTCCGAGTTGCTGCAGAAAATGCTATAGGACAAAGTGACTACACTGAAATTGAGGACTCTGTCCTGGCCAAAGACACCTTTAGTATGCTCTCTAACTTACTCTTTGTGACAACATTTTTCATAGGTTATTACTTTCCTTCTGATTTTTCTAATCATTGATTATTTTGCTTTCAGCTACCCCCGGACCACCCTATGCTCTGGCAGTGGTTGATGTGACAAAACGACACGTTGACCTAAAGTGGGAGCCACCCAAAAATGATGGTGGAAGACCAATACAGAGGTAGAATTTGAGTTAATTCATAAAGAATAACTTATACTTCACTGCAAATTCTTCACTTTATTTTTTTCTTTAATGCTAATGAAATGCTTTGTTATTTCAATAGATATGTCATTGAGAAGAAAGAAAAGTTAGGTACCCGTTGGGTGAAAGCTGGAAAGACCTCAGGACCTGACTGTAACTTCAGAGTAACAGATGTCATTGAAGGAACAGAGGTCCAGTTTCAAGTTCGGGCAGAAAATGAAGCTGGAGTTGGTCACCCAAGTGAACCCACAGAGATCCTGTCAATTGAAGATCCAACAGGTAAGTAGTGCTGATTATACAAAGGATGTTGTCTAGAAATGGATGATGAGACTGCAGATGTGAATCCTTCCCTTTTTTTTCAGGTCCTCCCTCACCTCCTCTTGATCTACATGTGACCGATGCTGGGAGAAAGCACATTGCCATTGCTTGGAAGCCTCCAGAGAAAGACGGTGGAAGTCCTATTATAGGATACCACGTTGAAATGTGTCCAGTAGGCACCGAGAAATGGATGAGAGTTAATTCTCGCCCAGTAAAAGACTTGAAATTCAAGGTTGAAGAAGGTGTTGTTCCTGACAAAGAGTATGTTCTGAGAGTGAGAGCTGTCAATGCTGTCGGTGTCAGTGAGCCATCTGAAATCTCCGAAAATGTGGTTGCCAAAGACCCAGACTGTAAGAACACAGTGTCTTTTATAGTTAATAAAATAGGCTTTACTCATGCACTGTATTTTGACATACTCCTTTTCTTTCTCTTTTGGATGATATCTTACAGGCAAACCAACAATTGACCTGGAGACTCATGACATTATTGTTATTGAAGGTGAAAAGTTAAGCATTCCTGTTCCCTTCAGAGCTGTCCCAGTTCCAACTGTCAGTTGGCATAAAGATGGCAAAGACATTAAAGCAAGTGATAGATTAACAATGAAGAATGATCACATCTCTGCACACCTTGAAGTTCCCAAGAGCGTCCATGCAGATGCTGGAGTTTATACCATTACACTGGAGAATAAGCTCGGCTCAGCAACTGCCTCAATCAATGTCAAAGTCATAGGTAATCATTCTTGGATCAGACACCAGACATTCTTCACATGTTGGGGAATTAGTTAACTTTACAGTGTTAGTGTAAATGGTTTCATGAATTGGCAATTTGTAAACTAAATGTCCCTTCAGATTATTTCTTTCCATGTGAGAAGTAAAGCAATTCTAAAGAGATGAAATTCCTAAACCGTGATTAAACTAATTTACATCAGTTTTAATTATTTGTATGTGAAATGCTAATTTAAATAAAAGATATAGCATACCCAAAGAATGTTGAAATGACCAATATTCATTTAATTGTATAAATTCACATTTTTTGATAATGTTCTTAACCAGGGATAGTAACATTTTCTGCCCTCCCCCTAAATGATGTTTGGAAATTTATGGGGTCATTTTTTCTGGGCACAAAGACTCAGGGGGATACTACTGACATTTAGTAGTTGGGGGGCAAGGATGCTAAATGCTCTGCTGTGTGAGGGACATTCCAGCACATGAAAGATTATCCTACCCCAAATTGCAAATAGCCCCACTTACAAACAATGCATTATTAAAATGCTTAGTTTTCAGGATTACAATAATAATGATCAATTTTATTTGTACTAGGCCTACCTGGACCGTGCAAAGATATTAAAGCAAGTGACGTGACCAAGAGTTCTTGTAAATTAACCTGGGAACCTCCAGAATTTGATGGTGGAACCCCAATTCTTCATTATGTCCTGGAACGCAGAGAAGCTGGGAGGAGGACATATATACCAGTCATGTCTGGTGAGAACAAACTGTCTTGGACTGTGAAGGATCTCATACCAAATGGTGAATACTTCTTCCGTGTTAAAGCAGTCAACAAGATTGGTGGAGGCGAATATATTGAACTGAAAAATCCAGTCATTGCTCAAGATCCAAAGCGTAAGTTTGAGCATGGATGTACTATGGCTAGGGATTAATATGCGATGTTTTTGTTTTAAGAAGATGGTTTTCCTGATATTAACAGTTTTTTTCTTTGGTTCTTCAGAACCCCCTGATCCACCTGTGGATGTTGAGGTCCATAATCCTACAGCTAAGGCAATGACTATTACATGGAAGCCACCTTTGTATGATGGAGGGAGCAAGATAATGGGTTACATCATAGAAAAGATTGCTAAGGGTGAAGACACGTGGAAGAGATGCAATGAGCACCTGGTACCGATCCTGACCTATACAGCAAAAGGACTTGAAGAGGGAAAGGAATACCAATTCCGTGTGCGAGCAGAGAATGCTGCTGGTATTAGTGAACCTTCTCGGGCCACTCCTCCAACCAAAGCTGTAGATCCTATTGGTAAGTCTTGTTCAGTGGGGTTGCCACTTTCCCTTTGTAAAACAAATGAAAATAGTGTTTTATTAGATATTTTCATTAGAATTGAAAACAATTATTGTTTTTGATTATTACAGATGCCCCAAAAGTCATTCTGAGAACAAGCTTAGAAGTGAAACGAGGTGATGAAATAGCACTTGATGCAACTATTTCTGGATCACCTTACCCAACTATTACATGGATAAAAGATGAAAACGTCATTACACCAGAGGAAATTAAGAAGCGAGCAGCACCCATGGTTAGAAGGAAGAGGGGCGAAGTTCAAGAAGAAGAACCATTTGTCCTGCCTCTGACTCAGCGTTTGAGTATCGACAACAGTAAACAAGGAGAATCTCAGCTACGCGTCCGAGATTCCCTCCGACCTGACCATGGCCTATTTATGATCAAAGCTGAAAATGACCATGGTATCGCAAAAGCTCCTTGTACCGTCAGCGTGTTAGGTAAATAGTTAAAACTATACTTTCTAATGGAAAAAAAGCCCATATAAGAGTTTTAGTAAAACATAAAAATAAGGAGCTTTGAGAGAGTTAAAAGAAGTAGGAAGCAACTTCAGGAAGTTGTCCTCAGCCACATTTTATCTCCTGATAAACTAACAAGAAATCAGCTGACCTTGTTACTTATCAGCTGATGTGTCACAAAAATAGATGTGGGAAAAACAGAAATCATGTCAAAGGAGTATACTATCATTTACATTTTCCATAGCAACTATTTGTAAACAGTTTTTTAATCACTGTTCTGTTTTGAAATATTAGACACACCAGGACCGCCAGTCAACTTTGTATTTGAAGATATTAGAAAGAACTCAGTCCTCTGTAAATGGGAACCACCCCTTGATGATGGTGGCAGTGAAATCCTAAACTACGTTTTGGAAAAGAAAGACAAGACAAAACCTGATTCAGAATGGATTGTTGTCACTTCAACACTGAGACATTGCAAATATTCAGTAACAAAATTGATTGAAGGAAAAGAGTACCTCTTCCGTGTAAGAGCTGAAAATAGGTTTGGACCTGGACCACCATGTGTTTCCAAGCCATTTGTAGCTAAAGATCCATTTGGTAAGGTTCCTTTCGCATCTAAAGTTTACTTTTTTACCGTATACTTTGTTATATACATTATCACAACTTGTACAATTGAATTATCATTTCATATTAGGGAATTAATTCAAATATGTTATTGTTTTTATCAGAACCCCCTGATGCACCTGATAAGCCCATTGTGGAAGATGTGACCAGCAACAGTATGCTGGTGAAATGGAATGAACCAAAAGATAACGGAAGCCCTATCTTGGGTTACTGGCTTGAAAAACGTGAGGTTAATAGTACACATTGGTCTCGTGTCAACAAAAGCCTCCTGAATGCTTTGAAAACCAATGTAGATGGCCTGTTAGAAGGACTCACCTATGTCTTCAGAGTATGTGCCGAAAATGCAGCTGGACCTGGAAAGTTCAGTCCACCTTCGGATCCCAAAACAGCACGTGATCCAATCTGTAAGTAATTCCTTAAGAAGACAGCAGGATAGAGTAAGTTACTGTACATTTTAAAACCATCAGTGATGGCCGGGCGTGGTGGCTCACGCCTGTAATCCTAGCCCTCTGGGAGGCCGAGGCGGGTGGATCGCTCCAGGTCAGGAGTTGGAGACCAGCCTGAGCAAGAGCGAGACCCCGTCTCTACTAAAAATAGAAATAAATTATCTGGCCAACTAAAAATATATATAGAAAAAATTAGCCGGGCATGGTGGCTCATGCCTGTAGTCCCAGCTACTCGGGAGGCTGAGGCAGTAGGATCGCTTAAGCCCAGGAGTTTGAGGTTGCTGTGAGCTAGGCTGACGCCACGGCACTCACTCTAGCCCGGGCAACAAAGTGAGACTCTGTCTCAAAAAAATAAATAAATAAAATAAATAAATAAATAAATAAATAAATAAAACCATCAGTGAGTTTGATTTGTGTACCTGCATTTATTCTAGCTCCACCTGGGCCACCTATCCCAAGAGTTGCTGACACAAGCTCTACAACTATTGAACTAGAATGGGAGCCCCCAGCTTTCAATGGTGGTGGGGAAATTATCGGCTACTTTGTCGATAAGCAGTTGGTTGGCACAAACGAATGGTCACGCTGCACAGAGAAGATGGTCAAGGTCCGTCAGTACACTGTCAGGGAAATCCGAGAGGGTGCCGATTACAAACTTCGGGTGAGTGCTGTCAATGCTGCCGGTGAAGGACCACCTGGAGAAACAGAACCTGTCACTGTGGCTGAACCACAAGGTACTTAAAAGTTATTTGAATACAATTATGGACATTTTCTCAGTATAGGACTACTTTTTCACCTTTCTGGGGCTAACATGTGACCGTTCTCTTACAACAGAGCCTCCAAATGTGGAACTGGATGTTTCTGTCAAGGGTGGAATACAAATAATGGCTGGGAAGACTCTTAGAATTCCAGCTGTGGTGACTGGTCGTCCTGTGCCCACAAAAGTATGGACCATCGAAGAAGGGGAGCTGGATAAAGAACGTGTTGTAATAGAGAACGTCGGAACCAAATCTGAACTAATTATCAAGAATGCATTGAGAAAAGATCATGGCAGATATGTGATAACAGCTACTAACAGCTGTGGTTCCAAATTTGCAGCAGCCAGGGTAGAAGTTTTTGGTAAGGAAGGTTGCATAGATGTTCATAGGACTTTCCCAAGTGATACTATCTTATTACATTGATGGGTTTTTTTTGTTTTATTTTGCTTTGCAGATGTCCCTGGTCCAGTTGTCGACTTAAAACCTGTTGTAACAAACAGAAAGATGTGTCTGCTTAACTGGTCTGATCCAATAGACGATGGAGGAAGTGATATCACAGGCTTTATTATTGAAAGAAAAGATGCCAAGATGCATACTTGGAGACAAGCAATAGAGACTGAGAGATCTAAATGTGACATCACAGGTCTTATTGAGGGACAAGAATACAAGTTCCGTGTTATTGCCAAGAACAAGTTCGGTTGTGGCCCTCCTGTTGAAATAGGACCTATTCTTGCCGTTGATCCACTAGGTAAAAGAGGTTTTCATTCTGTTTATAAAATTAATACTGTTTTGCTTTTAGTTAGATCATTTCTTTACTGAGCTTTATGGCTTCAAATTCCTACACGTGTCAAGATGTACAGATAGAGTAACAAGAAAAGTAAATCTAATAATTACTAGCAACTTTAAAGATACCACATTTGCTATAATTTCCATGTAATTTTTGGCTATAAATATATTAATCATGCATGGCTTTGTGCACTGAAAAACTGGGATCTACTGGGCTTAATAATAACCTAGCAGTAGTTTGAAAGTATTCAGTCTTTCTAGTGGAATACAATGGAGTAGATTTTTAAAAGATTTAACAATTTAGTAGTTAAAGAGAGTTGACTGTTTTTCTAAAAGATTACAGGAGAGATAATAGCCTTAGGATAAATGCCTTAGTCTTCCTCTACCCTCAAAAAATCCCTTCACTGAAAGAATAGGGAGACCCAAAATCAGAAAGAGCCACCAAAGAAAAGAAGACAACCCAGAGAAAAATCTCTCAAAAACCAATATAAAACACTAAAATTGCACACTGACATTCTATCTAAGAAACCAAGCCTTCTAGGAAGACCCATTCCTCAAGAGACAGAAGAAGTTATTCTTTCACCATCACCCCCTGAAAAATAAAAATAAAAGAAATTACTTCCTGCACCACTGTTCCAGCTTGTCTCAGAATGTCCACTGTGCCTCAGGCTGAGCCAGAGGCATCAGGACAGAGCTGGGCTGCCGCTGCTTCTGGTTGCGTAATAGTCAGCGATCGTGGCCAGGGTCTAGTTTCACCAAAGCTTACTCTCAGTTCTGTCCTTCAGGACACAGAACTGCAGTAGCATTACACAAGTTCTCTTTCCACCATATTTTAAACCCACCTGAGGAAACATGACTCGAAGTGTGTTCCATAGACATATCCACTATCTGTTAATAAAAGAAGAAACACTTTGCTCCCGGCTGGTCATTCAAAGAAAAACTTTACAGACCTACTTTCCTAGTTCATTAAAATTAGAAGCTTTCCCAGTGACAGAGGTAAACAATCTAAAATGCTAAATATAAAAAAACTTATGTGTCTCTTGATTTATTTTTAACTAGTAATCTTAATGAAAAGTTTGTTAAGAAAATTCTGCTATAAAAATGCCTATGATTCTGGTAACTAATATGTTTTAGGAAAGATCTTAAAGATGGATATAAGGTTATACCAAACAGAAGCCTATTTTTTACATAGTTAAGTTGGAGTAAAATGTTATTTCTTATATGAATATTTACCTTATGCTCATGATTTTACCTTGTCTCTGTCTAAAGGTCCCCCAACATCTCCCGAGAGGCTCACATATACAGAAAGGACAAAGTCCACTATCACTCTAGACTGGAAGGAGCCCCGCAGTGATGGTGGCAGTCCCATCAAAGGATATATCATTGAGAAACGACGTCACGACAAACCTGACTTTGAAAGAGTTAATGCGCGACTTTGTCCCAACACATCTTTTCTGGTTGAAAATCTCGATGAACACCAAATGTATGAGTTCCGTGTCAAAGCTGTCAATGACATTGGTGAAAGTGAACCATCCCTGCCTCTTAATGTAGTCATACAAGATGATGAAGGTGTGGAATCTGAATATAATAATAATTTTAATGTATTTTACAGTGCTGCCTTTATCCCCTAAGTGAAGAAAATATCCTTATGACTTTTTTTTTTTTTTCTCTTTCCTTTCACTTTGCAGTTCCTCCAACTATTAAGTTGCGTCTGGCTGTTCGGGGCGACACTATCAAAGTTAAGGCGGGAGAACCCGTCAACATCCCCGCAGATGTAACAGGCCTTCCAATGCCTAAGATTGAGTGGTCCAAGAATGAAACTGTGATTGAAAAACCCACAGATGCACTTCAGATAACCAAGGAAGAAGTATCCCGAAGCGAGGCAAAGACTGAGCTTATCATTCCCAAAGCAGTCCGGGCAGACAAAGGCACTTACACAGTTACTGCTTCCAATCGCCTTGGCTCAGTGTTCCGAAATGTTCACGTTGAAGTATATGGTAAGCGACTTGCTTTCTTATATGAAAAAGACATCCAGTGTCTGTCTAAGAATCGCCTTCTCAATCTCCTCTCTTGGTTCCTTTCTAGACCGCCCATCCCCACCAAGAAATCTTGCTGTTACTGACATTAAAGCTGAATCTTGCTACTTGACATGGGATACTCCCCTTGATAATGGTGGCAGTGAAATCACTCATTATGTCATTGACAAACGTGATGCAAGTAGGAAAAAGAGTGAATGGGAGGAAGTCACCAACACTGCTGTAGAGAGAAGATATGGGGTAAACTTGTGAAATATTTTCTTATACACGTTCAAAGGACATTTCTCTTATTTGACACCATTTTAGTATAGCTTTGGAATTTAATAATTAAACTTAAAACCATACACAAAAAGCTGTTATTTTGTTATTGTGGTGTTTAGCACCAGCCACATAAGGCCACTTAGTAAGTACTATTTGATATACAGATACTCTTTTACTTGACAGATCTGCTATCAGTTTCAATAAATTTACATATTCTTATTTTTAAAAGGCTTTCTCTTTTCTCTGTCTTCCCATGTTTTCAGTCTATACATTTATTTCTTCTTATAGCTATCCCTCCCTAAATAAGTTGAGTTTTTAAATGAGTGAAAATCAATATAAGCATATTCTTTTTTTAAGAAATTTCTATCCATCTAATTTCTAGATCTGGAAACTTATCCCCAATGGTCAATATGAGTTCCGAGTCAGGGCAGTGAATAAATATGGAATCAGTGATGAGTGCAAATCAGATAAAGTGGTCATTCAAGATCCTTACCGCCTTCCTGGCCCTCCGGGAAAACCAAAAGTTTTAGAGCGCACCAAAGGATCGATGCTAGTGAGCTGGACTCCTCCTTTGGACAATGGCGGCTCTCCAATTACTGGCTACTGGCTGGAGAAAAGAGAAGAGGGAGGTGCCTACTGGTCACGTGTTAGCCGAGCACCAATAACCAAAGTGGGATTGAAAGCTGTGGAATTTAATGTTCCCCGTTTGATTGAAGGCGTCAAATACCAGTTCAGAGCCATGGCAATAAACGCTGCAGGAATTGGCCCTCCCAGTGAACCATCAGATCCAGCTATTGCAGGAGATCCCATCTGTAAGTATGCTTCCATTTCTGGGGCTCATTTCTAAAGGGCAAAGTCACTAAATGGGTAATTCTGCTCTTACATTTCTTGTATGTTTCTGTGCCAAATTATTTTATTTATTAAAGTAAAAAGGTTCATATTCACACAGAGTATCAGAAGTATATGTATGTGTGTGTGCATGTGTCCATATACTATATATCTATACATACACACCACATATATATACATAAACACATACATAAAATCATACATCTCTTAAACTCTTGGATTAAACCTGGTATTTTATGAGGAATCACAGTTATAAAGAACTGGATCATAAGCTCCTCTCTGCTCTGATACTTTAACTAAATTTCTATCTCATTAGATACTGTGGAAATCATCTCTTCCACTAAACAGCCAGACCCTCCAGTAAGGAATCCCACAAAAACCAAAATGTTTTTGGTTTTTCAATAATATTATTGAACAAAGATATAAGATTCTCAGGCACAGTCAATAAGGTCAAATAAAAGAGGGAAATTCTTCTGAAAGATCTATGAGCAGATCGATTCAAAAATTAAAATACGGCACCCTTCTATTTGCTCTATAATGTATCTGATTAAATTCTCTATAAAAGAAGAATTCAACTATTTGTTAAAAGACAATTTTAAATACTCTTAAGTGCTATGTGGAACATTTGTACATATGCATGTAATGAGGCAGTCATTCATTCATTCACAAAGTAGTATTGAACATGTGCTATATGCAAAGTTCTATACTAAAACTGAAGGGGTAATAGTTATGATTGAAAAGAAAAATGGAGTAAAAGAATTTCTGTAATTGTAAATCATTCTCAGAAATGTGAAGGATTGTTATGTGATTATTATAGACATTGATCCTGCCCCTAAAGAGCATTAAGATTAGTTTGTGTTCAAAGGTTTACCAGCTAATGATGAAATCACTTTCAAATTTTCATATTATGATAAATTAAGTTTTCAGTAAAGAATATAGAATTGCTTCAAAGGGATCTCAAAAGTAAAATAGCTTTTCACCAATCGTGTAAATAGAATGAAAATCTAGCTAGAGATAGAAGTAGTTTTTCTATTCCCTGTTAGTTGTTTGCTTTATTTGTTTTTCCACTAATGCTAAAGGAAAACAGACTACTTGCTTTATTTCTCTTCTCTAGAAGATAATTTATTTCCTTTTATCATTCCTGTTTTTATATTTTGATAGATTAAAAATAATATATGATCATGTATAGTAAAAGATTCTTACGGTATGTAAACCTAGCATTCCATCACTTTGCCTTCAAAATTTGATGTTTCCTTTTTTCTCCCTATTAGATCCACCTGGGCCACCTTCTTGCCCAGAAGTTAAAGATAAAACAAAGTCAAGCATCTCACTAGGATGGAAACCTCCAGCCAAAGATGGTGGCAGTCCAATCAAAGGATACATTGTAGAAATGCAAGAAGAAGGCAGTACTGACTGGAAAAGAGTAAACGAACCAGACAAACTTATAACTTCCTGTGAATGTGTGGTGCCTAATCTGAAAGAACTCAGGAAGTACAGATTCAGGGTGAAAGCTGTCAATGAAGCTGGTGAATCTGAACCAAGTGATACCACTGGGGAGATCCCTGCCACTGATATTCTAGGTTACTAGTTTTTATTCAGTTTATGTATTTATCTTTTGATGTTATTATGAAATTGACAGTCTACTGAAGATATGTCAATTACTTTTTTTGACAAATGTGAATTAAATCCTGTTATATTATTCATGGTATTACAGAGGTACCAGAAGTTTTCATTGACATTGGAGCACAAGACAGTCTGGTTTGCAAAGCTGGGTCACAGATTAGAATTCCTGCTGTCATCAAGGGACGCCCAACACCAAAATCATCTTGGGAATTTGATGGAAAGGCAAAGAAGGCAGTGAAGGTAAGAAAATTACAATTCTCCTGTGTCTTCCATTGAATCACTCTAAGGAGTATTTAGACTACAACTGACTATATCTTCTCTTCTAATAGGATGGAGTTCATGATATACCTGAAGATGCACAGGTAAAAAAGAAATTTTAAATAATTCAGAATGTGATTGACTTCAATACCGAAATCCATTCAATACTTCAATTTCATTCAATATATGAATACTGTTTTCTCTGTACAGCTGGAGACTGCTGAAAACTCATCAGTAATTATAATTCCGGAGTGTAAACGATCTCATTCAGGCAAATACAGCATCACAGCCAAGAATAAAGCTGGACAAAAGACTGCAAATTGCAGAGTTAAAGTGATGGGTAAGAAAGACTTTAAAAGATGCTACAGAATAAGAAAATACTATTTTTAAACATTTAAGGAACATTGTTTAT
The DNA here is from genome assembly GCF_020740605.2 of Lemur catta. Lineage (NCBI taxonomy): Eukaryota > Metazoa > Chordata > Mammalia > Primates > Lemuridae > Lemur > Lemur catta. Next base: position 48,740,150 of record NC_059135.1, read on the forward strand.
ATTGTGATTTGTATCCAACAGATGCACCAGGCCCACCCAAAGATCTGAAAGTCAGTGACATCACAAGGGGTAGTTGCAAACTTTCATGGAAGATGCCAGATGATGATGGAGGAGACAGGATCAAAGGCTATGTTATCGAGAAGAAGACTATTGATGGAAAAGCCTGGACTAAAGTCAATCCAAACTGTGGAAGCACCTCATTTGTAGTGCCTGATCTCATCTCCGAACAACAATATTTCTTCCGCGTGAGAGCAGAAAACCGTTTTGGTATCGGCCCGCCTGTGGAAACCATTCAGAGGACCACTGCCAGAGATCCAATATGTAAGTTTTAAAATCTGAATTTAAAATATCTTCTCAAAATTGTAATATGTTGTTATAAACAATGCTTAACACTTCAACTGTTTTTACAGTTCCTCCTGATCCCCCTATTAAACTCAAGATTGGCCTCATAACGAAGGACACGGTACACCTGTCATGGAAACCCCCAAAGAATGATGGGGGCTCCCCTGTCACCCACTATATTGTTGAGTGCCTTGCATGGGATCCTACTGGGAAAAAGAAAGAAGCATGGAAACAGTGCAATAAGCGTGATGTGGAAGATCTGCAGTTTACCGTGGAAGACCTCATAGAGGGTGGGGAGTATGAATTCAGAGTCAAAGCTGTGAATGCTGCAGGAGTCAGCAAACCTTCAGAGACTGTTGGCCCTGTGATTGTCAAAGACCAGACATGTAAGTACCAACGTATTGACAAAGCATGTCTTCTTTATGGCTGCCTTCCTAGACATTTAATAATAGTCCAAGATTAAGAGATATATCTGTACATGGGGAAGCTACCATGGGTTGAGTGTAAACATGGGCACATTACTCAATTATTCATGCCCTCAACATCCACAGAATTATCGTATTTCCTTACATGTTACCTTTTCCCTATTAAAGTAGATGATTTTTGTAACTTGTTCAGTTACTATAATTTTCTCCATGGCAGGCTGTTTTATTTATCAGAAGTTAAAGCAATTCCTCTGCCTGCTCCTCAAAAGGGGCAGAAAGTAACTAGTCATTTGTTTAGCAACTGCTGAGACCCATTTATCTTCACAATCAAGTTTATTTTTCTCTACATGAGAAAATGATATATCCATTTTAATAGATAAAACATACAAATAAGTAATAATTCTTCCTCTAATTACTGTTACATCATTACTGCTGTGTATTTGTTCAGTTCTCTCTTTCTTGGTTAAGAGGGCTGTAGTCACCATCCTGTTGCATAGTCTCATACTAAATTTGTGGAAAATGGAAAATTGCTTTGCCTCTACTAACAGTTATATTTCTTAAAAGGGGAATTCACCCAGAGTGAACACTGTGGATCCCTTCATGACTCTGCATAAATATTAAAGGGAATACCATGACAGAACTCCTAAGCCTAACCTACTACAGTCTTTACTTCTCTCTGCCCTTTTGTCAGAATATGCACATGTGTGACGATACCAGATAAGAAGAGGCAATAATTGATAGGTAGCCACATGCAGATCCAGTAAAGGATGGTGACCACATGTGCCAGCTCACCAAACTAATGTGATAGTTTTAAAGACAGACCCATTCTTTATATTGGGCTGAGCTACAAAATCTGACTACAGTAGATCCAAACAACTTTATAGTCACTGTGAATTCTGCTTTCTATCCTTCATTGCTTTTTGCTCCTAATGACAACTTTATTTTTTTTTTTTAAATCTAGGTCCACCATCAATTGATCTAAAAGAATTCATGGAGGTCGAAGAAGGAACTGATGTTAACATTGTGGCCAAAATTAAAGGTGTGCCATTCCCAACATTAACCTGGTTTAAAGCTCCTCCGAAGAAGCCTGATAACAAAGAACCTATTGTCTATGACACCCATGTCAACAAACTGGTGGTAGACGATACTTGCACTTTAGTTATCCCACAATCTCGCAGGAGTGACACTGCCTTATATACCATCACCGCTGTAAACAATCTGGGAACAGCATCAAAGGAGATGAGACTAAATGTCCTTGGTAAAGATTGCATGGTTTGGTTGAAACTACATGTTTTTCTGTCCATAATTAATATTTGGCTTTAAAATCATGCAACTGATAAAGTGTTCCTTCTTTAAAACATTTTAGGTCGTCCTGGCCCTCCCGTGGGACCCATAAAGTTTGAATCTGTTTCAGCAGATCAGATGACATTATCTTGGCTTCCACCTAAAGATGACGGTGGGTCTAAGATTACAAACTATGTAATTGAGAAAAGAGAAGCTAACAGAAAGACATGGGTACGTGTCTCCAGTGAACCCAAAGAGTGCATGTACACAATTCCTAAACTGCTAGAAGGCCATGAATATGTATTCCGAATCATGGCCCAGAACAAATACGGCATTGGAGAACCTCTTGACAGTGAACCTGAAACAGCAAGAAACCGCTTTTGTAAGTAGGACAACATTTTCACATGCAAAGCCATTCTTACCTGTTTTTTTTTTTAATTCTTATAAATCAATGTGATTTTGTTCTCAGCTGTCCCTGGAGCACCAGATAAACCAACCGTTAGCAGCGTGACTCGTAACTCCATGACTGTCAACTGGGAAGAGCCGGAGTATGATGGAGGCTCTCCTGTGACAGGTTACTGGCTGGAAATGAAAGACACCACTTCAAAGAGATGGAAGAGGGTTAACCGAGATCCTATCAAAGCTATGACTTTGGGTGTTTCTTATAAAGTGACTGGTCTTATTGAAGGTTCTGACTATCAGTTCCGGGTGTATGCAATCAATGCTGCTGGTGTGGGTCCTGCGAGTCTGCCATCAGACCCAGTGACTGCTAGAGATCCAATTGGTAATCCTCGAAACCATTCCTTTATTTTTAATCTTATTTTCCAAAAGTGCCATGGGAAAGTCAAGAATACTAATGTATACTGGTTATTTCTAGCCCCTCCTGGTCCTCCATTTCCCAAAGTGACAGATTGGACTAAATCATCTGCGGATCTGGAGTGGTCTCCCCCACTAAAAGATGGTGGATCCAAAGTAACTGGATACATTGTTGAGTATAAAGAAGAAGGAAAAGAAGAATGGGAGAAGGTAGCTAAAAGTTGGCATTAAGGAAATGCATTATGAATAAACTAAAAATATAGTAGTTATTTTCAATCCCATCAACTTCTATCTATATCTTTTGGATTGAGAAATCAGAAAAATGGAATAATTATAAGTGATAATTCAGCATCTGTTAATGTCAAAAATGTAATCAAAAGTTAAGTCATATGATAGTTAACTTATCTTTTAGTTATAAACCCTGAAAAGGTGGAATAAATGAACAATACAGTTTTTTCAATCACTTGACAATTTTAAAGCACACTTCCTAGCAACTTATTCCATTCTTGTAATATCTGATCCCTGAGACCTAAACCAGCAACAAATTTCCCAAAGAGAATAGTTAAATAGGCTACTAGTTATGCTTTAAAAAGCCATTAAAACAAGAAGGTACAAAGAACTATTCTAATTATAAAATGTTTACGGTTTTTCCCCCAGGGTAAAGATAAAGAAGTAAGAGGAACAAAACTTGTTGTGACGGGATTAAAAGAAGGAGCATTCTACAAATTTAGAGTTAGAGCAGTCAACATTGCCGGCATCGGAGAACCTGGAGAAGTCACAGATGCCATTGAAATGAAGGACAGAATTGGTGATTATTAATACTTCAATTATTTCATTGATACGTATGCTTCAGATTGAAAATGAAAATCTCGCTTATAATTTTCAATTGTTTCCCAGTTTCACCTGACCTTCAGTTAGATGCCAGCGTCAGAGACAGAATTGTGGTCCATGCTGGAGGGGTGATCCGAATCATTGCCTATGTGTCTGGAAAGCCTCCTCCAACTGTCACCTGGAACATGAATGAAAGGGCCTTACCTCAAGAAGCCACCATTGAGACCACAGCCATCAGCTCATCCATGGTCATCAAGAACTGCCAGAGGAGCCATCAAGGCGTCTACTCTCTTCTTGCCAAAAATGCAGGGGGAGAAAGAAAGAAGACAATTATTGTTGATGTATTAGGTAAATACATTCAATTTGTCCATGTGACTCTTTAAACCAGTATTTTTATTACATTTACAACAATGCTATATTATTTTCTTGGTTTTTTTTTTTTTTGCTTTTCTAGCTGCTTTCTTTCAATGAATAAAGCTATATCATAATAAAACTATATTACAAACATTTTGGAAAATAAGATAAATCACCCACAATCCCATAGACCATTATTAGAATTTTAAAAAATTTCCTCCTTGCTTTTTTATCCTATGCATATTCTATATGGTTGCGCTCTTACTATAAACTTTTTTATGCTGCTTTTTCATAGAATTCACCCACGTAAAAATCTATTATGTTATTATATAGTTTTCATAAAAGCAACTTTCCTGCAAATGTACATGACTGTTTAACAATTTGCCAATGTTGATTATTTTCACATCATGGGACTCTATCTCTATTGCTAATTTTCATAATAATGCAAAAAACCCCTTTGAGGGTTTCAGTATTCTGACTGAAGAGGAGCATCATATTTGGTTATCAACATTGCATTTCTAGTCACTGAATATAGAGTTGAACTCTAAAAAGCTTTTTCATGCCTCTTGTTGGCTGCTTTAGATCAGGGATTTGCCCAGAAAATGAAGCACTCCCATGCAGCGCTCTCTCTAAGCATCTCTCTAGGCACAGCGATACTCTAGCCACAGTTTTTATGTGAAAATAGCCAGTTTTGTATTGAACATAATTAATATAAGAATGGCATAAGGAAAAAGATTTCATTGAGCAATAGTTCTATAAGCTTAGGTTAACTGTAAACATCTGAACACCCTTTTGCCCAACAGGTATTACTTTAGGTTGACAACTAGTGCATTTGCATGTTAAATTTCTAACACCCTCAAAGTCATTCCCAATTTGAAGTCTTGTGTGCTGTTCATTGATTCACTGATCACATAGGAAAAAAAAAGTCTCTCCTTCCTTCCCCCTTGGAGAGGAAACTGGCCACAAGAAGTGACCAGGCCACCCTTCACCTACCTCCTGTCTCCCTCTGTGTGTTCACTTCCCAGCAGCAACTTCCCATCAAACTCACAAATTACTTTTAAAAAGCATTTTATTCTCCTTTCAGCTTCTACTAAAATCATGGCAACCAATAGCTGCAAACCTACTTTATTTAAAAATACAGTTGAATTTAGATAGTGAGGGTAATTGATAAACTCAATTAATAGGCACAAAACCTTATTTTATGCATAATGACATTTTGTCTCCTTTTTAAAAACAAAGGTTAATAAACGTTGAACATGATAGTTCATTGAAGACAAACAGCTTGAAATCTTTTCCTCTTATTTCCAGATGTGCCAGGTCCTGTTGGAACACCATTCCTAGCTCACAACCTAACCAATGACTCCTGCAAACTGACATGGTTTTCTCCAGAAGATGATGGAGGTTCTCCAATCACCAACTATGTCATTGAAAAGCGGGAATCTGACCGCAGAGCATGGACCCCAGTATCATATACAGTTACTCGACAAAATGCTACTGTCCAAGGCCTCATTGAAGGAAAAGCCTACTTTTTCCGAATTGCAGCTGAAAATAGTATTGGCATGGGCCCATTTGTTGAGACATCGGAAGCACTTGTTATCAGAGATCCAATAAGTAAGTATAATATGAAATAATTTTATGCTTAATCACTGCTTAATTCATTTAATAAAACTCTATGGGTGACAAAATATGTGTATAAGTGCCATACATTTCATTCATTTGACATGCAGTTTAAACAACTACTGGATATCTGATTTGACAGTATTTGAACATTGATTGTGAAAGAGATTTTAAGAATATATATGATTCATCAAATTCCTTCCATGTATGCTACACTGATTTTTTTAAATTTCCCACTTAAATAGAAACTAATTTATTTTCCTAACTCTAAAACTACCAACTCTAGAGACCTTTCCCAAATTATTTAGCCTCAATGAAACTTTATATCCTCAACTATCAAATGAGGAGATCAGATTGTATTGGGTCCTTTTTAACTCTAATAGCTCTGTGATGAGACCTCTTTTGTTATTTATGGACGTAGAGAGCTTAATATTTAGATGCAATCCTCAGAAAGAAGCATTTACTACAGTCTGTATTCTTAATGTGACATTTTTTTCACTATAATTCTATACTTATACTTGCAGCTGTACCAGAGCGTCCTGAAGACCTGGAAGTCAAAGAAGTTACTAAAGATTCTGTAACATTGACTTGGAATCCTCCTAAGTATGATGGTGGATCTGAAATTATTAACTATGTCCTAGAAAGCCGGCTCATTGGAACTGAGAAGTTCCACAAAGTTACAAATGACAACTTGCTTAGCAGAAAATACACTGTTAAAGGCTTAAAAGAAGGTGATACCTATGAGTACCGTGTCAGTGCCGTCAACATTGTTGGACAAGGCAAACCATCATTTTGCACCAAGCCAATCACTTGCAAGGATGAGCTGGGTATGTATCTACTACGGTTTATACTTTGAAAACTTGTACATTTGTCAGTTTGTCATAAGACATCAATACAAATGATTTGCCTTTATAATCATACATTTTAGCTCCTCCAACACTTGACCTCGACTTCAGAGATAAGCTCACGGTTCGAGTTGGTGAAGCTTTTGCTCTCACTGGCCGTTACTCTGGCAAACCAAAGCCTAAGGTTTCCTGGTTCAAAGATGAAGCTGACATACTAGAAGATGATCGCACTCATATAAAGACTACTCCAACAACGCTTGCTCTAGAGAAGATCAAGGCCAAACGTTCAGATTCTGGCAAATACTGTGTGGTTGTTGAGAACAGTACAGGCTCTAGGAAAGGTGTCTGTCAAGTTAATGTCGTTGGTAAGTACTATTTATCAAGAAGAATAGACCTTCTGTTCTTTCAAAAGCAGAAGTGGAAATAACATTTGTGCTGTGATTTTTTTTTTTTTTCTGCAGACCGTCCTGGACCGCCAGTAGGACCAGTTATTTTTGATGAGGTGACCAAAGATTACATGGTTATCTCTTGGAAGCCTCCTTTAGATAACGGAGGCAGTGAAATTACCAATTATATTATTGAGAAGAAGGAGTTGGGTAAAGACATTTGGATGCCTGTGACATCTGCAAGTGCCAAGACAACATGCAAAGTTCCTAAACTGCTTGAAGGAAAAGATTATATTTTCCGGATACATGCTGAAAACCTGTATGGAATAAGTGACCCTCTGGTGTCTGATTCGATGAAAGCCAAAGATCGTTTCAGTATGCATTATGTTCCTTTTTAGTGATTTAATGCTTGATATAGTTAATAGGAAGAATTAAGTTTCTAACACATTTTACAAACATTTGTTATAGGGGTTCCTGATGCACCGGATCAGCCAATTGTTACAGAAGTTACCAAAGACTCTGCATTAGTAACCTGGAACAAGCCACATGATGGAGGAAAGCCCATCACAAACTACATCCTAGAAAAGAGAGAAACTATGTCTAAACGATGGGCTAGAGTTACCAAAGAGCCTATCCATCCATATACTAAATTTAGGGTTCCTGATCTTCTAGAAGGATGTCAGTATGAATTCCGAGTTTCTGCAGAAAATGAAATTGGTATTGGAGATCCAAGCCCACCATCCAAACCAGTCTTTGCTAAAGATCCAATTGGTATAGTACTGATGCATTCAGTCAGTTTTCATATTATCCAACTTTATTTTCAGCTTATATTCTAATTCCTTTTCTTTTATTTTATTGTGTAGCTAAACCAAGTCCACCTATTAATCCTGAAGCAATAGATACAACGTGTAATTCAGTTGATCTAACTTGGCAGCCACCACGTCATGATGGTGGAAGCAAGATTCTGGGTTATATTGTCGAGTACCAGAAAGTTGGAGATGAAGACTGGAAAAGAGCCAATCACACTCCTGAGTCATGTCCTGAAACTAAATATAAAGTCACTGGTCTCCGGGATGGTCAGACCTATAAGTTCAGAGTGCTTGCAGTCAATGAAGCTGGAGAATCAGATCCAGCTTATGTTCCAGAGCCAGTCCTAGTAAAAGACAGACTTGGTGAGTAAAATGTTCTCACCTGTGTTTGCAAGGAAAATATGTATCTGATTGTATGTGCTTAACTGTGATAAGTATTCCTGAATCAAATCTGAACATACTGTTCTCTTTATTCTAGAACCCCCTGAGTTGATTCTTGATGCCAACATGGCAAGAGAACAGTACATTAAGGTTGGTGATACTCTAAGACTTAGTGCCATCATCAAAGGAGTGCCATTCCCAAAAGTAACCTGGAAAAAAGGAGACAGAGACGCTCCAACTAAAGCAAGAATTGATGTTACTCCAGTTGGTAGCAAGCTTGAAATTCGCAATGCTGCCCATGAAGATGGTGGAATATACTCCTTAACAGTGGAGAATCCAGCCGGTTCAAAAACTGTCTCAGTAAAAGTATTTGTATTAGGTAAGAATTTTAATATTTATGCCATTAAAAATAAATTTTTATACATTTTGAGCACTTGTCTGATTAAGTCACTTATGTAACTATTATTTAACACTTTTCAGATAAACCTGGGCCACCTAGAGACCTGGAAGTCAGTGAAATTAGGAAAGATTCTTGTTACCTTACCTGGAAGGAACCACTGGATGATGGTGGTTCTGTTGTTACAAACTATGTCGTTGAGAGGAGAGATGTTGCCAGCGCCCAATGGTCACCTATTTCAACTACATCAAAGAAAAAGAGTCACTTGGCTAAACATCTTAATGAAGGCAATCAGTATCTCTTCCGAGTAGCTGCTGAGAACCAGTACGGACGTGGTCCTTTTGTTGAGACACCTAAACCCATCAAGGCTCTGGATCCTCTCCGTAAGTTGCTTTGTCTGGATGTAAAAGTATTGTTTGGTTGTCTTTGAGAATATTACTTATTCATTATAACTTCTTCTTTTGCAAAGATCCCCCTGGGCCACCCAAGAACTTACACCATGTAGATGTTGACAAGACTGAAGTCTCCCTTGTTTGGAATAAGCCAGATCGTGATGGTGGCTCTCCAATCACTGGATATTTGGTAGAATATCAAGAAGAAGGCACCCAGGACTGGATTAAGTTCAAGACTGTGCCAAACTTAGAGTGTGTTGTTACTGGACTACAACAAGGAAAGACATATATATTCCGTGTAAAAGCAGAAAATATTGTGGGTCTTAGTATCCCTGACACAACTATCCCAATAGAATGTCAAGAAAAACTAGGTAATTTGGGGATTGGCATTGTTATTTTATTTCTTCTTTAAACTATTCATATTGTGAAAATCAAAACCTAATGTCTTCATGTTTACTTTCCAGTGCCTCCATCTGTGGAGCTAGATTTGAAATTAATTGAAGGCCTTGTGGTAAAGGCTGGAACTACAGTGAGATTCCCTGCTATTATAAGAGGTGTACCCGTGCCTACTGCAAAGTGGACAACCGACGGGGTTGAGATTAAAACAGATGAACACTACATAGTTGAAACTGACAACTTCTCATCAGTACTTACCATTAAGAACTGCTTAAGGAAAGACACTGGGGAATATCAAATCACAGTTTCCAATGCAGCTGGTAGCAAAACAGCAGCCGTACACCTTACTGTCCTTGACGTTCCTGGTCCACCAACAGGTCCCATAAATATTCTGGATGTTACCCCTGAACACATGACTATCTCATGGCAGCCACCTAAGGATGATGGAGGAAGCCCTGTGATCAATTATATTGTTGAGAAAAAAGATACAAAGAAAGACACATGGGGCGTTGTCTCTTCAGGAAGCAGTAAGACAAAGCTGAAAATCCCACACTTGCAGAAGGGCTGTGAATATGTTTTCCGAGTTAAAGCAGAGAACAAGATAGGTGTTGGTCCTCCCCTTGACTCCGTGCCTACAGTTGCTAAACATAAGTTCTTTCCTCCATCTCCTCCTGGTAAACCAGTGGTTACTGACATTACTGAAAATGCAGCAACAGTGTCTTGGACGCTGCCAAAATCTGATGGTGGCAGTCCAATAACTGGCTACTATGTGGAACGTCGAGAAATAACTGGCAAATGGGTGAGGGTCAACAAAACACCTATAGCTGACCTGAAGTTTAGAGTGACTGGACTCTATGAGGGAAACACATACGAGTTTAGAGTTTTTGCTGAAAATCTTGCAGGACTAAGCAATCCGTCCCCAAGTTCTGACCCAATAAAAGCTTGCCGGCCCATAAAACCACCTGGACCACCTATTAATCCTAAACTGAAAGACAAGAGCAGAGAAACAGCTGACCTAGTGTGGACAAAGCCTCTCAGTGATGGTGGCAGCCCCATTCTAGGGTATGTAGTGGAATGTCAGAAACCTGGCACAGCACAATGGGACAGGATTAATAAGGATGAACTGATTAGGCAGTGTGCCGTTAGGGTACCTGGACTAATTGAAGGAAATGAGTACAGATTCCGTATAAAGGCAGCTAATATTGTGGGAGAGGGAGAGCCAAGAGAACTAGCAGAATCTGTGATTGCAAAAGACATCCTTCATCCTCCAGAAGTAGAACTTGATGTTACCTGTCGTGACATTATTACTGTCAGAGTGGGCCAAACTATCCGCATTCTTGCTCGAGTCAAAGGCAGACCTGAACCAGACATAACATGGTCTAAGGAAGGCAAAGTATTGGTCCGAGAGAAGCGGGTTGACCTAATTCATGATCTACCTCGTGTTGAGTTACAAATTAAAGAAGCTGTTAGAGCGGATCATGGCAAGTATATCATCTCAGCTAAGAACAGCAGTGGACATGCTCAAGGTTCAGCTATTGTTAATGTCCTTGACAGACCCGGACCTTGCCAGAATTTGAGGGTTAGCAATGTAACCAAAGAGAACTGTACAATTGCTTGGGAAAACCCACTAGATAATGGCGGCTCAGAAATAACAAATTTCATAGTAGAGTATCGCAAACCAAACCAAAAAGGCTGGTCAATCGTTGCTTCAGATGTCACTAAGCGATTAATCAAGGCCAACCTTTTAGCTAACAACGAATACTATTTCCGAGTTTGTGCAGAGAATAAAGTAGGTGTTGGGCCAACCATTGAAACAAAAACTCCCATTCTGGCTATTAACCCCATTGACAGACCAGGTGAGCCTGAAAACCTTCACATTGCAGATAAAGGAAAGACATTCGTCTATCTAAAGTGGCGGCGGCCTGATTATGATGGTGGCAGCCCAAATCTATCCTATCATGTTGAGAGGAGGCTGAAGGGCTCTGAGGACTGGGAAAGAGTGCATAAAGGAAGCATTAAAGAAACCCACTATATGGTTGACAAATGTGTTGAAAACCAGATTTATGAGTTCAGAGTGCAAACGAAGAACGAAGGTGGGGAAAGTGACTGGGTGAAGACAGAGGAAGTCGTTGTGAAGGAAGACTTACAGAAACCAGTGCTTGATCTGAAATTAAGTGGCGTGCTAACTGTCAGAGCAGGGGAAACCATTAGACTTGAGGCAGGGGTTAGAGGCAAACCATTTCCAGAAGTTTTATGGACCAAGGACAAAGATGCCACAGACTTAACAAGATCACCAAGGGTGAAGATTGATACCAGTGCTGATTCATCTAAATTTTCTCTTACGAAAGCAAAGCGAAGTGATGGTGGTAAATATGTAATTACAGCAACTAACACAGCTGGCAGTTTTGTGGCCTATGCCACTGTCAATGTTTTAGAGAAGCCTGGGCCTGTAAGGAATCTGAAAATTGTCGATGTGTCCAGTGATAGGTGTACTATTCGCTGGGATCCACCAGAAGATGATGGCGGCTGTGAAATACAAAATTATATTCTAGAAAAATGTGAGACCAAGCGAATGGTTTGGTCTACCTATTCTGCTAACGTCTTGACACCTGGTGCTACGGTAACACGTCTCATAGAGGGAAATGAATATATTTTCAGAGTCCGTGCAGAAAATAAAATAGGCACAGGGCCTCCAACAGAAACTAAGCCAGTCATAGCAAAAACCAAATATGATAGACCTGGTCGCCCTGATCCCCCAGAAGTCACTAAAGTAAGCAAAGAAGAAATGACTGTGGTTTGGAATCCACCTGAATATGATGGTGGAAAGTCTATCACAGGATACTATTTGGAGAAAAAGGAAAAACATTCAGTACGATGGGTCCCTGTTAACAAGAGTGCAATCTCTGAGAGACGTATGAAAGTACAGAATCTCCTCCCAGATCATGAATATCAGTTCCGTGTCAAGGCAGAAAATGAAGTTGGAATTGGAGAACCTAGCTTGCCATCAAGACCAGTGGTGGCAAAAGACCCCATAGGTAAGATGTTCTTGGTTTTTCTGATACTAACCCAACTCTTAATCTCAAGCACAGAGATATTAGATAAATAATTTAAATCCAAAACATCAAAACTCTATTATAGCAAACATTTTTCCAAATAGACCTTTTGCCAAATCACCTTTAATGTACAATGGTAGATTCTAATTTTTATGAAGAAAAATAAAGAGGACTCAGTAATTGAAAAATGGAACGTCCTATCTTTGATTATCCAAGATTGATTATGTAAAACTACATATTAAAGTATCACTAGTAGTAGTTAACCATGGTGTACATTTATTCTTATATTTACTTTCAGAGCCTCCTGGTCCACCAACCAATTTCAAAGTGGTTGATACAACCAAACATTCCATAACTCTTTCATGGGGAAAACCAGTCTATGATGGTGGTGCACCAATAATTGGATATGTTGTGGAAATGAGACCGAAAATAGCAGATGCATCACCTGATGAAGGCTGGAAAAGGTGCAACGCTGCAGCACAACTCGTTCGCATGGAATTCACTGTTACCAGCTTGGATGAAAACCAGGAATATGAATTCAGGGTGTGTGCCCAAAACCAAGTTGGCATCGGGCGCCCTGCAGAACTAAAGGAAGCTATCAAACCTAAAGAAATACTAGGTGAGGCCCTCCTTTGTCCAGTGAGTCATTCACACTTCATTTCTTGTGTTATTTTCCCATGTTCTGAAAAGTCAACTAATAACCTTCATGTCATCTGCAGAACCTCCAGAGATTGATTTGGATGCCAGCATGAGAAAACTGGTCACAGTGAGGGCAGGATGCCCTATTCGACTATTTGCCATAGTGAGAGGGCGACCTGCCCCGAAAGTCACTTGGCGAAAAGTGGGTATTGATAATGTGGTCAGAAAAGGACAAGTCGATCTGGTTGACACTATGGCCTTCCTGGTCATCCCCAATTCTACCCGTGATGACTCAGGAAAATATTCCTTAACACTCGTGAATCCGGCAGGAGAAAAGGCTGTATTCGTAAATGTCAGAGTATTAGGTGGGTTTGCTAAAATGCTTCTCCCTCACTCTTCCAGGATAAATTAGTTAATAAAGATGCTAAGGGGACATGTTTATCTGATTTTGTGGTTCTTTACAGATACTCCTGGGCCTGTGTCTGACTTGAAAGTTTCAGATGTCACTAAAACATCATGCCATGTGTCCTGGGCCCCTCCTGAAAATGATGGTGGGAGCCAAGTGACACATTATATTGTGGAGAAACGTGAGGCAGAGAGAAAGACGTGGTCAACTGTTACCCCAGAAGTTAAGAAAACAAGCTTCAACGTAACCAATCTTGTCCCTGGGAATGAGTATTTCTTCAGAGTAACTGCTGTCAATGAGTATGGCCCCGGCGTCCCAACAGACGTCCCCAAACCAGTGCTTGCATCAGATCCTCTGAGTAAGTAATATCCTTTCTTCCTCCTTTTAACTCCAGTCCCCTATTTTAGCAAGGTCAAGATACCAATTCCATTTAATCTACTACTGAAGGGGATTTCGTTTGTGGAAACCCAAACAGTACAATAAATATATAACTCACTCATGAGACTTTTTTGATCTGTCTCATTTTGTACGTTTTACTTTCAATATCCTCAACCACAGTTTCTATATACTTTGAAGCACATGGCATACTAAAACCCTTATGTACCTTAACCAAGGGGTTGATTAGGTTACCTAGATAATTTTCTAAATTGTGTTTTTCTTCTAGGTGAGCCAGATCCCCCAAGGAAATTAGAAGTGACTGAAATGACAAAGAACAGTGCCACATTAGCCTGGTTGCCTCCCCTGCGTGATGGAGGGGCTAAAATCGATGGCTATATCATTAGTTACAGAGAAGAAGAGCAGCCTGCAGATCGCTGGACAGAGTACTCAGTGGTAAAAGATCTCAGCCTTGTTGTCACTGGCCTAAAGGAAGGAAAGAAATACAAATTTAGAGTAGCAGCCAGAAATGCCGTTGGAGTCAGTTTGCCGAGAGAAGCTGAAGGAGTATATGAAGCCAAAGAACAACGGTGTAAGTAGTCGTTCCTTCATTTATAGTACATGATGAAAGTTGGTTAGTTGTTTAGATTTTTTTTTTACATGTAGACATTTCTTCTCTGATGAATCTAGCTCCAGAAATACTTGAAAAACAGTAGAGAACAGCGGTTTTCAGACATGTGGATCCATAACATATAGCAAATAAATTTTAAATCATGAGGCAGTACAAGCACACACATATGTATAACTAAAAAAGTTTGCTGAAACAATACCTATCCTTATTATGTATGTGGCCCTCTGGTATTTTCTATTCTATTCTCTTTTTTTAATTGGCTTCAGACAAACATTAATTTGAACCCATTAAAGGGTTATAGCTCACAAAAAGCACCAGTATAGTTCCCCACAAGAAGAAATTTAACACCAAAATTAATGTCTTCTCATTTTATTTTTAGTGCCACCAAAGATCCTTATGCCAGAGCAAATTACCATTAAAGCTGGGAAGAAACTCCGAATTGAAGCCCATGTATATGGAAAGCCTCATCCCACGTGTAAATGGAAAAAAGGAGAAGATGACGTTGTCACATCCAGCCACCTGGCAGTGCATAAAGCAGACAGTTCTTCAATTCTGATCATAAAAGATGTTACTAGGAAAGACAGTGGTTACTATAGCCTCACAGCAGAGAACAGTTCTGGGACAGACACTCAGAAAATCAAAGTTATAGTCATGGGTAGGTTAAGTGTTCAAATGGCCCTTTAAATATAAAGGTCAGAAACATGTTTTTCCATCAGATCCCTATTCTTACATTTCTTTCCTCTTTCTGGTTCACACAGATGCTCCTGGGCCCCCTCAGCCTCCGTTCGACATTTCTGATATAGACGCGGATGCCTGCTCCCTGTCCTGGCACATCCCTCTGGAGGATGGAGGCAGTAACATCACCAATTACATCGTGGAGAAGTGTGATGTAAGCCGTGGTGATTGGGTCACGGCTCTAGCTTCAGTCACAAAAACTTCCTGCAGGATTGGAAAACTGATCCCAGGCCAGGAATACGTGTTCCGGGTCCGTGCTGAAAATCGATTTGGCATTTCAGAACCCCTCGTGTCTCCAAAGATGCTTGCTAAGTTCCCATTTGGTATGTTTTTTTAGGGAGAAAAAAAATGATGTTCTCTTTCCAGTCTGTTACTTAATATGTAGAAACTGACATTTCCCTTGTCGTCATCTCCAGGCGTTCCTAGTGAACCAAAGAATGCACGAGTCACCAAAGTCAACAAAGACTGCATTTTTGTCGCATGGGACAGACCAGACAGTGATGGAGGCAGCCCCATCACTGGTTACCTGATTGAACGCAAGGAAAGAAACAGTTTGCTCTGGGTGAAAGCTAATGAAACTCTTGTCCGGTCAACTGAATATCCTTGTGCTGGCCTCGTAGAAGGTCTTGAGTATTCATTCAGAATCTACGCCCTAAACAAAGCTGGATCCAGCCCACCCAGTAAACCCACGGAATATGTCACGGCAAGAATGCCAGTTGGTAAGTATTTTTCTTTTTGGTACTATGGAGGCACATTTAAATATTGCTGTAGCTGAGGGATTACTACTTCTAGAAAGGAATATGTTCTATGTCTTACTAAGAAAATGTACTTCATATAATTCTCTTGAAATTACATAGCAAAGACTCAAAAGTGCATACTGGTTGGATGATTATTAAAATCGGATGATTGTCATTCTGTTGAGCTTTTTACTTAGCAATACGGGTGATGATTGCTTCTGCTAGTAAGATAAATGCTGAGAATACCTCTTTTGGTTTTAGATCCTCCTGGAAAACCTGAAGTCATTGATGTCACCAAGAATACTGCATCCCTCATCTGGGCTCGTCCAAAGCATGATGGAGGCAGTAAAATCATTGGCTATTTCGTGGAAGCTTGCAAACTTCCTGGTGATAAGTGGGTACGCTGCAATACTAGCCCTCACCAGATTCCCCAGGAAGAGTATACAGCTACTGGCTTAGAAGAGAATGCTCAGTATCAATTTAGAGCAATTGCCAGGACCGCAGTCAACATCAGCCAGCCTTCTGAACCTTCCGATCCAGTGACTATCCTCGCGGAAAATGGTAAGATTCTGTTGAGTGTAATAGGCAATGATGTATAGCATTCATGATGTTCATTTCTCCTAATAAAAAACTAAATCTACGCCTGTGGAAAAAAGGAAAAATAAAATGATAGATACGCTGTATACAGACACCAAAAATTATGATTATAGAGAATCTTAAGAACACACTAAACTAAAAAGCAGGCTGGAAAACTGTGAAGACTGTGTAATTTCAACAGTACATGTAACAAAAAGACAACAAAGAAATGCACCAAAATTATTGAAATTATGGGTGATCTTTACCTTTTTCTTCATACTTTTGGCATTATCAATTTTCTACATTAAAGTTGTATTTCTTTTATACTAAATGTACCACTTGGTGGTTATCAGAGGCCAGGGGTGGGCAGGGGGAGTTGAGGAAAAGGGAGGTGTTGGTCCAAGGGTACAAAGTTTCAGTTACCCAGGAGGAATAGGTTTTAGTGGTCTAGTGCACAGCATGGTGACCATAGTTAATAACAATGCACTGTATATTTCAAAATTGCTAAACAAGTAGATTTTAAATGTTCCCACCACAAAAAAAAAGTGATGACTAGATGGAGTGATGGATATCACTTGATTTAATCATTCCACAATGTATACATATATCAAAACAACACATTTGTTTTGTGCCCCATAAATATACACAATTATTATTTATTAAAGATTTTTTTAATAAAATAAAAATCCCATTCTTGAAAGAAACAGTATACACATTTTTTACATAAGGATTATGTAATATAGCTTTGCAAATATTAAATCCTTTCATCTTATTTCTTTCCAGTTCCTCCCAGGATAGAGCTGAGTGTGGCTATGAAATCATTGCTTACCGTGAAAGCTGGAACTAATGTTTGCTTGGATGCTACTGTTTTTGGTAAACCAATGCCAACAATTTCTTGGAAGAAAGATGGCACACTGTTAAAACCAGCAGAAGGCATAAAGATGGCCATGCAGAGGAACCTGTGCACCGTGGAGCTATTCTGTGTGAACCGAAAGGACTCAGGAGACTATACCATTACTGCTGAAAATTCAAGCGGTTCCAAATCAGCCACCATTAAGCTTAAAGTTTTAGGTAACTATAGCATTTACTTAGAATACATATTTTACTTTGGTTAATGGGATATATATAGGATTTACAAAGTAATATGTGAGAAAAGATACATATCCTAAAATATATTTCCTAAGCACAGAATTATTCTGACCACAGAACATTGTTTTAGAGCTGAAAAGAGCATTAGAGATCACATATTCAGTTAGCTAATTTTACATATGAAGAAACTAAGATTCTAAAAAATTAAGTAACTTCCAAGGTCATAGAAGAAATTGACTATATAAAGATTGCAACCCAGGTGTCCAGACCCCCACTCTGTACTTACTACCCAGTTCACATAGTTTAGTGAAAGACTTCACTTTTCTTCCTTATTCTTTCAGATAAACCAGGTCCTCCAGCATCTATTAAAATCAACAAAATGTATTCAGATCGTGCAATGCTTTCTTGGGAACCTCCTCTTGAAGATGGAGGCTCAGAAATCACCAACTATATTATTGACAAACGTGAAACAAGCAGGCCCAACTGGGCTCAAGTTTCTGCCACTGTGCCCATCACCAGCTGCAGCGTGGAGAAACTTATTGAGGGCCATGAGTATCAGTTCCGTGTTTGTGCTGAAAATAAATACGGAGTGGGCGATCCAATCTTCACTGAACCAGCAATTGCTAAAAACCCATACGGTAGGAATACTTTCCTGTGGTTTTTCCTTTTACTTTTTAAATGTTACCTTTCAGTTTGGGAAATTAACTTTTCATTCCATCTCTGCAGACCCACCTGGACGCTGTGATCCTCCTGTTATCAGCAACATAACCAAAGATCACATGACAGTCAGCTGGAAACCACCAGCAGATGATGGTGGCTCGCCCATCACTGGCTATTTGCTTGAAAAGCGTGAAACCCAGGCAGTTAACTGGACTAAGGTCAACAGAAAGCCTGTTATAGAAAGAACGATAAAAGCAACAGGTCTCCAAGAAGGTACCGAATATGAGTTCCGAGTTACAGCTATAAATAAAGCTGGACCAGGCAAACCCAGTGATGCATCCAAAGCGGCTTATGCTCGGGACCCTCAGTGTAAGTGCTCATGAAAGAGTTCCATACCCTGGGTTATAATCAGTTATTAAACAACCAGGTTTTAATAAAAATACTCTATTATTATTTATTCTCAGATCCTCCTGGCCCACCGGCTTTCCCTAAAGTATATGATACAACCCGTAGTTCTGTGAGTCTATCTTGGGGCAAGCCAGCCTATGACGGCGGTAGCCCTATCATTGGTTACCTCGTTGAAGTAAAACGAGCTGACTCTGATCACTGGGTGCGGTGCAATGTACCAGAGAAGCTACAGAAAACCCGCTTTGAGGTCACTGGCCTGATGGAAGACACACAGTATCAATTCCGTGTGTACGCTGTTAATAAGATTGGATACAGTGACCCCAGCGATGTGCCAGATAAACACTACCCCAAGGACATCTTAAGTAAGTATTACCAGGAGAAATATGTAAGGCTTTTCTTAGCAATCATAGTCTAAGAGGAAGAATAAGAACTCCCTGATGTAGATTTATTTATTTACAAGGTTTAGAGTTGATAACTCCAGGAGTATGTTGTAGGAGAGCTGGGTTGGTACTTCATGGTGTTGCAGAATGGGGTACATGGAATGTAAGGTGCTTTGTGGGTTTGAAAACCTTTTCATACAATATGAGAGTGGAATGTAGGAATTTTATTTAGAGAATAGTAGGTCTTTTCAATTGAATAGTGAGATATTTATCATTCTTACGGTTTTCATTTTCTCTTCCAGTCCACCCTCTCCATAGTATGTGATTGGTGTGCTCTCCACCTTAATGTCCCTCCTCCCTATTTCTTCTATTCACTTATTCTCCATAACAATTTTCCCCTTTATTTGAAATACTTGGTATTATATGTCATCCTCTATGTACTTTTCTTCTGACCATGAAATCATAAGACAGCCAGAGTATATGGCAGAGTACTTTTGCTGAATATAGAAAAGAAAAAAATATGAGAATGGAGAGAACCAAGACCAATCATCTACTTTCTTTGAATATACATAGAGTGTGAGAGTATGTCAGATTCATGAAAGGATGGGGTACACATCCTTCAGGGAGAACTTGTTTAAGCCCAAAGCATATTGGAAAATGGAAAGATCAAAAATTTGTACAGAGTATTGGTTTTGGGGATTAAGAATGTTTTAAAGAAAAGAAATAAGTTCTAGAAAAAAATGTATTTTAGGAGTGATAAGGCCAGCCCTTGGAAATACATTTGACCATTAAATTTTTATTACTTTTACTTCCTTCACCCCAAAATTAAACAGTTCCACCTGAGGGAGAACTTGATGCAGATCTAAGGAAAACACTCATATTACGTGCTGGAGTTACTATGAGATTGTATGTACCAGTAAAAGGACGTCCACCTCCAAAGATCACGTGGTCTAAGCCAAATGTCAATCTAAGAGAAAGGATTGGACTGGACATAAAGTCAACTGACTTTGACACTTTCTTGCGTTGTGAAAATGTGAATAAATATGATGCAGGGAAATATATCTTGACCCTGGAGAACAGCTGTGGTAAAAAGGAATACACCATCGTAGTGAAAGTGCTTGGTAAGTCTATTTGAAAAGAAGAATCACATATGTTTAAAAATATAGTTTATGTATTTTTTACATGTTCATTTCTTACTTATCCACTCTTTATCCAGATACTCCTGGACCACCCATCAATGTGACTGTTAAGGAAGTGTCCAAAGACTCTGCTTATGTCACCTGGGAGCCTCCCATTATTGATGGTGGAAGCCCCATTATAAACTATGTGGTAGAAAAACGTGATGCAGAGAGGAAGTCCTGGTCTACAGTGACAACTGAGTGCTCAAAAACAAGCTTCAGAGTATCTAACTTGGAGGAGGGAAAATCCTACTTCTTCAGGGTCTTTGCTGAAAACGAGTATGGCATTGGTGATCCCGGTGAAACACGTGATGCTGTCAAAGCTTCTGGTGAGCAAATGAGCTACCACTCCATCATTTTGAATGAATGTCCTGCTTTGGTTTTCTGGGGCTTCGACTTATCATATCTCCTTTGCTTCAGAAACCCCTGGACCAGTTGTGGACCTGAAAGCACTATCTGTAACTAAGTCATCTTGTAAGATTGGCTGGAAAAAGCCTCGCAGTGATGGTGGAAGTCGAATTACTGGATATGTAGTCGATTTCCTGACTGAAGACAATAAGTGGCAACGAGTTATGAAATCCCCAAGCCTACAGTACTCCACAAAAGATCTGAATGAAGGAAAGGAATATACCTTCAGAGTGAGTGCTGAGAATGACAATGGAGAAGGAACCCCCAGCGAAATCACTGTTGTGGCCAAGGATGATGTTGGTAAGCCTCTACCTATACACCTTCGTTTTCCTTTTATTGTCATCAAAAGTATGCTCTTGGGCCCCACTCACTGACTTATTTAAAGTCCCTTAAAAACTATAACTATCCGAAAAAGTTAATTGCCTGCCCTTAAAAATAATAACAATTTATCTCTGCTGTTTTACAGTGGCTCCTGATCTCGACTTAAAGGATCTACCCGATTTGTGCTACTTGGCTAAAGAAAACAGCAACTTCCGTCTTAAGATCCCCATAAAAGGCAAGCCTGCTCCATCAGTATCCTGGAAGAAAGGAGAAGATCCTCTACCAACTGACACAAGAGTCAGTGTGGAGTCATCTGCAGTTAACACAACTCTTATTGTATATGATTGCCAAAAATCAGATGCTGGAAAATACACTATCACACTTAAGAATGTTGCTGGCACCAAGGAAGGAACTATCTCCATAAAAGTTGTTGGCAAGCCTGGCATCCCCACTGGGCCAATCAAATTTGATGAAGTCACAGCAGAAGCCATGACCTTAAAGTGGGGTCCTCCAAAGGATGACGGAGGTTCTGAGATCACCAACTATATCCTGGAGAAGAGAGATTCTGTGAACAACAAGTGGGTGACATGTGCCTCAGCTGTCCAGAAAACCACCTTTAGAGTAACCAGACTCCATGAGGGCATGGAATATACCTTCAGGGTCAGTGCTGAAAATAAATATGGTGTAGGAGAAGGCCTGAAATCAGAGCCAATTGTTGCTAAACATCCATTTGGTAAGTGTCTCAAGGTCAGAAAACATAAAGCAAAACATGGTTTGGGGGAGGCTCCTTATAAATCTTGCATTATCTACTTTTTCCTAGATGTGCCCGATGCTCCCCCACCTCCCAAGATTGTGGATGTCAGACACGACTCCGTATCTCTAACTTGGACTGATCCCAAGAAAACTGGTGGCTCTCCAATTACAGGTATTTAGTTTGCTCTTATCCTACAGCTTTTACATCAAAGTTCCTTCCAAATATTTCTTTGAAAACAATTGAATGTGTGCTCCCTATTAATTGCACTGTCTGCATTTTTCTTCCAGTTCATACAGCTAGTGTTTAATTTCATTGAAAACCTCCTAATGTAATAGTTAATAAAGAAAATCTTTCTTAGTGATAACATCTATTTCTGTAAGTTAAAATTGTTCAACAGAAGGGACAATAACTATACGCATTCCAAGAGGAAAAAAATTGGCACTATTCCTGGGTAATAAATATGTGGATACTAGCAATAAGGTTATCTGTTCAATATATCCAAATATAAATAATTTGGGCAAAAATATTTATATTGTAAAATCAGGCTACATTTATACTTTCTACATGAATTGACACATTCCTGGGTCTTTTGCAGGGTATCATATTGAGTTCAAGGAAAGAAACAGCCTTTTGTGGAAGAGAGCTAACAAGACTCCTATAAGGATGAAAGACTTTAAAGTGACAGGACTAACGGAAGGTCTTGAGTATGAATTCCGAGTTATGGCAATCAATTTAGCAGGTGTGGGCAAGCCAAGCCTGCCATCAGAGCCAGTTGTGGCACTCGATCCAATTGGTAAGTCATTGTATGAAGAAAAACCCAGGTGCATTTTCTGCATGAAGAAAACATTGGTATTTGTTTGACTGCTTTTGTTTTTATGTTTTAGATCCTCCTGGAAAACCTGAGGTTATTAATGTAACAAGGAATTCAGTGACTCTCATTTGGACTGAACCCAAATATGACGGTGGTCATAAGCTAACTGGATATATAGTGGAGAAGCGGGATCTCCCTTCTAAGTCTTGGACGAAAGCCAACCACGTGAATGTCCCAGACTGTGCCTTTACTGTAACTGACCTTGTTGAGGGTGGAAAATATGAATTCAGAGTTAGAGCAAAGAATACAGCAGGTGCTATCAGTGCTCCATCAGAAAGTACAGGAACCGTTATTTGCAAGGATGAATATGGTAGGTCCATTTTATTCACTTTGTTAAAAAAAATAGCAAATTAAACCTCCTTAATTTTCTGACTTACATGACTTTTTTTTTCCCTTTGCAGAGGCACCAACCATTGTCCTTGATCCTACAATAAAAGATGGGCTAACAGTGAAAGCAGGGGATACCATTGTTTTGACTGCCATTAGCATTCTTGGCAAACCCCTTCCAAAGTCAAGTTGGTCCAAGGCAGGAAAAGATGTTAGACTATCAGATATCACTCAGATAACTTCGACACCAACGTCTTCCATGCTTGCTATCAAGTATGCCACAAGAAAAGATGCTGGTGAATACACCATCACTGCTACCAATGCTTTTGGCACAAAGGAGGAACATGTGAAGGTAACAGTCCTTGATGTACCTGGTCCTCCAGGTCCTATTGAAATCAGTAATGTTTCTGCTGAAAAAGCAACACTTACATGGACACCTCCCTTGGAAGATGGCGGCTCGCCAATTAAGTCCTATGTTCTTGAAAAGAGAGAAACCAGCCGACTTTTATGGACAGTAGTTTCTGAAGATATCCAGTCTTGCAGGCATGTGGCAACCAAACTTATCCAAGGAAATGAGTACATCTTCCGTGTCTCAGCTGTAAACCACTATGGCAAAGGAGAACCTGTACAGTCTGAACCTGTCAAAATGGTAGACAGATTTGGTACGTAGAGCATGTGAGGGAATTGATATGGAAACATTTACAGCAGATTTAGGAACTCATGGATTTCTAATAAATTTGCTTCTTTTTCAGGTCCCCCTGGCCCTCCTGAAAAACCAGAGGTATCGAATGTCACTAAGAACACTGCCACTGTCAGTTGGAAGAGGCCAGTGGATGACGGTGGCAGTGAAATCACAGGATATCACGTAGAAAGGAGAGAAAAGAAAAGCTTGCGATGGGTGAGGGCAACAAAGACGCCCGTGTCTGATCTCAGATGCAAAGTAACGGGACTGCAAGAAGGAAGCACCTATGAATTCCGTGTCAGTGCAGAAAACAAAGCAGGAATTGGTCCACCCAGTGATGCTTCAAATTCTGTTCTAATGAAAGATGCAGCATGTTAGTATTTATCCTTTTCAACACTGCTCATTCAGGAGTGCCAACATTTTACATAAACTATCCAAAAGTCAAACTCTTAATATACACTTTTGTGTCTTTGTTTCTTTTTCAGATCCTCCAGGACCACCTGCAAATGCACGTGTTACTGATACCACCAAGAAATCTGCTTCTTTAGCATGGAGCAAGCCTCATTATGATGGTGGACTTGAAATCACAGGCTACATCGTAGAGCATCAAAAAGTAGGAGAGGAGGCCTGGATAAAAGATACAATAGGAACTGCTCTTAGAATCACTGAGTTTGTTGTCCCTGATCTTCAGACTAAAGAAAAATACAACTTTAGAATCAGTGCCGTCAACGATGCAGGTGTTGGGGAGCCAGCAGTGATTCCAGATGTTGAAATTGTGGAACGGGAGATAGCTCCTGATTTTGAACTAGATGCTGAGCTTCGAAGAACACTTGTTGTTAGAGCAGGACTCAGTATTAGAATATTTGTGCCAATTAAAGGTCGTCCTGCTCCTGAAGTGACGTGGACCAAAGATGACATCAACCTGAAAAACCGAGCCAACATTGAAAATACAGACTCATTTACTCTCCTGATTATCCCAGAATGTAACAGATATGACACTGGTAAATTTGTAATGACTATTGAAAACCCTGCTGGGAAGAAAAGTGGCTTTGTTAATGTCAGAGTCTTGGATACACCAGGCCCTGTCCTCAACCTGAGGCCTACAGACATCACAAAGGACAGTGTCACCCTGCACTGGGACCTCCCTCTGATAGATGGAGGCTCACGTATAACAAACTATATTGTAGAGAAACGTGAAGCAACACGGAAATCTTATTCCACAGCCACCACTAAGTGCCATAAATGTACATATAAAGTTACTGGCTTGTCTGAAGGATGTGAATACTTCTTCAGAGTGATGGCAGAGAATGAATACGGAATTGGTGAGCCAGCAGAAACTACAGAACCCATAAGAGCCTCTGAAGCACCATCACCACCAGACAGCCTTAACATCATGGACATAACTAAGAGCACCGTCAGCCTGGCGTGGCCTAAACCCAAACACGACGGTGGCAGCAAGATCACTGGCTATGTGATCGAAGCCCAGAGAAAAGGCTCTGACCAGTGGACCCACATCACAACCGTGAAAGGGTTAGAATGTGTTGTGAGGAATCTAACCGAAGGGGAGGAATATACCTTCCAAGTGATGGCAGTGAACAGTGCAGGGAGAAGTGCCCCTAGAGAAAGCAGACCTGTCATCGTCAAGGAGCAGACAATGCTTCCAGAGTTGGATCTTCGTGGCATCTATCAGAAATTGGTCATTGCCAGAGCTGGGGACAACATCAAAGTGGAAATTCCAGTGCTTGGTCGACCAAGGCCCACAGTGACATGGAAGAAAGGAGACCAAATTCTTAAACAGACACAGAGAGTTAATTTTGAAAATACAGCAACTTCAACCATCTTAAATATCAATGAGTGTGTCAGAAGTGACAGCGGGCCCTATCCGTTAACAGCAAGGAACATTGTAGGAGAGGTTGGTGATGTCATCACCATTCAAGTTCATGATATCCCAGGGCCGCCTACTGGACCGATCAGATTTGATGAAGTTTCATCTGATTTTGTAACCTTTTCTTGGGACCCCCCTGAGAACGACGGAGGTGTACCAATAAGCAACTACATAGTGGAAATGAGGCAGACTGATAGCACTACCTGGGCCGAGTTAGCAACCACTGTTATACGCACTACCTATAAAGCCACCCGCCTTACGACCGGCGTAGAGTATCAATTCCGTGTAAAAGCTCAAAATAGATATGGAGTTGGACCAGGCATCACATCAGCGTCTGTAGTTGCCAACTATCCATTTAAGGTTCCTGGGCCTCCTGGTACCCCCCAGGTAACTGCAGTTACCAAGGATTCAATGACAATTAGCTGGCATGAGCCACTTACTGATGGGGGAAGCCCCATTTTAGGATACCACGTTGAAAGAAAAGAACGAAATGGTATCCTATGGCAGACTGTGAGCAAAGCATTAGTACCAGGCAACATTTTCAAATCAACTGGACTTACAGATGGTATTGCTTATGAATTCCGAGTGATTGCAGAAAACATGGCAGGCAAAAGCAAGCCAAGCAAGCCGTCTGAGCCTATGTTAGCTTTGGATCCCATTGACCCACCTGGGAAACCAATACCTCTAAATATTACTAGACACACAGTGACACTTAAATGGGCCAAGCCTGAATATACTGGAGGCTTTAAAATTACTAGTTACATAGTTGAAAAGAGAGATCTTCCTAATGGCCGGTGGCTGAAGGCCAACTTCAGCAACATTTTGGAGAATGAATTTACAGTCAGTGGTCTAACAGAAGATGCTGCGTATGAATTCCGTGTGATTGCCAAAAATGCTGCTGGTGCCCTTAGTCCACCATCGGAGCCATCTGATGCTATCACGTGCAGGGATGACGTTGAAGCACCAAGGATAATGGTGGATGTTAAATTTAAGGACACGGTTATATTAAAAGCAGGTGAAGCATTCAAGCTGGAAGCTGACGTTTCAGGTCGTCCACCCCCAACGATGGAATGGACCAAAGATGGAAAGGAGCTGGAAGGCACAGCAAAATTAGAAATAAAAATTGCAGATTTCTCTACTCATCTGATAAACAAGGATTCATCAAGAAGGGATAGTGGTGCCTATATACTTACAGCTACTAATCCTGGAGGCTTTGCTAAACACATTTTCAATGTCAAAGTCCTTGATAGACCAGGCCCACCTGAAGGACCTTTAGCTGTATCTGAAGTCACAGCAGAAAAGTGTGTGTTGTCATGGTTGCCTCCACTAGATGACGGAGGTGCCAAAATTGATCATTACATAGTACAGAAACGTGAAACCAGCAGATTGGCATGGACAAATGTGGCCTCAGAAGTCCAAGTAACAAAACTAAAGGTCACTAAACTTTTGAAAGGCAATGAATACATCTTCCGTGTCATGGCTGTAAATAAATATGGAGTTGGAGAGCCACTAGAATCAGAGCCCGTGCTTGCAGTGAATCCTTATGGACCCCCTGATCCACCCAAAAATCCTGAAGTCACAGCTATTACTAAAGATTCGATGGTTGTCTGCTGGGGACATCCTGACTCTGATGGAGGAAGTGAAATCATCAATTATATTGTGGAACGGCGTGATAAAGCTGGGCAACGCTGGGTGAAATGCAACAAAAAAACTCTTACTGACTTAAGATATAAAGTGTCTGGACTGACAGAAGGACATGAATATGAGTTCAGGATTATGGCTGAAAACGCTGCTGGCATTAGTGCACCGAGTGCTACCAGTCCATTCTATAAGGCTTGTGACGCTGTATTTAAGCCTGGCCCACCAGGTAACCCACGCGTTCTAGATACAAGCAGATCATCCATTTCAATTGCTTGGAATAAACCTATCTATGATGGTGGCTCAGAAATCACTGGATATATGGTTGAGATTGCCCTACCAGAGGAAGATGAGTGGCAGGTGGTCACTCCACCAGCTGGGCTCAAGGCAACTTCTTATACCATCACCAACCTCACAGAGAATCAGGAATATAAAATCCGCATCTATGCCATGAATTCTGAAGGACTTGGGGAACCTGCCCTTGTTCCTGGAACTCCAAAGGCTGAAGAAAGAATGCTGCCTCCAGAGATCGAACTGGATGCTGATCTGCGCAAAGTTGTTACTATAAGAGCCTGTTGCACACTGAGACTTTTTGTTCCAATCAAAGGCAGGCCTGCACCTGAGGTGAAGTGGACCCGGGAACATGGAGAATCTTTAGATAAAGCTAGCATTGAATCCACGAGCTCTTATACCCTGCTTATTGTTGGAAATGTAAACAGATTCGACAGTGGCAAATACATACTAACTGTAGAAAACAGCTCAGGCAGCAAGTCTGCATTTGTCAATGTTAGAGTACTGGATACCCCAGGCCCTCCACAGGATCTGAAGGTAAAGGAGGTCACTAAGACATCTGTCACCCTGACATGGGAGCCTCCTCTCCTGGATGGAGGTTCAAAAATAAAGAACTATATTGTTGAAAAGCGGGAATCAACAAGAAAAGCATATTCAACTGTTGCAACAAACTGCCACAAGACTTCCTGGAAGGTAGACCAGCTTCAAGAAGGCTGTAGCTACTATTTCAGGGTTCTTGCTGAAAATGAATATGGCATCGGGCTGCCCGCTGAAACTGCAGAATCTGTGAAAGCATCAGAACGACCTCTTCCTCCAGGAAAAATAACTTTGGTGGATGTCACTAGAAATAGCGTGTCACTCTCATGGGAGAAACCAGAGCATGACGGAGGCAGCCGAATTCTAGGCTACATTGTGGAGATGCAGAGCAAAGGCAGTGATAAATGGGCCACCTGTGCCACAGTCAAGGTTACTGAAGCCACTATCACTGGGTTAATTCAGGGAGAAGAATACTCTTTCCGTGTTTCGGCTCAGAATGAAAAAGGCATAAGTGATCCTAGGCAACTGAGTGTGCCAGTGATTGCCAAAGATCTTGTCATTCCACCAGCCTTCAAACTCCTGTTCAATACTTTCACTGTCCTGGCAGGAGAAGACCTGAAAGTTGATGTTCCATTCATTGGACGCCCTACACCAGCTGTAACCTGGCATAAAGATGATGTGCCACTGAAGCAGACAACTAGAGTCAATGCAGAGAGCACAGAAAATAATTCACTACTGACAATAAAAGAAGCTTGCCGAGAAGATGTTGGCCATTATGTAGTTAAACTGACTAACTCAGCTGGAGAAGCTACTGAAACCCTTAATGTTATTGTTCTTGACAAACCAGGGCCTCCAACCGGACCAGTTAAAATGGATGAAGTAACTGCTGATAGTATTACTCTTTCCTGGGGCCCACCTAAGTATGATGGTGGAAGTTCTATCAATAATTACATTGTTGAGAAAAGGGAAACTTCCACAACCACCTGGCACATTGTGTCAGCTACGGTTGCAAGGACAACAATAAAGGCTTGCAGATTAAAGACTGGATGTGAATATCAGTTTAGAATTGCAGCTGAAAACCGATATGGAAAGAGTACCTACCTCAATTCAGAGCCTATTGTGGCCCAGTATCCATTCAAAGTTCCTGGTCCTCCTGGCACTCCTATTGTCACTGCTTCCTCCAAGGACAGCATGGAAGTACAATGGAATGAACCAGTCAGTGATGGAGGAAGCAGAGTCATTGGCTATCATCTAGAACGCAAGGAAAGAAATAGCATCCTCTGGGTTAAGTTGAATAAAACACCTATTCCTCAAACCAAGTTTAAGACAACTGGCCTCGACGAAGGCATTGAGTATGAATTTAGAGTCTCTGCAGAGAACATCGTGGGCATTGGCAAGCCAAGTAAAGTATCAGAGTGCTACGTAGCTCGTGACCCCTGTGATCCACCAGGACGGCCAGAGGCAATCATTGTCACAAGGAATTCTGTGACTCTTCAATGGAAGAAACCCGCCTATGATGGTGGAAGCAAGATCACTGGCTATGTCGTTGAGAAGAAAGAATTACCCGACGGCCGCTGGATGAAAGCCAGTTTTACAAATATCATTGACACTCAGTTTGAAGTAACTGGCCTAGTTGAAGATCACAGATATGAGTTCCGGGTGATAGCTCGAAACGCTGCAGGAGTGTTTAGTGAGCCTTCAGAAAGCACAGGAGCAATAACAGCAAGAGATGAGGTAGAGCCACCACGGATAAGTATGGACCCAAAATTCAAAGACACAATTGTGGTGCATGCTGGTGAGTCATTCAAGGTTGATGCAGATATTTATGGCAAACCAATACCAACCGTTGAGTGGATAAAAGGTGATCAGGAGCTTTCAAACACAGCTCGATTAGAAATAAAGAGCACTGACTTTGCCACCAGTCTCAGTGTAAAGGATGCAGTTCGTGTCGACAGTGGAAATTACATACTGAAGGCCAAAAATGTTGCAGGAGAGAGATCAGTTACTGTGAATGTCAAAGTTCTTGATAGACCAGGACCACCTGAAGGGCCTGTTGCTATCTCAGGAGTTACAGCAGAAAAATGCACACTTGCTTGGAAACCCCCACTTCAGGATGGTGGGAGTGATATCATAAATTATATCGTGGAAAGGAGAGAAACCAGCCGCTTAGTTTGGACTGTGGTTGATGCCAATGTGCAAACTCTCAGCTGCAAAGTTACTAAGCTTCTTGAAGGCAATGAATATGTTTTCCGTATAATGGCTGTAAACAAATATGGTGTTGGTGAACCACTTGAATCTGAGCCAGTAATCGCCAAGAATCCATTTGTAGTGCCAGATGCACCAAAAGCTCCAGAAGTCACAACAGTGACCAAGGACTCAATGATTGTTGTATGGGAAAGGCCAGCATTTGATGGTGGCAGTGAAATTCTTGGATATGTTCTTGAAAAACGAGATAAAGAGGGCATTAGATGGACAAGATGCCACAAGCGTCTGATTGGGGAGTTGCGCTTGAGAGTAACTGGACTCATAGAAAATCACGATTATGAGTTCAGAGTCTCAGCTGAGAATGCTGCTGGACTTAGTGAACCAAGCCTTCCTTCGATTTACCAAAAGGCTTGTGATCCTATTTATAAACCAGGACCTCCAAACAACCCCAAAGTCATAGATGTTACCAGGTCTTCCGTTTTCCTTTCTTGGAGCAAACCAATATATGATGGTGGCTGTGAAATCCAAGGATACATTGTTGAAAAATGTGATGTGAGTGTTGGTGAGTGGACAATGTGCACTCCACCAACTGGAATCAACAAAACAAATATAGAAGTAGAGAAGCTGCTGGAAAAGCATGAATACAACTTCCGTATCTGTGCTATCAATAAAGCTGGAGTTGGAGAACATGCTGATGTCCCTGGACCTATTATAGTTGAGGAAAAATTGGAAGCACCCGACATTGATCTTGACCTAGAACTAAGGAAAATTATAAATATAAGGGCAGGTGGCTCCTTGAGGTTATTTGTTCCTATAAAGGGTCGTCCTACACCAGAAGTTAAATGGGGGAAGGCAGACGGTGAAATACGAGATGCAGCTATAATCGATGTCACTAGCAGTTTCACCTCTCTCGTTCTTGACAATGTCAACCGATATGACAGTGGAAAATATACTCTCACATTAGAAAACAGCAGTGGAACAAAGTCTGCCTTTGTTACTGTGAGAGTCCTGGACACACCAAGTCCACCTGTTAACCTAAAAGTCACAGAAATCACCAAAGACTCAGTATCAATTACGTGGGAACCTCCTTTGTTGGATGGGGGGTCCAAAATCAAAAATTACATTGTTGAGAAACGTGAAGCCACAAGAAAATCATATGCTGCTGTCGTAACTAATTGCCATAAGAACTCTTGGAAAATTGAGCAACTCCAAGAAGGTTGCAGTTACTACTTTAGAGTCACAGCTGAGAACGAGTATGGTATCGGCCTTCCTGCTCACACTACTGATCCAATTAAGGTTGCAGAAGTCCCACAACCTCCAGGAAAAATAACTGTGGATGATGTCACCAGAAACAGTGTCTCTCTGAGTTGGACAAAGCCTGAACATGATGGTGGTAGTAAAATCATCCAGTATATTGTGGAAATGCAAGCTAAACACAGTGAGAAGTGGTCGGAATGTGCTCGAGTAAAGTCTCTCGATGCTGTAATTACCAACCTAACTCAGGGAGAAGAATATCTTTTTAGAGTTGTTGCTGTAAATGAAAAGGGGAGAAGTGACCCTAGATCCCTTGCAGTTCCAATAGTTGCCAAAGATCTGGTCATCGAGCCAGATGTAAGACCTGCATTCAACAGTTACAGCGTACAGGTTGGCCAAGATTTGAAAATAGAAGTGCCAATTTCTGGACGTCCTAAGCCAACCATTACCTGGACTAAAGATGGTGTTCCACTGAAGCAGACCACAAGAGTCAATGTTACTGATTCACTTGACCTCACCATACTCAGTATCAAAGAAACTCACAAGGATGATGGTGGACAATATGGAATCACAGTTGCCAATGTTGTTGGTCAGAAAGCAGCATCCATTGAAATTATAACTCTAGATAAACCTGATCCTCCAAAAGGCCCTGTTAAATTTGATGAAGTCAGTGCTGAAAGTATTACAATATCTTGGAACCCTCCATTATATACAGGAGGCTGCCAAATCACCAACTACATTGTTCAGAAAAGAGATACAACCACCACTGTATGGGATGTTGTTTCTGCTACTGTTGCTAGAACTACACTCAAAGTGAGCAAACTGAAAACTGGTACAGAATACCAATTCAGAATATTTGCTGAAAACAGATATGGACAAAGCTTTGCCCTGGATTCTGATCCAATTGTAGCTCAATATCCCTACAAAGAACCAGGCCCTCCAGGCACACCATTTGCCACAGCCATTTCCAAAGACTCCATGGTTATACAGTGGCATGAACCAATCAATAATGGTGGAAGCCCAGTCATAGGTTACCACCTTGAGAAAAAGGAAAGAAATAGTATTTTGTGGACAAAAGTCAACAAAACTATTATTCATGACACCCAGTTTAAAGCACAGAATCTCGAAGAAGGCATTGAATATGAATTCAGAGTTTGTGCTGAAAATATTGTTGGCATAGGCAAAGTAAGCAAGAATTCTGAATGCTATGTAGCCAGAGATCCCTGTGACCCACCAGGAACCCCAGAAGCAATAATGGTTAAAAGAAATGAAATCACTTTACAGTGGACCAAACCTGTATATGATGGTGGAAGTGTGATTACGGGCTACATTGTGGAGAAACGTGATTTGCCTGATGGTCGTTGGATGAAAGCTAGCTTCACAAATGTCATTGAAACTCAATTTACTGTGTCAGGTCTTACTGAAGATCAAAGATACGAATTCAGAGTCATTGCAAAGAATGCAGCTGGTACGATAAGTAAACCCTCTGACAGTACTGGACCAATAACTGCCAAGGATGAGGTCGAACTCCCAAGAATTTCAATGGATCCAAAATACAGGGACACCATTGTGGTAAATGCTGGAGAAACATTCAGGCTTGAGGCTGATGTCCATGGGAAGCCCCTACCTACCATTGAGTGGTTAAGAGGAGAAAAGGAAATTGAAGAATCTGCTAGATGTGAAATAAAGAACACAGATTTCAAGGCTTTACTTATTATAAAGGATGCTATTAGAATTGATGGTGGACAGTATATTTTAAGAGCTTCCAATGTTGCAGGCTCTAAGTCATTCCCAGTAAATGTAAAAGTACTAGATAGACCAGGACCTCCAGAAGGGCCAGTCCAGGTTACTGGAGTCACTTCTGAAAAATGTAATTTAGCATGGTCCCCACCACTTCAAGATGGCGGCAGTGACATTTCTCACTATGTTGTTGAAAAGCGAGAAACCAGTAGACTTGCCTGGACTGTTGTTGCTTCAGAAGTTGTGACCAATTCTCTGAAAGTTACCAAACTCCTAGAAGGGAATGAATACATTTTCCGTATAATGGCTGTCAACAAATATGGTGTTGGAGAGCCTTTGGAATCTGCACCAGTCCTAATGAAAAATCCATTTGTGCTTCCTGGACCACCGAAAAACTTGGAAGTCACAAACATTGCCAAAGACTCCATGACAGTTTGCTGGAACCGTCCAGATAGTGATGGTGGAAGTGAGATTATTGGTTACATTGTAGAGAAAAGAGACAGAAGTGGCATTCGATGGGTAAAATGTAATAAACGCCGCATTACAGATTTGCGTTTAAGAGTAACGGGATTAACAGAAGATCATGAGTATGAATTCAGAGTCTCTGCAGAAAATGCTGCTGGAGTTGGAGAACCAAGTCCAGCTACAGTTTATTACAAGGCTTGTGATCCTGTGTTCAAACCTGGCCCACCCACCAATGTGCACATTGCAGACACCACTAAAAATTCCATCACACTTGCCTGGGGTAAACCCATCTATGATGGTGGCAGTGAGATCCTGGGATATGTAGTAGAAATCTGTAAAGCAGATGAAGAAGAATGGCAGATAGTTACTCCACAGACCGGCCTGAGAGTTACTCGATTTGAAATTTCAAAACTCATTGAACACCAAGAGTATAAAATACGAGTCTCTGCTCTCAACAAAGTTGGTTTAGGTGAGGCTGCATCAGTTCCTGGTACTGTGAAACCAGAAGATAAACTTGAAGCTCCTGAACTTGACCTTGACTCTGAGTTAAGGAAAGGAATAGTTGTAAGAGCTGGTGGATCTGCCAGAATTCATATTCCATTCAAAGGTCGTCCAACACCTGAGATCACTTGGTCTCGAGAGGAAGGTGAATTCACAGATAAGGTCCAAATTGAAAAGGGAGTAAACAATACCCAACTATCAATAGACAACTGTGACAGAAACGATGCTGGAAAATACATTCTCAAGTTGGAAAACAGCAGCGGATCTAAATCTGCTTTTGTAACTGTGAAAGTTCTTGACACCCCAGGACCACCACAGAATTTGACAGTCAAAGAAGTGAGAAAAGATTCTGTCCTTCTGGTATGGGAACCACCCATCATTGATGGTGGCGCAAAAGTCAAGAACTATGTTATTGACAAACGTGAGTCAACCCGAAAAGCATATGCTAATGTAAGTAGTAAGTGTGGCAAAACAAGTTTTAAAGTGGAGAATCTTACAGAAGGAGCCATTTATTACTTTAGAGTAATGGCTGAAAATGAATTTGGAGTTGGTGTTCCGGTGGAAACTGTTGATGCTGTGAAAGCTGCTGAACCTCCTTCACCACCAGGAAAAGTTACACTCACTGATGTGTCCCAGACCAGTGCATCACTTATGTGGGAGAAACCTGAACACGATGGTGGTAGCAGAGTTCTGGGGTATGTTGTTGAAATGCAGCCCAAAGGAACTGAAAAATGGAGTACCGTGGCTGAGTCCAAAGTGTGCAATGCAGTTATCACCAGTTTGAGTTCTGGACAAGAATATCAGTTTCGTGTCAAGGCTTACAACGAGAAAGGAAAAAGTGATCCAAGAGTGCTTGGTGTTCCTGTCATAGCCAAGGACTTAACTATACGGCCTAGTTTAAAGTTACCATTTAACACATATAGTGTCCAAGCTGGAGAAGATCTTAAAATCGAAATTCCAGTGATAGGCCGACCAAGACCTAAAATTGATTGGGTCAAAGATGGCGAGCCTCTTAAACAGACAACAAGAGCAAATGTGGAGGAAACAGCTACTTCAACTATTTTGCACATTAAGGAATCTAACAAAGATGACTTTGGGAAATACACCATAACAGCAACAAACAGTGCAGGCACAGCCACAGAAAATCTCAGCATTATCGTTTTAGAAAAGCCTGGACCTCCAGTTGGACCAGTTCGGTTTGATGAAGTTAGTGCAGACTTTGTGGTCATATCTTGGGAACCTCCAGCTTATACTGGTGGCTGCCAAATAAGCAACTACATTGTAGAGAAGCGAGATACAACCAGCACCACCTGGCATATGGTATCAGCAACAGTTGCAAGAACAACAATTAAAGTAACCAAACTGAAAACAGGCACTGAGTACCAGTTTAGGATTTTTGCTGAAAACAGGTATGGAAAAAGTACCTCCCTGGATTCTAAACCAGTTGTTGTACAATATCCATTTAAAGAACCTGGGCCACCTGGAACTCCTTTTGTGACATCGATCTCAAAAGATCAAATGCTTGTGCAATGGCATGAGCCAGTTAATGATGGGGGCAGCAAAATTATTGGTTACCACCTTGAACAGAAAGAAAAGAACAGCATTTTATGGGTCAAGGTAAATAAGACTCCCATTCAAGATACCAAATTCAAAACAACTGGGCTTGATGAAGGCCTTGAGTATGAGTTCAAAGTTTCTGCTGAAAATGTTGTTGGCATTGGCAAGCCCAGCAAAGTCTCGGAATGCTTTGTTGCTCGTGACCCATGTGACCCACCTGGTCGCCCTGAAGCCATTGTTATTACAAGAAACAATGTCACACTGAAATGGAAGAAGCCTGCCTATGACGGTGGTAGCAAAATAACAGGTTATATTGTAGAAAAGAAAGATCTACCTGACGGCCGTTGGATGAAAGCCAGCTTTACCAATGTGTTAGAAACTGAATTTACAGTGAGTGGGCTTGTAGAAGACCAAAGATATGAATTTAGAATAATTGCAAGAAATGCAGCTGGCAACTTCAGTGAACCATCTGAAAGTAGTGGCGCCATTACTGCAAGAGATGAAATTGATGCACCAAATGCCTCTCTGGATCCAAAATATAAAGATGTCATCGTCGTTCATGCAGGAGAGACTTTTGTTCTTGAAGCTGATATCCGTGGCAAACCTATACCTGATATTGTTTGGTCAAAAGATGGAAAAGAGCTTGAAGAGACAGCTGCTAGAATGGAAATTAAATCTACTCTTCAGAAAACAACTCTTGTTGTCAAAGACTGTATACGGACTGATGGAGGACAATATATTCTGAAACTCAGCAATGTTGGTGGTACAAAGTCTATACCAATCACTGTAAAGGTCCTCGACAGGCCGGGGCCTCCTGAAGGGCCACTGAAAGTGACTGGGGTTACTGAAGAAAAATGTTACCTGGCATGGAACCCACCTTTGCAAGACGGTGGCGCCAGTATTTCACATTACATCATT
Source organism: Lemur catta (assembly GCF_020740605.2). Classification (NCBI taxonomy): domain Eukaryota; kingdom Metazoa; phylum Chordata; class Mammalia; order Primates; family Lemuridae; genus Lemur; species Lemur catta. Next base: position 48,776,646 of record NC_059135.1, read on the forward strand.
GAAAAGAGAGAGACAAGCCGACTCTCCTGGACCCAGGTTTCAAGTGAGGTACAGGCCCTTAACCACAAAGTAACTAAACTTCTTCCTGGTAATGAGTACATTTTCCGTGTCATGGCTGTGAATAAATATGGAATTGGGGAGCCACTGGAATCTGAGCCTATAATAGCCTGTAATCCTTATAAACCACCAGGCCCTCCTTCAACACCTGAAGTCTCTGCAATCACCAAAGATTCTATGGTAGTAACATGGGCTCGCCCAGTAGATGATGGAGGAGCTGAAATTGAGGGTTACATTCTTGAAAAACGAGATAAGGAAGGCATTAGATGGACCAAGTGCAACAAGAAAACACTGACAGATCTCCGGTTCAGGGTAACTGGCCTTACCGAAGGCCACTCCTATGAATTCAAAGTAGCTGCTGAAAATGCGGCTGGTGTGGGCGAACCTAGTGAGCCGTCTGTATTCTACCGTGCATGTGATGCCTTGTATCCACCAGGTCCACCAAGCAATCCAAAAGTGACAGACACTTCCAGATCTTCTGTATCCCTGGCATGGAGTAAGCCAATTTATGATGGTGGTGCACCTGTTAAAGGCTACATTGTTGAGGTCAAAGAAGCCTCTGCTGATGAATGGACAACTTGCACTCCACCAACAGGATTACAAGGAAAGCAGTTCACAGTGACCAAGCTTAAAGAAAATACTGAATATAACTTCCGTATTTGTGCTATCAATTCTGAAGGTGTGGGTGAACCTGCAACTATACCTGGTTCGGTTCTTGCTCAGGAGAGGGCAGAGCCACCCGAAATAGAACTTGATGCTGATCTTAGAAAGGTGGTTGTTCTGCGTGCAAGTGCTACTTTACGCTTATTTGTCACTATCAAAGGTCGACCAGAACCTGAAGTTAAATGGGAAAAGGCAGATGGCATTCTCACTGAGAGGGCCCAGATTGAAGTGACCAGCTCATTTACAATGTTGGTGATTGATAATGTTACCAGATTTGACAGTGGTCGGTATAATCTGACATTAGAAAATAACAGTGGCTCCAAAACAGCTTTTGTTAATGTCAGAGTTCTTGACTCACCAAGTGCTCCTGTGAATTTGACTGTAAAAGAAGTGAAGAAAGACTCAGTGATACTGTCCTGGGAACCACCACTTATTGATGGCGGAGCTAAGATTACAAACTACATTGTTGAAAAACGAGAAACTACAAGAAAAGCCTATGCTACTGTTACAAACAATTGCACAAAAAATATTTTCAAAATTGAAAATCTACAAGAAGGATGTTCTTACTACTTCCGAGTCTTGGCTTGCAATGAATATGGGATTGGTTTGCCAGCTGAAACGACTGAACCTGTTAAAGTGTCTGAACCACCCCTCCCACCTGGAAGAGTAACTCTTGTTGATGTGACTCGTAATACAGCTACAATTAAGTGGGAGAAACCAGAAAGTGATGGTGGCAGCAAAATTACTGGTTATGTAGTTGAAATGCAGACGAAAGGGAGTGAAAAATGGAGCACTTGCACACAAGTTAAGACTTTAGAAGCAACTATATCTGGCCTAACTGCAGGAGAAGAGTATGTCTTCAGGGTAGCTGCAGTTAATGAAAAAGGAAGAAGTGATCCAAGACAACTTGGAGTGCCAGTAATTGCAAGGGATATTGAAATAAAGCCTTCAGTTGAGCTTCCTTTCCATACTTTCAATGTAAAGGCTAGAGACCAACTTAAAATTGATGTACCATTCAAAGGAAGACCTCAAGCTACTGTGAGCTGGAAAAAAGATGGTCAGGCTCTTAAAGAGACAACTAGAGTCAATGTTTCTTCTTCAAAGACTGTAACATCACTATCTATTAAGGAAGCTTCAAGGGAAGATGTTGGAACTTATGAATTATGTGTTTCAAACAGTGCTGGATCCATAACAGTTCCTATTACCATAATTGTCCTTGACAGACCAGGACCTCCAGGTCCCATACGTATTGATGAGGTTAGTTGTGACAATGTAACCATTTCTTGGAATCCTCCAGAATATGATGGTGGCTGCCAAATTAGCAATTACATCGTTGAAAAGAGAGAAACCACTTCTACAACTTGGCATGTAGTTTCCCAAGCAGTTGCAAGAACATCCATTAAAATAGTTCGTCTGATAACAGGAAGCGAGTATCAGTTCCGTGTTTGTGCAGAAAACCGCTATGGAAAGAGTGCCTACAGTGAATCTTCAGCTGTTGTTGCGGAGTATCCTTTCAGTCCCCCAGGTCCTCCTGGTACTCCTAAAGTTGTGCATGCCACAAAATCTACCATGATCGTAAGCTGGCAAGTGCCAGTTAATGATGGAGGAAGTCCAGTAATTGGCTATCACCTTGAGTATAAAGAAAGAAGCAGCATTCTTTGGTCGAAAGCAAATAAAATCCCCATTGCCGATACTCAAATGAAAGTCTCCGGCCTTGATGAAGGACTGATGTATGAGTATCGTGTATATGCTGAGAATATTGCTGGAATTGGTAAATGCAGTAAGTCTTGTGAACCAGTCCCTGCAAGAGATCCTTGTGACCCTCCCGGACAACCTGAAGTCACAAATATCACAAGAAAATCAGTGTCCCTTAAATGGTCTAAACCACGTTATGATGGTGGAGCTAAGATCACAGGATACATTGTTGAACGTAGAGAACTACCAGATGGACGGTGGCTGAAGTGCAATTATACCAACATCCAAGAAACATACTTTGAAGTAACTGAACTTACTGAAGATCAGCGTTATGAATTCCGGGTTTTTGCAAGGAATGCCGCTGACTCAGTTAGTGAACCATCTGAATCCACTGGACCTATCACAGTCAAAGACGATGTTGAGGCTCCAAGAATTATGATGGATGTCAAGTTCCGAGATGTTGTTGTTGTCAAAGCTGGAGAAATCCTTAAGATAAATGCAGACATTGCAGGGCGACCCCTGCCTGTAATTTCCTGGGCCAAGGATGGTGTAGAAATTGAAGAAAGAGCCAGAACAGAAATAGTCTCAACAGACTCTAATACTTCCTTAACAGTTAAAGACTGTGTAAGACGAGACACTGGGCAGTATACCCTAACACTGAAGAATGTTGCAGGAACTCGATCTGTGGCAGTTAATTGCAAGGTACTTGATAAGCCTGGCCCACCAGCAGGACCACTTGAAATAAGTGGCCTCACTTCTGAGAAATGCTCTCTTTCCTGGGGACGTCCCCAAGAAGATGGTGGTGCAGATATCGACTATTACATCGTAGAAAAACGTGAAACAAGCCGCCTTGCATGGACAATATGTGAAGCAGAGTTGCGGACGACATTCTGTAAAGTAACCAAGTTACTCAAAGGCAATGAATATATATTTAGAGTAACTGGTGTTAATAAATATGGTGTTGGTGAGTCCCTAGAGAGTGTGGCTGTAAAGGCACTAGATCCATTTACAGTTCCAAGTCCACCCACATCTTTGGAAATTACATCTGTGACCAAAGAGTCCATGACACTATGCTGGGCAAGACCTGAGAGTGATGGAGGCAGTGAAATCTCTGGATATATAATTGAAAGGCGAGAGAAAAACAGCGTACTATGGGTGCGTGTAAACAAAAAACCGGTTTATGATCTGAGAGTGAAATCAACAGGACTTAGGGAAGGATGTGAATATGAGTATCGGGTTTATGCAGAAAATGCTGCTGGCCTGAGTCTTCCAAGTGAACCCTCTCCCTTAATTCGGGCAGAAGATCCTGTGTTCTTACCATCTCCTCCATCCAAACCCAAAATTGTGGACTCCAGCAAGACATCTATTACTATTAGCTGGGTTAAGCCTTTGTTTGATGGCGGGGCCCCAATAACTGGATACACTGTAGAATACAAAACATCTGATGAAACTGACTGGAAAACTGCCATTCAGAGCTTAAGAGGCACAGAATATACAATAAGTGGACTAACAACAGGAGCTGAATATGTTTTCAGAGTAAGATCTGTCAATAAGGTCGGTGCTAGTGATCCCAGCGAAAACTCCGACCTTCAGATAGCAAAGGAAAGAGAAGAAGAACCTATATTTGATCTTGACAGTGAAATGAAGAAGACCTTGATTGTCAAGGCTGGCTCCTCATTTACCATGACTGTGCCTTTCCGAGGAAGACCAGTACCCAGTGTCTCATGGAGCAAGCCAGACACTGATCTCCGCACTAGAGCTTACGTTGATTCCACAGACTCTCGTACATCACTTACTATTGAAAATGCCAACAGAAATGATTCTGGAAAATACACATTAACAATCCAAAATGTTTTGAGTGCTGCTACACTGACTTTAGTTGTCAAAGTTTTAGATTCCCCAGGTCCTCCAGCCAATATTACTGTACACGATGTAACCAAAGACTCTGCAGTATTGTCCTGGGATGTTCCTGAAAATGATGGTGGAGCACCCGTGAAAAATTACCACATAGAAAAACGTGAGGCCAGCAAGAAAGCATGGGTCTCCGTGACCAACAACTGCAACCGTCTCTCCTACAAAGTTACCAACTTACAAGAAGGGGCTATTTACTACTTCAGAGTTTCTGGAGAAAATGAGTTTGGTGTTGGTGCACCAGCTGAAATGAAGGAAGGAGTGAAAATAACAGGTATGTTTTAAGAACAAGGTAATTCCACATAGCCATGGTGAATTTTGCTAGAAAGTGTAAATTATTCTAATTAGTCATTATTTAATCTTAAATGCTGTTGGTTCACACCCCAAACTGTTTATACTATAGCACAAAATGAAATCTTTAACGGAGAGAAAGTTTTTCATTGATTTAACAAAATAGAAATTTAAATAGCTAGAATTGGATAATATATGTTGAATTCAAGTATCATTGAATCTAACTGCATATACATGTGTGTATATATGGGGCATGTATGTGTGCAGAAACTGATAAGTTTCTTATAAGATTGTTCATCTTGTTCCTCCTTTTTATACCCATGATGAATTTGGGGTAAATTTTATCATTTAATATAGTTATCTGGCACTGAATTTGAATTTGAATGCTATAACATGTAAGGACATGGCTTGGGGGAGCTCTGGTTGTCTCAGAAGCCAAACTGGTTATATAAAAAGGAAAGAAGACTCAAATCAAGTAAAAATATGGCCTTCATTTAAAAGTTTTCTATTGACAATGCAGCAAAAATGCACAGGAAAAAAATGTTGTTGTAATAATTCTTCCCTTTCTTTTGATGCTTTATTTCCTTAGAAAAACCAAGCCCACCTGAAAAACTTGGAGTAACAAGTACATCCAAAGATAGTGTTTCCCTGACCTGGCTGAAGCCAGAGCACGATGGTGGAAGCAGAATTGTACACTATGTTGTTGAAGCACTAGAAAAAGGACAGAAAAACTGGGTTAAATGTGCAGTGGTAAAGTCAACCCATCATGTTGTTTCTGGTCTAAGGGAGAATTCTGAATACTTTTTCCGGGTGTTTGCTGAAAATCAAGCTGGCCTAAGTGATCCAAGAGAGCTTCTGCTTCCTGTTCTTGTTAAGGAGCACTTAGGTATTTCTAATGTTATGTAGAAGCAAAATTTTAAATTATTTGCATTGATTTAAGTTGATTTTTAGAAACTCTTTTTCACTTTCACTTTCTATACTCTTATTTTTCAGAACCACCTGAAATTGATATGAAGAATTTCCCAAGTCACACTGTGTATGTTAGAGCTGGTTCAAACCTCAAAGTTGACATTCCAATTTCTGGAAAACCACTGCCCAAAGTGACCTTATCAAGAGATGGTGTTCCCCTGAAGGCAACCATGAGATTTAATACTGAAATTACTGCTGAGAACCTGACCATCAATCTCAAGGAAAGTGTTGCTGCTGATGCTGGAAGATATGAGATCACTGCTGCCAACTCCAGTGGAACAACCAAAGCTTTCATTAACATCATCGTGCTAGACAGGCCTGGTCCCCCAACTGGCCCTGTTGTTATTAGTGATGTAACTGAAGAAAGTGTGATTCTCAAATGGGAGCCACCTAAATATGATGGTGGAAATCAAGTTACCAATTACATTGTACTCAAGAGAGAAACAAGTACAGCATCATGGACTGAAGTGTCTGCCACAGTTGCAAGAACCATGATAAAAGTCATGAAACTGACCACAGGAGAAGAATACCAATTCCGCATCAAGGCAGAAAACCGCTTTGGCATAAGTGATCACATAGATTCAGCTTGTGTTACTGTCAAACTACCATACAGTAAGTTGTCAAACTTTCCAAAGATCACAGGTTTTCATGTGCCATAAATGTTTTAGGTGTCTGTATTAATCTAGGGGATTTCTCTCTTTTGTAGCAACACCTGGACCACCATCTACACCATGGGTCACTAATGTTACTCGAGAAAGCATCACTGTGGGCTGGCATGAACCAGTGTCCAATGGAGGCAGTCCAGTCATAGGCTATCACCTGGAAATGAAGGACAGAAACAGTATTTTATGGCAAAAAGCCAACAAAATGGTCATCCGCACAACTCACTTCAAAGTCACAACAATCAGTGCTGGGCTTATTTACGAATTCAGGGTATATGCAGAAAATGCTGCTGGTGTTGGAAAACCCAGCCATCCTTCCGAACCAGTCTTGGCCATTGATTCCTGTGGTATGTATTTGTCATGAGGACAGTTCTGTCAACTTAAAAATGCAAATCTTATCTGCAAAGCAAATCAAATCTACAAAGCAAAATAATATTGGCATAGTGTCGCTAATCTGCTTTCTTTTATTACCACAGAACCCCCAAGAAATGTTCGTGTCACTGATATTTCAAAGAACTTTGTCACCCTTTCGTGGCAACAACCAGCTTTCGATGGAGGAAGCAAGATTACAGGCTATATCGTTGAGAGACGTGACCTTCCAGACGGCAGATGGACCAAGGCCAGCTTCACCAACATTATCGAAACTCAATTCACTGTCTCTGGATTGACTCAGAATTCCCAGTATGAATTCCGTGTCTTTGCTAGGAATGCTGTTGGTTCCATTAGCAACCCATCTGAGATTGTAGGCCCCGTCACGTGCATTGATTCTTATGGTAAGCATTTTTAACACTCTGAATCCCAATGGCTATTTAAGTTAATCTTTTTCCTTACGTTTTCTGGTTCTAATCTGTAGGATAACTATTACTATGTACCTTAATTATGTTTTTGGAAGAAATTATGAACTATCTGGTATTCTTAGGAAAATTCCTTAACCTTTCCAGGCCCCTTGACTTAACTGTAAAATGAGAGAGTTGGACTACAGGACACCTAAGGGCCTTTCCAACTTCAACATTTTATGAGTCTCTGATTGTATGAGTTGGTGCTTTCATTCTATTTTAAACTATCAGAATCAATAATTAAAACCATAGTTGAGTTCCCAGAGAATATTGCTCTTAAATAAGTGGCAGACTAAACAGACACTCTGATGATGACAGTATTCACAGCAGCTACCATTTACTGAGTACTTTTCATGAATTCTCTCCCTTAGTTCTAACAGCCCTAATATTAGCCCATTTTACAGAAGAGATTGAGAGTGCTTATATAACTTCCCCAAGGTCAACCAGCTCATCAGCAATAGAGTGAGGGACAGAGTGAGGATTAAAACAAACTTCAGAGCCCTCTCCATATCACTGTTAGTCCAAAATACATATACTTGACCATTCCGGAAAATAAGTGGTACCTTCAACTCAACAATGGTTTGAAAATTAAAATGTTATGAGAGTCAGGTACCCTGTGACACTTTTTCTAAAAGTTCTCCATTTTCAAGGAGGACACTGAGCCCTCTAGTGTCTGGGACAGAAGTGTCCACTCCCATCCTCATGCTAAGAATCCCAGGGCTGCTCTTTATGAACCAGGCTTTGCGGACACTGCATCAGTCCTGGTGAGACTGCGAAGCGAGTCCGATTGAGTTCTGTTTCTCCGTAGTTCTGAGCAGTTTCACAGAAAATGTCCCAGTATGTAGCTCTGTGAGTAGAGAATTCAGACTTCAGGGGTCTGATGTGAACTGGCCACACTTGGATATCAGTGAACTCAGAAGGGAAAGGAAAAAGAATAGGAAGTGGTTAGAGGAAGAGGAAAGAGAAACTAGAAGAGAAGAAAATGTACAACACAGCTTCTTCAGTGATACTCTCACTACCATATCTCATTTCGTCACTGGAATAAAATACCTAATAGACTTTAAATACATTTAAAAGGCACTTAAATCCCTGTGCAAGTAACGTAGTGTCATGGGGCAACAGCTTGTTCACAATCTTTCTTCCCTATCTGAGAGAGAAGAGTGGCCTGTAAAATTTAAATTTTTAAAATAACAGGTGAATAGGATTAGAACTACCATGTGTGTATACTGTGAATAGGATTAGAACTATTATATGTATATATAAAATTTAATAAGAACCAATGACCTTATTTTGAGGTTGTTGCAACTATTTTTTTCATCCTTATGATATTTTAAATATTTCTCATCTGTTTCTCTTGCAGGTGGACCTGTAATTGATTTACCCCTAGAATATACAGAAGTTGTCAAATATAGAGCAGGTACCTCTGTGAAGCTCAGAGCTGGCATTTCTGGCAAACCTGACCCTACAATTGAATGGTATAAGGATGATAAAGAATTACAAACCAACGCACTGGTGTGTGTGGAAAACACCACTGACCTGGCATCTGTACTCATCAAAGATGCCAATCGCCTTAACAGTGGAAGCTACGAACTGAAACTAAGGAATGCCATGGGCTCAGCCTCGGCAACCATCAGAGTGCAGATCCTTGGTAGGTGCTGAATACAGACCGATGTCATATTTCGTTTGCCTGCAGCGAAGTAATTTTAACTTAGTAGACTTGTAAAAAGTACTAAGATATTGTTTTGTTCTTTCATTGGCAGACAAACCAGGACCTCCAGGTGGACCCATTGAATTTAAGACTGTCACTGCTGAAAAGATCACCCTTCTCTGGCGCCCTCCAGCCGATGATGGTGGCGCAAAAATCACTCACTATATTGTGGAAAAGCGTGAGACAAGCCGTGTCGTGTGGTCTATGGTGGCTGAAAATTTGGAAGAGTGCATCATTACTACTACCAAAATTATCAAAGGAAATGAATACATCTTCCGGGTCCGGGCTGTGAACAAATATGGAATTGGGGAGCCACTGGAATCTGATTCAGTTGTAGCCAAGAATGCATTTGGTGAGACATGGCTTCATTAAAAAACTAAAACACATAAAACATTTAAAAATAAATATAAAGTATTCTGCTAACCAGTGAATATGTTTTAAAGAATTTTCTTTCACATCACATCTTGTCTCCTTACCATCCTTTTCACAAGGTGTAAAATATAATAAATGAAAGTAATATTCTTGGATAGGATTTGAATATAGAAAGATAGAATTTATCTGTAATGTTGATCCTTATAACTCATTTTCCTTTCTTTTTCTAAATAGTTACACCTGGGCCACCAAGCATACCAGAAGTGACAAAGATTACCAAGAATTCAATGACCGTTGTCTGGAGCAGGCCAGTTGCAGATGGTGGTAGTGAAGTCAGTGGCTACTTCCTCGAAAAACGAGATAAGAAGAGTCTGGGATGGTTTAAAGTACTAAAGGAGACTATTCGTGATACCAGACAGAAAGTGACAGGACTCACAGAAAACAGTGACTATCAATACCGAGTTTGTGCTGTAAACGCTGCTGGACAGGGTCCATTCTCTGAACCCTCAGACTTCTACAGAGCAGCTGATCCTATTGGTAAGTGCTCATACATGCAGCATCTTCACCTGTATCTTCTTTTGTGTGACTAAATTGTACGTGATTGTGTAATTACTGTACTGTGAATGGCCCTTCCAGATCCTCCAGGTCCACCTGCTAAGATAAGAATCGCAGATTCAACTAAGTCATCCATCACTCTTGGCTGGAGTAAACCTGTCTATGATGGGGGCAGTGCTGTTACTGGCTATGTTGTCGAGATGAGACAAGGAGAAGAAGAGGAATGGTCTACTGTCTCTGCCAAAGGAGAGGTTAGAACTACAGAATATGTGGTATCTAACCTGATACCTGCAGTCAATTACTACTTCCGGGTATCTGCTGTAAACTGCGCTGGACAGGGAGAACCTATAGAAATGACCGAACCTGCACAAGCTAAAGATATACTTGGTATGTACCTACCGGTGTGTTTATGTTTTTATTTTTTTATTAAAGTACTTCAGAAAAATCCCTCATTGTCTTGCTTTTAAAATTTCATTGTATATGTCCATTCTGTGTCTACAGAGGAACCAGAGATCGACCTCGATGTGGCCCTCAGAACCTCTGTGATAGCTAAAGCTGGTGAAGATGTACAAGTGTTGATTCCCTTTAAAGGCAGACCTCCACCTACTGTCACATGGAGAAAAGATGAGAAGAATCTTGGCAGTGATGCCAGATACAACATTCAAAACACTGATTCATCTTCATTACTCACTATTCCTCAAGTTACTCGCAATGACACAGGAAAATATATTCTCACAATAGAAAATGGAGTTGGCCAACCAAAGTCTTCAACTGTGAATGTTAAAGTGCTTGATACACCAGCCGCCTGCCAGAAACTACAGGTTAAACATGTTTCTCGAGGCACCGTCACTTTGCTCTGGGAGCCTCCTCTTATTGATGGAGGATCTCCCATAATTAATTATGTTGTTGAAAAGAGAGATGCTACAAAAAGAACATGGTCTGTCGCGTCCCACAAATGTTCCAGCACATCCTTTAAGCTAACAGACTTGTCAGAGAAAACGCCATACTTCTTCCGAGTTCTTGCAGAAAATGAAATTGGAATCGGCGAACCCTGTGATACTACGGAGCCGGTGAAGGCTGCTGAAGTTCCAGCTCCAGTGCGTGATCTCTCAATGAAAGATTCAACAAAGACATCTGTTACCCTCAGCTGGACCAAACCTGACTTTGACGGTGGTAGCGTCATCACAGATTATATTGTGGAAAGGAAAGGTAAAGGTGAACAAACGTGGTCACATGCTGGAATCAGCAAGGCTTGTGAGATTGAGGTTGGGCAACTGAAGGAACAGTCAGTCCTGGAATTCAGAGTGTTTGCCAAAAATGAGAAAGGACTGAGCGATGCTGTTACCATTGGGCCAATTACAGTGAAAGAACTTGTCATTACACCTGAAGTTGACCTGTCAGAAATCCCTGGGGCACAAGTAAGCGTGAGAATTGGGCACAATGTGCACCTTGAATTACCTTATAAAGGAAAACCCAAACCATCTATCAGTTGGCTGAAAGATGGCTTGCCACTGAAAGAAAGCGAATACGTTCGTTTCAGCAAAACCGAAAACAAAATTACTTTGAGTATTAAGAATGTCAAGAAGGAGCATGGAGGGAAATACACCATAATTCTTGACAACGCGGTGTGCAGAAATTCATTCCCCATTACAATCATCACCCTCGGCCCACCATCAAAGCCCAAAGGACCCATTCGATTTGAGGAAATCAAGGCTGACAGTGCCATCATGTCATGGGATGCACCTGAAGATGATGGAGGAGGAGAAATTACTTGTTACAGCATTGAGAAGCGGGAAGCCTCACAAACTAATTGGAAGATGGTCTGTTCAAGTGTTGCCAGGACAACTTTCAAAGTTCCTAATCTAGTCAAAGACTCTGAGTACCAGTTTAGAGTTAGGGCAGAAAACAGATACGGAGTCAGCCAACCACTCGTCTCAAACATTATTGTGGCAAAACACCAGTTCAGGATTCCTGGCCCCCCAGGAAAGCCGGTTGTATACAATGTGACTTCTGATGGCATGTCACTAACTTGGGATGCTCCAGTTTATGACGGTGGTTCAGAAGTTACTGGATTCCATGTTGAAAAGAAAGAAAGAAATAGCATCCTCTGGCAAAAAGTTAATCTGTCACCAATCTCTGGAAGAGAATATAGAGCTACCGGACTAATGGAAGGTCTGGATTACCAATTCCGCGTGTATGCTGAAAATTCTGCTGGCCTGAGCAAACCTAGCGACCCAAGCAAATTTACCTTAGCTGTTTCCCCAGTAGGTAAGTGATTATAATTCAAACACACTTAATTCAGCAGTTGAAGGTATTAGTAACAAATGAATCAAATACTGCTTTTCTTCCGTATCTTCTTGTCACTCAAGAACTGATAATGTAGAGCAAGGGGGATGACTTTAAATCAGTCTAATAAAATAATTTAAAGTTCTTTTTAAAGACTATAAAACAAAATTGAAACTAATGATGAAAATGAGTTTGGGGGATTTTATTCATTCTATTTTTCTTCCATTGATGATCAAGACCTGGTTACATACTTAATGATGCATTTAACTGCCTTATAATTTTTTAGACCCACCTGGCACTCCTGACTACATCGATGTCACCCGGGAAACCATCACACTTAAATGGAACCCACCGTTGCGTGATGGAGGCAGTAAGATCGTGGCCTACAGCATTGAGAAACGGCAAGGGAGTGATCGCTGGACTAGATGCAACTTCACTGATGTCAGTGAATGTCAGTATACAGTCACAGGACTTAGTCCTGGGGATAGGTATGAGTTCAGAATAATTGCAAGAAATGCTGTTGGAACTATAAGCCCACCCTCACAGTCTTCTGGCGTTATTATGACAAGAGATGAAAATGGTAAGCATTTACAATTGGTTTCCAATGTGACTAAGAGCATTCACATTTTTAGAAAATACTTTTGACTCCTGGTCTGTAAAATGGGAACAGAAATATCATTTCATACAGATTATGCAAGGTTGCTATGTAGATGAATTTGGTCTTTCTACCTTTCCAATGAATAGAAGAAAAAAAGTAATTGGCATCAATTCTTTTTACCATGTCTATTATTTCACTGTATTCCCATATAAAAAGCAGCAAGTTACAAAGGAGATTTTAGCTTTGTAATTTTAGCCACTTATAATAAATAAATAAAAAGGCCCTCAAGAGAAAAAGGCCATCTTCACTGAAGTTATTAAAATACAAATACATTCAACAACATAATCATCACCTTGCTTGGGTGCAGCTGATGGCCTCTTACAGGACCTTGTTTGAATACACAGCAGTATTAGGAAGTAAATGATCCGTAAATGTTTCCTTTATCTTTTTACAAAGAGCAATGCATAATAAATAACATGTCAGACATAACAAAGGAAATAGTCTAATAACAGACAAATGTTTAACTGTAGTCTAAATTCTCAATTACTAATCCTACTTTCAAAATAGCCTTTGGTAGCATAGAAGTCATTACCCTTCCAGGCTTTATGATATAGCACTAACGAAAAATATTTTTATGTATGTGTTTATTAAAACAGACTAATAAATAGTCATTCTATTTCTTTTATAGTTCCACCAACAGTAGAGTTTGGCCCTGAGTACTTCGATGGTGTCATTATTAAGTCCGGAGAGAGCCTTAGAATTAAAGCTTTGGTACAAGGACGACCAGTACCTCGAGTAACTTGGCTCAGAGATGGAGTAGAAATTGAAAAGAAAATGAATATGGAAATAACCGATGTCCTTGGATCCACCAGCCTCTTTGTTAGAGATGCTACTCGGGACCACAGTGGCATATATACAGTGGAAGCCAAAAATGTATCTGGTTCCACAAAAGCAGAAATTAAAGTGAAAGTACAAGGTACTTTTGAAATAGCTTCTTAATGTTATAATTTATGAGACTTGGATTAGAGACCTGCCTAATTACATTTTAATGGACAAGGGAAAAGAAACTAACTCTGGAACCTTTTTCTTACAGATACACCAGGAAAAGTAGTTGGGCCGATAAGATTCACCAATATTACTGGCGAGAAGATGACTCTGTGGTGGGATGCTCCACTCAATGACGGCTGTGCTCCTATAACCCACTACATGATTGAAAAACGGGAAACCAGCAGACTTGCTTGGGCACTAATTGAGGATAAATGTGAAGCCCACAGTTACACTGCCATGAAACTAATAAGCGGCAATGAATACCAGTTCCGTGTTTCTGCAGTTAACAAATTCGGTGTTGGCAGGCCACTTGAGTCGGACCCAGTGATTGCTCAAATACAATACAGTAAGTTGGCATTTTTACTAAGTGATACTATGGCATAACTTTCCAAGCAAATGTGTCTAATTGGTTTTGGGTTTTGTTTTTGTTTTCATTTTACAGCTGTTCCTGATGCCCCTGGCACTCCAGAACCTAGCAATGTCACAGGCAATAGCATTACCCTGACATGGACAAGGCCAGAATCAGATGGTGGCAATGAAATTGAGCATTATATCCTTGAAAGAAGAGAAAAGAAAAGCACACGATGGGTAAAGGTGATCAGCAAACGACCAATCTGCGAGACGAGATACAAAGTCACTGGTCTGACAGAAGGCAATGAGTACGAATTCCATGTCATGGCTGAAAATGCTGCAGGAGTAGGACCCGCAAGTGGCATCTCGAGACTAATTAAATGCAGAGAGCCTGTCAGCCCACCAGGTCCTCCCGCAGTGGTCAAAGTGACAGACACATCAAAGACAACTGTGAGCTTAGAATGGTCGAGGCCAGTGTTTGATGGCGGCATGGAAATAATCGGGTATATAATTGAAATGTGCAAAGCTGACTTAGGAGACTGGCACAAGGTGAATGCAGAGGCATGTGTGAAAACAAGATACACGGTCACTGACCTACAAGCAGGGGAAGAATACAAATTCCGAGTGAGTGCTGTCAACGGTGCTGGAAAAGGAGACAGCTGTGAAGTGACCGGCACAATTAAAGCAATTGACCGATTAACAGCTCCTGAGTTAGACATCGACGCGAATTTCAAGCAGACTCACATTGTTAGAGCTGGGGCCAGTATTCGTCTCTTCATTGCCTACCAAGGTAGACCTACTCCAACGGCTGTGTGGAGCAAACCGGACTCTAACCTTAGTATTCGGGCTGATATCCATACAACAGACTCCTTCAGCACCCTCACCGTGGAAAACTGCAACAGAAATGATGCAGGGAAATATACCCTAACCGTGGAAAACAACAGTGGTAGTAAGTCAATCACATTCACCGTAAAGGTGCTAGACACTCCGGGACCACCTGGCCCAATTACCTTCAAGGATGTGACCCGGGGATCCCTTACATTGATGTGGGATGCCCCTCTCCTTGATGGTGGTGCCCGAATCCACCACTATGTGGTGGAGAAACGTGAAGCAAGCCGCCGTAGTTGGCAGGTTGTCAGTGAAAAATGCACTCGTCAGATCCTCAAGGTCAATGACCTGGCAGAAGGCGTCCCATACTACTTCCGTGTTTCTGCAGAAAATGAGTATGGTGTCGGTGAACCCTATGAAATGCCAGAACCAGTTGTAGCCACAGAACAGCCTGCTCCACCTAAGAGACTGGATGTCATTGACACTAGCAAATCCTCTGCAATCTTAGCTTGGCTTAAACCTGACCACGATGGAGGCAGCCGGATCACTGGCTACCTGCTCGAAATGAGACAAAAGGGATCTAACTTCTGGGTTGAAGCTGGTCACACCAAACAGATGACTTTCACCGTGGAGCGCCTTGTTGAGAACACTGAGTATGAATTCCGTGTAAAGGCCAAGAATGACGCTGGCTATAGTGAACCCCGGGAAGCCTTCTCTTCTGTCATCATTAAGGAGCCTCAAATTGAGCCCACTGCTGACCTCACTGGAATTACCAATCAGCTCATAACTTGCAAAGCAGGAAGCACATTTACCATTGACGTACCAATCAGTGGTCGTCCTGCCCCCAGGGTAACATGGAAACTAGAAGAAATGAGACTTAAGGAAACAGATCGAGTGAGTATCACAACAACAAAAGACAGAACCACCCTGTCTGTAAAGGACAGCATGAGAGGTGACTCTGGCAGATACTTCCTGACCCTAGAAAATACAGCTGGCGTTAAAACATTTACCATCACGGTTGTGGTCATTGGAAGGCCAGGTCCGGTAACTGGCCCCATCGAGGTCTCATCTGTCTCGGCTGAATCCTGTGTCCTGTCGTGGGCTGAACCTAAAGATGACGGAGGCACTGACATTACTAATTACATAGTTGAAAAGCGTGAATCGGGTACAACAGCTTGGCAGCTTGTCAATTCCAGTGTCAAGCGCACTCAGATTAAGGTCACTCATCTCACAAAATACATGGAATATTCCTTCCGTGTCAGTTCAGAGAACAGATTTGGTGTCAGCAAGCCTCTTGAATCAGCACCAATAACTGCTGAACATCCATTTGGTAAGAAAAATGAAAATAATATTATCGTCTCTCTATTATTATTTCCCCTGAATTTTATAAAACTATATTCATATTTGATACCTTTTTTTATATTCAGTTCCACCAAGTGCTCCTACCAGACCTGAGGTATACCACGTGTCTGCCAATGCCATGTCTATTCGTTGGGAAGAGCCCTACCATGATGGTGGCAGTAAAGTCATTGGCTACTGGGTTGAGAAGAAAGAACGTAACACCATTCTTTGGGTGAAAGAAAACAAAGTGCCATGCTTAGAGTGCAACTACAAAGTGAGCGGTTTAGTAGAAGGGCTGGAATACCAGTTCAGAACTTATGCACTCAATGCTGCAGGTGTTAGCAAGGCCAGTGAAGCTTCAAGACCTATAATGGCTCAAAATCCAGTTGGTATGTATAAAAATTTAAGGGTACCTTTGCTTATTATCACTGGTACTAGTAGAACTCAGAGTTGTATTTTTTAACCTTAATTTTGCATCCCTTTTAGATCCACCAGGCAGACCAGAGGTGACAGATGTCACGAGATCAACAGTATCACTGATTTGGTCTGCCCCAGTGTATGACGGAGGCAGCAAGGTGGTGGGCTACATCATAGAGCGTAAGCCAGTCAGTGAGGTAGGAGATGGTCGCTGGCTGAAGTGCAACTATACCATCGTATCTGACAATTTCTTCACCGTGACTGCTCTCAGTGAAGGAGACACATACGAGTTCCGCGTGTTAGCCAAGAATGCAGCAGGTGTAATTAGCAAAGGGTCTGAATCTACAGGCCCTGTCACCTGCCGAGATGAATACGGTAGGAAATAGTCAATGTTCTTTTTAAATTATCACAGTTTATGTGAAAATAAACTGTCAGATATTCATTCACATTTATTTTCCCTATTGACAGCTCCACCCAAAGCCGAACTGGATGCCCGATTACAGGGTGATCTGGTTACCATCAGAGCAGGTTCTGATCTTGTTCTGGATGCCGCAGTTGGTGGCAAACCTGAACCCAAAATTATCTGGACCAAAGGAGACAAGGAACTAGATATGTGTGAAAAAGTCTCTTTGCAGTATACTGGCAAACGAGCAACTGCTGTGATCAAGTTCTGTGACAGAAGTGACAGTGGAAAATACACTTTAACAGTGAAGAATGCCAGTGGGACCAAGGCTGTGTCTGTCCTGGTCAAAGTGCTTGGTAAGCATGTCATATGTCCTCGCATTTCTATAGCATTTTCAAGTGTGGGCAGAAAGAATGGTCTTCATCATGGCTTGTCGTTACACCTGTTTCAGATTCCCCTGGCCCATGTGGAAAGCTCACTGTCAGCAGAGTCACAGAAGAGAAGTGCACTTTAGCCTGGAGCCTTCCTCAGGAAGACGGAGGAGCAGAAATAACTCACTACATTGTGGAAAGACGCGAGACTAGCAGGCTCAACTGGGTGATTGTTGAAGGCGAATGCCCAACCCTATCCTATGTAGTTACCAGACTCATCAAGAACAATGAATACATATTCCGAGTGAGGGCAGTAAACAAATATGGCCCCGGTGTGCCTGTTGAAACAGAGCCAATTGTAGCCAGAAACTCATTCAGTGAGTATTAACACTTTTAAACAATTTGGTGCTTGAAATGTCATGGGATTGGGGCTGTCATGTCAACAGTGATTCTGTGAAATTCTGATCATCCTTATTTTCATAAAACTATCAACAGCTATTCCATCGCAACCTGGCATACCTGAAGAAGTCAGTGCTGGCAAAGAGCACATCATTATTCAGTGGACAAAACCTGAATCTGATGGTGGCAATGAAATCAGCAACTACCTCGTAGACAAACGTGAGAAGAAGAGCCTGCGCTGGACACGTGTCAACAAAGACTATGTGGTGTATGATACCAGGCTAAAGGTGACCAGCCTGATGGAAGGTTGTGATTACCAGTTCCGGGTGACTGCAGTGAATGCTGCTGGTAACAGTGAGCCCAGCGAAGCTTCCAACTTCATTGCATGCAGAGAACCCTCATGTGAGTTCCAAGAATTATTCATAAATCTGATGCCCATCAAAACGATATGACAAATAATTTTCCAATATGCCATTTCTAATAATTTGTGGAATTCATGAATGGTCTCGTATGTTTAGTAGTATGATCTTAAATATAGCCTAAGTCAGAGAACATTTTAACTACTACAACTGTTGATAAATTAGCAATTAGCATTGCTAAAAATTGTTGCAGTATTTTCCAATTAATGAAAAAAATAATCTACTACCAATATGAAAGGTATATATTTTATAAGTCTTCTTAAGAATAAAGAAAATGCATTATACTGATAATAACTACTGAAAAGAAAAAAGGCAAAATCCCTTTTAAGAAGAGGCTTAGCTGGAGCATAAAGTTTCTAGTATTTTCATAAGTTTCTAACAAAATAGTCATCACAAGAGCTTCAAAAATAAGTGACAAATCCTTTTATAATAGAGTCAGAGCCCAAGAACTAAAAGCAATAAGTCATTGCGACTGAATAGGGGAAGTTGAGGAAACTGATTCCTATATTCATTAGAAATGTAGAGGTGGCAAATGATATTAACCCAGTGAAAGACGAGCAACTAAAGAAAAGTCCTGAGAATAGGGACTTTAAGTGATGAGCTTAGCTAACAGAGAAGAACACAGCAAAGCTAGCCAAAGTGGTAGGAAAGAAACATCTACCTTCCAAAGCAATTTAATCCTTAACATAATAATAATGATAGTGTAGCATACAGTGCTTCCCTGTAATATCAGAAAAGCCCAGTTACAAAGATTATCTTGGTGAGTGTGGACAAAGCAATGATGCTTTTATGAGTCTTGAAAACCAAAAACACAAATCTCAAAGCTTCCTTATTTGCATAATGTCTGTATCCCACTTTTTAAATTCCACAGACACCCCTGGGCCACCTTCTGCTCCAAGAGTTGTGGATACCACCAAGTACAGCATCAGTCTGGCATGGACCAAGCCCACATACGACGGTGGTACTGACATCATAGGATATGTTCTGGAAATGCAAGAGGAGAACACTGATCAGTGGTACCGAGTGCACACCAACGCCACACTAAGAAATACTGAATTCACTGTACCAGACCTGAAAATGGGCCAGAAATATTCCTTCAGAGTTGCTGCTGTGAACGTGAAGGGCATGAGTGAATACAGTGAATCAACTGCCAAAATCGAGCCCGTGGAAAGAATAGGTATTTATACTATAAGCTTTTAGGCAAATTATTTTCTCCTCATACCTGTCCATGAATTAATTAAATTTTGACATTTACTTTCCAGAAATTCCAGACCTTGAGCTTGCAGACGATCTAAAGAGGACTGTGACCATCAGGGCTGGGGCCTCCTTGCGCCTGATGGTGTCTGTGTCTGGAAGGCCACCTCCTGTCATCACGTGGAGCAAGCAGGGTATTGACCTTGCAAACCGGGCAATTATTGACACCACTGAGAGCTACTCGTTACTTATTGTGGACAAAGTTAATCGGTATGATGCTGGAAAATACACAATCGAAGCCGAAAATCAATCTGGCAAAAAATCAGCAACAGTCCTTGTTAAAGTATATGGTAAGCATTTTTCTTAAAATTGACTCTGCTATGAGTAGATTCTCTAATATGATACACCTGAACCTGTGATTGATCACCTCTCTAGAGAGGAACTACGTTGATTATATCCCCGCCCCCCTCAAAAAAATCTATCAACCAGTTGGGTAAATAGGAAGTGTGGCTCTTTCATTCTATTTTTCAGATACTCCTGGTCCCTGTCCTTCAGTGAGAGTTAAGGAAGTATCACGAGATTCTGTGACTATAACTTGGGAAATTCCCACGATTGATGGTGGAGCTCCAGTCAATAATTACATCGTTGAGAAGCGTGAAGCGGCTATGAGAGCATTCAAAACAGTAACTACCAAATGCAGCAAGACACTTTACCGCATCTCTGGACTGGTAGAAGGAACCATGTACTATTTCAGAGTGCTGCCAGAAAATATTTACGGCATTGGAGAACCTTGTGAGACATCTGATGCAGTTCTGGTCTCAGAAGTACCGTTGGTGCCTACAAAGCTAGAAGTGGTCGATGTCACCAAATCCACTGTTTCCCTTGCCTGGGAAAAACCACTCTACGATGGTGGCAGCCGACTCACTGGGTATGTTCTTGAGGCCTGCAAAGCTGGCACGGAGAGATGGATGAAGGTCGTCACCTTAAAACCCACAGTCCTAGAGCACACTGTTGTTTCCTTAAATGAAGGTGAACAGTACTTATTTAGAGTGAGAGCACAAAATGAGAAAGGTGTGTCAGAACCAAGAGAGATTGTCACTGCTGTGACTGTACAAGACCTCAGAGGTAGGTACCAAGTAGCCAAAAAATAACAATAACAGTAAAGTAAAATGGATATATGCAGAATTCATGACAGTTTATCATTAGAAATAATGCTTAAGAATAAATGCCTGATTTCTTTCTCATAGTGTTGCCAACAATTGATCTCTCTACAATGCCTCAAAAGACCATTCATGTCCCAGCCGGCAGACCAGTAGAGCTGGTGATACCCATTGCTGGGCGTCCACCTCCTGCTGCTTCCTGGTTCTTCGCTGGTTCCAAACTGAGAGAATCAGAGCGTGTCACAGTTGAGACTCAGGCTAAAGTAGCGAAATTAACCATCCGTGAAACCACTATAAGAGACACTGGAGAATATACACTTGAATTGAAGAATGTTACTGGAACTACCTCAGAAACCATTAAAGTTATCATTCTTGGTAAGGATGTGTGACAAAGATACAAGCAGGTGGTTGTATTTGAAGTGAAAATTAATTTCCTGGACTTCTTTTTCTCTCACAGACAAGCCTGGTCCACCAACAGGACCTATCAAGATTGATGACATTGATGCTACGTCAATTACCATTTCCTGGGAACCACCGGAATTGGACGGTGGTGCTCCACTGAGCGGCTATGTGGTGGAACAACGTGATGCTCATCGTCCCGGATGGCTGCCAGTTTCTGAATCAGTGACTAGGTCAACATTTAAGTTTACCAGACTCACTGAAGGAAATGAGTATGTGTTCCGTGTGGCTGCGACAAACCGCTTCGGGATTGGCTCTTACTTGCAGTCTGAGGTCATAGAATGTCGCAGCAGAATCAGTAAGTCTTTGGACCCTTCTGCCATTCTCTGCACCTCTGATTCCAAATGTTAACAAAAAGGAATTTCTTTTTAATATGCCCTAATGTAAATAAAAATAGGTCTCAAAATCAAGCCCATGGTCTAAGGTTTCTAAAAGAGAAGAGAGTTAGGAAGGGAAAAATGGGAAGAAG
Source organism: Lemur catta (assembly GCF_020740605.2). Classification (NCBI taxonomy): domain Eukaryota; kingdom Metazoa; phylum Chordata; class Mammalia; order Primates; family Lemuridae; genus Lemur; species Lemur catta. Next base: position 48,798,107 of record NC_059135.1, read on the forward strand.
AAAGGGAGGGGAGGAAGGAGGACTGCCCATGTTATAGTGAGAAAAAAAATACAGAACACATGCTTAATAGATGTTTATAGAATTGAAGAAAATGAGGAACAGCAAGAAAAGTACAAAAGTGAAAGCACTGGAAAAAATAGTCACAAGTGTCCTTTGAAAATACCAACTGAAAGCTAAGACACACACAAATATATGAGTCATTATTTTAATTTTTTCACATTGCCATGTCGTGTTTGCCTGTCTTGCTGCAGGTATTCCTGGACCCCCAGAAACATTACAGATACTTGATGTCTCCCGTGATGGCATGACACTTACTTGGTATCCACCAGAAGATGACGGTGGCTCCCAGGTGACTGGATATATTGTGGAGCGCAAAGAAGTGAGAGCAGATCGATGGGTCCGTGTAAATAAAGTACCTGTGACAATGACACGGTACCGCTCCACTGGCCTTATTGAAGGCTTAGAATATGAACACCGTGTCACAGCCATTAATGCAAGAGGGACTGGAAAACCAAGTCGTCCTTCCAAACCCACTGTTGCCATGGATCCAATTGGTAAATACATTTTGTATTAGTCAAGTTTCTTAAGATACAATTTATGTGTGGTAAAATTCACCCTTTTGAAGTTGATAGTTCAATGACTTTTCAAAGATGTCCTGTTTTGTAATTACCACCACAATCAATATAGAATATTTTTATCACCCCAAAAAGTTCTCGTGTCCCTTCGTAATCAATCCCCTTCCCACCCCAACCTCTAGCAACTTCTGGCAAATAATCTTTTATTTTTTTGCCTCTAGTCTATTTTCTTGCCTTTAAAATGGGATTCATAATATATACCCTCTATCACAGTTAAAATTGTATAATAAAACATGTTAATATTTCTGAAAGCACTTTAAAAAACTGCTGATGAATGTAAGATATTACTAATGATTGCAAAGAAAGCACATTTAAGACAAAGGAAAAAGCAAAAGCTTTAGGTATAAAATGAAATGCCAGTAGTCTGTTTCAACAACTCATTGAATTTTTTAGGTGGCACAGTTGATTTTCAACTTTGTAGCACCTTTAACAAGTATTGCCTTATTCTTACTCCCAGCTCCTCCAGGAAAGCCACAAAACCCAAGAGTTACTGATACAACAAGGACATCAGTCTCTCTGGCCTGGAGTGTTCCAGAAAATGAAGGAGGATCTAAAGTCACAGGCTACTTGATTGAAATGCAAAAAGTCGATCAACATGAATGGACCAAATGTAACACCACCCCAACCAAGATTCGCGAGTACACTCTAACACACCTACCTCAGGGCGCTGAGTACAGATTCCGTGTCCTAGCTTGTAATGCTGGTGGACCTGGGGAGCCTGCTGAGGTCCCAGGAACAGTCAAAGTCACCGAAATGCTTGGTAAGACATATGACCACTTACTTTCTGTTATAATTGCCTTAAGACTTATTTCCTACTCCTCTCCCCAACCCCTGCCCCCCAAAATGCTAAATGGAAACCCTGCCTTTTTTCCCAGAATATCCTGACTATGAACTTGATGAAAGATACCAGGAAGGTATCTTTGTGAGACAAGGTGGAGTCATCAGACTTACCATACCAATCAAAGGAAAGCCATTCCCAATATGCAAATGGACCAAGGAAGGCCAAGATGTTAGTAAGCGTGCCATGATTGCAACATCTGAAACACACACTGAGCTTGTGATCAAAGAAGCAGACAGGAACGATTCTGGCACTTATGACCTGGTTCTAGAAAACAAATGTGGCAAGAAGGCCGTTTACATCAAAGTCAAGGTGATAGGAAGTCCCGACACTCCAGAAGGGCCACTTGAATACGATGACATACAAGCCCGCTCTGTGAGGGTCAGCTGGAGACCTCCTGCTGATGATGGTGGTGCCGACATCTTGGGCTACATTCTTGAGAGACGGGAAGTGCCTAAAGCCGCCTGGTATACCATTGATTCCAGAGTCCGAGGTACATCTCTGGTGGTCAAAGGCCTTAAAGAAAACGTGGAATACCACTTCCGGGTTTCAGCAGAAAACCAGTTTGGCATAAGCAAACCCTTGAAATCTGAGGAACCAGTCATACCCAAAACACCACTAAGTAAGTGCTCTTACCACAGAACTGTAAACATTATTTCAGCCCTCTTCTGTTTTTAAATGAAAACCATCGGTTTACAAGATTTGGGACTATACTCTAACACATGGATGTTTTCCACTTATATTTATAGATCCTCCAGAACCTCCAAGCAACCCTCCAGAAGTACTCGATGTAACCAAGAGTTCTGTTAGCTTGTCCTGGTCCCGGCCCAAAGACGATGGCGGTTCTCGAGTCACAGGCTACTACATTGAACGCAAGGAAACATCCACTGACAAGTGGGTGAGACACAACAAGACTCAGATCACCACCACAATGTACACTGTCACCGGGCTTGTTCCCGATGCGGAATATCAGTTCCGCATCATCGCACAGAATGATGTTGGCCTAAGTGAGACCAGTCCTGCCTCTGAACCAGTTGTTTGCAAAGATCCATTTGGTAAGGAGTTTCTAAAGGGGTTAAAATTAAAGAGACAAGCCATCTTTGGTCCTTTTCTTTTCTTTCACCAGTAAATCTGATTCCCTTTTTAATTGTTTTAAATTATTTCAGATAAACCAAGCCAACCAGGAGAACTTGAGATTCTTTCAATATCCAAAGATAGCGTCACTCTACAGTGGGAGAAACCTGAATGTGATGGCGGCAAAGAAATCCTTGGGTACTGGGTTGAATATAGACAGTCTGGAGACAGTGCCTGGAAGAAGAGCAACAAGGATCGTATCAAGGACAAACAATTCACAATAGGGGGTTTGCTGGAAGCTACTGAATATGAATTCAGGGTTTTTGCTGAGAATGAGACTGGGCTTAGCAGACCTCGTAGAACTGCTATGTCTGTAAAGACAAAACTAACATGTAAGTAGCCTTTAGTTCTCTGCTTATGATTTACAAACTAAACAAGTTAAGGCCAACCTTTCTTCTGTGCTAAGTAGAACTCTGGAAAGCTTTATTGGAGAGCAAGTGTTTGGAAAGAAATTGCTTACTTTGATATATGCACACACAGGGAATAGCTGATAAATTCTACAGGAAGCCATTCCAAGCACATAACCTCAGCAGGAGGCATATGCAGTGAACTAATAAGCACTTTCCTTGATCAATTTCTACCTCTCATGCAATGGGTTTTTTAATAGTTCCTGACAAGGTTTGAAGGGTCAACAAATGTACCCCACTTCAGTGAACCTAAGTAAGGGCAAGGATACTACAGATTTATAGAGAGAACTCATATTTCCCGAAAACTCTATACATTGTTAATGCCCTTCCAATCATAAAGAGAAAAATCACTCTATATAATAATGTGATGATGTGCTCATTAGAATCCCTATTTTCCATATGACCCTAGGAAAACCAATTCAAAGAGTTTTTAAGAATCAGGCACATATGCAAATCATGGCACCTAATAAAGTATTAGTCAATAGGGTAAATTCATTCTCGATACACAAGGACAGGATTATAGACTCAGTAGTAAAAATGAATTTAATATTATCTTTCATACCTTTCAGCTGGAGAGGCCCCAGGAATACGCAAAGAAATGAAAGATGTTACCACCAAATTGGGTGAAGCTGCTCAACTCTCATGCCAGATTGTCGGAAGGCCTATTCCTGACATTAAATGGTACAGATTTGGTAAGGAGCTCATACAAAGCCGGAAATACAAAATGTCTTCAGATGGACGCACACATACTCTGACGGTCATGACAGAGGAACAGGAAGATGAAGGTGTTTATACCTGCATAGCTACCAATGAGGTTGGAGAAGTAGAAACCAGTAGTAAGCTTCTCCTGCAAGCAACACCCCAGTTCCATCCCGGTTACCCACTGAAAGAGAAATATTACGGAGCTGTAGGTTCTACACTTCGGCTTCACGTTATGTACATTGGTCGTCCAGTACCTGCCATGACTTGGTTCCATGGCCAGAAACTTTTGCAAAACTCAGAAAACATCACTATTGAAAACACTGAGCACTATACTCATCTTGTCATGAAGAACGTCCAGCGTAAGACACATGCTGGGAAGTACAAAGTGCAGCTCAGCAATGTTTTTGGAACAGTGGATGCCATCCTTGATGTGGAAATACAAGGTATTTTATATTCATTTTCAGCACTTTTTATTTTTAAAGGAAAAAAAAAATCTCAGAAACACAGTATGAAAACCACTACAATTGTACTTTCCCCCAACAGATAAACCAGACAAACCTACAGGACCCATTGTGATTGAAGCTCTATTGAAGAACTCTGTGGTGATCAGCTGGAAGCCACCCGCAGATGACGGCGGCTCCTGGATCACCAATTACGTGGTGGAGAAATGTGAGGCCAAGGAAGGGGCTGAATGGCAATTGGTGTCTTCAGCCATCTCAGTGACAACCTGTAGAATTGTGAACCTCACAGAAAATGCTGGCTATTATTTCCGGGTTTCAGCACAGAACACTTTCGGCATCAGCGACCCGCTAGAGGTCTCCTCAGTGGTGATCATTAAGAGTCCATTTGGTGAGTACAAACTGATTTCTGTCTCTTCCTATGGTAAAATCCCATCTTTGCATAAAATTCTTTCGAACAGAAATATATGTTGAAAGGAAATAGCAAAGATTCAGATAAATTGCAAGTGCCTTTTCTTTCACTTTAATTGACTATGTATCTAAAAGGTGAAATATATACCCTATCCCCTTCTTTAAAAAGGAACTTTATTTTTTGATAAGTTTTTAGCATAAAGTAACATTTCATATTTCTGGAATAGCTGTTTTTCATAGAATTTTGGACTCATAACATTCTATTTTTAAAAAATAAGCTTTTAGTAAACCTGTTTTGCCTCATCTTTTTTTTTTTTTCTTTTAAATAGAAAAGCCAAGTGCTCCTGGCAAACCAACTGTCACTGCTGTCACAAAAGATTCTTGTGTTGTGGCTTGGAAGCCACCTGCCAGTGATGGGGGTGCAAAGATTAGAAGTTACTACCTTGAGAAGCGTGAGAAGAAGCAGAATAAATGGATTGCTGTGACAACAGAAGAAATTCGAGAAACCGTCTTTTCAGTGAAAAACCTTATTGAAGATCTTGAATATGAGTTCCGTGTGAAATGTGAAAACCTAGGTGGGGAGAGTGAATGGAGTGAAATATCAGAACCTGTCACTCCCAAATCTGACGTCCCCATTCAGGCACCACACTTTAAAGAGGAACTGAGAAACCTAAATGTCAGGTATCAGAGCAATGCCACTTTGGTCTGCAAAGTGACTGGCCATCCGAAACCTATTGTGAAGTGGTACAGACAAGGCAAAGAAATCATTGCAGATGGATTAAAGTACAGGATTCAAGAATTTAAGGGTGGCTACCACCAGCTCATCATTGCAAGCGTCACAGATGATGATGCCACAGTTTACCAAGTCAGAGCTACCAACCAAGGGGGATCTGTGTCTGGCACCGCCTCCTTGGAAGTAGAAGGTAGAAGCAATCAATAATCATCAGTTTGGGGCTAGAATACTTATCATTAATTTGGGGGAAAATATTTCTCTTAAATAGGTATTGTTAGGTGTTGCTAAATTATATTCTTTCTCCTTTTTTTCTGACACAGTTCCAGCCAAGATACACTTGCCTAAAAATCTTGAAGGCATGGGAGCAGTTCATGCTCTCCGAGGCGAAGTGGTGAGCATCAAGATCCCCTTCAGTGGCAAACCAGATCCTGTGATCACCTGGCAGAAAGGACAAGATCTCATTGACAATAATGGCCACTACCAAGTGATTGTCACAAGATCCTTCACATCACTTGTTTTCCCCAACGGGGTGGAGAGAAAAGATGCTGGTTTCTATGTGGTCTGTGCTAAAAACAGATTTGGAATTGACCAGAAGACGGTTGAACTGGATGTGGCTGACGTTCCTGATCCACCGAGAGGAGTCAAAGTCAGTGAAGTCTCACGAGATTCTGTTAACTTAACGTGGACTGAGCCAGCTTCTGATGGTGGCAGCAAAATCACCAACTACATTGTTGAAAAATGTGCAACTACTGCAGAAAGATGGATCCGTGTAGGACAAGCCCGAGAAACACGTTATACCGTGATCAACTTATTTGGAAAAACAAGTTACCAGTTCCGGGTAATAGCTGAAAATAAATTTGGCCTGAGCAAGCCTTCTGAGCCTTCAGAACCAACCATAACCAAAGAAGATAAGACCAGAGCTATGAACTATGATGAAGAGGTAGATGAAACCAGGGAGGTTTCCATGACTAAAGCATCTCACTCTTCAACCAAGGAACTCTATGAGAAATATATGATTGCTGAAGATCTTGGGCGTGGTGAGTTTGGAATTGTCCACCGTTGTGTTGAAACATCCTCCAAGAAGACATACATGGCCAAATTTGTTAAAGTCAAAGGGACTGATCAAGTTTTGGTAAAGAAGGAAATTTCTATCCTAAACATTTCTAGGCATAGAAATATCTTATATCTCCATGAATCATTTGAAAGCATGGAAGAATTAGTTATGATCTTTGAGTTCATATCTGGACTTGACATATTTGAGCGCATTAACACAAGTGCTTTTGAACTTAATGAAAGAGAAATTGTAAGCTATGTCCGCCAGGTCTGTGAAGCACTGGAGTTCTTACACAGTCATAATATTGGGCACTTTGACATTAGACCAGAAAATATCATTTACCAAACAAGAAGGAGCTCCACCATTAAAATCATAGAATTTGGTCAAGCCCGTCAGCTGAAGCCAGGGGACAACTTTAGGCTTGTGTTCACTGCCCCAGAATACTACGCACCTGAAGTCCACCAGCATGATGTTGTCAGCACAGCCACAGACATGTGGGCACTTGGAACGCTGGTATATGTGCTATTGAGTGGTATCAACCCATTCCTGGCTGAAACTAACCAACAGATCATTGAGAATATCATGAATGCTGAATATACTTTTGATGAAGAAGCTTTCAAAGAGATTAGCCTCGAAGCCATGGATTTTGTTGACCGTCTGTTAGTGAAAGAGAGGAAATCTCGCATGACAGCCTCAGAGGCACTCCAGCACCCATGGCTGAAGCAGAAGATAGAAAGAGTCAGTACGAAAGTTATAAGAACATTAAAACACCGGCGTTACTACCACACCCTCATCAAGAAAGACCTCAACATGGTTATATCAGCTGCCCGGATCTCCTGTGGTGGTGCAATTCGATCTCAGAAGGGAGTGAGTGTTGCTAAAGTTAAAGTAGCATCCATTGAAATTGGCCCAGTTTCTGGGCAGATAATGCATGCAGTTGGTGAAGAAGGAGGACATGTTAAATATGTATGCAAAATTGAAAATTATGATCAGTCTACCCAAGTGACCTGGTACTTTGGTGTCAGACAGCTGGAGGCCAGTGAGAAATATGAAATCACCTATGAAGACGGAGTGGCCATCCTCTATGTCAAAGATATTACCAAATTTGATGATGGTACCTACAGATGCAAAGTAGTCAATGACTATGGTGAAGACAGTTCTTATGCAGAGCTATTTGTTAAAGGTGTGAGAGAAGTTTATGACTATTACTGCCGCAGAACCATGAGGAAAATTAAGCGCAGAACAGATACGATGAGACTCCTGGAAAGGCCACCAGAATTTACCCTGCCTCTCTATAATAAGACAGCTTATGTGGGTGAAAATGTCCGGTTTGGAGTAACTATAACCGTCCACCCAGAGCCTCGTGTAACATGGTATAAGTCAGGTCAGAAAATCAAACCAGGTGATGACGACAAGAAGTACACATTTGAGTCAGACAAGGGTCTTTACCAATTAACAATCAACAGTGTAACTACAGATGATGCTGCTGAATACGCTGTTGTGGCAAGGAACAAATACGGGGAAGACAGCTGCAAAGCAAAGCTGACGGTAACCCTACACCCACCTCCAACAGACACTACCTTAAGACCCATGTTCAAACGGTTACTGGCCAATGCAGAATGCCAAGAAGGCCAAAGTGTCTGCTTTGAGATCAGAGTGTCTGGCATCCCCCCGCCAACACTAAAATGGGAGAAGGATGGTAAGCCACTGTCCCTTGGGCCTAACATTGAAATTATCCATGAAGGCTTGGATTATTATGCTTTGCACATCAGGGATACTTTGCCTGAAGATACAGGTTATTATAGAGTCACAGCGACAAACACAGCTGGATCCACCAGCTGTCAGGCTCACCTCCAAGTGGAACGCTTGAGGTACAAGAAACATGAATTCAAGAGTGAGGAGGAGCGCGAACGACACGTACAAAAACAAATCGACAAAACTCTAAGAATGGCTCAAATTCTTTCTGGAACTGAAACTGTGCCACTGACACAGGTAGCCCAAGAGGCTCTGAGAGAAGCTTCCATCCTCTACAAACCAGCTGTAAGCACCAAGACCGTGAAAGGAGAATTCCGACTTGAAACGGAAGAAAAGAAGGAAGAGAGAAAACTCCGTATGCCTTATGAAGTACCAGAGCCACGCAAGTACAAACAGACTACCGTCGAGGAAGACCAGCGCATTAAGCAGTTTGTGCCTATGTCAGACATGAAATGGTATAAAAAGATACGTGATCAATTTGAAATGCCTGGGAAACTTGACAGAGTTGTACAGAAGAGACCCAAGCGTATCCGCCTTTCAAGATGGGAACAGTTCTATGTGATGCCTCTTCCACGCATTACAGATCAATATAGACCTAAATGGCGTATTCCCAAACTATCCCAAGATGATCTTGAAATGGTAAGACCAGCCCGCCGGCGCACACCTTCTCCTGATTATGACTTTTACTACAGACCTAGAAGACGGTCTCTTGGGGACATCTCTGATGAAGAATTACTCCTCCCCATTGACGACTACTTAGCCATGAAAAGAACAGAGGAAGAGAGGCTGCGCCTTGAAGAAGAGCTTGAATTAGGTTTCTCAGCTTCACCCCCCAGCCGAAGCCCTCCACGTTTTGAGCTCTCCAGCCTACGTTACTCTTCACCGCAAGCTCACGTCAAAGTGGAGGAAACAAGAAAAGACTTCAGATATTCAACCTATCACATCCCAACCAAGGAAGAGACTAGCACAACTTATGCAGAACTGCGGGAACGGCACGCGCGGGCCTCATACAGACAGCCGAAACAACGGCAGAGAATAATGGCCGAGAGGGAGGATGAGGAGTTGCTTCGTCCAGTTACTACCACCCAGCGTCTCGCAGAATACAGAAGTGAGCTTGACCACTTGTCAAAGGAAGAAAAGTCTAAAAAGAAATCAAGACGACAGAGAGAAGTGACAGAAATAACAGAAATTGAGGAAGAATACGAAATCTCAAAACGTACTCAAAGAGAATCCTCCTCGTCCGTGTCTAGACTACTGAGACGACGGCGCTCCCTGTCTCCAACCTACATTGAGTTAATGAGGCCGGTGTCTGAGTTGATCCGGTCACGTCCACAACCGGCTGAGGAATATGAAGATGACACGGAAAGAAGGTCCCCTACTCCAGAGAGAACTCGCCCACGTTCCCCGAGCCCTGTGTCGAGTGAGAGATCACTCTCAAGATTTGAGAGGTCTGCAAGATTTGATATCTTTTCCAGGTATGAGTCCATGAAAGCTGCTTTGAAGACTCAGAAGACATCAGAAAGGAAGTATGAAGTTTTAAGTCAGCAGCCATTTACTCTGGACCATGCCCCTCGGATCACGTTGAGAATGCGCTCGCACAGGGTACCTTCTGGCCAAAATACACGCTTTATCTTAAACGTTCAGTCTAAGCCAACTGCCGAGGTTAAATGGTACCACAATGGGGTGGAACTCCAAGAGAGCAGTAAGATTCACTACACCAACATGAGTGGGGTCCTGACCCTGGAAATTCTGGACTGTCACAGTGAGGATAGTGGAACCTACCGTGCTGTGTGCACCAACTACAAAGGCGAAGCTTCTGACTATGCGACCTTGGACGTAACAGGAGGGCATTATACCACCTATGCTTCCCAGCGCAGAGATGAAGATGTCCCCAGGTCTGTTTTCCCTGAGCTGACAAGAACAGAGGAATATGCGGTGTCATCGTTTAAGAGAACATCTGAGATGGAAGCAGCTTCCTCCGTCAGGGAAGTGAAATCACAGATGACAGAGACAAGGGAAAGTCTCTCGTCGTATGAACACTATGCATCTGCAGAAATGAAAAGTGCTGCATTAGAAGCAAAGTCACTGGAAGAAAAATCCACAACCAGAAAGATCAAGACAACTCTGGCAGCAAGAATTCTAACAAAGCCACGGTCCATGACTGTCTACGAAGGCGAGTCCGCAAGGTTTTCTTGTGATACCGATGGTGAGCCGGTGCCAACTGTGACCTGGCTGCGTGGAGGACAAGTGATAAGCACTTCTGCCCGTCACCAAGTGACCACCACAAAGTACAAATCGACCTTTGAGATCTCTTCAGTCCAGGCTTCGGATGAGGGCACCTACAGCGTGGTGGTAGAAAACAGTGAAGGGAGACAAGAAGCACAGTTTACTCTGACTGTTCAAAAGCCCAGAGTGCCTGAAAAGGCTGTGACGTCACCTCCAAGAGTCAAATCCCCAGAGCCTCGGGTGAAATCCCCCGAAGCAGTTAAGTCTCCAAAACGAGTGAAATCTCCAGAAACGGTGGCTTCTCACCCAAAAGCTGTATCACCCACAGAGACAAAACCCCCATCAGAGAAGGTTCAGCAGCTACCAGTCTCTGCCCCACCAAAGATATCTCGGTCCCTGAAAGCAGAAGCTTCTAAAGATATTGCCAAGCTGACTTGTGCAGTTGAAAGCAGTGTATTAAGCGCAAAGGAGGTCACCTGGTATAAAGATGGCAAGAAACTGAAGGAAAATGGGCATTTCCAGTTTCATTATTCATCAGATGGTACCTATGAGCTCAAAATCCATAACCTCACTGAATCTGACTGTGGAGAATATGTTTGTGAGATTTCTGGCGAAGGTGGAACTTCCAAAACTAACTTCCAGTTTGTGGGACAAGCCTTTAAGAGTATCCATGAGCAGGTATCAAGCATATCAGAAACTAAGAAATCAGCTCAGAAAACTGCTGAGTCAACAGAAACCAAGAAAATTGAACCAAAATCTCCTGAACAAATTGCCTCAAAACCAGTAATTGTTACTGGGCTGCAAGATACAACTGTTTCTTCAGACAGCATTGCCAAATTTGCAGTTAAAGCTACCGGAGAACCTCGGCCAACTGTCATCTGGACAAAGGATGGAAAGGTAACCAGTTCTTAAATGCCCCTTAATTTTATCTTCTAAAAAACTAACCATCTCTCCTTTAATCCCCATCTTTCAAAGAAAGTATAAAATTAAATCACTTTTAAAAACTCAAATCACTTGCATTCTACAGGCTATTACACAAGGAGGTAAATATAAACTCTCTGAAGACAAAGGAGGATTCCTCTTAGAAATTCATAAGACTGATACTTCTGACAGTGGACTTTATACTTGCACCGTAACAAATTCAGCTGGATCTGTGTCCTCTAGCTGCAAATTAACAATAAAAGGTAGGTTGGCTTTTGTTCTTACTAACATTTTTCAGAAAACGATATTAAGAAAACATTTTTAAACATCCCCCCCTTACACATGCATACATACAAATGTATTAAAATAAAACTATTTTCCTAATTCCAGAATACCATCTGTACACAAATGTTGAAACACACATATTTGAAGTTAGTATATGCTTTCTATTAGCATAAGAACCATTTATTAAGCATCTAATAATATATGGTGTTATATAAGTTTGCACAGAGTCAGCCTTTGCTCCTAGGAATATTTAAGAATAAAGCCAGGTGAATATACAACAAAATGGTACTGCTTCCCTAAATCTTCACATTTGCTAAGTTTCCAAAGCAGTACAAAGTTAATGAAAGAGGGATATCCGTTTTACCAATTAAAATTAGTTTGCTTTCATCTCAAACTTCTAAAAGATAATTTAATTTGTTGGTTACTCAAAATCTCCAAATACACATATTTCCTAAATCCTTTGACTAGTCGTTTGAAAACTCTTTTTTTCCTTAAGTCATAACAATCATCTTAAACTTAGTTTAGTTTAAGGAATCATTGCACTGATCTAAAAAATCATGCATGACAATTTTCCAAGAGTGAATTAGGTATTACCTACACTGCACACAAAAGTTGACATCTTTATTTTTTATTTTTATTTTTTTATTTTTTTTGAGACAGGCTCTCACTCTATTACCCAGGCTAGAGTGCATAGAGTGCAGTGACACAATCACAGCTCACTGCAGCCTCAAACTCCTGGGCTCAAGCAATCCTCCTACTGAGTAGCTGGGACTATAGGCACATGCCACCATGCCCAGCTAATTTCTCTATTTTTTGCAGAGACACAGTCTCGCTATACTGCCCAGGTGGGTATCGAACTCCTGGCCTCAAGCAATCCTCCTGTCTCAATCCTCTAAAGTGCTGGGATTATAGGCGTGAGCCACTGCACCTGGGCAACATTTTATCTTTGTCTGTATATTATTCACATATAGAATCTACAAGAGTATAGGGTGGGGGTATCTATCCAATTAAGTTTGCTTTACAGAGGTTTCTTTTTTAGCTATAAAAGATACTGAAGGACTAAAAGTATCTACACAAAAGACCTCTGAAATTACATCTCAGAAGAAGGCAGCTGTCCAAGAGGAAATTTCCCAGAAGTCCCTACTTTCTGAAGAAATCAAGATGTCAGAAGTAAAATCTCAAGAAAAGTTAGCCCTCAAGGAGGAAGCTTCAAAGCTTCTGATTTCCGAAGAAGTCAAGAAATCAGCAGCAACCTCCCTGGAAAAATCCATCGTCCATGAGGAAATCACTAAAACATCGCAGGCATCAGAAGAAATCAAAACTCGTGCTGAGGTTAAAGCATTCTCTACTCAGATGAGCATAACCGATGGTCAAAAAGTGACTTTAAAAGCCAACATTGCTGGTGCCACTGATGTGAAATGGGTACTGAATGGAAGAGAGCTTACTAACTCTGAGGAGTACAGATATGGTGTCTCAGGCAGTGACCAGACCCTAACCATCAAGCAAGCCAGTCACAGAGATGAAGGAATCCTCACCTGCATAGGCAAAACCAGCGAAGGAATCATCAAGTGTCAGTTTGATTTGACCCTGAGTAAAGAACTCTCAGATGCTCCAGCCTTCATCACACAGCCTAGATCTCAAAATATTAATGAAGGACAAAATGTTCTCTTTACTTGTGAAATCAGTGGTGAGCCATCCCCTGAAATCGAATGGTTTAAAAACAACATGCCAGTAAGTTTAATTAAGAATATATTATTGAAGAAAAATTTAAATACCACATCTACCACATCCAAAGAACTTAAACATTTCATTTTCATTTATTTTAGATTTCTGTTTCTTCAAATATCAATGTAAGTCGCTCCAGAAATGTGTATTCTCTTGAAATCCGAAATGCATCAGTAAGCGACAGTGGAAAATACACAATTAAAGCCAAAAATTTCCGTGGCCAGTGTTCAGCTACAGCTTCCTTAACAGTCCTTCGTAAGTATATCTTTGCCATTTTTCCTTACTTGCTTAAAGACTTTAGGTGTTTTTTAGCCTTCTGAGCACAGAAAACTCCATTTCACATGTAAGAGGGACAGGCATCCTGTGATAATTCATCCTTACGGTCAAAGTTTCTTTACAGCTGAACAGAAACCCCGATAAATTAAATTTCAGAGTAAAGCTACCAACTTCCCTGTAACATTTATCTTCAGAATGCACAATATGTCAATTATTTTCCATATGACTCATCATTTTTCTCCTAGTGATTCCTAGTACCTGCATGTAATGCAATGATAGAAATGTAAGGATTCATTTCTTGGAGACATTAAGCTAGCTCTTGACAAATGTATGTATATATATGTCTTTGCTTATGCTTCAACAGCAAACTGTTTGGGTTATGTTTCCGTGTGTGTGTGTGTTTAAGTTTCCATTTCCGTGAGAGAGCGTCCGATGTCACCAGTTAACCAGATGTCATTGATGTTCACTGTGTATCTGCTATGCTCCACAGCTCTAGTTGAAGAACCTTCCAGAGAGGTAGTATTGAGGACAAGTGGTGACACAAGCTTGCAAGGAAGCTTCTCGTCTCAGTCAGTCCAAATGTCTGCCTCTAAGCAGGAGGCCTCCTTCAGCAGTTTCAGCAGCAGCAGCGCTAGCAGCATGACTGAAATGAAATTTGCAAGCATGTCTGCCCAAAGCATGTCCTCCATGCAAGAGTCCTTTGTAGAAATGAGTTCCAGCAGTTTTATGGGAAAATCTAGTATGACACAACTGGAAAGCTCAACTAGTAGAATGCTTAAAGCAGGCATAAGAGGTGAGCATAAAATTACAGTAGAGATAGACAAGCCAAGTAGCATGGCATAGTCCTTAATATATACAATTCAGTAGAAAGCAAATCTTTATTTTTTTTCAGTGATCCTAAACCTTTTTTGTTGTTGTTGTTCTATAAAGGAATTCCACCTAAAATTGAAGCTCTTCCTTCTGATATCAGCATTGATGAAGGCAAAGTTCTAACAGTAGCCTGTGCTTTTACGGGTGACCCCACCCCAGATATAACATGGTCCTGTGGTGGAAGAAAAATTCGAAATCAAGAACAACAGGGAAGATTCCACATTGAAAACACAGATGACCTGACAACCCTGATCATCACGGACGTACAGAAACAAGACGGTGGACTTTACACCCTGAGTTTAGGGAATGATTTTGGCTCTGACTCTGCCACTGTGAATATACATATTCGATCGATTTAAGAGGGCCTGTGCGCTCACACTCCACATTCATTCTTAACTTTTCACAAACAATTCACATGGACTAATCTTTCTGATCTGTAAATATTTTTTAAAAAGTAGTTTTGTATCAACCTAAATGAGTCAAAGTTCAAAAATATGCACTTCAATCCTTTCATAATTGTTGACCTAAGAATATTATACATTTGCTAGTGACATGTACATACTGTATATAGCCGGATTAACGGTTATAAAGTTTTGTACCATTTGTTTTATGACATTTTACAATGTAACTTTTGAAACCGTTGGTAGGAGAAAGTTTCTTATGGAACGAATACCCTGCTCAACACTTAATCAATCTTTGTGCCTCAACATACTGTTGATGTCTAAGTATGCCTCAGTGGGTTGAGAAATTCCCCACTGAAGATGTCCTATCCACCTAAAAGATGATAACACTGTGCACGTCACCTGATATGTGCACCAATACCTATTGAATCAGAAATGTAAGGCATTGGTGATGTTTGCATTTACCCTCCTGTAAGCAACACTTGAACGTCTTACATTTTCTCTGATGATGTCACACTCAAAATTATCATGACTTAAATATTACCAGAGCAAAGTGTAACGGCCAACACTTTGTTCGCTCATTTTACACTGTCTCTGACATAGAGAGTGCCTGGATAGCTTGGAAAAGTAACATCTCCTGGCCATCCCCTCATAAAACCAAGCTATTCAAGTATTCCTATGCCAGAGCAGTGCCAACTCTTGGAGGTCCCCAGGTGCAGCCAATGCCTTCGTGTGGTAGCTCTAAATTTAAATTACACTAGAAAAACCAGGGCACCTAAGCAGTGAGCCACAGCAAAAAACTAAAGAACAACAAAATAAAGCTGTCGTTAAATTAAAAGCAACAATATTACTAACTGCCCAAAATGTCAATTTGATGTAGTTCTTCTCATGCAAGTACAAATTCAATTCTTAGTTATAATTGTTGGACCTCCTGGAGATAGTAACAACAAAATAAAGCAAGCTATCTGCACCTCAAAATGTGTGGTTGGTTGTTTTCTGTGAAATTATGGGGTGGGGAAGTACGCACCTTCACGCACCACAGAAAGGGTCATCGATAGAGAAGATAAAGCAATTCAAGTTCAGAGTAACCCATGATAAGCTCTTTTAAGCAAATGTTTAGGTTACTATGTTGGATGTATTCAGCAATTTTGTTTAAAAAGCCTAGATATAGTTCCCATGAATAAATTAATCCTCAAAAGTTTATCTTCTAAACTTACCATGAAAAATGTTTTTAAGGGAGCTGGCTGATTCAACTAAATCCTTCAAAGATATTAGACATCTACAACTTACAATATGTTGTTCTAAACATCACAGGGAACAATGCAAAGATGAGTAAGATGATATGGATCCTGTCCCTCAAGAAATGTAGTGATCAGAAAATGACAACTTCCAGAAGTATGATCAGTTGTTCAACTGAGTCTATATTGGCTATTACAGCTCCAACTGAGACAGAACAAATAAAGAACCTCAGAACTAAAGAACTTAGTTTAAATGGCATAGTTCTACCATGCTTTTTAAACAACTCATTTATACTTGGTAGTAAATTAACTAGTGCCAGAAAAATCTGTATGTGTCCACTTCAGTTAGCTCATTGTAATTGTATACATATGTGATGCTGATTATTTGCCTAAATTGACCTCCTTAATGTCAGCACAAGTGAATTGACACTACTAATGTAAGTACAAGTGAATTGACACTACTAATGTAAGTACAAGTGAATTGACTCTACTAATGTAAGTACAATTGACAACACAAAGCTCAAGCAAATGTACTGTCAATGTTTACTCTCCAAGAACAGATCTTGGGGTTCTCATTAGTTTATTCAGCAAGTTTTCTGTCTTAAGTCAGAGTCCCTCAAAGCAGAGCCTGAGGCAGGGATTCTTGTCTCAGTAATTCTCTGAGGGATTACTCTCAGAACAAGGGGAGTGAGGGAAGCAGGCGGATAGGGTAGAGGAAGAAAGCTAAGCAAGACCGTGGTCTCAGCAGAAGCTTCAGCCTGATCTCAAAGGGAGCTTCAATTTGACCACAGAGTTGGTTCCCTCCTAGGATCAAGGGGGCTGAACTTTTGTACCCCCTCACTCCCAGTTCATGGCTACAGGGGATGAGTTGGGGGGTGGGGAGGGAGGTGAGGGCTGAAGGAGAGAAATAACCTCTCAAGGGAGGCGGGATGCCTGCTGGCCCAGGCAATTCTCTGCAGACTAGGGCAGCTCTACAGCCAACACTCAAGAAACTGGAGGATGGGTACACGTGAGGGCGGGAGGGGTAGAGCTGGGTGATACCAACAGCATCCACTGCACCATCTTACAATGTCAAATGCCTATTCTTACCTTCAAATGAGAGGCAGGACTGACTGGGTGATGCCTGAGGACGATTCCCGGCCTTGGCGTGCTATAATAGCCACACAGGTCCCCTCCGTGGCGGAGATACAGTCCGTGTTGATGAGAATTCGAAGGCTTAAGACAGAATTCCGCTTTTCCTGAAATTGCAGCTCCCAGGCTTTGAGATCCGTTTTGGGCCCAGGAGAGAGGGGAGGGATCGCGACCCGTGCAGTGAAGGAGGTCTGCTCTCCGGGCAAGGCTCCACTTCTAAGCCTCAGCGGACGCGCCGGCTCCGAAAGCAGCCGCACGGGAGACGGCACAGGGAGGCTCCTGCAAGTCAGGGGCGCTGCAGCCAGGGCGCCAAGAACCCCCTCCCGGGTTGGCCAGCTCTCCTCCTGCCCTAATGCCTACAGAAACAGCGCCCCGTTCCTGCTCCATACCCGAGACCTCCAGCCCAGGACCGGGTGCTCAGCAACATGGCGTTATTTCCGAGTCAGACCGGCTCCTCTCTCCCCGTGTCAGCAGGGGCCGACAGAGAGCACCAAGCCCGCGCAGCTCCTTATTTCCAACCTACCCAATCCGCAAAACCTGTGAGCAATCTTCACTACCACCCTGCCCCTCTTTTTCCTAAATCCTCCCCATCTGTTTTATAAACCCCACACCCTGGCCACGTGATAAGTAGAATAACCGAGCTCAAACCTAGAACCTGCTCTTTACTAATTGATATCACATGGGCAGGTTACTGAACTCCGTTCCTTGATGTTCTCACCCATAAAATGAGAATAAAAACAGCAGTGTTACAGGAATGTTGTGAGGATTAGATGAGTTACTACATGTGAGACTCTTAGAGCAGTGCGTAGCATGACACTCAGTAAATACCAGCAATCATTATTAGAGTGTTGTATGAAAGGAGAGGTTAGCACCTCCTTTGACAAGCTCTCGGGCCTGCACAACACGCATTATTATAGTAGGGACCACCATGCAGAATACTGAAGTTAGGCACCCCACAGAGAAGCAGCACCCAACACAGGTCTCACTGGTGATCACTAGATGTACAGTAGTCCCCCCTTATCCACCGGAATACATTCCAAGGCCCCCCAGTGGATGCCAGAAACCATGGATAGTACCAAAACCTATATATATGTATATATATATACTATGCTTTTTTCCCCATACATACATATGATAAAGTTTAATTTATAAATTAGGCACAGTAAGAAATTAACAACAGTAACAGAAGAATTATAACAATATACTGTAATAAAAGTTACGTGAATGTGGTCTCCCCCCCAAAAAAATATCATATTGTACCATAGCATGGGTAACTGAAACCTTGCAAAGCAAAACCATAGATAAGGGAGACTGCTGTATTAGTTTGCTAGGGCTACTGGAACAAAGTACTACACAGTTTTGGTTGTCCAACACAATTTATTGTCTTACAGTTCTGGAAGCTAGAAATCCAAAATCAAGGTGCTGGCAGTCCTTCTGAGGACTATGAGGCAGGATCTGTCCCAGGCCTCTCTCCTTGGCTGTAGATGGCTGTCTTCATGTTCACATGACATTCTCTCGCTCTGTCTGTGTCCAAATTTCTCCATTTTAGAAGGACATCACCCATATTGGATTAGGGCCCATCCTAGTTAGCTCAATTTAACTTGATTACCTCTGTAAAGCCTGTCTCCAAATAAGGTCACATCCAGAGGTACTGGAGGTTAGGAGTACAGTATCTCTTGGGGAGGGACATAATTCAATGTGTAACACTAGACATGATGGGCATGGGATGACACATCTTTATAGGAAGTGTTTTGATGAAATTTCTCAAAAGATTGATTTGTTATCTCTATCCAATAACAGCTGATTATATAGATGAACTATGTAGAGGTTAGGGAGGTAGCTAAACCAGAAACAGCCGGTAAAATAACAGGCTAAATTGACAGTCTCCATGGTGACTGATTCAAGATGAATGTTTTATGATTGTGATCTAGGAAGACACAGTAATTTGCAATTTTGTTTATTCTGCCCCAAAGGTAATTTTGAGAAATTCAGGCATAGAAAGTATAGTTTCCTTGTGGGTTTTTTTTTTTTTTCTTTTTTGAGACAGAGACTCACTCTGTTGCCCAGGCTAGAGTGCTGTGGCATCAGCCTAGCTCACAGCAACCTCAAACTCCTGCCTCAGCCTCCCAAGTAGCTGGGACTACAGGCATGCACCACCATGCCTGGCTTATTTTATATATATATTTTTAGTTGTCCAGCTAATTTCTTTCTATTTTTAGTAGAGATGGGATCTCGCTCTTGCTCAGGCAGGTTTCAAACTCCTGACCTCGAGCGATCCTCCCACCTCAGCCTCCCAGAGTGCTAGGATTACAGGCGTGAGCCACCGTGCCTGGCCCTGTTTCCTTGTAATAGAAGAAAATAGAGTCTGCTAAATAAATAGGACTTTTGAAAATAAACTGGCCCATGGATTTTTATTCTAAGGTTATAAATATATAAGCTTGGTTTTATGCCTTTTGGTATCTCTGGGTCAATGTTTCCCAAACTCTGTTCCTCAGGACCTTGATAGATCTTGTGGAAAAGGTGTCCCACAGCCTAATAAACTTAGGACTTGGGTAATTGTAATTCTTTATGCAGGACGTCTCAGAGTCTTTGATGAGCTACTATGTATTATGGCTCCAGGAGGAAATACAGCGTTCCCCAAGCTTATTTAATAACAGAATTTGCTTTTCATTGATGCTGCACATGATGCAGGTTTAGACAGGGCTATATTAGGTGGAAACATTGAAGGTGTGGAGACAACTAGACCTTGGTTGAAGGAGGAACTTGGTATCCCTTAAGAAATGAAGCTAAGTGTTATGACCAAAGAAATCCAGAGTGTTTGAGAGCACATCACTGGGGCATCTGA
This sequence comes from Lemur catta, assembly GCF_020740605.2. Classification (NCBI taxonomy): domain Eukaryota; kingdom Metazoa; phylum Chordata; class Mammalia; order Primates; family Lemuridae; genus Lemur; species Lemur catta. Next base: position 48,818,152 of record NC_059135.1, read on the forward strand.
TCCAGTCACAAAAAGGGGGAAACAGTCAGGTTAGAGGAAGTTACATGTAAAAGCTGTAACCTGAAATGTGGGATAAGGTAAGAGGCAGAGCCTGGCTTTCCATGCAGAGGACCTTTGCACCTGCAGATGCCTGGGGGCAAGGGAGAGCACAATCCATCCAAAAAAGTAGGGGAAAAAAGATTAGTAGAAAAAGAGCTTCTGGTGTGAGAATCTCAGAAAGGCTGGGGGCAAGAGGCAGGGCCACCTTGCAGGAGGCCTCGTGCACCATATAATGGAGTGTGGGCTTTTCCCTAAGAAGTAAAGGGAATCGCCAGAGATTTATGCAAACTGACAACTTGATCAAATTTTAGTTTTACTAAGTCTTTAGCTATTCTAAGAAAGCTAGGACATGTGTTTGTCTTTCTATATCAAAGAGCTTATTTCCTCCTGTGGACTCCACTCACAGGAAAACTTTACCTACCACCCAATTTCTAACCCATGGTACTCCTTGTAATTATAGCTCTGGGGGTTTATAGCCATTCGTGGAAAGGTCTTTCTTAAGGCTGTCCGGGACTCAGGGATGCATGTTAATGGAGCCAAGCTGGTAAACGTCCCAGTCACAGGAGAGGGAGGTGACTTGTGGAGATGGGAGGGCACCTTACTTCTCAGTGACCATGACCACTGCTGTGGCATTGGCAGTGAAGAGGTAAAAGAATCCCACCCAGCAAACCGAGTTCTCCTGAGGATGCGGTGTGGGGAATGTGGCAGATGGGGATGACTCAGCCATGCTCCCGAGGTGGGAAGTGGATAAGAGAGATGGACAGCTATGCCAAGGCTTCCCAACCTGGCAGGAACTTCCCACAAAAGATAGCATGTCCTGAAAGTCAGGATTCCAAACCTGAAATTCATGCTTATCCTGCCATCTTTAGCAGTCCATAAGGTACTTGAGATTGTGCCAATGTATATTTCTTAGGGAAATGAGTCATAGGTTTCATTTCATCTTTAAAGATGCCAGAGATTCAAAAAGTTTACTGCCCTACATATGTAGCAGACTAGATAGGTGGAAGGACTTTTGAAAATAATTTAGCCTACAGATTTTTATCCAAAGGTTATAAAAAGTCAAAGCTTGGTTTTATACCCTTGGGTATCTCTGGATATTTCCCAAACTCTGTTCCTCAGGATGTCTAAGCCATCTGAAATACCTACACATAGTTCCCTTTAAAAAGTGGCAGTGATGAACCTCTACCACAGCTCTGATGCTCAGAATTCCTTTCCTTCTGCAGCCAAGAAAGGCTCCTATTAATGCACCTTGAGAAAGGTCCCCCCAAACCAGAGGCACCTGAACCAGCAGAGCCTCGAGGAAAAATACTTCTTGCTAGGAATGAAATAGGTACAAATTCCCCAAGTTACAGAAGAAATCTCCAGGCATGCTGAGGGGACTGTGACACCAGTCTCAGCCTTAGAGAAGAAAACAGGGACAAAGCTTTGCCCAGCAATCGCAGTGCATGAATGAAATCAGCTTTTTGTTGACAGCTGCCAGTTCTGAGACCACCATAATCTATTTCTAGATTTTCAACAGGTGAGAGACACAGATACTCCACACTCCCAACCTGCAGAGAAACTCGACCCACATCCACAAGGCAGATGGGCTGTCCCTCCTGCACTTCCACCTCCCTGCCTAGAATCACCCAAGAAGTTGGAGAGAAGGGACACCAACAGGCCCACCAAGCTAAGACCAGATGGGAGGCTGAAATGCCCTGTCCTAATAAACAGGACCAAGGGGAAGAGAATGAGGCTTCTGATGGAGATATCTACCAGAAGCGAAGCTCAGAATGGAGAACACTGAGATCTAGAGTCTTTGAATAACATGCCCAGAGTCACATGGTTAGCAGCAGTGCTGAAACAAGAAGCCAGGTCTCTATTAACCCTTCACAACACCAAGAACCAAACCTGCTGGAGGGTGAGAGGGTAAGAGACAGTGCTTGTTTAGGGAGAATAGGGGTCTGTTCCATTTTGAGGGTCATTGTAGTTCCAGAGCAGGTTCAACAGCAAACTGCCACCAGACCACTTCTCATAAAAAGGCCCTTCATTTTCAGTGTAGTCAATTCCTCTTCTCAGAAAGCTAAGGCCAGAAATGCTGAACTCTTTACTGGCATTTACAATATAGGCAGAAAATGGAGTGCTTACTTGACCCAGTTGTGTCATGTGAAAGGACAGTGCTGGGAGAGCCAAAAGCTTTCCACAAACTAAGTCAATGGGCCCTAAGGTAATAACAGAAAAGAATCTTCCCATCATTTCAGGAAGAAGTATTCTGACAAAATAATCTGCCTGATTCTTGGTGGGGACTGAGACAGAGGGAAGCTGGCTGAGAGTTCTGAGAACATTTAAGGTTTGGGACTGTCACCACTCTAAGGGAAGTTTCTGAGTGCCGGGTACTAGGTAGATATTATTCCACAGAACTTGGAGGACTCGGTTCTACTCATTTCAGTTTGAGACTAGGATGCGTAAATTTCTAACCTAAAGGGAAATGTCTTTCTCTTTCAAAGAATTCTCAAAGGTATGTATGAAGCATCCTTGCGCACACTATACTTATTTTCCCTAATACACACAGCAGTTGAAAGAGCATCACCTTCGGCCTACTCATCATTCTTTTAGCTGTTTTCTCTTTCTCCATCTCAGGGAAGAGTGAAGTTTGGTGGTGATGACAGTTGTTTCCTGATCTGCTCCAGGTCAGGAAATCACCTCTGGCTATTAACCTGCTGATGTTAGCACACAGAACTAGTTTCATTTTCCTACCACGTATGAAAGTGTCATGACTTGCTTAAGGCTGAAAACCAGAGAGAAGAAAAAGGCAGGGTGTGGCAGGGCGCGGTGGCTCACGCCTGTAATCCTAGCACTCTGGGAGGCCGAGGTGGGTGGATCGCTCGAGGTCAAGAGTTTGAGACCAGCCTGAGCAAGAGCGAGACCCCGTCTTTACTAAAAATAGAAAGAAATTATCTGGCCAACTAAAATATATATATAGAAAAAATTAGCCAGGCATGGTGGCGCATGCCTGTAGTCCCAGCTACTCGGGAGGCTGAGGCAGTAGGATCGCTTAAGCCCAGGAGTTTGAGGTTGCTGTGAGCTAGGCTGACGCCACGGCACTCACTCTAGCCCAGGCAACAGAGCGAGACTCTGTCTCAAAAAAAAAAAAAAAAAAACGCAGGGTGTAATCAAGATCTACATTTATCCTAATACCACCTCCAGTAGTGTTTCTCAAACTTTAAAGTGCAATGGAATCACTCAAGAATCTTGTGAAAATGCAGAATCTGGTTCAGCAGTCTGGGACGTGGGCCTGAGATTCTGCATTTCTAACAACCTCCCAAGTGAAGCTGATGCTGCTGATCCTCACACCATGCTAATACAAAAGGACCTGGGAAAATGTTGGGTCTTTCAGGCTGTTAGAGAGCCCCAAACTTCAATAAAATAGATATGTATAGATGAGACGGACCTATATCAACCTATATATGCATACATAAATACACATACACACAGACACACACACAAACACACACCTACCTCTTCTTAAATACAACAATCAGCAGTGGGAGTTTCCATATAGCTCTGTGGTTTTCAACCTTGGCTACGCATTGAAATTACTGGGGATCTTTTTAAAAATACTGATGACTGGGTCCCAACCAGAGAGGTGCTGCTGTAATTGGTCTGGGTCAACCTAGGCATTAAGTTTAAATGTATTCTGGGGGGTTCCAATATGTAGCCAAGGTGGAGAACTCTTGGACAAATAAGGTGATCCCCTTTCTGCTTTTATTTAAAGATTAACTATTACTTCTCCTACTATCTTTTCTCATACCTCAACACTAACTTTAAGCTAGCCAATCAAATTTTACATTTAAGTGTGCAGCAAACCAGTGTCATATCAGCAAGAGTGTTAACCTTACTTAAACTTCCAAAACATGCTGTACTTAAATTTTTCTTTGTGATATGGCAAATTTATTAAACATTTTCCCCCACACTGTTCACATCACTCAGTTTTATTGAATTTATGAAATTACTACAATACTTTCAACAAGCAGGATTTTTATAACAAAAATATAGAGTATACACCTTTTAGAATTTGGAAGAGAAAAAAAAGAATACTCACAAAGTAAATATACATATATTTTTAAATGAAATTTATTTTTCCGCTGGGAATAGAAATCCTATTCTGAAAAAGTTTCAAAATTAAAGTGCTTAGTTAAATCAATCTAAATTCATATTTGTTGTTAGGTTTCTAAGTTTATTTAGAGATTAGCTTTTCTAATAATTCCATTATTTCCAATTTTTTAACTTCTGCAGTTACATATCTTTCATTTAAATGCCCATAACACTTGTTGCAAGAACCATTATATGTATTAGTTATAACCAACCAAAAATAAAGACACTTAAAAGGCAAAAAAAATTCATGTGCCTATGTTTGATATTAAAACACACAAAGAAAAAGCTACTTTAAAGCAATCATGATATTTTCTAATGCCTGCTTATTTATGTTTAGGTTAAAACAATAGTTAGTATGCAAATGTGAATAATAAATACTACTCACTAGCAAGACAGCAGTGAGTGGTCAATGAATATTGACTGAATACTGACGTAGTTAACCAAAAGAAAGTGGAAATTTAGAAAAGCTGATTATAATTAAGATAGTCTACCTAAACTACTAAATACTAAAGCAGTGAGTTTTAGGTGCATTCAAAAAATTAGAAAGCAAAAAATATGCAAAAAAAAAAAGAATTAGAAAGCAAAGATAGCACTTAGCAAGATAGCAAGATAGCACTTAGTGAGTGGTCGATGATATTCACTGAAGAAATTTTTTTAAGAGGCCAATTGGCCAGGTGCAATGGCTCACACCTGTAATCCTAGTGCTTTGGGAGGCTGAGGTGGGAGGATTGCTTAAGGCCAGGAGCTTGAGACCAGCCTGGACAACATAGTGAGACCCTGTCTCTACCAAACGAAGAAAGGGAAGGAAGGAGGGAAGGGAGGGAGATGCATAACTTATCCTAAATTAGATGGTTAACAGTCCCCTTGAATTCACCACCATTCTTAAATGATTCTTTTTTTTCCAAAATATAGAGATATTGAGGAGGCCATTTGGGGGAATTCCATAATCATTGATCAAAACCAGAGAAAAAGATAAAATAAAGTGAATGAAAAGAAAAGAAAGAAAGAATGGGTAAAGTTCTAATGACTTTCATTTTGGCTAATTATGGATAATACAGGAAGGCTCTCAGAAATTTACTCTTAACATTCAACCATGATTTCTGTAAGGGCTCTTTAGAGCAGGTAGAAAGGAAAGGTTGAGATAACACTCAGAATTTTGAAAACCAGATGACAAAAAAAACTCACATAGTGAGTCTTCCATTTTCTCTAAAGCAAGTCACTAATGGACTTGAACTACTAAAAACACCATCTAAGACTACATCCACTCACATCATACTCCCCCAAAAGTGACAAATGCAAACCTTATAGTAGAGGAAGCCATATTCTCCAAAAAAGAGACTGTTATGAGACCAAAAAATGATAGGACATTAGTATATTTTGTCAGGCTTCATTCAAGTCACATTCAATGACATTATGTGGTCAACGTGGCCTGATTCACAAAAGCAGGAAAGAAAAGTTGCAATCTGTACATTTCCCCTCCCTGCCCCCAAATCATGGCTTACATTAATAATAAAACACAATAAGGAGAAAGAAAGGCAAACCTCTCTCTCTAAGGAGGTTTGCTACTTAAGCAAAACCACAAATTAACTAATCTCTTCTCTCAAGTGATGACTAAGAATGATCTAAACACAAAAAGTGACTTACGTAAAGCACTGATAAGCTATTGAATTACATTTACTAAACTAGTACATTTTTTAAAACAGCATTGGCACTTTTTTTTTCCTGAGCACCATGTCAAGGTTGCAAAGCTCTTTGAATTCATAAAGGCACTACTAGTAAGTGAATGATATACACTATGTAAACATACATAATCACTTGGCTTGAATAAAGATATCATGGGCTATGTTTGTTAACATTTTAAAAATCTACGTATGTTTAAGTTCATCCTAGTTGACAGTGAAAACTGAAAATAAGGAATTGATTATGAGCTGTTCAATGTTGTCTGTTGTGAGTGGTTAAAAAAATATAATCTAGCAAAGTTATGCAAAGTCAGGCCACAATCATTTCCCTATATTCTGAATGACAGATATAATCGCTACCCTCTCACACAAAAAAATACACAGTAAAACTAAATTCCTTCTTTAGTACCACTGCTTCATATAAATGTGCCACTGTTTAACCTTTTATCAAGCCCATGCAGACATCATTAATTAAGTAGGTAAGTCACTCTCTGCTAATCCTAACCTCAAAATCAGCATCCGTGGAAGCCACAACTAATTGATCAGAGTTGGCACAGAGATACAATAAATAAAAAAATAAGGCAGTTTGCCATCCATGGTCAGGGCACCAAACCATAGGTATTTATTGCCACACTCTTTCCTTTAGCAAACCATTGCAAAACAACAAAAAAGAAATAATAAAGCCAAATGGGAGTTGTATTCTAAGGCCTCACCCAAGATAAGGCATCACAGCAAGAGGATACAGATAATCACCTGACTATGCCAACTTTGAAGGCATGCTGATAATAACATGCTCATTTGCTTAGATAACCTAGCAACCTCTAGCACAGGAAAAGGGCATAATATAGAAATTTCCTATCTAATTCAAGTACAGAACCTAATTCTGGTGGTAAGACTTAAAAGGCATTCATTGTATGCTCATCTGCAAATAAACTTGTCAAATGAAGGTTTTTAATCACATGGACATGTATATATTCACTGAAAAAAATCTGGATGCTTAACCCTTTCTATGTCTTAGACCATACTTTCGATTCTTGCCAAATGAACAAAAAACAACTCCTCTCTATTTTGGCCAAGTTGTGGTAACTTCTACAACAACTTGTTTCATCCCTCATAGCTAAACTTTTAAAATCAATTATAAAACTAAACATAAAGCTGTATCTCAAAACAAAATGTTTCCAAGTTGCATTATCCACAATCACAAGAAACCGTCCATGCAGATGCATGTGCAGACATACACACATACACACTCCCACGCTCATGCACACACGATTACAGGAAAGCACCGAAACTCTAGGACTGTCTTTCAAAAGAAAATGGCCTCATTCTAACTATCTAGAAAAAAACGATCAATTCACTGTTCCTTACACAGAGGGATTAAAAAGAGAATAAAAGAGCTAGAATGCCTGTCTGACCAACAATGGTAGGGGTCAGAATTCTTCAACTCTCACACAAAAAAATACACAGTAAAACTACATTCCTTCTTTAGTACCATTGCTTCATAGAAACGTGCCACTGTTTATTTAACCACCGTGTATTTGAGCTAATCCAAACTATCGCGATACACATCGCCATAAAAGCCAATACACAGAAAAAAGGTCTGGAAGAATACATACCAAAAAAGAGTGGTTACCCCTAAAGGAGGGGAGTGTCAAGGTGAATTTTGGTTTATTCATAAAGTCTAAACACTGGTTTAATAAAGAGCATATATTCAAGTATTGCTTTAAAAAAGTAAAAGGAAGGGTGGGAAATACCCAATTCTCTCAGAATTTTCCGTCCAGAGTGCTGAGAGAGAAAGACAGCAGCACTAAGTGGGACTGAAAAGTTTTCCTAGAAAGAACACGTCCTCTCATTACACATGTCATTGTTCACTCCTAAACTGTTTCATCTCATCCCAAATGACAACTCCTGCCTACTTATGCTAGGAGAAGCTGGGAAAGAACGGGTAGTGTAGCTACAGCTCCTGACGACTATGGATCCCTTCCTGATACCATTCTCTCCCTGTTCCTTACTGTGCCCGTGCTACCAAATCTGGCAATATACTTTATATTGAGATTTAAATGGGTAAAAGAGTGTTCGTGCTGAACTCTCAAAAGCACAAAGAATATCAACAGCATCCTCCTCCCACCCTGACAGAATAAAGCTGAGAAAGAAATTCATTATAATCATACATTTTATTCATCCTTGATATTCCGAATGTACTACCCACAGAAACTTCCCCTCATTTATGTCAAAGGAAATGCTTAATGCATTAATACCCCGTCTATTAATTCATTTGGTTTACCTATAGCAACTAATCAAAACTTAATCCACTCCGCCTAAATTCTAGTTTTTGTGGATAAGTTCTGAACTATGTATTTATTTAGCAACTAATACTACTCCAAAAAAAACAAGATGCACGTGAACTTAAATACTAAATAAAATAAAAAATAATTTAAAGACTTAGTATTTCAAGATATAATAAAATATTCATCTTTCTAATCAGTCCCATATGAGGAAATCCTGGTTCTGTGCATCTTGGTTGCTCTTGTATTCCTGTACTTCAACATCTTTGTTATGAGGCTAAATAAAATGAGATAAAGCGCCTGGCCCACAGTAAATGTTCTAAAATGTTTTATTATTGAAGAGACCAACAAAAGACTTTTTAGGGGGAAGGGGAGCATACTAGAGGTCAGAAAGGGCAAATTCTGTCTGTGAAAATATACTAAATTAGTTATTGCATTTGCAGAAAAGGTAGCATAAGGGCTCCAAAGATGTGGATATCACAGCTCTGGAGATGAATATCAAAGCAGATAGTAAGGGGACCTAATAAAGACAATAGTCACTTCCAGAAAAAGGGGAAAATGCCAGCATCAAACTAATAGCAGACATCATCCTACCATAGCCACATCTACCTGTTTCATCTATACTACAGAAGTTATCCTGATAATTTGCAAAGAGGCTTATTCTCACTCAGCAACTGTCCATATTTTTGTAGAAAAATTCTTCATCTCTAGTAGTACTAGCATTTACAGCCATTTGTCACAACCATGGGACTCTAGCGAAAAAGAAAGCAAATGTCCTTACAAATAAAAATCTATCCCTTTCCTCAAAGTATGCAGCTCACTATCTGTAAAAAGAGAAGTGTGATCACCTACTTCCACTTCACCTCTAAGAATCAGAATTGTGATATCACACCCCTCTTAATCCAGATACAAAAAAGACACTTAAAATATCTAAAAGAAAGGTATTTAAAAATCTAGGCTCAGAGTAGCTACTACCTAGAACACAATTATTTTGATTGTTTTAAAACATCAACATACAAAACCAATCAGAAGCAGAACATTAAAAAAACTGGATATAGTATTTAAAACTTTCCCCAAAACATTCTGATTATAAAATAAACTAAAATTTTACCTATTGAATAAATGCAACCATTTTGTTTTGTGTAAGTCTACAACATTTTCTGAAAGGTGTATAGCCATCATTCACAAGATGGTTATGGATGACTGGAATCTACTATGTCTCTATTTCTCTACTCTATATACTCAAAAAGTATTACATCGACTGGCTGTAGGTAAGGCATAATAAACATCATCTCTATAATTTTATTCTCTGTACTTTAAATTTATATGATAAAAACACAACACCAATAAAGCTTAAAAGCACATCAAAATTATTATTATTATACTCTTTTTAAAACTGTTATTTTTTTTTTTTTTTTTTTGAGACAGAGTCTTACTCTGTTGCCCCGGGCAAGTGCTGTGACATCAGCCTTACTCACAGCAACCTCAAACTGCTGGGCTAAAGGGATCCCCCTGCCTCAGCCTCCTGAGTAGCTGGGACTACAGGCCTGCAGCACCACGCCGGTTAATTTTTTCTATTTTTAGTAGAGATGGGGTCTCACTCTTGCTCAGGCTGGTCTTGAACTCCTGAGCTCAAGTGACCCTTCCACCTCAATCCTCCCAGAGTGCTAGGATTACAGGTGTGAGCCACTGCACCCAGCCTCTTTTTAAAATTTTTAAAGTAACAATTACTGATTGAATTTCTTAAGGCTTTATTGTTTCTTAGGAAGATAATGTTTAAAACCTGAACATTTCATATGAAATCTACTTAAATGTAGAGTCACTATTATCAAACACTAGATTTTCCCATACATTAATAATTCTTTTTATGGTGAAACATATTCATTCAAGTCTAAGTGAGTTACTGAATTAAGAGTGATAGTAGTAGTGACAATAATGGTAACAACAATATTAATAATAGCTTAACACTTATTTAACACATACTATGTGCCAGACAAAGTTCTAAGTACTTTTTATGAATTGATTCTTCAAATCCTCATGACCCTATGAGGTAGGCAGTACAGTAAAACCATATGAATTAAAAATCATGATAGTGGAAAGAATGAATTATAGAACACTAAAGAAATTTTATTTTCTATGCACTATTAGAATTTAAATCTAGACTTCCAGTTAAACTGAACATAGTAAACTGACCACATGAATTTATTTTCTCTACTTCCAAAACCTCACCAAAAAGATGTTAAAGGAATATAAATAGTATTAATCCACAAAGACAAAGAAAACAAAGCTGTGAGATTTCAACAAAATTTATAAAGATACAAACCAGGAGAAGATGTTATAATTAATCTAACAGAGTGGAGAAAGTTAAAGCCTAAGTACCAAACGAGAGAAGCCAACAAATACACCCTACTAAATCCCTAATAAGTTCAGAACTTGGAAGCACTAGGTATCGTAGAAGACAGGAATGAGAAATAGGGCTGAAATTAGGACTAGAAGCCAGTATAAAGAGCAAGTGGACCCCAGGTCCCCTGCTCCACTCCCCATACCAGCCAAGCCCCCATCCCAAGCCTCCATCTCCAGGAAAAACTGAACATGAGAGTCGGCAACCACAGTGGAGGACTTGGGTGGGGTGGGATGAGGCAGGGCAGGCATGAGAAAGGCTGAAAATAGAGAGATTAAGTAAAAGCCATCATACAAACGGTGGGGTCCTCAGCCCTCTTCTCCTACCCTACTACCATAAATCAGTTTTTTAGAGAAACTGTATGGCCCCAAAGAAAAGAACTCCACTGAAATTTAGGGGACCCCAACAGAAAAAGACAGCTCTCTGCGTGATGGCCCTTTAGATGAACCCTGGCTGCACATAAAGATCTATGAAACTGGCCTGTGAGTACATTACTAAGACACATGGATAATCTCTCCAGCTTCCTAAGAAAGGCTTCAGAAAGAAAGGCAGAGCCCCAAACAAATAAACAGAAAACAGAAAGACAGAAAAAATAGAAACAATGCAAGAAACAGGAAAGACATGAGGAAAAAAAACATAATTTTATCCTCAGGGAGATATGAAGAGACACCGAATCTGTAAAATAAAAATATAATTTTAGGAAAAAGGAACAGAGAAAAAAGATCTCTTAGAAATTAAAATATATACAGAAAATTCAACAGAAAAGCTGGAGGATAACAAAAACTAATAATAATAATGTAACTTAAGGAGTAACCAGAGAGAAAAGAATTTTTAAATTAGAGGATCTATCTGAGAGGTCCAAAATTCAAATAACAGAAATTCTAGAAAGATAGGACAGAGAAAATTGAGGAGAGAAAACTAACAAAAAGATAACACAAAAAATTCCCACCATTAAAGTAGACAAGTCTACAAATTGAAAAAGACTGCACCAAGTCAAGTACCCAACAAAATGAATTTCATTATGAAATTTAAAGAGAAGCTCCAAAAGCTTCCAGAGTGTAAAAACTGGTCCAAGGTAAAGAAATAGTATCAGAATTCTCACAGAAAAACTGAGTGCTATAAGACAATGGAGAATTGCCTTTAAAATTCAGAGAGAAAATTATTTTCAACAGACTCCAAAGTATCAATCGATCCGGAGTAGAGACATTTTCAGATCTGTATACCCTCAAAATCTTTACTTCACATGCACCTTTTCTTAGGAAGTTATTGGTGGATAAGCTTTGGGCAGGGGAAAAAGGCAGTAATTCAAGAAAGAGGAAGTCACAAGATCCAATAAACAGAAGATTCAATGTGAGACTAAAAACCAAAGGGAGTCTCAGAATGACTGTTCAGCCACGGAACAGGCCTGGAGAGCAACCGTCCTAATGGCAGAAGATGAAGGATTAAGAAGAAATGTCCCTAAAGGATGACAAAAGTTTTTAAAAAATTTTGAAAAGGGAATTCATAAATTATCTGATGGTTTTCACATTTAAGCCTTCTGATAATCATTGTGATATGTACATAAAAAACTAAGCAAATTTTAAAAGGAGACAATATTAGTTCCAAGAAAAATAAGGCTCTAGAAGAAAGGAAATAATGATAGTTAACCACGAGGTCCATGAGTGAGCAACATTTATATCTACTGATTTAACAAAAAGTTCTGTGAATATAAATCTATATTGGGAGGTGTGGGGGAAGGAAAATGGGGGATACGGGGGTATATGAAAAGTAAATTCAGCCTAACATAAAAGGAATTCAAGAAATCATTCCCAATATTGATAAATCAAAGAAAAGTAGTAGTACATTCTCAAGTAGGAAGGTAAACGCTAGAACAAACCACTAAAGGTTGATAGTGCTTGCCTCTGGGGTGCTACGTTGGGGGAAGAGGGACTGCTCTTTTTCATTGTTTTTTACTTCTATTTGATTTTTTTAAACCATGTGCATGAATTACTTTAACATTATAAAAGAAAGCTAAATTTAAAAAAAGAAAAGAATTAAACTTACAAATTCAGCATGAATTCAAAGCGGGGACTGGGGAACTGGAAAGACATGAAAAGGAAGCCCTACCTACCAGCTACCTACCATTCACTTACCTACCAGGGCTATTAAAAGAGAGACCTCAAAAGCACCTCCTGCAGCCTAATCTGGCTTTCTTTCAGGCTAGGACACTCCCTCTGCGCCAAGCAGCAATAACAAGGCTCAAATGAAAGACCTAGGGCACCTCATTAAACAAAAGAACTGTCAGTCCAAATTAATGACATTATAATGTATATGGAATCAGTATAAACAGCAGTCTAGTATTAACATACCATAGGGATACATTTCCTGAGATCTTGTGATGATTGATAAATTTCTAAATGTGACAATGCGCAGTGAAAAACTATAATTCAGTGTCAACGGTTCCAGGGTATCTGTGGAAATGAAGATAATTTTATCTCTTGCTTTGGAATTTAAGTTTAAGCAATAGCATCCATTTCTAGACTTGTCCTGATTGAAGATAACACAATAATCCAATATAATGTAACAAAATTCAAATTTAGCTCACTTACAAAAGAATCCTCATCAAAGTCCTTTTAATCACAGAGACTTGCAATTCCCACAGAACAAGGGACCAGGCACTTGAAATGAAAAGCAAGCACTGGGTTTGCTTAAAAGACCACTGTTATGCCAAGAGAACCTCCAAATTTCTCAATAATTTCTCAAATTTTTCAATAATCCCATGACCTAGACAAAAGAAAAAAGGGACAACCAATAATTAATAATAACCAATAACTTTTATATAAATTATAGAACAACCTGACAAGCTAAAATTCCCACAGAATTGTTATTTGGCTCATCTTTTTCCTAAAATTCCAAAAAGTCCGGCATGTTTGAAAATACTCAGGACTCAAAATGCAAGGTTCCCTTCAGCTTTATAGGTTGCTTCATGCTACTAATTCACTGATCAAAATCTAGATATAATTCAAGATATATTTATACTTCCTCAAAAAAAAAAAAAATTTCACAAATGTGTTGAGTACCTAAGGGGAAAAAAAGTGGCTCCAAGTCACAGTAAAAGCCATACTTAGGAATACAGCAAACCTGTTCAAGCACCTGTTTCAAGGGAGACAAAAATGATACAAATCAGAAATAACTGCATTTTATTGAAAAAGTATTTACAGAAAACTGTGCAGGAACTCATCTATTTGAGTGAAGCACTAGAAAACGGATTTGATTATTTTCCGTAAGTTCAAATGTTTGTTGCAGTATTTTCATTATAATCCTATTACTTCATAAAAAACCTAACTACCAGAAAAACCCCCTATCAGTAGCACCTTGACCCTCATGGTCTTATCACTCGGCAAGTTCTTACTACAAAAAAATCCAAAACAAACCCACTCAACATCAAAACTTACTACATTATCAAACTTTTTTCTGAAATCAGACAACTTATGAGTAGGAAAAGATTTCACCGAATATAGAGTAGTCTAATGATCTGTGTGCTACTTAAAATCACAAATACTTTAAGTAGCATACAGTTTATCTAAATACATACTACTGTATATAGATTATATCCATTTTAAACTTAAGATAGAAAGCCTATAATTACAGATTTATTTTAGTAAATACCAAATATTAATTTTAAAAAATTCCCACATAAACTTATAAGAGAAATTTAAAATAAAATAGGCCACATCATTCTAAGCTCATAGGCAATGAAAATTAAAAGTATGCTTCATTTGTGTATTCACCAATAGACCTGAATATACAAACAAAATCAAATCAATAAAGAATACTATTAGCACTTTATGAAGACTAGACAGAATATCAATGAACGTAAAAAATACAATGCATTATATGATGAGTTTGAATGCAAAAACCACGTATTTATTAAACATATGATAACTTAAAAACACCAAACCAGTTTGTTTAAAGTGCTCCTCAACCAAAACCGTGGACAAAACCATTACCCCAAAGCAAATTCAAAAAAACAGATTACAAGGCAAACACTGACAATAGGTATGGACAGGTACTACCAAAAAATGCTATTTGTTCTTTAATTAAATAATGCCATTCTCAAGTGATGTAGAGCAGTTACCTTGACAGAATTCCTTCTTTTTTTGTATAAATATTCATAAATAAAAATGTCTCTAGATATTCTAAAGAGCTGCAAACAATACTTTACAACAGCAGCTTAATGTCTATTTTAGGACAAAAGCACTAAAATCTTCTTCCATGGAAAGTTGTTTATTTCTCTGATGTACGTGAGCAAAGTCACCACAACATCAACCTCTTTTCTAGAACAACATAAGTAACAATGTATACACGTCTTAAATTTGGTAAGTTAGGATGCAATCATCTTTTGATAAAAAAAGAAAATAAATAAATAAAAATTAAATACTTTAACCCAACATTTGGTATCGACAAATCAGTAGTGTCAACTTCACATATGAAGGACAGTACAGTATGGTTGTTTAAAAATGCTCAGTATGTCATGGTATCTGGGCTAAAGATATTTCGAATATTGGTTCCTTTGTGATTAAAGGAATGTAATACAATCACCATCAAGCTGCTATCGTAACTCATTTTTAGCTGGGGCAAAATGACCATTTGGTCCATGGCACAAGTTACATGTATCACACTTCTGTCAAACTGAAACCTTGTAAGATTTCATGTTTATAAGCTACAATACACACTGACTAAGCTGTCAGTCCCTCACAGTTTTTTAGAAAAATATCTACATTTTTCCTTATGGATGTCAAAATGTTACAGCATCATTTGTTTTAAAAAAAAAAAAAAAAGAGAGAGATGCACATTCATACTGTGAAGTTATTAGGAAAATACTTTTGCAAACAAACTATATAAAGATAAAATACACTTCAAAAGTATGTGGGTTGCTTTTTCATTTGTTTGTTTTACAATATTCTATAAAGTGCAGAGAAATCCTAAGTAAAGGGAAAAACTACTCCCTATAACAATAGTTTATTACAGCAGCTTTTGCATAGCAATACTTAGAGGAAGTTGGACACTTCAGTTTCTTCAGGAAGGGAAGGATGGAAGAGGATCTTCCGATTCAGATTTTTTTTTGGCCATAAGTCTGCTTTCTTCAGGAATGGTTGCTGATGCCAAATCTCCATTAAGTGTATTTCTGGAACAGTGAACAGGTCCTATGAAGTAATTGATTAAAAAGTTAAACATCCTATCAATATTAACTCTAGTCCCCTATGAAAGAACATTTACAACAATTTTCTATTCAGGGACATGAAATTCCTTTAGCTTCCTGCTAATTTTTTGTTTGTTTAGTATCAAAGAAAAACCTAACTTTTCTACTATAGTATTGACAGTCACAAGGAAAAACTTCAGAGTTCATGAGATAAATTATGAAACTATCTGAAGTAGAGATTTTTGTTTTGTTCATTGCTAAAACCACAAATATTTGCTGAATTGAATTTAATCTTTCTTAATTAACTATTGCTTTTTCAGTATTATTGTTTGAATGCTGTTAGTGTCCTCCTTGTTTCTAGGCAAAGAAACCAAGACCCAAAACAGGTTGCATCCCTTACCCAGGATTACACAATTGGTAACAGAACTAAGACTAAATTCAGGTCTTCCTCTTTTCAATATAAGACTTTCTGAGGTACCTCATACTAAAAGATCCTATTTTTCCATTTGGAATGCAACTTACAGAAATATCACTACAACTCCGAGTGAAAATAGCCAAACATATCTGCACAGTCCTGTTGTAAAGCAGTTGTACTTTTATACATACTGTTTGAGGTCACCATGATCATTTATTACTTTCATGATTTTGTTAAATCTTATTAATAAAAAACAGAAGCAGCTGCATCTCACAAGGATAAGAATATTTCCAGATACAGACTTTCAACTAAGACTGCCACTTTCAAAGGAAGAACACTAATTCAGTCTCTGCTTTGTCAACTAACTGAAACACTAAACTTTAGCAAAAAAACCAAAAGAAATTACCTAAGAGTAAAACTTTGGACCTAGCCTACATTTGCCAATTTAAAGATGTTCTAGAGAACTGAGATATATGTATGTGTGTACAGACATATATACATATGTATGTATGTGTGTATGTGCATGACTAGTTTTGTTACAGTTCATAACAGCTAAATTGGGGAATGCTAAATATAATAAGGCACATACACCTAGATCTTATAAAAATTGTTTTCAAAAATTCAGGACCAGCATACCTTAAAAGAAAAGAGAGCTAAAGAAAAATGGCTGGCTTTAAAAAAAATAATTGGGCTATCACAAATGATCCCCTTAAAAAAAAAAAAAAAGTGGCCTCTAAGGAAAGTACAAGGCAGCATATAGAATTCACAAGCTCTGGATTAAAACAGTCATGTGAAAAAGGCATAAAGAACAAGGAGAATCAGAATCTATATTACCTCCCTCAGAAAACATTTTTTTCACATACCCAGCCTTTTTACCCAACCTCTTCTTCTCCTTTTCTCTTCTAGGTCTTGTTCAATTGGTCCAGGAAAGTTTCTTTCTTGCTCTTCCTACTCTTACTCTTTTTTTTCACCCTTTTCCTTTCCTTCATTTCTCTACTCACTATCACAACTTAAACTCAAAGATGGTAATGAGCATAGAGTACTATTCTATATCAACAGATTATTTGTTAGGTTAAAAAAAAAAAAAAAAGGCAGGGGGAAGGCATTAAAAAAAACTTCCATCAACTTCTAAAAATGGCCAGAAGACCCTTTTACAATAGTCATCTGCATGAACTCTATACCCTCCTCTAACTAAACATGTTTTAACTTTCTCGTTAAGTACAACCACTCTATCTTAATCAGTGTTTTCAATATACTCAAACACCAGAAATGCAACACCATTGTTTTGTTACATTTCAGCTATATTATGAATTAGCTGAGGTCTCCTAGGCTAGCTGAAGAATCTAACCACCATTTATTGTGTCATTTCCATAACAGAAATAAAATCTGTGTTCCAAACAAATGGTTTACAAATGAGCTCTTAGAACAAAATCTGTTCCTTATTTGGGAACTGTTCTATCCCACATGCTTCATGGGAAATAGTATAGACTCTGAGGGCCAGATGTGGTGGCTCACACCTCTAATCCCAGCACTCTGGGAGGCTGAGGCAGGAGGATCCTTGAGCTCAGGAGTTCAAGACCAGCCTGAGCAAAAGTGAGACCCCGTCTCTATATTAAAAAAAAAAAAGTAAAAGTCTATGAGTGGAGATAAAATAATAAAAATATAGTTATGTTCACTGGAAATCATAGTCACTCCTGGCTAACTAGATATTCTAACATGCTGTCAAAGCTTTTTCTCTGGAGAAAAAAAATAAAAATTTGAACATAAATCACAAAACCTTTCCTAAAATATTCGATCATAGCATGCTGCCTTTTTAATAAGGGAGAAAAAGATACAGGAATGAATGTTACTATAATTTACCACTACTACCAGACAAAATTATTTTCCTTAACCATTTCAAGGTATTTAAGTAAAGCAACAAAATGCTGATTTTCACTTTGAACTTAGAACTTGCCTTTATTTTCCCCTAGAATCCCACTTACAATTCATGCTTTCTTCTAAAATGTTTTTAAATGTAAAAGTAGTAGGAATAAAAGATTATGATATATATCTCTCTAAGACATGCTATTTACAAAGCAATTCTCAGTATGTCTTAGTTAATAATAAAGCCGTTTGTAAGTAGATATATGAGCTTCTGTTGATTGTGTGCTCTTTGCTTAGCTCTGAATTAAGGAATAAATCCAAGAGCAAAGTACAGTATTCAATGTCAGTATACTTCATTTCCAGAAATTACAGAGCCTCACGATTTTGCTCAATAGGCCAAAGAAAGAGACAGAACCCATCTAACTTACTATCTGGGTCTTCAAGGAGAATATCATTACAAGAGTCTGTATCTGAGTAGGTTCTTCGGCGTCGCTGGGAGAGTCGGTGAAGTGTAGACACTGGTTCTTTTACAGAGTGGCTACTCCTGCAAATTAAGTAAAAAGCATTAAGTTGTAAGGCCTTAAACAAATGAAAACATCCTGAACTCAAATGGAATTTTAAATGACTTCTCCTTAAGTGAAAAAAAAAAAAACTATTCTTATACCCAATGTCCTATGTTAGCAACGTTCTACTCACAAAGCAAGTCAGCCCATTTAGAATCCAGCTGGTAACCTGGAGAACATGGCCTCTGAGCTGAACTAAATGGAAAAAGGGTACAATGCAGAAGTAGTGACTTCTGCAGGGGAGGGTCCAGGGAAACCGTAGGCAAATCAGACGGTTTACAAATATATGAAAACTAAAAGTTAAAGATTTCACAAGTACATGTATGTAAAGTCAATCTATATCTGATCAAAACCAACAGACTGAAGGGGATGGGCAAGAAGTTTAGGGAGCATGCTAGAAAAACTATTTTTAAATATCAGTCTAAAAAATTAAACATAGAAGCAAATTACCACCACCTAACAGCACCACACCTACTATTTTATGACAGCCCAATGTTACAGTACTTAATGACAACCTTAATTCATCAGGAAAAAATTTTTTAATTCTTATTATATCTTCCTTCGTAAGGTAGAAAGGATAGAAAAATTTCCATCATAAAAATAAAAGTTTGCCAAAGGTTGATTAAGCTTCCATTTTTCTGGAAAATTTGGTTGATAGAACTCTTCATTCTTTGACAGGGTTAGATATATACACCCTGAACTCCTCTGAGCACATGATGGTTCCATCAAAGATTACATAATCATCAGGGAAAAGAAAAACATGACAAAACAATAAGGGCCCAGCACTTAACAGTCGTAATGTACACAAATAAACGCTAATGTCACTACAATTAAATCACTTTCGAAAGAACCAAATAATACAACCATACAACTTAAAAGAATATTACTTAACAAAATAAAAAATGGTTTAACAACCTGCGATATTGGAAAGATCTATCTAGAAGGTAAATTTCTTAAATGTGTTGATATTTAAAATATCAAGTGGTTTTCTCTCTTTTCAGCAGGATCTTTCTCTCTTAATAAAACAACAGCTCAGCATGAATATATATGATGCTATAAAAAGCTGAGATAAAATGAGCCTCAGCTGTGGAGACTTGATATATTAAAAATGAATTTCTATTCATCATGCATCTCTTAACAACAGAAATACATTCTGAGAAATGCATCCTTAGGTGATTTTGTCATTGTGCAAACATCATATGGCAGACTTACACAAACCTAGATGGTATAGTCTACTACACACCCAGGCTATATGGAATAGCCCATTGCTCCTAGTCTACAAACCTGTACAGCAGGTTACTCTATTGAATACTCTGGGCAACTGTAAAATAATGTTAAGTATTTGTATATCTAAACATATCTAAACATAGAAACAGTATAGTAAAAATACAGCATTATAATCTTAGGGCCTGTAGAGCCACCATTATGGGGCTGCCATATATGAGGTCTGCCATTTACTGAAAGGTCATTACGCGGCATATAATTGTATTTCAAACATCTAAAAAAGGTACAGTATCTGGCAAGGTGCCTTCTTGCTAGTCAATTCATATTCATTAATTTTTTCTTTACTGACTACCTACTTGGGCCAAGCCCTTATACTAAACACCAAGAGATACGTATATACACTGAGAGATATAAGGCTGAGGAAATCAGAACCAGACCTTACCCATACAGAGTTTACATTCCATAACTCTTGTTAAAGGCCCAAAGAATTTCCCTACGTAGGCATAATTTTGAGAGAACTTGGTCAAAAGAAAAGGTTATTTTACCTCTCTGAAGTGCAAGAACCAGGGTGGCTGACAGAACGTTTCATCTAGAATTAAAAAAAAAAAATGGCATAAACCATATATCAAGTACAATCATGCAGTGCTAGTTTATTATTATCATAATAAACATAAATTTACTCAGAGAAAAAGGTGCCTGGCCAAAAAGTTTATCTTTTACAGACTCAAGTAACATAATTAGAACAATGTCAAGCTTCCTCTCCAATAACCATTAATTAGAATCTTTCTTAGCACCTACCAAAAATATGGTGGATTCTTTACTCAATAGTAAAAACCAAATTTTATACATATATAATATACATATGTGTATAAAAATATAAAAAACAGTGTATACATATATATAATTCAAAAGTCACATTTTTGTGATAAAAAGGAGTATCTAGCAAGCCAGAAAATATTCTAATAAATGTCTCTCTTTTAAAGGGCAGCAATAGAGTATGGTAGCAAAGCTTCTCTTTACCATTCATTATTCAGGTAGCTGACAGGATGTTCTAAAGTATGGTTTTCATGGAAGACATTATTAATAATTCCAGTATTTAAAGAACTCAGAAGAACCTTAAGTCTCAAATAGGTTTCTAAAACATATATTTAAAAAAAAAAGAAATATCTAATTAAGCAGGGCATTTAATAAATACGACAAATGCTAAACATAATTTAGAAGATCCAACTACTCCATCAAAAAATAGAGAGGCAGTCATGTAAAACAGATTATCTCAAAGTTTAACAAGGTAGCAGAAAAGCAAAGTTTATACTAAAGGTTTGGGATAGTTGCCTTTATAGACATGAGCCCAAGAGTCTTACAAGCCCAGGTCTAATATTTATGTTATGTAAGTGCCTTCTATATTTGGAACATGAGCCACTAGTTAATCTGAGAAATCCCAGTTGAAATAACAGATATAACCTACCCAATTTATAGTCCAGAAACATCTAATATAATTGACATTAAGATGCAAGTGGACATTAATGTCTGGTTTAAAAGAAATTATTTCCTCTGGGAACACTCACCCAACAACATTCCCACTACAATAATCACTCAATCTGTGGGTCAAAATGATAATTGTCTGAACTTTCAGATGATTTGAAATAAAATGCAAGTTTATTCTAATATGAATTCAATGAGATTAAGTACATAAAATGGTCATACAGATCAGATTAAACAGTTATGGAATACTCAAGTATTTTAGCTTTATCTTCATATAAATAAATGTTTTTCATATAAATAAGTAACTCATTTTACTCTAAAAAAAGATTAACCCATGAAGACTGTCTGACCTTACTTTTCACGCTGTTTGTCTCCAGAACTAATTACCATAAACCACAATTCTTGCTCTTTGTTTCAAGTAAAATGGCATAGCTAGGAAAAATAAGCAGCCTTACCCTAGTATCTCCTAGATTATTAGATTTCCTGTGATTTTGGTTTTGGGTTTTGGTTTTAAAAAAACAATTATTATAGTTTCTTGTGTATAAAATACACATATGACGTCTCTAAACAACAGAGCATTTGTTACACAAAGTGTCCCCTGAGACATTCATTACAATAACAGGGCAGTTCTAAGGTGCTTTTATGTGCATTTGACTCTAAAAAGTTCATTTAAAAAAAAAAGTGTACCCCTTATATATCAGTCTCAGGAATATAGCGCTATACATCCATCTCAAATACTACTTTTTCTATTCAACTATACATATTGTTTAACAGTTTATAGTGTATCTACAATTGTTCTAAAAAGCAACATCATCAAACTGAGCTCCAATCAACACTACAGTCCTGTGAGTTGGTACTAAAACTAAAAATGATTCAACTGTCAAACAAATTTCAGAAACACTGTACACTACCTCTCCCTCTCAGAGATTCACAGTACACTTCAGCATAAAAGAGGCTCTGACAAGTCCTAGCAAACTGTCTCCATCAGATCAGAATAGAGAAACTCTACTCATTTAAAATAACCTAAAGCTTCCAAACTAATCTGACCATAAAATTCATTTTCATGGTACACCTGGCTCAGAGGACACTATTAGTCCATCATACACTGATTAGAAAATAATGCTCTAAATAGACTTAGGCAATAATCTTTACTCTCACATAACTAAATTTGCTGGAAGGTTAAGAAAACCTAGGAATAAGTCAGACCCTAATCCTTCAAACAAGTAAGTCTTCAGGCCTCAAGCAATACTACCACCTCGGCTAAACCAATAGCCACGCAGCATACTTCCTCCTATAAACAGGCTCCTAATAACACTTAGATTAAAAACATTTAAAGCCTCATTAAACCTTATCAGAACTACAAGTATCCCACAGCATGCTAGAGCAAGTTTACTAGCTTAGAAAGAGCAATGAATCTACCATCGCCATCAAAAAGAGTACTTGTTCAGAGTAATCCAGAGGTGAGAAACTAACATTAAGCACCTGACATTAAGCAGATCAGATTCTTTGCAATGACCCTCTGATGTAGAAGACACTTTATTTTACAGACAAGGAAACTAAGGATCAGAGATTAAGTAACTTGCCTACTTAGAAGGTTCAAATCCAAATGCTGACTACAAAATACTGTTCCCACTGGAACATGTTTCAAATTCCTTATAACTTCTTTCATAATTTGCTTAACTGTACCCCACTGTGGGTAAAACATCACCCCATTGTGAAGTTTTCACCGAGTAGAGTAGTACTCCCCAACCTTTTCTGTGTCCCAGCGCATGTAATACATGATAATTTCCTGGACTCTGGGGTAAAAGGATGAAGCAGCTCAAGGGCAGCCTGTGCACAGCCCCCCCAAAGTGGGGGATCAGGACACTGGCACATGTGCTGAGGTCAGCTGAGAAGCTCCAATACAGAACAGTACAAACAAAAAAATTCAACCTGTTTACTGTTTCCCATCCACTGCTCGTTTTCATTCTTAAAAATAAAAACAAAACAAACAAACAAAAAAAAATCAAAAAAAAAAAAGAACCAACCATTTGAACAGGAGAAGGTGACACAGGAGAAACTAAGGGATCCGGATGGGGCAGTTGAAACATCTCAGGTTTAAACTTGGCATTCGCTATCTTCACACATTCCTCAAGTGTTGTGATGAATGTATTACATGTGGCACTAAGCAGAGAAGAGGCTTCATTCATGTTCTGAAAAATCACACAAAGACTTAAACAGACTCACATACAACTACATGGAACCATATACATTATAATGAAGTAATAAAAACATTATCTCCAATGGATACATTACTAGGTCATACACAATTTATTTAAAATACACTACCTTAGAAAATTAAATAAATGCAAGAATAAGAAATGTCTGTCTCTTAGGTAAATGTTATGAAACTAGATTCCAAGAAAAATAAGTTTTGCATTTAAAGCAACTATATTGAATAGTCATGTACAAAAATTTATCTTAGAGAAACCTAACCTAAATGGTTAATTTTCTAACTGTCTATAAGATTCCAAAGGTGGGCTGGGTGTCCCAGCTCATGCCTGTAATCCCACACTTTGGGATGCCAAAGCAAGAGGGTCACTTGAGCCCAGGAATTCGAGACAAGCCTTGGCAATGTAGCAAGATCCTATTTCTATAAAAAATTTAAAAATCAGCCAGGTGCTGTGGAGGCTAAGGTGGAAGGATTGCCTGAGCCCCGGCTTCCAAGACACCTGAGCCCAGGCTTCCAAGATGCAATGAGCTATGATTGCACCACTGCAGTCTAGTCCAGACAACAGAGTGAAACTTTATCTCTAAAAAAAAAATCATAAATAAAATAAAATAAGAATTCTGAAGGTGATCACAGCAGTGGAATATCCTGAGTTATTTGATGGCAGTACAATTCATGTCTACCCTACACTCATCCTTCCTCTTCTTTCCTGGTAGAATCAAAACCTCAATTTTGTTTAGGACAGCAAAGTGCCCTAACCCTGGGGGATGAATACAGACTGATCTAAGCCAGTCATGGCTATCCCGCGAACCTTTGTCAAATACTCATTTCTCCTAGTTTCCTTTGAGCCAGACAAAAAGATGATGAGAAGTCTGTTGGAGAGTTTCTGGGATTTTTGTTCCCTAATTTAAAACCAAGGACAAGTTGAAAAGGTCTCCCTCCACCCTGGACACCCCGCTGCCTCCTGCCTCTTTGTGACCTTGGCACTGTGAAGTCTGGAGCATTAAGAGAAAAACCCAACACCAAGACTGGCAGAGTAGAAGGATGGAACAAGCCTAGGTGCCTGACACTGTCACCGACTATTGTGGCAAATGTGAGAGCACCTACCTTCAAAGGGCTTGTGGTGAAACAGTTAAATGCCCTTAGGGTTCAACATACCTGAAACCCAAACCAAACTCCAGCCTGCCTCACACAAGATTTCTCCCCAACAGAAGGCCACCGGAGAGGCAGGAAGATTTCTTTTCTCACTTCTACAAAGTCAGGCCAAATGGGACAGGGAACCATGCTGGTCTTTCACCCAGAGAGCAGTAGGGCTCACTGGTGCTACTTTACCAGAAAGAGTAAGCCTATTTCACAGCCTGATCCTACTAATCTGACTTTTGATTCCTACATCACTATTCTTCAGTGATGAATTTTTTTTTAAGTTACTTCGTAAAGATAAGTTATCAACTCTTAATAGTTGAAGCTGGGACCTTACTACCAAAAGAAAGAGAACAGCAGTTGTCCAGTGAATTCATGAAGTCAGCCTAGAGAACAAAGCCTGGAATGCTTCTTCTCTACTCCAACCTCCAAATTATCAGAGTGGCTGCAAAGACAGGACCTGATCCCTGGAGAAATCTGCTGCTTCATGCTTTACTCTGGCTACAGGTTAAAGTAGGCAGAACTACAGTAGGCAGAACCCAGAATAGCTGAAAATAAGGTGAAAATGCTTCTCCACCATCTTATGGGATGACTGAGGACCGCCTGCCCCTGGCCCGTGCACTACAAAGCATAACCAGATGTGAAGAGATCCTCTTCTATACCTCTACGCTGGGAGATGAATGATTTTCATCATGGTGAACAAATTCCTGGATCGTGTGAACTTGCTGCATTAAGAGGTCACAGTAAAGGCGAAGTTCAGACATTTTGGTTTTCAGAGATTCACTGGTTTCACTTATTTCTGAAAGGAACATATATAAACATCCAATTAGATCATTTTCATATTCTTTGTGTACTATAATGAAATGTAATCATTCAAAAAGTAAGGCAATAAATATAAATACCTATAGCTTAAAGAGACCTCGAAAATAGGATGACAAGGGCCCTAAGGAAACACTTCTCTTTAGATAGATGAAAAAAATTAACAGTCATATGTCTGTCATGAAGTTCAGGTAATTTCCCGAGACAAAGTGATGAGTGTTGGATGTTTTATACAGGATATTTCCATTCCACTACTCACCTTCCATTTGAAAAGTGCCTGTATTTCTTTTGTAAATTGGCTTTTTTTGTCCTTCATACATTTTTTTCCATTTCCCAAAATTTTTCATTGATTATGTATTACTTTTATAATTAAAAAACAGGCTGGGCGCGGAGGCTCATGCCTATAATCCTAGCACTCTGGAAGACTGAGGTGGGTGGATTGCCTGAGCTCAGGAGTTAGGAGACCAGCCTGGGCAAGAGCGAGACCCTGTCTCTACTAAAAATAGAAAAAAAATTAGCCGGGCAACTAAAAATAGAAACAAAAAATTAGCCGGGCATGGTGGCTCACAGCTGTAGTCCCAGCTACTCGGGAGACTGAGACAGGAGAATTGCCTCTGATGCCACAGCACTCTAGCCCAGGCAACACAGTGAGACTCTGTCTCAAAAAAACAAAGTAAAAAATAAAAAACGGGCCAGGTGTGGTGGCTCACACCTGTAATCCTAGCACTTTGTTTTTCCTCTTAACAATATATAAATTGAAAATTTGTAAAAGTTCTTAAACATTAAAGACAGTAATCTTTCCTCTATCCTATATACTGCAAATACTTTTCCAGATCTGTTAGCTCCCTGTCAGTTTTCTTTATTGTACATTTTGGCATACAGAAGTTTTTAATTTGTATGTAATTGAAAATATTGTGTATAAACATTCACTTTTCTTCTGTTCCTTTTACAGCTTCATTTTCACATTACGCTGTTTTCAGAATTTTTTTAAGAGCACACTTTCTTCTCTTTAATATCTCCAGACAAACTAAACATCCAGTCATAATATAAGCCACTCATAGACCAATACCTTTTAAACTAGAAATATTAGCTATGGAAAAATTTAAAAAATGTAACAGATTCCTGGTGCTTCTCCATACTCCTTGGGCCAGGCCATTGGTGATGCTCTCTGGTTTTAGCCACAAAGGCACATTCACCAGAGTTGACAAAAAGCAGCTCTATCTGCCCATTTGATCTAACCTAAATTGATTCCTGCCCAAATTTAAGCCCATTCCTTCTTTTTTTTCTTAAACTATGGTAAAATTTACATAACATAAAATTTGCCATTTTAAACACTTTCAAATATACACTTTAAAAGGTGGCATTAAGTACATTCCCATTGTTGTACAATCATCACCACTATCCATCTCCAGCACTTTTTCACCTTCCCCAACTGAAACTCTATACCTGCTAAACACTAACCCTGTTCCCTCCTCTCCCTAGGTCCTGGCAACCACCATTCTATTTTCTATCTGTATAAATTTGATTATTTTGGGTATTTCATAAAAGTAGAATCTTAGAATATTTGTCCTTTTGTGACTGGCTTATTTCACTTAGCATAATGGCTATGAGGCTCATCCACTTTATAATGTGTCAGAATTTCTTTCCTTTTTAAGGCTGAATAATTCCATTTTATGTATATACCACATTTTGTTTATATGGACATTTGGGTTGTTTCCACCTTTTAGCTATCATAAATATTATTAATATCCATTCCTTCTCATCCTAACCTTGGCCATATTCTAGCTATGAACACCATAGCTTTCATATACTCAAAAATTGTTATAAACTCAATCCTTAGTCTCCATTTCTCACTACCCACAATTTAGTTGCTTCCACTAATTAAAAAAAAAAAAAAAATATATATATATATATATAATTATTCCCCCCCCCTCGAGACAGGGTCTCACTCAGTCACTCCAGCTAGACTGCAGTGGCATCATCATAGCTCAGTGCAACCTCAAACTCCTGGGCTCAAGCAATCCTCCTGCCTCAGCCTCCTGAGTAGCTGGGACCACAGGTACACACTACCACACACAGCTAATTTCATTTATTTTTTGTAGTGACGGGGTCTCCCTACGTTGCCCAGTTTGTTGTCAAACTCCTGGCCTCAAGTGATCCTCCTACCTCGGCCTTCCAAAAGTGCTGGGATTACAGGTGTGACCCACCACACCTGGCCTGTTTTTTAATTATACAAGTAATACATACTCAATGAAAAATTTGGGAAAATGAAAAAAAATATAGGAAAAAAAATCAAACAACTGTGCTAAGGTTTGAATAAGTTTATCCAAACTCACGTTGAGGCTTGGTCCCCAATGTGGCGGTGTTGGAAGGTGATACTTTTAAGGGGTGATTGGTCATTAAGAAGGATTAATGCTTTTTTCAAAGGAGTGAGTGAGTGAGTGAGTTCTCTCTTGGTACAGATTAGTTACCTTGAGGGTGGGCTCTTGTAAATTGAGGCTGCCTCACGTGTTTGGTCTCTTTTTGCACACACTCATTTCCCCTTCCAATTCTCTGCCACATTATGATGCAGCTTAGGGGCCTCAACAGAAGCTGATTAGGTGCAGCCTTCTGATCTTGAACTTCCATCCTCCAGAACCATGAGGCAAACATGGTTACGGTCTCAGGTACTTTGTTATAGCAACAGAAAACGAACTAAGACAAACTGCAATCTCACTATCATGATATAAATATGTCATTATTTTCACATTATATCTTCATAGAGTTGAACTAATATCATAAATCATTTGCTTTGCTTTTAATTTTTTTAAAAAAATCCTTTTGAATTGGCAATATATGTACATGGTAAAGTCACAAGGTTTCAAAGAATATTCAGTGAAAAGTGAGTCTCTGTCCCACAAATTCCACTTCCAAAGGTAACAACTTAACCAACTCTTACATATCTTTCCTAAGCCAGCCAATGAATACTAATACTATATGTAATTTTGATTCTAGCTTTTTTCAATGATCATTTAACCTTGGGCATTTGCTCACATTAAAATTCCTTGTAAACATTTTACTGGCTACATAATATATCAGCCAGTGAAAGCATGGGTTTGTTGAACCAGTCCCCTAAACTATATCTTTTATAAATTTTTTATGATGAAGACCTATACATGTAAATCTTCTTCTATTTTGAATTATTTCCTTGGGATAGATTACTAAAAGTAGACAGGACAATTTCTATTTATGTTTAGGAAAGCTCATATCACAAGGGAAAAATTTATAGTTACCTTTTTCTTTTTTAGTCCTAGTATCAGTCAAACATGCTTTGGAGCTTCCTAGAGCAACCAGCCACCTCTGTCTTTCAGCTGCATTCACTGCCTTCATGTAGAAATGCTGCTCTCCTGGAATGATTAATTCCATTCTTGTGTTGTCTGCTGAATGGACTATGATGATAAGCAAAGGAGCAATGTTATAGACTTAAGTAATTCAGGAGAATCACATCACTCTTACACAGTATTAGATGCTTTGCACACCTAAAACAACACACTATGATACATGACACAGGCAGTGCCACTCCCTAAGGGGCCACCCAGCAGCTCCCTCCAAACCACCATTCTCACATAGATCCAGGGAGACAACGGTGCCAAAGCAATGGTGACATATGAAAGAGAAAACAGGGAGGAATTAACTACTGAGAAGTGAGACCTTCCCTTGGGGTCACCTAACCTACCTTAAATACAAGTGCAATGAATATCACACTATCACACATTTTTTACTAATTTTCTTGAAAGCAGTCTATGTTTTCATATCCCCTAAGCCTACAATAGTGTCTGCATATAGAAGAAGTACAATAAATGGTAACTATCGTCATTTTCCATTAGAACAGTAACTCTATGATATGCCCATAATTATGAAGTAAAGCATTATCACTTGGAAGGCATTTGTAGTTTGAAGACCTTCACCTCTTCCACCCACATACTCCTTGATACTGACAAAAAAGAACTAATTAAGAATTATGGTAAGCCAATCCCAAATCTTTGTTGTAAAACAAAATTTGTATTAAGCTGTCATTAATCAAAAAGTATTTACTCAGCTCAAAGCAGTGCTGGTAGAGAGGAAGATAGAGGGGAAGAAATACAATGTCGTTGCTTTTATAGAGCTAACAATTTAACCAAGGAAACAAACTGACACATCAAAAACAATCAGAACACAAATTGTTGAACTCTTTGGTGCACAGATTTCATGCGTTATTATGAGAGAAAGTAAGAAAAGGCAGGAAATTAAAAGGCTTCAAGAAGAAGGATTTGATGACAATGGGATTTGGGTAAGAAAAAAATCCGTGAGAAAATGCCTAGATGAGGAAATAAACACAGAATGTACTAAGGATATCAGGAAACAAGCCTAAATGGAACATGGTGTTGTACAGCAAAGTAATTTATATTCATTAATGGATAAGCTGGGTGGAGCCTAATTAAGAGGGACCCAAAAAGTCTGGCAGAAACCCTAACTTGGACAATTGATAACTGAAAATACTGAGCAGAAGCTCAGTGTGTGGTGGAAATAAGTACCACAGAAGCTTGGCTATCTTATTATTCTACTTACATGGGCCATTCTTGGGTGTAGATACTGAAAGATATAACCATGCAATAATGAATAATGGTTGAAAAGGACTTCTAGGCTAGGATAAAACTACTGAAATCCCGAAGCTATAAGAGTAACTCTTTTTTCCTAATTGCTAATACTAGTGAAATCACCAATACCCACTTTAAAATAAAACAATCTTTGCTTTCCAATGATGTTGCTATAAGATGAAACTAAAATAAGATGACTCATTTTTAAACATAGCAGAATTTATGTGTCCACTCAAGGGTGATCCCTTCCAAACTTTCACCTGAAATGGCAACAAACTTAAAAATGATGCTTCCAAAACATCAAGTCCCTAAGGAAAAAATGATGAACAAGACCTCTAAACACAAAACTAAAAAACACTACTGAGAGAAATTAAATACCTAATTAAACATAGGAATATAACAAGTTAATGAATCAGAAGACTCAATATTGTCAAGAATACAATTCTCCTCAAATTGATCTATAGAGTCAATGCATTTCCAATCAAAATTCCAGCAGATATTTGTGGAAATTTACAAGCAGATTCTAAAATGTATAAAGAAATTTTAAAAAGAACCAATGATAACCAAGACAATACTGAAAAAGAATAAAGTTACAAGACTTGGACTATCAGATAAAAAGAGTATAAAGCTAAAGAAATGGGATGGGTGTATGCCTATATGATGAGTGCATTGCGCACCTCTGGGGAATGGTCATGCTTGAAGGTGCTGACTCGGGGAGGTGGGGGGAGGGGATGGAGGTATGACTACATGGTGAGTGCCAGGCGCACTGTCTGGAGAATGGACATGCTTGAGGCTCTGACTCAGGGGGATGGGTGGGACACGGACAATGTATATAACCTGAGCCTTTGTACCCTCATGAAGAGCTGAAAAAAAAAAAAAAGACAATGTCATATTTACACAAGGGTATAAAAGCAAGGCCAGGGAACAGAAGAGACGGTCCAGAAAAAGAGCCACACATGCCTGGTCACTTGCTATGTGACAAAAGATATCCCTATACTACAGTAGGGGAAAGGTTGCTATTAAGTCAACTGCAGAACTAATATAGATCTAAATATAAAAGGTAAAACAATAAACCTTCAAGTAGGTAACATAGATGTCTTAAGTGGGACATTAAAAGTTCTAATAAAAAAATTAACAAATTGGACTTCATGAAATCAAGAACTTCTGTTCATCAAAAGATACCCTAACAGGAAGAAAACATAAACTACAGAGTGGAAGAAGATATATGCAATACAAAGACTCATCCAGACTATATAAAGATCTCCTACAAATCAACATGAAAAATAGCTAAATTTAGAAAATGGGCCAGAGACTTGAAAAGGGACTTCAAAGGGCTCATTAATACCTGAAAAAGATTCAACATCATTAGTTATTGAAGAAAAGCAGTTAAAACCACCATGAGATACCACTACACACACCAGAAATATTCAAAATTTTAAAAATTAATAATGTCAAGTTTTGGCAAACATATAGAGCAATTGAAACTCTCATACTCTATTAGTTGAGGAATAAAGTGATATAATCACTTTGGAGAACAGTTTGGCATTAACTGTGAAAAAGATTCTCTCCTTGACCAAATTTTAGTCAAGTTTCGAGCCCTCTGCTCAGCTAGGCTTCCATCTCCATCCTTGCAGAGTCCAGTTTTAGCAAGAATCCTGCTAAATGAGTTTAGCCAGAATCCCCCACCCTTGATATCTTATCACCCTCAATATCTGACCAAATTCTTCACTCCCTATCATCCCTCAGGTGATGTCTGATCACCCTGGCCTTTGCCTGCCTTCTGTAAGAATCCTGTTAGGTTGGTTTAGCCAGAATCTTCATCTACCCCTGATGTTTGCTCTTAGCAACTTTCCATCCACTGACAGCCCCCCACACACCCTGTTTCTTGGCTATAAATTCTGACTTTTCCTTGTTCTATTCAGAAATTGAGCCCAATCTCTCTCCTCTACTATAAAGCCCCACTGTAGCACTCCCTATATCTATCCCAACAGTCCTAAAGAAAATCTGCCACATTGTTTTAAAAAGTGTCAAGAATAATTTTTTCTTTAATATCTGTTAAAGATGAATGTATGAATATTCAATGCCTCAGCAATTCCACACCACTTCTAGATGTATATACTAAACAGAAATGCATACATATATTCGATAAAATAAATGTATAAGAATGCTCATGGTGGTCTTACTCATTATAGTCCCAAAATGGAAATAACCAAAAAAATCCATCAGCACTAGAATGGATACCCAAATTATGGGATATTCACACAACAGAACACTATACAACAATGAGAATCACTGAACTGTTGTCTGTTACACAGAACAACATAGATAAATTTTGCGAACATGATGTTGAGTAAAAGAAGCCAGACACAAAAGAAAATACTAAATAATTCCATTTATAAAATGTTCAAAAGCAGACAACACTCATCTATGGTGATAAAAGTCAGATTAATGGTGACCTTCTGGGGAATTAGTGGCTGAGGGGATTTGAGGGAGAGGCTTCTGAGATGCTGATAATATTCTAATTCTTGAGCTGGGTGGTAATTACACAATGTTTTCACTTTGTAAACATCCTTCAAGCTGACCGTTATTTAAAATGTATGCCCTTTTCTGTATGTTTTTCTTTGATAAAACAATTAAACAAACAACAAAGAAAAATGCTGCCATGCCTTGAAACCATTTTGGAACTGCCTTAGAATTCTGCAGCTGTCTTTTAAATAGCCTCAAGGTTGGCGAATCTTTAAACTTTGAACGTAGCTTTGATTCCTGACCAAATTTCATTTAGAATCAAATTTGAGAATAAGATGAGATAAAACTACCACTTTTTAAAAAAAAAATAAAAAACTAACGTCTAAAATGCGCTTTTCTTGTGTGATTTATAAACCGGTTTGTAAGGCAATTCCAAAAAGAGTTCTGAAACATTTTGGGTGATGACAGTGTAGTTAAAAATGAGCATACTGAAAGACAACAGTTATTGGTACATGTTTCAGTATGCTTATTAAAAATAAAAAACAATTACATTCCATATATTTTAGGGAACATGCAAGTAAGAATATACCAGGCTAAAGTGTTTCTATGTCTTATATAGCCATGACTCCCTTCCATTACAACAGCAGTAATTCACAACTAAAGGGGACATGACACAATCACCTGGCAGGCAGGTGTAGTGTTGAGAAAGCTCCCTGGAGGACACTGATCTACCCTAAGTGGAGAATCACTGCTACAGATAGAGCCTTAGTGATGGCAAATCTGTGATGAAGGTGAAGAACCAGACATGTAACTAAAGAATATGCACCCAAAGCAGAAATTCTCTTTTGTCTACATGGCTAAATCTTACTAAGAACTACCACAAAATCACACAAAAGGAGCAATCTAGCCCTGGAAAATGTAGCACAACACATTAGCTGCTGCTTTGTTTTAATTTAAATAACAAAATGCATACAGCAGTAAGATTACTCTAAAGTATTTGATAGCTATGACCAAGAGCTCACCATGTCAAAGAAATTACCCTTCACAAATACTCAAGCTACAGGGGAGAAATGAGAAAGGCCTAAAGAGAGATTAACATTCATTCTTCTGGTGCTCTAGTTTTTCTTTAAATTCTCTTTGAAGAAGAATT
Organism: Lemur catta; assembly: GCF_020740605.2. Classification (NCBI taxonomy): domain Eukaryota; kingdom Metazoa; phylum Chordata; class Mammalia; order Primates; family Lemuridae; genus Lemur; species Lemur catta. Next base: position 48,851,819 of record NC_059135.1, read on the forward strand.
CAAAACAGCTCATTATCATTTTTATCTGATTTCACTCTACCTACCTCTACCCCACCCATCCCATACACACATACAAATGAATCAATGGTCCATGAAATCTTCTTTCACGAATATTACAGCATAACCTATTATTTCATTTCTCCCCTTTTGGAAGAAAAGGAAGCCATCTCTATCACCTAGAAGAGCTTATCTTCAAATTCAGCAAAGAACCAGAGTTTATGACTCTGACTTCATACTTTATCAAAACTCTACAGAATTGGCCCCATCATCTTTAGATCTTGGGTTCCAGTGGTTACAATAACTTTCTACAATGAGAACAAAATATTAACAGAATGCTTGTAGACTCAACATGGATACTAAAGCGGTATCCACAAGAAATTTTTGTCAAGTCCAAATTAGAAGACTACCACAAGTATTTTGGATTTCAATTCAAAGTATATTTATAGAGCCACAATTACCAAAAACAATGTTTAACAATGCTAAATGCCACTCTAATAAATGGTACTAGAAGATCCCTATGTGGTTAGAAATGCTGTTTTTCTCATTTGGAGTACACTGAAGAATCTTTACTATCATAACCTCAAATTCCTACACTTCCATATATCCACTTACCTTTAATTTCACAAACTGCCATCTTTATACTTCCTTTGCTCCCTTTGCAAACATCATCCTGTGAATCATAGTAGGATAGGATTCCATTATCTAAAACAAACCAACGAGGCTGCCAACCTGCAAAGATCATAAACAAAAGGTTAATATGGAAAGAAATTATTTTTATCACATAGAAAACTGTGATTTCAAAACCTGCCATCACATTATTTCTTGGCTCTCAAATAACATTCTGACAATGAAATTTTTAATGGCCAAGTCTTACACAAAATGTTCTTACATTAATCTCTACTTTGTTGGGAAAGATTTCTGGAGAAACCTTTAGATCAGCATAAATATGGACAGTAATACTTTTCTTCTGGCTCACAACCTTCTCATTAACTATCCTTTAAGCCCCATCCTCAGTAATAGTCCTACACAGCGTACAACATAACTGTCCTCTTTTCCTAAAAATGAACATGGGGTTATGTTGTAATGTAAAAAGCAACAGAAAACAGGGATTCTGGCCCCAACTCTATTATCATTCTTTAATTGGATAACCATAACCTGGGGAAAATCTTTTCCGTTCAGTGAATCTCTAAAATTCCCTGTCTCCAAAATGAGAGAACAAGATGACCTCTCGGGTGTCACCTGATCCTCTAAATTCTGCAATGTGACCTTCCTCCTCCTATAAAATACATGTTGTCTAAGCCAAACTCCCTTGAATACAGTAAGTGCTAAATGAATTTATCTTACCCATAGAAGCTTCATACCTGGTAGTGAGAGCATAGATTCCCCAAGCCACCCCACCCTTCCCTTCTCTTCTCTGCAGCTGCACCACTAGGGCAGAAAAGCTAGAAACTGCCATCATTCCATTTAATTGATATTTATTCAGTGACTATCTACCACAGATTTGGCTCCAAGGCAAAGCTGGTGACCAGGATAATGGCTTTCCTTGGTGTCCAACTCCCACTCATCGTGCAAGCCAAATTTGGTGTTCCCTGAAACAAGCGTGCTACTAATTTACAACAGTTCACTGACTAGTAACACGGTGACCATGCTGGAGGCAGGGTGACTATCCTTAACAATTCCATGACTATTAAATCACAATTCAGCACAAGTGTTCCAGGCTAAAATGTACCACCTTTTAAACTGTGGGTGTTCAAATCCTGGTCACTTTAGCCATAGCCTGCTATATGAGTAATTAATTTGGTTTTTCCAGGGCCAGATAGTACCAAGACAGGGTAAATGGGTGAATCAACCATTCTTATACCTTGATACAGACCCAGGACTTACCTCCCCAAAAGGCTTTACTTGTAACACTTTTGAAATGACAACACTGAGTCATCATAAAAAGGTTAAATTTTACTTTGCACACTTTAAGAACACAGAGAACTCCATAATACAGTTCAGAAAGATACATGTCCAAAATAATCTAAATAAAAACAAGCAAGTCTCATACTCCTGGAAAATTCATTTTTAAGAAACACTATAATATTCCCTAATGAGACCTAGCAAAAAAACCAAAAAATAACAACAAAAAACCTTAGAAGTTCTTTTGGTACCTGGACTTTATCTTGTTCATCGCTGCATTCCCGGTAACTAGAATGGTGCCTGGCACATAACAAGTGCCAAAAAAATCTATTTCTCAAGTGACAATAAATAAAATGAATTTATTTATTGTATAAAGTGAGACATTGTATGTTATCCATGACAGTATAAACATGCAGTACATCTGTGAGAGTATACTGTATTGAGCATGCATAGAAATGATAAAAACATCATCTTTTCAAACACTAATTTACCTTGGCAAACAAATTATAAGCAGGGTGTGGTGAAAATATACTCCTCCACCCCAGGTCCAGTGTGCCTATGGGGCAAATTATGATTTTGCAAGCCTGTATTATTGCAATTCAGTATCTCTTTAAAACAAATATTGGGCAAAATGATTCATTTGGGATTTGTAGCAACGTGAAAGGTGAGTGTGGTTGAATGTATTAATCTAATCAAGCCTGTTAATTATCTCTACACACCTTTTTGAAGCAATATTTAATGAAACAATCTCTAATTGATTCACACATTTATATAACAGAGGGCTATACCTGTGAAAGATTCACAGGTATTCCCTTTATAAAATTCTTTTTTTAAAAAACACATTCTTTTTATCTCAAACTACAAAATGTTACTGAAATCCTTATTCTCTACCAAGGATTCTCAAATAACAGTAAAATTACACTGAAAGGTTCCTTAAAGATCACTTAGTAAGAATATCTGCTCATCCTTATGACCTAAGATGAACTAAAATTAATAATCAGCATGCTCCCAAGCCTAATTTAAATTTTAAAAATAGAATTCTTCCAAACAAAAGATTTCATTTCAGCAGGCTTCTACACTGTATACTAGAAGTTAACTAAATACACTGCGACAACTAAAATCTAAAGCACATGTGGTCAAAAGCTTACCCGATGGTACTCAGTACCTTAGGAGATAAGAAAATCTTGCCACCAAGTTTCACCACAAGTCTTAAATTATGACTCATTTCAGTAATCACCCATTGCCAAGGGGTATGTATGCATAAATGGTTCCTCAGGCATGACCTCCCAGAACTCTGCGTTTAAGAACTTTGCAGAGAGGTGATTATTTGCATCTCAAAGCACAGAAGCCACTGTCTTACCTTTAACACTTTCCCTCAACCAAACAGTAAAACTGAGCTCTCACAACCACCCATATGAAAATGCTTAATAAGAAACATTTGTCTTACTTTTTAAATGGTTCCTGTTAAAACATGTCATTTATAGAAATAAACTGTTTTGACTTTTTAGTTGGAATAAAACATCAACATATCATAAATGTTAAAGCATTTGCGGCTATAAATCTGGCTTTCACAATCTAATCAAAAACCAGGGGCAACTGTAGCTCAGAGCTTATGCCTTAAGGCGTTTATGTGCAGATTTTGCACAAGGTCAGGTGGACACAAGTTGAGTGTACCATACAATTACTAAGGGGCTCAATACTTTTGGCAGAGTGAGTAAGTGCTCAGCAAGGCAAGATTTGCCTATTACACTGGAACAAAAAAATCTGTTTACTATTCAAATTTATTTTAAACCCATTCTTCTTCCTCTAATCTGGTGAGATCCTAGAATTCTGGAGTTGGAAGGCACCTGAGATCTTGAAAGAATTACTTTGTCTTTACTGTTGGTTGATGGCAGAGATTCGACTACAACTCAGATTTCAAGAGCTTTTAATAAGGCTGTCAATGTCATGGAAAGGGGCCCTTCCCTGCTGGTCTCTCATTTCTACAGAAACACCTAACTTCTTGGAGTTCTTTCCAACTCACGTCATGCGTGAAACTGACTTGTCTGCTCCCCTTCTGTGTATTGCATTTCTTCCACTATTTCTTACACACTTAGCTGAATTCTCAATCGTAAAGATACCTCATTGATAATCGCTAAGAGAACACTATCTGGAGATAGCTTCCAAAATTATGCTTGCCAAGATAGAACAACTTTAGCAAGATAACTTTTTAAAATAAACAGTGTTGTTAAAGAAATTAAAAGATTTCTGAAAACCAAATCTCGATCTTAAAGGGTCTATTCCAGGCCGATACTCTAACAACTCAATTATTAACCAAATGCTGAATATTAAGTGTGAATAAAGATGGAGAGTGCAACAAACACAGGCAGGGTCACTGGGAATTGTTCCGGAGGCTACAGGAGGGAAACACAAATATTATTACACGAGCAAAGAAGTAGTCAGGTGCACTTCCCACCCTCAGTAGGGTGCGCAGTCTCGAACCCTCCCCTGCAGAGGCCAGACAAGCTCTCTGCAAGGGACCGGGAGAGGGATTAAACCCTGGAACCCGGTAGAGCGGATTCGCTATGAGGGTCACCGCGGGCCAGGCGGAGGGAGCCGGAGCCTGACCCGCCTTCTCTGCAGCCTCCCTGCCGAATCCCGCCCAAGCCCTCCGCCTCTGCCCCGGGAGCACCCGAGCCCCCATACCTGTGAGATAGTTGGTCCACTTGTACAGAACCCCCTCCATGCTTCAGAGCCACGCACCGCGCATCCTCCTGGCCCGGCGCCGGCCGCGGTGCTGGGGTAGGCACGGAGCCCGAGGCAGCCCCTCCCGGCCCGCCCGCGCCCCTTCCCCGGGCGCCCCCCGCCGGCTCTGAGCCGCCCTCAGCCCGCGCGCGCCGCCGCCACACGGCGGCCCTTAGAGGCTGGGACGGCGGGCGCCGCCTGGAGCTCGGGGGCCGCGAGGCGCGGGCTCAGACATCCCGGGGAGAGCCTCGGCGGCCGCGACCACCACAGCGACACAAACGCGACCGCTGCCGGCCTCCCGCTCGCGCTTCCGCGGCCCGGCTGCTCCCTCCCACACGCCGGCGTTCCCTCCTCCTCGCCTGCCTTCCTTCCCCCCGGGCTCCCCGTTTGTTTTCATTGACCCCGACGTCGCTTTCACTTCCTGGATGAAAGGGGCCGGATCGTCCCGGGAAACCCCTCCCCGGCGGCGGGGCTGGAGGAGCAGGCGCGGCCTGCGGCCTCGCCGCGGAGCCCGAGGCTGCGCGAGGAGGGCGGGCCGGCGGGCACACCCTCGGCCTCCCCTGGGGCCGCCTTACTCCTCCTGCTCCTCCTCCTCCTCCTCCTCCTCGGGCCGGTGGCTGCGAGGCCCGGGCCGACCAACCCCTCGCGTGGAGGCCTCCAAGCCTCGGCGCGCGCGGACCCCAGGTCCACCCGAGGACGAGCTCGCCGCACACTCACCCTGCGGGCTGGGCGTCTCAGGTTTTCCTGTAACTACGTCTCAAGTCCTATTATTCAAAATAATAATAATAAATCCTTCCTATTTCTGTTTGCTTCCTATTCTTCTCCTATTCAGGGGATCTGAGAAATTATCTCCTAGGAAGACAGTGTGCAGCTGAGGGGGTCCTCGGACAAGAAGCAGCGAGGAGCCCCTAGGAATTGTCATCACACCAGTGGTTAACCTTGGATAGCAACAATTTTATTTAGAATATAAAACATAGAACTAAACTAAGTTTTAGTCAAAAAATTGGGGCTTTCCCTATCTTTTATTATTTTTGAAAATCCTGCTTTGAAGTGGTCTTCCTCTTACATAATTGACAGTAATTTTCAGATTTATGAAATTTTGCAAACGTTAAGCAAAGCACGTAAAGCAGGCCCAGGGGCTGCGGCTTTTCATTGAGGTAGAATAACATCTCTCCTCCCAGAACCTAATCCAGGCCCACGCAGGCCTGGGGCTTTCTGGTTTGGGTAGTCTTTGGGTATTCACTTGGAAATAAGGTGAAGGCTGGAGAGAAAGATGGATGCCTATGCAATAAATCGGTTACAGTTCAACGTTAATCATAAATCTAGGTGGTGGGTATATGGGTGTTCACTGTAAAATTTAACTTTTCTGTATGTTTTATGAATTTTCATAGTAAAATGAGGAGATGGGGTTGTGTCAAACAAATTTGGCCAAATCCCTGTTGGTATTAGCTGTGATATTGGGAAAAAATGCCCAATACTCAAGTTTCCTCATCTGACGTGGATGATTACAGATCTCACGGGGTTGGTAAGCATTCCTGAGCTTTTCCTGCACTGCTAGAGGCCCTCAAGCCACAGGGGAAAGAAAAGCCAGGCAGCAGGTCGGGAATCGCCGAGGTCTGCGCGTGCAAACGCGTTTCCCTGGGCGCGGGAGCAGCGGCGCCGCAGTTCCCTCGCGTCCGGCCGGCCTTCAGGTTGTGTCAGCCTGGATCCCCTCGATGCATGACTCTGACCCGAGAATGCGCTTCAAGGACACCTCAGAAGCACTCAGAAAGCCACCGCGAGGCTATTTTTAGCGCCCTTCTTCCAGAATGCCTCCCCAATACCCGCTAGTTCCCTAGGGGCCTTAAGAAAAAAGCCTTTTGCGCCCAGAAATGACAACCATCTTCTAATTTTATGATATCCCACCCCACGCTGTTTATCTCGTCTTTTGTCAGTTTTGGTTTTGGAAACGCGTTACTGCCGAAGCCTGAGGAAAGCGGCTGTAAAATATCGGGTTTAGCGAGGAGAAGCGGTTCGAGCGTGCGGTGCGACCTTTGCAACCGAAGGCAGCAACCCGAGAGCTCAGTACCAGAGGGGCACACGCCGGGCCCCAACCCGCGAAACGCTGGGCCCAGCGCGCACAGCCCCGCCCCGGCCCTTTGTGACGTAGGACAATGCCTGCCACGCGTCGCAACTTGGCGGCTGGGGCAGCCACGGGCGCGAGTGACACGCCGCAGCCAGCGCGCTGTTCTTCAGGGAGAAAACATGCATTTCTTATTCACGTTAGTCATTTTCTTTTACCTGTGGAGCTTTCTTACTGCTCAGGGACAAAAGAAAGAAGAGAGTGCAGAGGAAGTGAAAATAGAAGTTTTGCATCGTCCAGAAAACTGCTCTAAGACAAGCAAGAAGGGAGACCTACTAAATGCCCATTACGATGGCTACTTGGCTAAAGACGGCTCGAAATTCTACTGCAGGTAGGAAATGCTGCGAACTGATTCCGCGGCGGGTGGATGCACAAGGTCTTGCCCCTCCCTACCTACCAGAAGCCTAATTGGTTGGTCGTCTGGTTTGTTGTTTGGGTTTTGTGTTTTTTTTAACAGTAAGAGTTGGACCTTTTATTCATGGGGGAAAAATCAGATTTTATGGCAGTACTTCTCTAATAAACTGAATATTACTTTTTAAATTATTGAAAATGTTGGCGGAAGAAATTATCAAAAATACACTACATCCACACTTCCAAGCACCACCACTATTCCTAGGATGTCTAGAATTAAATCAAGGTATTGCCAATAAGGATGTTCACATTTTTCTTTGCCGAGAGTTGGAGTCTCTACAGAAGATTACATAGGATAGTTAAAGATATTTTATTCTTAAGAAGCACCATTTTTACAAGCTGGGAGCCACTTCCTAACTGTATCAAGACGCCACTCCAACAGTATCTTCCCTTGTGACCTCTGCTGGGCCCTGATCCTCCGTCTGCTCCCTCATCCCACCCGCTGCCTATTCTGATTTAATTGATGGTTTATTACTCAGAAGGAGAATGACTTAGCAAGACAGGATTGGGAAATGTTTGTTTTTCTCATTTAGAATAAAATAGAGAAATTCAATAAGAAAATTTTATTTATTTATTTATTTTGAGACAGAGTCTCGCTTTGTTGCCCAGGCTAGAGTGAGTCCTGTGGCATCAGCCTAGCTCACAGCAACCTCAAACTCCTGGGCTCAAGTGATCCTCCTGCCTCAGCCTCCCAAGTAGCTGGGACTACAGGCATACGCCACCATGCCCGGCTAATATTTTCTGTATATTTTTAGTTGTCCAGCTAATTTCTTTCTATTTTTAGTAGAGATAAGGTCTCGCTCTTGCTCAGGCTGGTCTCGAACTCCTGAGCTCAAGCGATTCTCCCGCCTCAGCCTCCCAGAATGCTGGGATTACAGGCGTGAGCCACCATGCCCAGCCAGAAAATTTTAACTTACCGTTAAAATGACCTTTTGAGGCTATACCTGCTCCATCATTTTTTAAAACAAACCCAGAGAAGTTAAAATGTGTTATTTGTACAAGCCATGCAGCTAGTTAGGGGCTAAAAACCCATTAAAAAATTAACTGTTGAATAGTTTTTGTAAAGATGACAATAAAAAAGAAAATGAGATGACTCCTAATGACTAGCTTTGAGCAAGTCATACTTCTTTCTGGCAATTACAGGGAAGTTTGAACCAAACACCCCATCAGGGGTTTAGAAAAAGTGCTATTATGGGGAAAGAGACGATGTTAGAGAGGACTCCAATTTTAAATGCCCAGCTATATTTTAAAGTTTGATTCTTAAAATCAGCTTACCTAAGTATTGGTTTTTATTATAGCCGGACACAAAATGAAGGCCACCCCAAATGGTTTGTTCTTGGTGTTGGACAAGTCATAAAAGGCCTAGACATTGCTATGATGAATATGTGCCCTGGAGAAAAGCGAAAAGTGATTATACCCCCTTCATTTGCATATGGAAAGGAAGGCTATGGTAAGGTATTTAACTTCAATTTCTTTTTTTAGTTATGTTTAAAAATAAATCATAGACATCCGGGTATACATTTCCAAAAGAATTGAAAGTAGAGTCTCAAAGAAATATTTATACACCTATGATCATAGCAGCATTATTCACAATAGTCAAAGATGAAAGCAACTCAAATGTCCATAGACAAAAGAATGAATAAACAAAATGAGTATAGGCATACAGTGGAATATTATTCAGCCTTAAGGAGGGAAATCCTGACACATGCTACAACAGGGATGAACCTGGGGATGAACAGGGATGATTCCACTTATACGAGGTACCTCAAGTGGTTAAATTCAGGGACAAAAAGTAGAAGGGTGGTTGCCAGGGGTGAGAGGGAAATGGGGAGGTATGGACCAATGGGTATAGAGTTTCAGTTCTGCAAGATGAAGAGTCCTGGAGATTGGTTGCACAGCCGTGTGAGTGTACTTTACTGAACAATACACTTGAAAATGGTTATGATGGTAAATTTTACGTTATTTGTATTTTACCACAATTAAAAACCAATAAAAGAAATCAAAAAAATAAAATAAATAAAAATAATCACAGAACTCTATGGCTGTATTTAGTTCAGTCCTCTGTTTACTTATAAAGAAAATAAGACATCTTGGGTATATAGATCTCTGGCCAGAGTTCTTTCCCCTATATTGTGGCAGCACTCATAATGATTGTGAATATTCTATAAATTCTACCTTAGGCTTTTTTATTTGTTTTCAGTATGTTATATTATTACATAAATGTTTATAACACAGATCTTTGGTAAGAAGTACCAAAGTTATAAAACTCAGGAAACTGTAACATATGAGTTTAGAATACAAAAATAGCACTCTAACATTGTAAAAGGAACATCTGAGATATGATAAGTTGTCAGTCACTATTACCCCAACACAGGACAAGCCTTGAAATATTCAAGAAATGAACTTATTTTTTCAACATTTTGCCTATTTTTAAAATCCTGGAATGAGAAGATATGAAAACCTAGGTAAAGCAAATGAGAAAATTGTTTGCAACAGGTATGAATGAAGATTTACTAACCATTAATAAAAATTGCCTATTCCTAGAAATAAGCCAAATCCATACAAAAGCAGCCCACTAGCAAAAAAAAAAAAAAATACAAATAGCCTTTAAACCTATGAGAATACTTAATTTTATTCATAATTAAAGGAAATTATTTTTTGAAATGAGGTCTCACTATGTTCCCCCATATGAGGCCAGGAGTTCAAGGCTGATCTTGTACTCCTGGCCTCAAGTGATCCTCCCACCTCGGCCTCCAGAAGTGCTGAGATTATAGGCATGAGCTACTGCACCAGGCCTAAAGGGAAATTAAAACAAAAATGAGACACCATTTTTCACCCATTGGATTAGCAAAGATAAAAAAGTTGGCAAAGGCAAGGAAAAACCAGCAGTCTCATGCATTATTGCTGGGAATGTAAATCATTCAATATAACAGTATTTTTCAGAAGTGAAAATGCACATATCTTCTGACCCAGTAGTTCCATTTCCAGGAATGTGCACAGAGGCATGTGTAAAAGAACATTCACTGCAGACTTTTTTTTTTTTTTTGATAGCAAAAGACCGGAAACTACCTGAGTATCCATCAGTAGGAATTTAAATAAATTATGCTATGTGCATACAAAGGATTACTGTACAGCTAGTAAAAAGAATGAGGTAGAGCTATACATGTTAATATGTTAAAAATAAAGCAAGACAGAATGTATTCCTGCAAAGAATATTTATTGAGCATCAGTGCCAGGGTCTGTTCTAGGCACTAGGCATAAAGCAGTGAACAATATCAACTCTACTCCCAATCCTCCATGCTTGCATTTTAGAGGAGGAATTTCACATAGGTATGTGTCTACACAGACTATATCTAGAAGGATATGCAGTCATCTGATAACATTAAATGTTCCTGGGAAGGAGGCCTGAGAGTCAAGGATGAGAAGGAAATTTCTTCTCACTCTAATATTTTATACTGTTTGAAATTTTTATCATGTGCATTAGTAATTTTTCAAAAATTACATATTTTTTAAATTACTAACCTTAGTGTAGCAGAATAGAGAGGGAAATTTGTAAATGGTAGGGGGAGGATGGGTAGCCTGATAAGGACTGATTCTACAGCCTCAGACAGGCCCTTGCTCCCTATTTCTGTGTGAAGCCTGTACAGAAAGAATATGTGCCTCCTAACCCTGTTTAGAGCCCCTGCTAACTCCACCTATTTGAAATATTTAGCTTATAAAGATTAATTTTCTACGATGAGATATGGCCACTACCAAATATTTCATGGAAGTGGCATGCCTTCTTTGAGGCTGTTGGTTTAGTTATTAAGAATTCTTTCCAGCAAGACCAGAGGGATCACTGTCTCAAACTGGATGGGAGGGAGGTCAGTGCTGCAAGTCAGGCCCAATCAGACTTAAAACTCCTAACAAGACAGTTCTAGATAACTACAGCTTTATTTTCAATGTTTTTGCCAATCATTTGGTCCCATCAAAATAGCTCCCACAGTACTATAATTTGTATACCCTGTTTTCATTTAAAGGAACCTGGGAAAGAGAAAGAAAATTGAAGATGAATTAAGTTGAATACAATTTTTGTCCGAAAAATTTTGTGTTGAGTTGAAGCCACGTCCAGACAAAATGATGTAGGCAAAGTTTGCCTTTCAGTCTCTTTTATTCTCATTTTCATTTTCAGAGTTTCCCCTTCTCTCTTGTATTGTCTCATCACATGCCTGGATGCTCTGCCTGCCATCAGAGCACCCATTCCCCTATGTGCCTAAAGCACCCACACCCCTCATCAACAGGTGTCCATCCTGGGTCTGTTATCCTAAGGCAAAGGACTGCTTAGTTTATCCTTTTCATAAACTAATTTATGCTTAGATATGAATGACTACTCTGGCTGCCTAAACTTCTAATAAATCAGACCCTTGCTGCAGATAAGTACAAGCTTGACTTATCTCAAAGTTCATATTCAATTTGAGGTGTCTCCAATAAACATAAAAATGATGAATCTCTCTAGAAACACCACCTGCACCTTCATTTTACAAGTAAGGAAACTGAGGCCTAAAAAAGTATGTTCATTGGAATGTAGTTAACTGCTAGCCTTACCCGTATTACAATAGCTTGGATTAGATTGTTTTAAAAGTTGCAACATAGACCATAAGTAACTGTTTAACAAAAAACTTCTTGATTAAATAAGCTTTTTAAAGTAAGTTGTTATTAAGACCTAACATTAGCTATAACTTTATTTTAGGTAGTACTTGAAGAAGTCTTTCCTCTGCAAAATATCCTTGCCTCATCTCACAGAACACCCCTGCATGTCTTGAAATGCATGTGATTTTTAGTGCTTTAATTAACAATATATGTGGTATGTATAGATTCTTTCCATTAACGCCTACTTTGATCTGCTTCTCTAAGTAATTCTATAGCAAATGCATATTTTTCTGTTTTATATACTTTAATGTTTTTGCAAGAAAAAACTAATTGGCAGTATTTTCTATGTTTACAGTAAAATTATTAAGAAAATTCATATATACCTGTGATATTTTTTTGTAAGAAATTTGAACTTGTGTTTTGAATTTGTCTTTCATTATTGTCAGGAGAAGTTATTTTTCTGTCATAAAGAGATTTTCTATCTAGGAGTCTAGACAGAATGGGAATGGGTTTTATAAAAACAGTCGTTAAATCAATCCCTAGCTCTTTTACTCTAAAGTCAGATAATATGTGGTACTTTAGGTTAGGACTTTCACACTAGTCACATGATGCATGTGTAGGTTTTTTTTCTATGTCTTCTATGTCTTCACTTTTGGCTGTAACTTACAACCTCTTTTCTCTTTGGACTACATGAAAATTTTAGCAAGAATTCTCCACTTTTTTAAAGAAATTGGTGTTTCCTTCAAAGGACAAACTTAGCAATTTTTAAAATAAACAACATGGATCCTTTATTCCTCAAATATTGGAGTGCCTATAATAGATCAGGCACCATGTAAGACCCTGGAAATATATTCATGACACAAGCTACCCATTGCCTCTTGGCAAGTCATTTTTTAATGAAATGACTTATCTGAAATAGCCCATAGCTTATTAAAATCATCTGCACCATCAGCAAAAAGGTTAACTTAAGGAGAACTATTCAACTTAATACTTAAAAATTTGTATTGTGATTAGAAGTCTCCTTATAAAATTTTTACTGAGTTTTTCTGTCATTTTACTTATTTTTTAATGTCTATAAAAAATTTGAAAGACAAATATATTGATATTCCTGTTTTATTTATGCTTCCAAATAACTACACAAAATCATTTTCTAAGCAATTACTCATCTACATGTTAAAATTTTTCTGCCCTTGCATTTCTTCTCTGTACTTCCCTTCTTCTGTATGATGATAGAAGTGTATAGTCATCCCTTGGTATCCATGGGAGACAGGGTCCAAGAACCTCCTCAGATACCAAAATTCACAGAAACTCAAGTCCCTCATATAAAATGGTATAGTATTTGCATATAACTTCTGAACATATTCCCATATACTTTAAATCATCTCTAGGTTACTTATAATACCTAATACAATGTAAATGCTATATAGATAGTTGTTATACTGTATTGTTTAGATAAAAGTCTGCACGTGTTACGTACGGATACAACCATCCTTTCTTTTTTTTAATATTTTCAAGTTGAGATTGGTTGAATCCATGGTTGCAGAACCCACTGATATGGAGGGCCGTATCAATGTATTAATAAAAAATCCATGCATTAATAAAAATTACATGATTTGTATTTATGTTAACTTAATCAGGAAACAGTAGTCCCATAGGTCCTTTGAATTGACTTGGTTTAAAAACATGAGAAAAAATTCTGTTAAAAAAAGGAAAAAAAACACAAAAAAATATTTAAAAGGCAAAAAAAACTTTTCTAGAAGACAAGAAAAAAATTTTTTAAGTGTTTAGAAAGTAGTTCTTATAAATATGAAATAATACTATAATGGCTGTTTGTGAATAAATATTTGAACTGTATCTTCAAATATGTTAAACAGTTAAAACTTATACCCTTAGCAGAAGGGAAGATTCCACCTGATGCAACATTGATTTTTGAGATTGAACTTTATGCTGTGACCAAAGGACCACGGAGCGTTGAAACATTCAAACAGATAGACACGGACAATGACAGGCAGCTCTCTAAAACAGAGGTAATTCAAACAAATTTTTTTCATCACAATTTACATCTGTGTTACAACTATTTTATTTCTACCTAGCATGGCCTCTGATCACTGCTTTTATAGAGTTGGTTATTAAAAACTCTAAGCTCTGAGATAATAAAAATATTATTTTCCAATATAAAACTTGTGAGTCATCCTGTTCCACTGCCTTTCTTCCTGCAAGTGGGTCATTACAATCCCAAATTACTCATCTCTACAGGACTCTTCTAATTTATAGACTACAGGAGTGGATCTCTTTTTCAAGCAGCACTTGTAAGAATTTGTAATAGGGAGTAATTTCCACCTCATAGGATTGTGAGGATTACATGAGATTATGAAAAGAGCTAGCAAAAATTTGAATTGGGTGGGCTAGAAAGTTGATAAACAGGAACCAGGGGGGCATGGTGGCTCACACCGGTAATCTTAGAATCCTGGGAGGCTGAAGTGGGAGCTCAGGAGTTTGAGAACAGCCTGAGCAAGAGTGAGACTCTGTCTCTACTAAAACAAATAGAAAAATTAGCCAGGTGCAGTGGCAAATGCCTGTAGTCCGAGCTACTCTGGAGGCTGAGGCAGGAGGATCAGTTGAGCCCAGGAGTTTGAGGTTACTGTGAGCTAGGCTGACACCATGGCACTCTAGCCCAGGTGACAGAGTGACTCAGTCTCAAGAAAAAAAAAGAACAGGAGCCAGGAGTTCAGCAACCTAGCTTCTGTGTCTCTGCCTTATAAATGAATTGAGGGATTAATAAAGATATTATAAGATTAATAGATAACATTTTTTTCACACTTTCTCAGTGCCAGGTATTCTTATAAGCACATTAAGTATGTGAATTTATCTAATCTTGACAATTTATGAGGTAGACACTATTATCATTATCTTCACTTTATAGATGGGAAACAAGATGCTCAGACAGGTTAACTAGCCAAAAATCATACAGCAAAACCAGGCAAAACCAAGATTGTAACCCAGACAATCTGGCTTCACTACTGTATTCTTAACCTTGGGCCCTCACTGCTTTTTTGTGGAAAATCATGAATGTTTCAAGGCTAAGTTGCCTGTTTATTGAAGTCTAGTGCCTTATTTAGTCCCACTGACTATACTCTTGCTTAAAATGAGTAACCCAGTTGTCTCCCCTCCTTAATTCATTTGGAGGCATTTCAAAATGCATAACTGCTACCTAAGTGAGTATTATAAAAGGCAACTGGGTTGATTTCAACTGGTGATTAAGGCCTTTTGCTCTGTTTCTTTTTCCTCTCCCTCTCCAATCCTTTCTCTAACCAGTTCAACTTCTTTCTCCTGGATATTAGTAAGGACTTTTCCCTGAGTCACACTGGTTGACCAACAATGGAAGAGGGAGAAGGGGAGAAGGAACATCTCCTATTTCTTAAGAAGGGCAGCTAGAAGGGTGGCAAACTGTTCCCAGTGTGTACTTGTCTGTTGACTCCTTCTCACCTTTTGTAGGGTCAGTAGCTGCAGGTGAATTCACATAGTACCCGAGGGCTCAGCCTGTGCACACAGACCAGTTCTTATCACAGGCGCACCAAGAGTCACATTCTGCAGTGTCAATACTACTCAGCAGACATTAGGGGATCTTCACTTCTTTTCTGGAAAATAAAAGTAGTGAAAATCCAAATTAGTGACTTACTTAGCTACAATTTCCCCAGATGTCTTTCAGGGATCAGCTATTTCACCAGATGGATGAGAGTAATTTTCACACACTTAAATAACAATAGCTATCTTATTGATGCCCAATAATCATTACTGTGATCCTGACATCAATCCTACAATATAGGTACTTACTGCTCTCCTTTTACAGATGACAAAACTAAGGTTCAAAGAGGTTAAATAATTTATTCAAGACCACATAGCCAGTACATAGCAAAGCCCGGATTTGAAACATGAACTAAAAGAAACTTCCTTTCTTCATCCTCAGAAAGATTTAGTAAATTATTTCTTCAGTATAAATAAGGTGAGGAGGATGGAGAGAGAAATACAGTATTTTATTAAGTACAAAGTGGAAATAGTGTGGGACCTATTACTAGCAAAATTAAGGTCATGTTCTTACCCACTACCTTTTTGTACCTCTGTAGTCTAGTGTACTGGAAAAGGAGTTGATTTTGAGCATCAGCAATACTGGTTATGAAAAGTTAAATTTAATAATTTAGAATATGAGGAATACTTGAGGCTACTTAATATTCTTTATACCTATGTGGGATTACTAAAGAAGAAAAAAGTCTCCCTCATGTAGGACCAAAGCCCCATTTGAGGACAGTTGATATATCCTTCAATAAGATCCATTGATTGTCCTAAAATTAAGTCTATTCACGATGAGTTAAGCATGGAATATTGTTGCTTTATAAGGGCTATCTCCTAAGGAGACATGTAAGATTTCAGGAGTTTTGCAGGGCTTTGCCCTGAAGGAATATGTGAATGTGTTAGTTCATAGTTCATAGATCAAAAGCTGCCTCGCCTCGGGAGGGCATCTCACAGATCAGTTGGCAATGCTTTCCAAGGCCTGTTGGCTTTTGCCTGATTCTGTACGACAAAGCTTGGCATGCATGAGGCCACGGGATGAGAACTGATCAAAGAGTGCCCACCCAACAGACAGACACCTGCAGCTAAAAGCAATTAGCCTAAGGGACAGTTCCTGCTTCACTCCTGACTACCTGTCTCAATCCACAAAAACTAGATAAAGAAATATAGAGCCACTATATTTCTGTTTAGCCTTTTTGCTAAGTGATAGTTTTATCTTAGAACTTAGAAGTTTGTCTTCGAAAGATTTTGTAAATGTTTGCTCACGTAGATAGAGTTAATTAAGGGATCTCTAGAAACTTTTGGGGGACTTTTAACCTAAAATGAACTACCTGTTATTATGTAAATCTGTTACCCCTAGCAACCCATCACTGTACCAATAAATACTGATGTGAAACTTCACTCAGGGCCTCACAGCACACGGGAATGCTAGAGGTCTCCCAATCCCCCAACTATTATAAAATCTATACTTTATAAAACTGTACTTTCATCTCTGTGTATTCTTTTATTTCTCTATTCTATTATTTTCTATGTTCTATTATTTTCCTTATCTCTTGCAACTACCCCTGCCAAAGGGACCTGATTTTTTTGCTGGGAGCGTAGCTAACTCCCTGCAGAATATGTATTTCTGAAAACTCCTCAGGGTTCAACTCTAGCTTTCAAAAATACTCTCACCTCTAAAATGTAGCCTTGCTGAACATTCTTTCCAGATCATTGTGTGTAGCTTTCTTTAGTTACATAGATTAGCACTTTCCAATGGAAAAACAATTGAGTCACATAAATAATTTTAATTTCTTTAGTAGCCACATCTAAAAAAGTAAAAAGACATAGGTGAAATTAATTTTAATGATATATCTTAATTCCATATATCTAAAATATTACTTCATGAAATTAATATACAAATTATCAATATTCTTTTTAAGTCTTTGAAATTTGTTGTATATTTTACATTTATAAAATAGTAACATATTTCAGTTTGATCTAGCCACATTTCAAGTGCTCAGTAATCACATGCAGCTAGTGGCAACTACAGTGGACAATGCTTTCAGTGTGTGTTTGTGTAGAGAAATTTCCTGTTGTGTAGAGAAACAGGGAATACTTCAGAATATCTGTTCTTTGACATTATTATCAGAGAGATTGTCATAGTTATGTAGATTTAGGGGGAGAAATATAGAAGGATAGAAAACATTTTTTTAATTTTCAAAATTTCAAAACCCATAGTTGGGTTTTATTGATTGTATAACCATTACTTTTAGAGGTTATAAAAATACCAATTTAGATTTTATTTACTAATGGAAATGTTTAAGAGTGATTTTCCTTTGGTAATGTGAACAATGTACAGTATTATTGGAAAGAAAGCATTTAGTTTCAACAAAATTCAATTCAAATGCTAATCTTTGAGTATGTACCACTAACTATCTATAATCTCAGGGGAAGTTAATTTGAAAACCTGTTTCTCTCCAGAAAATTGCCTCAAAAGTTAAAAAAAAAAAACTTCAGTTAGCTTTTAAAAATTTTATATCACTTAAGAACAAGTAGTCTTGGGTATGGGTTTCTTTACTGTAAACATTCCTCAAAGTTACTGGAAATTTATTGTGATAACTTTTTATTAAAAAATGTTATTTTGGCCCTCTAGATAAGTCTGTACTTGAAAAGGGAATTTGAAAAAGATGAGAAGCCACGTGACAAGTCATATCAAGAGGCAGTCTTAGAAGATATTTTTAAGAAGAATGACCACGATGGTGATGGCTTCATTTCTCCCAAGGAATACAATGTATACCAACATGATGAACTGTAGCAATTTTTTATTTCTACGGTTTTATTTCTATTTTTTTAGCTACTTACTATATATATAAAACAAAGTCAGGTTTTTTTCCAAATTGCATTTTCTGTTTTTCCCCCAGTGAGAAGATATTTTGATTCCCTCAATACATGTAACTTTGATATAATAAATGTGAGGCTGTTTTGCATATTTAACTTTCAGTAAAGGTATGATTGTGTTTCCTATTGTTTTATCCTGTGAACATGAATTGCAGCACCATAAAATAGACCTCTGTGTCCCAGCAGGCAATTTTCTCCCTTCAGGATATAGAAAGACATACGGTATGTCAAAAAACTTCAAGGTCTTCCCAACTATAACCTTAACCGTATGTATAAACATGTAATAGCCAGTTATATTTTAAATGTTAAAATGCCCCATATTGTTAAAATATTCAGTAGGGACCCAGGAATTAGCATTTCATTTCATGACATTATGGATAGTGGAATATAAAAATCATGGGACCGAAGAGTCTTCATATGCATGCAGGAAGATATTGGTTGTATACCTCTACAGTCTCTGTACCTTTTGCTGCAAGCTTCTGGCCTTGGGTATTTGTTCCAGTGGGGAATGTCTAAAGACATTTGACCAGACCAAAGACTTTTTGCATTTTATCCTAGAGCAGGCATGAAGTATCTACTGCTCTGGGTCTTTACTCCTTCATACATTATTATACATGTGCCATTCCTCTTCTCGTAGACTTGTATAAGGTATCTACCACCTCTAAATTTTTATCTTGATAGTTTTAAATTGATGCCATGGAATTTCTTAGTTTCCAGTTCCCTCTCTCTAGGTATCTCTTTCCTTGTGTTACTTCATTTCACATCATTTTTGTCATTAATAATGATCCTTACAAAGTGGTATGTCATCAAATTTTGATAAATGTATAAAATTTATTTTTGCTACAAATGAGGATATACAGTACCATGGCCATTTTGTGTCATGGTCAAATCATGATGTGATCCAATTTGTTGAGAACAGTGGCTAGGAAATGCTATAGAAGATGACATCAGTACCAAAGCAACTGCACATATTTACTGGAACATAAAAGATTTTGCGCACTGCCTATGCAGGAAAGTACGGACAGGCAGTAAAAAGTTCTGTTCAAAATAAGTGAGTTCCAAACGAATAAAAGCTTTGTCTGTTTTCCAAAACTTGCTTTCCAAACCATTGTTCATCTTTTAACCTCTTTAGCTATATACTGCAAAGTATAGAGGTAACACAAAAAACACCAGATTAGTAGATATCACACATGTGTAGCACAGAATTTGGTACCTCATAAAACAAAAATCTTTACTTTTATTTCCTCCCAGTATTTTTTCATCTCATACTCAAATTTTCTAACACTTTCTCACTTGCTTAATCATCAACTCTTTCAGCCTTTACTTCCCTCAGAAAACCTGCTCAGTTGAAGTAAACTAAATTGATAATTCAATATTCTTATATTTTGGTCGGGAAACTGCCCCCATTCGCTATATCCATATTTAAGAAGTCACTAGAGCCCTTTTATTTGTTCAGGATACTCATATTTGATTTAAATAATATACTGTGCTCCAAAAATACAGTAAAATATATGTGGAAACTATCCTAGAATCTAAACTTTATAATTCTGTCCCATTTTTTTCATGCACAGTACTTTTAAATTTGTCTTAAAAAATTATAGATGATGTTAAATGAGGAGAGATTTACTCTAAAACTTTCACATTTACATAATTAAAAAAATTTTAATCCTTCTATGTGCATAGTATACAAGTATTTTGTATCTACTGTATGCCTTCATATGCATATACTTAGCAACGAGTGCTGTGATGACATTTTGAGTTACAGACTTTTTACATATTATTATTTTTGCTATTGTTTTTTTTTTTTTTTTGAGACAGAGTCTCGCTCTGTTGCCCAGGCTAGAGTGCCATGGCATCAGCCTAGCTCACAGCAACCTCAAACTCCTGGGCTCAAGCGATCCTTCTGCCTCAGCCTCCCAAGTAGCTGGGACTACAGGCATGTGCCACCATGCCCAGCTAATTTATTTTTTATATATATTTTTTTAGCTGTCCAGATCATTTCCCTCTATTTTTAGTAGAGACGGGGTCTCGCTCTTGCTCAGGCTGGTCTCAAACTCCTGACCTCGAGCAATCCTCCCACCTCGGCCTCCCAGAGTGCTAGGATTAAAGGCGTGAGCCATCGCGCCCGGCCTTTGCTATTATTTTAATAAAGGTGGATAGTAAATTAATAGCTTAAGTTGTTTATGTATGAAAAATTCAGATGTCTTAGAGTAGATGAAAAAGATCTTTTAGAACTAAATATGTTAAATGTTTTAAACATTTTCAAAGAAAAAATAGATATGCCCTATCTGCCTTAACTTTATAATGACAGTAGTGAGTTTTATGAAGATAAAACTTGGAAGCATATGTATGTACATCATAGAATGGCAGCCCATTACTACTATCTGTTACCCTATGAACTGTGTACACAGAACCCCATGCTGAGCTCAGTGTGCTTTCAATTTGATACTGCAATTAAATATTTAGGATTACATTAAATTATTAACACATTTTTCTCATTTTACCAGACCTAGGGCAATAGTTAAAACAGCATAAAGTTGCCACTTACGCACTCTTGTCCTTAAATGTTGAATTAAAAGTTGATTAAAAATAGATATTTAGAAAAACCTTTTAATTATATAAAAAGACATCTAAAACAATAGACTAAATCCAAATCCCAAAAATGATTCTAAAGTGACTGGCAAATTTATGAAAGAACACCTAAATTTCATATTTAAACCTTTTATGATATAAACAATATAATGTCCATGACAATTTATGAGATAGACACTATTGTCATCATCTCCACTTTATAGATGAGGAAGATGATAACCAGACAAGTTAACTTCTTTTTTCTTCTCCCTATTTTTTTTTTTTTTTTTTTTTAGACACAGTCTCCCTCTGTTGCATGGGTTAGAGTGTCATGGTGTCAGCCTGGCTCACAACAACCTCAAACTCCTGGGCTCAAGGGATCCTCCTGCCTCAGCCTTCCGAGTAGTTGGGACTACAGGTGTATACTGCCACGCCCAGCTAATTTTTTCTATTTTTAGTAGAGACGGAGTCTCACTCTTGCTCAGGCTGGTCTTGAACTCCTGAGCTCAAGCGATCCTCCTGCCTCAGCCTCCCAGAGTGCTAGGATGACAGGCGTGAGCCACCGTGCCCGGCCTCTTCTCCCTCTCTAATTAATCAAAGCAAACCTAGATAATTTAGAGATGGTTTGTGGCACAACTTCATCTAAAACACCAGCAAATATATTAATTTTTCATTTTATTTCATTCTTTTGTGCCAAACATCAAAACAAGGAACTGCATGAAGTCTCACATACTTCTGTCCATCAACAGAACATTGAAAGCACCCATAAACCGTCTCCCTTTTAAAATTCCCCATTCCACAGAGTATGCAAGGCCCTTTTGGAATGTTGTGATTAAGTAAGTTAACTCGGATATGTGTCCCTTCTTTGAGCGAAATATCAGTCATGCTGAGAGGTTTGTCATAGTAGTCAGAAAAGAGATCATCCAAGTAAAGCTGCGAACGAGAAATGGCATCCATCACTCTTCTATCTAAAAGGACAAAAACAAATGTGTTATAAGTCAAAATAAAAAATACATAACCCAACTGTATTTATAAATACCTGAATCTTAACCGTCAGTCATGAAATGATGAGGCTTTTAAATTTAAATTTTTCCTTAACAGATGGGATTACAGAATAGATAACCTCATGTTATCCTTAATCCAGAAAGAAAAAAATACATTCAAAATACTCTTCAGTGGACATACTTCTTTCAAATAGTATGTTTCTCAATCTGTAGAGCAGTGCAAACGTTGCCGTTTCTTCCCTTTCAAATCCTCCTTTTGACACTGAAGTGACACAAAGGTCTACAAAAAAATTTTTAGAAGATGTTATAAGTTGAACAATTCATATTTCACAGGGTGTTTTATGGGGTGATGAATTCTGGTACAAACTATTCATTGTCTTTTTTTAAGTTAAATTTTATAATTTTTAGAAAAGGTAACGTTTACATGGCACAAAATTCAAAGAGTACAAAAAGGGGATAGAGTGACAAATCTCTAGCCCACCCTGAACCCAGCCATAGTCTTCCACCTTAAAGGCAACTCTGTTAAATTTCTTGTGTATGCTTCCAGAAATATTCCATATATTTTATAAGCATAAAGGATGATGTATAGATTATATACTTGTGTATGTATATAAAATTCTTTAGGCCCAAAGAGTCACATACTATACATATGTCTTTAAAATATCCCTTAGAAATTATTCCATGTCAGGACCTATACTCATTCATTCTTAATGGCTTCATAGTCTTTTGTAAGGATGTACCATGATTTAATTAGTATCCTTAAGGTTGTTTCCAATCTTTTGCTATTAAGAACTCAATATCCTTGTACTCATATTTATTCCTCCCAACAGCCAATATAACTTATACCCAAAGTGTTCCAAATAGAATTTACTTAGGGTGTAATTTTGTTTTGTTTCTGGACTCCCTATTCACTCCTCCCACAAAATTGCAGACACAAACAACAACAAAAAAAAACCGGTCTAAAAATGTTTATAAATTACCATAGCTAGGGGGCCCCCTTGCTTGATCCTTTGGGCTACACCTGGACTTGTGCCAGTTGGCCAACTAACCTTAAAGACCTGTAAAATGGAGAAATCTAAAGTGAGCTGTATAATACCTCTAAATCGAGGTTTTATACAAGATGACAATTTTGGAGGAAGTATTTGTACTTTTAAAGTTATCTTTTAGAGGGAGTGTGGAAGGAAGCTGGGTCTGCGATAGGTAAAACTGAAGTAGGAAAAGTTGTCATTGGGTGCCCTGGTTTGGGCACCCGGACACTTCAGATATCTTACTGTCTACGTACTCCTCTATTTGCCAGAAACTACCTGTAAGAGGGTTATTCATTATCTCCCCAGGTAAGCCAAGGAATACTTTGTCAGTGGATTGCATTTTAGCCCTTATCTATAATTGAAAGTGGGGTAGTGAGGAGCTACAGCCTTAACTGAGAAGCAGAAAAGAGGTACTGGATAAGTAGAGAAGGGAGGACCTTTCCAGCTACCTCATTAAAGTGTAAGATTGACAGTGCTGAGAGCATCACTCTTCTGTAATTATCAGACACTGAGAGAGAGAGAGAGAGAGAGAGAGAGAGAGAGAAAGAAAGTTTTCTATGTTCTTAAAACTATAATCATCTGTGTTTCATGCAGATCATTCACTCACCAAAGGCACCATCCAGGTAAACGAAGAGTTCAAAAACACTGAAAGCTATGGTTGTATGTGCTGGGAAAACAATAGCTTTGTCCCTTCCCCTGGGATTCTGTTCATCCATAAAATGAAACTATATTAAATAAGTAAAATATTAGTAAGAAACACAACATACAAGGGTAGCTTTTTAGAGAAACAAAGTATCTCCTACAATCCTATCAAAACAAAACAAAACTTCCCTAAGTAAAGATATTCTGTTTGAAATAAACTGTTCATAGCAGAGATCTAGTGGTCCAATGGGGACTCATGGTCTACATTAGGAAATTTCTCTCTACTTTTTCCACTTACTTTGGTATTGGAGCCAATGACTGGTGCTACCACAACAGTAATGCTCTCTGGAGTAGAAGCCTTTTTCTTTCAACTGCAAATCTTAGAAAGCAACAATGTTTAAGTGCTAGCTAGAGTTGAAGTTTTCAGCCTAGACTGTCCACTGTTCCAAAGCTATCACCAACAATCGAGTAAATATTTCAGTTTGTGTCTCAAAAATGATACAATGTTAATCAGAATTTGGTGGGCAGCTGAATATAGGTACTTTTATTTGTATAGATTTGAAAAAATTATCATTGAACCCTATCTTTCTAACAATTGGTTTTCATCCCAGCAAGTCATTATTAGGCATCACTGAATGACAGGATACATAGCATCATAATTCAGCTGAAAATTAAACACATTTTCTAATTTTTTAAAAGGACTTAACTAACATTGAATAAAGCATGTTTGGCGATTAATATTAACTTAGAAAAATCATTTTGTTTATTTTTTTATTTTCTGGGTTTTTAAAATCAGAGACAGGGTCTCACTCTGCTGCTCAAGCTGGTCTTGAACTTTTCAGCCTCCCAAAGTGCTGGGATCATAGGCATGAGCCACCACATCTGGCCTAGAAAAATCATTTTAATATAAAAATATAAATTCAACTTTTAAAATTTCAAATTATAAACTATACTTAAAACTATAATCAAAGAATTCAATTTTTATTCTTAAAATAGCACTTAGGCCAGACATGGTGGCTCATGCCAGTAATCCTAGCACTATGGGAGGCTGAGGCAGGAGGATTACTTGAGCCCAGGAGTTTGAGGTTGCAATGAGCTATGATGATGCCACTGCACTCTAGCTGGAGCAACTGAGCAAGACTCAGGAGGGAAGGAAGGAAGGAAGGAAGGAAGGAAGGAAGGAAGGAAGGAAGGAAGGGAGGGAAAGAAAGGAAGGAAGGAAGGGAGGGAAGAAAGAAAGAAAAAGAAGGGCACTCAACTAGTAATAGGAGGTATTCCAGTATACATATTATTTCACAAGAATTAGTGGTTTCTTTTTTGGGTTTTTGTTCATGCCCTTTATTTTTTTATTATTTTTCATTATTTCCATAAGATTAGTATTTTGTTTGCGTTATATTATACCTGTTTAGAATCCAAGTTTTCTTGGACTTTTTTCCATATTCTGAAACAAAGACATTACTACGCAAAATCCTATACAATTGCAGGTCTTTCATCTCAACATTTCACAAAATACACAAGTCTTATTAGAAGCTGAGTACTTTTTAAAAATTCCCATGGCAACATTTTATTAAAAGAAGCCTAATAAGTGTGGTTTACCCGCATTGCTTCCCCACGAATTCCAGCATGCACAGACAGTGAGCACTGCCGTGTGGTTCGAATGCTTTCCATGACCACACACAATACTGCCTTTCTGCTATTCCTTGACTGACGGATCAAGCTGTGGTCAAAGTTAATTTTTCTAAAATAAAGAAGACACATTCACAAGACTTTAACATCTAACTATATATAATCAGGTACATTTTTTGCTTTCATATGTTATTCATTCACGATTTGCCTTAACTAAATCAAGGCAGGCCTAATACAAATCAGAAAATACATCCAAAAGAAATTCAATAATCTGCCTCTCCTTTCTATTAATATTTTCTTAAAACATGCCCATATAGAATGTCTTATTCTATCTGTTGAGAGTCTATTGGAGGAGACACTTAGTATATTTGTTGCAGACAGATTCCTATATTATTTTAATCTAATAATTTAGCAAATATGTGTAAAGCCAAAGTGATTTTGTGCAACAATTAAAAATTTTAAGCCAAATGCTTTTGGATATCTACACTTATGCAAAGTTTGAATATACTACTAATTTGAGTATTTCAAACATATACAGCAAATTACACTAGTAAAATACGTCAATGTTTTAAGCATTCTTTGTAATGAAGTTTATACAGTTAAAATATTTAATGAACACACTAATGTATATCAGGATTATTATACTGACCGTGTAGTGATTTCTTTGAGTAATGTTGATACTTCCACTTCATGTTTGGTTACTACACCAAAGGAAGCTTTTACTGCAATGGAATCTGATCCCGCAACGTTAATCCCCACATCATTTCCAATATGGTTGCCTCGCCTTCCATACAATGAAACATCTGATTCATCTTCATAATTCAGTAATTGATAAGATGAAATACCTTTACAAGAAGGAACTTAATGATTTTTAAATGTCTTGAACTCAGCTTATGTAGATTATACATAGTAACATGTTAATTTACAATTGAAGACTCAAGTACGCAAATGTTAGAAAAAGCCAACAGTTCAAACCAAGATTAAAAATAGCAATTCAATTAATCATACAACAAAAAGAAACAGCCAGAATTGTTAAAATGAACTCAAATTTTCTGTGCAGCCAACAAAACATCTTAAGGATCAAGACCCATCATGTGGTTGAAAGAAAAACAAGTGTTTATAAGCAATAACTTGTCAAAATATTAATTTATTTCATAATCTAGCCTTCTAATACATTTGTGTACCAATTGTAATAAATCATAAAACACAAATTACTTTCATCTCATTTGACCATGAGATAGGTAAACTGCCCAAATAACATCCCATTTTATAAATAAATATATCATATTCTAAGTTGAGTTGGTTAATTTATAAAATAATTGATAGATTTGCAAATTATTTGACCAATAATAGATTTGATACTATATAAACTTTAGACAGTGTTAATCTAATCTTAATAATGTTGATCCTACTATTACTACTATCATAATAAAAATTTCTCATAATAAAAGTTGCTTTTACTGACAGTGTGTACATATTACTGATATAAATAGATACAAATATATATACAACCTATGTTTAGGTTACCAATAATATAGCTGAATGAGTAGTCACTCTCAAACATTTAAACTTACCAGCTGCAATTTCTCTGTCTCCTAGCAGAATATCTTTCAGTGTAAAAGGTGTTGAGGTAAATTTATATCTAGGAAACAGAAAGCATCGCTTCTTTTTTACCACCAGACTTAAAGGTTGATATTTGTCAGCTTCACTGAGGCTTGGAACAGGAACTAATCTCCCTCCATCTCCAACTTGCTTGACAAAGCTCTTGGTAGCAGCAGCAAACATATTAATATCAAAATGTCATCAACTGCAACCCCCAGATAAATCCATTTTCAAAGAAGAAAATCAGGCACAAAATTAAGCCTTGCTTGATTTTAAATATAATTATACACCTTAAAAATACAAAGCGTGGTTTCACCAAGTAGTTTACCAGCGTACAATTCACTGTCTCCCCTCGTGTGCACAGGTAATGAATTATAGATCAACGGTGTAAAATGATACACTAAAAGCAAGTCTAATTTGGAATGGCAGGCTATACCACTAAAATACACACAGAAAACTAATAATTTTAAAATATGACCAAAGTCTTTGATGAGGATCACAGTTGAGAGTGATTTGCCACTGGCACTGGGCCAGTTTTAAAGGAAGCATATAGCCCTATGGGAAACAATGCAATTAAGGCACTAACATTAGTCCTGGGTATCACCCACAGTGGACCTAGTCCAAAGGGAATTCCTTCACAAGTCCACCACTGGAATTCTGGCAACAGAAAAGTGCAGTTTGAATCCTCATGGTATACAGTTCATTGAGCATTTCATTCATTTTTCATCTTGTATGTTTACAAAACCAAGTGTTAAATATAAATTCACAGACCAGACGGAAACAATTATATACAGATCTTTATAAAATACTAAATTAAAGCCATATTACACATAAATAAGTGTAAACTATTACCTAGTAGTTTCTTACTCTAAAGCTGGGAACATAGACTACATCTCTTTGAAATGGAGTCCTCCTTCATTTTTCTCTCTTTCATCCTCATTATCCTAGTTACTCAACCTTTAACAAGAACTATATAAGGCTTTGGCTTGTTTTTAAGTAATTTTGTGGCTAAAAATAAATTTTAGAAACCAATCTAAGTGCTGAAATATTGTTTTGCCATATGTGAACGTCAATATGTTTTGAAATAGCGATTACGTAGTCCTTCCAATAAGATATTCATTAAAATGTAACATTGGTGGATAGTAATCTACATACATGCATATACACAAAGAGGAGGGAGAGGAAGCTAGAATGGGCTTAATTCAAGCCTTAAATTAAAAAAATTAATTTGATTACATTCTGAACATCTTTCACTTGCTTTCAAGTATCCAGGGCTGCCACGCAAACAAAAAATAAATTACTTTTAATAACGTCCTTTCATGCGAGTAGCATTGTGCAAAGCAATCTTCCAGAACACCGAGTAAACACAGGGAGGCATTCTGCAAGGGGCCAGCAAACCCACAAAGAGGCGACAGGACATCTAATGCGCAGTCTGACCCCCACCAAAGGTGGTGCATCCCAGGCAAATGCCATTACAACCGACAACACAGGTCTACAGAAACTGCGTTTGACTGGACTCTGGTCCACAGAAAACCCTTCGTTTACATCTAACGTGCCCTGCTGGGATCCGCTGGCGCAGCGTTCATCTCGTGACGAAAGCCTGGAAGACAAAGGAGCCCGAGAGAGGAGGGGTCTCTGGACGTCCCCGCGTGCTCCTAAAAGCAGGGCTCGGGGACCCGGAGTGCCAGCCGCAGCCCCTGGATATACCGGCGCTCCCCAGCTTTCGAGCCAGGCCCGGGGAGGCCACCCGACAATTCTGCATTCGGAATTTTGAAATCTTTTTCTTAAAGTGCCAGCCCATTCCTCCATCCCCACCAAAAGGCTGAGCTTCGGGCCTCCCAGACCCTAGGCGCACCCGGGAGAAGCCTTCTCTCGGGGCAAGAAACGGCCGCTTCTCCCGAGCCTCCTAAGGACAAACAACGGCGGCCTTCAGGCCGGGATACTGCACGCTGGCAAGCGCCGGCGTGCCGGGACGCTCGGACGCCGTGGCAGCCGCAGGCCGGAGCATGGGCGGGAGACTGGAAGAGCCCGGGCTGGAGGAGGGGGCGGGGCCTGGAGCGGGAGGGGCGGGGCTGGGCAAGGACCCGGCCCAGAGCGGGGGCCGCGAGGGGGCGTGGCCGGCGCTACGGCACCGAGGCACCGCCCCCGCCCCGCCCGCCCCCTTTGCGAGAGGGACGCAGGCTGGGACGAGAAGGGGAATCGGAGGCGGCGGCGCAGGAGCGTTGCTCTCGGGGACTAGCCGACCCGAGAATCGAGTACGTCGCTCCGCGCCGCTCTTCCTTCTGCCGCCGAGCCGTCCCTTCTCGCCATGTCCCAAAGCAGGCATCGCGCCGAGGCCCCGCCGCTGGAGCGCGAGGACAGCGGGACCTTCAGGTCAGCGTCGGGGCCGCAGGCCCGTGAGTGGTGGGCAGCGGAGGCGGGGGCGGGGAAGCCGGCTCTCCAGCGGCATTCTGGGTAAAGCTGCGGGCGCTCGGCCCCGCCCTCGGCGGCCTGGGCTGGGGTCGCGGCCGGGCCCCGCCCCTCTAGTGGCCCGGGCGGCGCGCGGGGCATCGGGGGTGGCGCGCGGTCGCTGCGCTGGGAAAAAGGCTCGTGGGCTTGGTCCCGAGGGGATATAGCGCTGGTGCCCTCGCTGTTCCCCTGAGAATCCTCCTCCCCGCATTCAAGTTCTCTGTCTAAAGACCTCCCTCACCCTGCTTGCCCCTGTGGGGCGATCGCCGCAGCGGGGCCGGGGGACAGGTGCGGCCCGGCCTTGCCAGCTCTGGCCCTGCCGCCAGGGAGCTGCGGCGCCTTTCCCGTCACTACTGGTGGCGGTCAAAACTGGCCTCTGTATGCTTCTGCTTTCCTCTCTGATTTAGCATGCAAAGCACACCTTTTCTGGTTTTTGCAGTTTGGGGAAGATGATAACAGCTAAGCCAGGGAAAACACCGATTCAGGTATTACACGAATACGGCATGAAGACCAAGAACATCCCGGTTTATGAATGTGAAAGATCCGATGTGCAAATACATGTGCCTACTTTCACCTTCAGAGTAACCGTTGGTGACATAACGTGCACAGGTCTGTATGCACAGTTAACCCCGATGACCATGCGGGTTGGCATTCAAGACTTGGTGTTGTTTTTCAGTTCGGAAAAGTGCTCTTTTTGCCAGAGACAGCTATGAGGAACAGACTCTGAAACTGAGATCTCTCATCTCAGGTCATTAGGACTTTCCAACTTCATCTGATTCTCTCCCTAATTTCTCTTCCCCAGATACCAAGGAAGCTCAGGAACTAAAAAGTTATCCAGGCATTCTGCAAGTCTTTCCTACCCTAGGATCCTCTTAGGGTTCTTCTAAGAATTAGAAGCAGGAAAGTTTCTCAGAGCAGTGGTAGCTGTGTCAGTAGGTACTGTCAAGTTTCATAGATTATAGCAGATGCCAAGAGACACAACCCCAGAATTGTCTGACTTTCTCCCCTTTCTGTACGGACTCATTTGGCAATTTAGATCCGTTGTACAAGACGTGATTGTGTATCAAAGCAAAATGAGGAAGGGCAGAAGATTCCCATATACTATATTGCATAGCAGCTTCTAGTTTCTGAAACTGAAGAGATATTTTGTATAAGATAGTATCCCCTTTTTGTACTTAAATAGGTTCAGAGAGATAATAAGTAACATGCCTAAGGTCACAGCAATGAAGTTTCAGAGTTCAGACTCATGGCCATAAGCTTGATCAATAGATAACTACAGTTGCTCATCTGTAAATGTAGACATTGTTTTTCTTATGTATTTATTTAATTGCAAACATTAAAAATATTGAATGCTAAATTTAACTTGGAAGACTGCTAAGAAAGAAATTTAGTAGGAAGGCTGAAGTTCCACCATCTGGTAATCTGAAGGTATCATTTGTTTGTGTCACTGGAAATCTGGAGTCCTTTATTTTCATTGAAGCCACCTTAAGACAAGTTTGAAGCCTTTTTGTTTATGTGAGGCAGGTGGATTGTAGGTGCTGGCTGGAAGGGTCCTCATGTAAACCATAGTGTCAACATTGCCTTACTACTTTAGTCTACTTTTAAATATTCAGGAAGAATTCAAGAAAAAGCAGCCTTCCCGCCCCACCAATGTATAGACCAGGAATTAACAGCCTATGGCAACCATTGCCTCTGCCCTGTTTTTTCACACTACCCTGTCTTCCCATGCAAGCTTGTGTGTAGTCTTTGGCTTCAGATACTATCTAAAGGCTAATAATTCTGAAGTGTCTGTCTTCCAGCCCAGGGCCAGTTACAGAACAGTGGATCGGCCTGTGCTTGCTGGGGCATCTTTGCTTGGGTGATGCAAAGGCACGTTAGTTTTTCATAGTCCCAAACCAAATCCATCTTTTCCCTCAAACACTTTCCCCCTCCATTCCCTTTCTCTGTAAAGGCACCACAATCACCCAGTTGGTCAGTAGAAATTTGGGTTGTCTTCTTAACTCTTTTTTTAAATTTTTAAATTTTTTGTTCACGTAATCCTTTATTTCCGAATGTTTTTAATGTTTATAATTTAACTTACTTCAAATGTCTGTGCTAAGTGTAAGCTACTGAATTAGAACTGCATCAAACTCAAACCATTTATATCCTTTACCTATTTGTTATATAAACATTTGCACTAAAACATTTTAAAATTATTTTACTTACAAAGTCAAAACTACTATTATTTGATATATCACCAATCATTTAGCTTATATTACATAAACAACATAATGTGCCAGCTTATATAAAGCCACTAAGTTCGCTCCATGGAGTTTTCCTTTAAATTCACAAAACTGAAAAATCTAATTCAAACACTATAAGGAAACAATGGGTTTAATAAACAGATTAACTTACTGAAAAAAATCTTTAAAGATGTTTAACCAATCCATTTTCTTTTCTTTTCTTTTTTTTTTTTTTGAGACAGAGTCTCACTGTGTTGCCCAGGCTACAGTGCCATGGCATCAGCCTAGCTCACAGCAACCTCAAACTCCTGGGCTCAAGCAATCCTACTGCCTCAGCCTCCCGAGTAGCTGGGACTACAGGCATGTGCCACCATGCCCAGCTAATTTTTTCGTTGTATAAAATTTTTCATTTTTTCCTACTTGGCATGTTGGCAGGATAATCTTTTCTATGTATATTTTTAGTTGTCCGTATAATTTCTTTCCAATTTTTTAGTAGAGATGGGGTCTCGCTCTTGCTCAGGCTGGTCTCAAACTCCTGTGCTCAAATGATCTACCCACCTCGGCGTCCCAAAGTGCTAGGATTACAGGCGTGAGCGCCCACCCTAACCAAGCCATTTTCAATAAAAATTATGTTCTCTTTTGTCAGTTTGATCACACAGCTTAGGATAATTGTCAGTGAGCTTCCTGGTCTGTTCTGCAACACTGAAACGTCCCACACCCAATCCATGTGACCTGGCCCACACCCAGGCAATGGAAACTTTTTTTGAGGCTTCTCCCTTTCCAAAAAATTTTTTCCCCTAAACTATAACAGAACCTGTAAAACGAGTAAATCAGGATGGCCAAAATGTGACCTTATTATTCAGACTTATTTGGGAAGAAGCTTTAAGGCATGTATATTTTTTAATAGTTAAAAATATATACACATTCATCCTTTCCTGTTTTATCCTTTTCCTTCTTTCAAACAATGTCTCCACCGGCAAAATCATTGTGAAACAAATCCATTTATTCCATGGGACATTTAAGTTACCAAAAAGGTACAGAAATTCTGAGAAAAGGGAAAAGGCTGTCTGATGCAAATGCTGGATTTACATCATTATACAGGCTAACCACAGATCACTAACTTAAGAAAATGTTTCCAAGCACCCTGGAATATAGGTAGCAATAACTATAATATTGTAATAAAGTTAACAGATTTCCTAAGACTTAAATGAAAATAAAACTTTGATACAATTTTGCCTCAATAACAGAAAATAGCATGGAAGTTTTCCCAGGAGTATTAATAATAAAAATTATGTTTAATTGAGTTTTTAGATTTATATACAACACCTAAAACTGAGGTATTTTTCCTCTTTGCTCTATGATATTATTTTAACTATCATTTGTTAATTCCTGCCACATTTTCTGTAGCCCCAATGTCACAATACCGGTTTTGACACCAAAGATGTCAGGATGGGAGTCTGCCCTCGGTTCTTAAGTGTCCTCTGAATCCTTTCTTGGAAAAGCCACCAGCAAGTCCAATATGACAGAGTAAGCTCAGGCAGGGAACAGTTTCAGAAGAGCAGCTGTTTACTGGAGGATAAAACGGGTCTGTCTCCACGAGTGGAGAGGAGGAGACCAGCTCATTCACTGGCTAACCCACTCACTACTTCCTGACTTCTCCGATTGTTTCCTTTTATCACCCCAGTCTGGAGGAGGGCTCTTGGCAGGTGTAGGATGTTATCAAATTATCAATAAGTGTCCTCAAAATTCCATCTGCGTGTATGAGCTCCCTCTAAGAAAGCCCACCTGGGGGGGTGAACAGCAATGCAGTTTCAAGCTAATAGCATATTAATTACTCTTAGGTTACTTTAGGTCACTTTCTAAATCTTATGCCTGGGCTGGGGAATTCCTAGATTGATAAAGCATGCCTTTCTTCTCCAGGTGTAGCAGTTAGTTGCTCAGGATAGGATTTAAGGGTGGGGCAGTGCCAAAATGGCGTACCCACCCTTATCCTTCTTCCCAGGTGGAGCAACTGCTTGAAACATCACCAAAACAGGGAACTCTTGTCCTAAGAAGAGCCAGAGATCCTAACTATCTACCTAACACCAGGATACCAGTAACCTTTTAAAAAGGAACAAAAAAGTCTAGCTAAGGTATCCGTAGTCCTCTCTATGCATCATCACTATGAGTCATACTTTAATAGAAACTACCTTAATTTTCCCCAGTACCTCTATTCGACATGATTTAAATATGTCCAGTATTGATAAAACCAGAAGTATTCCTGTTCTAACTCTGGTCTCTTCAGCTATTCAAGGGAAATCTCTGATGTATCTTCCATTTAAAAACTAAAAATAGGACCAGGCACAGTGGCTCATACCTGGGATCCCAGCACTTTGGGAGACCAAGGCAGGAGGATTGCTTGAGGCCAGAAGTTTGAGACTAGCCAGGGCAATGTAGCGAGACCTCGTTTCTACAAAAAATAAAAAAATTTTCCAGGCATGATGCACCTGTAGCCCTAGCTACTTGGGAGGCTGAGGCAGGAGGATCGCTTGAGCCCAGGAGTTGGAGGTTGCAATGAGCTATGATTGCACCACTGCATTCCAGCCTGGGCAACAGAGCAAGCCCCTGTCTCAAAAATAATATAAAATAAAAACCTAATGGTATTAATTGCAAAAATCTTAAAATCTGAAAAAAGTTATCTCTGCAGTTAAACATCACTGTGACTACATCTGTTAAATTACATTTAGAACACTGGAAATATTTGTAGTCCAGAAACTGATATTCCATTACTTTATATGTTTGAATTGTACTATACTTTTTGCTGTTTTACAATTGTTAAAAACATTAAATATTTATCTTCTATTGCTGATAATTAAATCATTCTAGTCAAAAATAACAATAATGTTGAATAAGAAATGAAAACTAAGCCAGGTGTGGTGGCACACATCTATAGTCTGTCTACTTCGGGGGATTGCTTGAGGCCAAGAGTTCAAGTCCAGCCTGTGCAATACAGCAAGACCTTGTCTCTAAGGTATCCTTTAGGTTTTTCACAATAGATGCTTTCCGAGCACTGTTTTTCCTTTCCACATAGTTAGAAGGCATGAACTGTTTTATTCATGGAATTTCAAACTTGCCACCAGGATTTAGAATCATCCAGAAGCCATAATCTCTCATTCGTCTTAATGTCCAGCTCTTGTTCTTATTGGGCCACATAATCAAATTTGGCTACTACCACCACTACTTCTGCCATCTTTCAGCAGCTTCAGCACTTCCCAGCCTCAGATTATGCCACAACCGACAACAGGACTTTCTCAGGAGGAAGACAGCCAGGGAAGCGCCAGCCGCATACTTGAGGTCACCGAGGGGATCTCCCCATGACGTGGTGCTCCTAGGCCACACAGGGAGGCCACTGGGTCATGCTTCCTGGGGCAGTAGCCTGAAGGTCCTGTGGAGCCGTGGTTCACACGCCCAGGCCCAGCAGCCTCCGTGCCCACTCTGGCCCAGCTCCCTGTCTTCTTGACTCTTTTCCTGTCCCCCTCCCTCTTGTCCAGTCTGTCATTAAACCCTGTCTCCTAAATATTGGTTGAATCTGTCAGCTTCTTTCTTCTTATTGCTACTGTCCAGGCTACTGTCATCTCTCATTTGGATTATACCTGCAATCTGACAGCTGCTCTTTCATTTTAGAGTTTTGTCATGTCCTTTTACCACATGACAACCAGAGTGTTGTTTCTAGCTCTCAGATTTGTCTTCCTCTTCTTAAAATCCATTCAGTAGTGTCCCCATCACCCTCTGAATAAATACAAATTTCTTAACATGACTTACAACCTTGTTTCTTAAAGTGTCATCTACAGCAGCGCTGATATCACCTGGGCACTTGATGGGAATGCAAAATAGGAGGCCCATCTCAGATGTATGTGTTTTAACAATTCCCAGGCAATTCCTGTGCACATTTAACATTTGGGATTCACAGTACCCTTCTTTGACCTTTTCCCCTACTGGCCAGCTCTCTAGACTTTTATCTTCAAAGTCCTTATCTCACGTTCTTAAACCTTAGCCATTCCCAGCTACTTGGAGCTCTCGAGAACACAGTACTCTGTGTTGCCTTTGAGCCTTCCCAGGTGTTCTTTCTCTCTGCCTGTAAAGCTCTTTCTAATCCCCCATCTCTCTTCAGTTTACTCACTTTTACTTATCATTCAGGTCTTCATTGAGTTATCTCTTCCTTCATGAAACTTTTCTGAATCCTTACGAAGAGCAGGGGAGCTACTGCTTTTGTGTGCTCCCCTACCAACTGCACATAAGCCTGTTGTAACATTTTCACTCTGTATTTCAGATGCCTATTAACAGATGAAATCCCACACTAGGCCATCAGCTCTTGAGCACAGGAACTCTGTTTAGTTCTATGCTATATCCCTAATACCTCTGTTAGTAGATAAATGAGTGGTTTATGTGTTTTCTGACACTTGAGAGTCATAGTTGAAACTGATTCCATGAGGGTTTGAATTCAAAAGAAAAAAGATTGAGTTTATCATTTACGAAGTGTGATTGCTTACTGAAGTTTAGATACCAGTTTTGTCCCCAGTTCCCCCTTACCTACCCATGCAAGAGATACAGGTTGTATAGAAGACACATAAGAAGCCTTATCCCATTTATTAACCCTTCCCCACTGTGCCCAGCATGTAGTCATGACTGCTTAGTCTAGCAGAGGAGTTTGATACAGCATAGTTTAAAACAGGCTGTCAAAATTATTTTGCTATCAAACAGTTCTGCTATAAGTGGCTCTTTAAAAGAAACTTCTTGCTGTAGTAGAATTTCCCTTCTCTCAGGAATAAGGGAAGAGTAAAGTACTAAGTTACATTTCTTCAGAAGGTGTGACATGGTCTACTTTATTATCATTTTATATTGCAAACGTATATAATGTAAAAATAATAAGGACCTTTATACAGGTATGCATAGAATTAAATACATAGAACTTCTTAAATTGTTTTTTAATGTATTAACTTCACATGGTGAATATTTTCTTACAGTGTATAACTGCGTATAGTGTATGGTTTTATTACCTAGTGTGTGTATGTAAAACCTGTAGTGACTTTGTTTTGTATTATGAAAACATCTATTCAAGCCACCCCTTTTCCACAGTAGATAAGACTTCTTTTTTTAAACCTTAATTCAGGTGAAGGTACAAGTAAGAAGCTGGCGAAACATAGAGCTGCAGAGGCTGCCATAAACATTTTGAAAGCCAATGCAAGTATTTGGTGAGCTAAATTTCTTTGTATTCTGCAGCTCAAAAATATCATGGCTGAGGTAAGACTGAAAATTTGAACATGCTCACAAAAGCAACAAAGTGAACAGTTGTTGGTATCTTAGCTCTAAAATTCTGTTTCCTTGTGAAAACCTGTCATCCATTAAAGACAACTTTATCCAATCAGATTCAGCAACTAGCTATTAAATGAAGGCTCTTATGAATGAACTAGGCTCTACTTTTCTTTTTCCCTAGAGAGGGTGCAACAGTAGAAAATCAGAGCATTTCTGGCAAATATTAATATTCATATTCTGTATTGAGACTCTGATTATTTCTGCAATGAAGAAAACAAGGTGTGAGATGGAAAAAGATCAGCTGAGGCCAGGCGCAGTGGCTCACACCTGGAATCCTAGCATTCTGGGAGGCCAAGGCAGGCGGGTACTTAGAGCTCAGGAGTTCAAGACCAGCCTGAGCAAGAGTGAGACCCTGTCTCTACCAAAAAAAAAAAAAATAGAAAGAAATTATCTGGACAACTAAAAGTATATAGAAAAAATTAGCCAGGCGTGGTGGGGCATGCACCTGTATTCCCAGCTACTCGGGAGGCTGAGGCAGGAGGATTGCTTGAGCCCAGGAGTTTGAGGTTGCTGTGAGCTAGGCTGACGCCATGGCACTCTAGCCTGGGTGACAGAGTGGAGACCCTGTCTCAAAAAAAAAAAAAAAAAAAAAAAAGGTCATCTGAAAGTACTCTTTTAGGAATTCTAATGTGGAAGAAAGAAGCATATACCAAATAGAGAATGTCAAATGGGATTTTTTTTTTTTTTTTAATGACCTATCCTATGGCTAGGGATATTGATTTTTCTGTTTTTTTTTTTTTTTTCGTTTAAGGAGTATTCCCAGGTGTGGATAGGGACATTAATTCTTGACATATCTTTCCAAATTAAAGTTTTTTACCACTTTAGGTGTTTTTGGAAAGAAGGTTGGTCCTAGAGCATCTCATGTACGATAAAGTGGTGTCCTTTGGTTTCCACAGGGCACACTGTGGAGCGTGGCATGCCTTCACATTCTTCTCTTACTTGCACTGAAATATGTTTGAAGTACAACCCGGTATAATCTGCTCATAGCTGACAGCAGAGGCCCACGGGAATTTGGGATGGATTTTTTGTTCCCTAGCTATAGCAGGACTTTTGGATTAGGGGTATATTTAGGTTCTTCTTTTTTTTTTGAAGTCATCTCAACCTTTTGGGTAACTTAGAACTAACCATTGACATGACAACCCTGTAGGTAAGCACTTGCCCAAGACAAGCTTTGGATTTCACAAGAAATACTTGATTCTTTACGTCATGTGTTATAATTGATTTATGCCAGCTTTCAAGACATGCCAAATGGCATGACAGGTGTTGAGTTTCCCTCTCCAGTGGTGTTGGCTATGGTGTTTCTGTGCAACCCAAAGATCAACCCAAAGTGTTGAGTACATTTGTAGAAATGAGCGTACGGAGTGTCCTTTCTCTGCACATGGGCACTTCACTTTGTCAGCAAACAAGGCTAACAAACTTTACCATATATTTGTGCTTCTTGACAGATAAGATGGGAATTACTAAGCTGTAATGAGGCCTAAAGTGGCCTGATTTAATACAGAGACTTTCTCACTTCTCCATCACAATTATTTGTGTAGCTTCGGCATGCAGCATTGTAAGTGAATACTCATATCTCCTCAGCCTATGTAAAGCTTGAAATTCTGGCAGTTGGAAAAGAAACTTGAGGAAGTAGCAATAGTTAAATCTCATTTGTCATGGAAGAAATGACTCTCCAGTTGCCTAGGTGGTAGTAACCTTGGAATGCAGCTTATTTAGTGTTAGGCACTGGTCTCCCAAGTACCTAGTAATTTCAAACTACCTAGAAGAGACTGTTCTCTTTTTCCCTAATCACAGTCCTCACATACTGAAACCAGATCCATACAGGCCATCTATTTTATGCAGGATACATATAAATCTTAGAGGATTACCCTAGCATTGAGCAGATAATAGATCAAACAGATTTCTCTTCCATAGATCTCTGCATGAAAAAACAACATTTATGACCCGTATTATCCACATTGCCAGCCAGGCTAAATTTTCTGGCTGTTAGTCTTCCATTTTTTGTGTAGTTATAAAAACAGTATTCTTTAAATATATTTTTATTAAGCGCTCATTATGTACAAAACACCACAAAGCTTTTTTAGGTAAGTAATACATGGGCCCTACCGTTAAAGAGCTTACAGTCCAAACAGGAGAGGTGAGGTGAGGGGTGGACAAATAACATGTATTTGTAAGAGTGTATAATTTATGGTAAAACAATTTCCTTAAGAAAGGATCAAACCAAATGTTACAGTGGTTCAAAGGAGGGAGAGATTATGATTCACTGGGGTAAAAGGATAGGCTTCTTAGAGGAAATGGCTTTTGAGATATAACTTGGATGATGGATAGATCAGATTCCCATGGAAGAGTTGGAGAGAAGAGCATTCCATGTACAAGGAATGGCAAGAGCGAAGGCATAGAGAGTTAAATAGAAAATGCTTATCATTTATTTAGTAATTTGGATTAAATTATTTTGTTTTATAACACTTTAAAAAAATGTTTAGCTTTGCAGTTCCTGATCCCTTAATGCCGGATCCTTCCAAGCAACCAAAGAACCAGCTTAATCCTATTGGTTCATTACAGGTAAGTTGTACAATGTTTCCATACTTAACATCTGTCTACTGATAAAAGATACAATAAATTGATACTATGACAGGTGCTAAAACAAGGAATTAATATTTTAAAGATAAGATCATGAAATATTTTGTTTCCCAACTTACTATGATCATTAGCTATTACAGAGCTAACTTGAAATTATTTTCCTAGTTATTTACATTTTGGATTTTCTTCCATGTACAGTATCTGCCTTTATTTGTGGAATTCTCTTTTGAGATCAACTGGACCTCAGTGCACATGGGTAGAGTGTTTTGTACTTTAAGAATGTTTCTTGCCATTCTTGTGACAAACCTCTTTATACTTCTGCTGAGACAGAAGACTTTGTAAAGAGCCCAAATCAGGTAACCTAATTCAAGAAAAGGAAAGTAGTCCGCTTACCAAAAAATACATATAGTCATGTTTGAATTTCTGCATGCAGAATATCGTTCTGCACATTATCCATGTGCTCTGTTGGGACGTTCTCCTCCCTGTTATCCAGCTAGTCCTTTGGGCTCTTTTTCCTGCTCTATTAGTTTTTCTATAGTTATCTTCACCTTATGTCCCTGACCGCATCCATCTGTTTGTTTGCTCTTTCTGCTCCTCATTCTGCTCTTGACTGAATGCAGTGTTAGCCAGCTGTGGGTCTGGAAGTCTATAGCTAGGACGGGAGAGGCTTTGGGCAATGAGACCTGTAGCTGTCTCCTGGTGTTCCCAAAGAGGGTGGTAGTATGTCTTTCTAGTTGAACTCTTATATTAGCTAACTGTGGCTTAATGGAAGAACACCATTCATAGCACAAAATTGCTTTAGTTTTGGTATTATGGTATAAAAATATAAAATGGTGGAATATCTTTGAGAAATACAGGGTCTTCCCTCGTTTTTCCATTACAAGATATCATTATTTTTCTCAAACATATAAATGGAAATGGGATCAAGATCAAGAAAGAATATCACTTATATGATTGTACCATTGCATAGTTAAAATTACTGTTAAAGCCTCATCTCATTTTTTTAGGAATTGGCTATTCATCATGGCTGGAGACTTCCTGAATATACCCTTTCCCAGGAGGGAGGACCTGCTCATAAGAGAGAATATACCACAATTTGCAGGCTAGAGTCATTTATGGAAACTGGTACTTATTTCTTACAATTAAAGACATTTGAAATATTTTCAGATGATGAATGACCATAGAAATTTTTGTTATAATATCTTTTCAAATATTTCTGTAGGGGAAAAAACTGATACGCTCCTGTTCTATTGTCTCTAACTTCCTAAGGTAGAACTTAAGTATAAATATTTAGCTTAAGATTACTTATATTTATTAACTTGATATTTTAAAAAAATTATAGACTGTTAGTGAAAAGACAAATTATTGGCTGTGTACTTTAAACAATCTTCATTGATGTATTAGTGACTTAAAAAAGTCATTTTGAAGAAAAAGCAATAGTAAATCTCTTGGAGTTTCAACAGCTATTCTAGAAAATAAAAGGACTAGCAGAAGATTACATTTGAAAATGAGATGATTAATAAGAGACTAGATAGTAAAAAATTGCAGTGAGATAAAGATAAAAGTAGAAATTACCTTTTTTATGATAGCCACTTCTGTGTTATAAAGGACATAAACTATGAGAAAAAGCTGTCACAGAAAGTACTAGTGAGAATTCCTCTGTTAACTTCTCTGGTATGTTTTTATAATTTTTGAAGTGGCTTCAAGTGGGATTTTACCTTAGCTAGATATTAGTTTCAAGTAATAGGCAACTGTGTTTGCCCTTGAGAGCTAATATGGGCAGTAAAGAAAGTGCTGGGCCCAAAACTGGAACCTGAGCTTCCATTCTGGATGCAGTCCTGATTTGTAAGGTTAAGTGAATTACTTAATCTCCCTGGGCCTCAGTTTTTAAGTATACAAAACAAAAGCATGGAGTAGATATTATGGTGCCTTTCAATTCCAGGATCTCCTTTGCCTTGCTTTTTCATATTAAAGAAAGAAATTTCACATAGTTGTCAGTTTATAGAAAACTGTAACCAGGAAATAGGCACTGAGAGATAGAGATTATAATTCAGATGTATTTTGATAAATCTGAATAATTGGTTAGAATTAAACCAAATAGTTCTGTAAAGCTAGACGTAGAGAAATACAACTGTTAAAGAAAAACAGGCCACAGCCAACATCATACTGAACAGGCAAAAATTGAAAGCATTCTTGCTTAGAACTGGAACCAGACAAGGTTGCTCACTATCACCACTTCTATTCAACATAGTGCTGGAAATCCTAGCCAGAGCAATCAGACAAGAGAAGGAAATCAAAGGTATCCAAACATCCAAAGCCAATCCTAATAGCCAAAGCAGCCTTAAGCAGTAAGAACAAATCAGGAGGCATCACTTTGCCAGACTTCAGGCTGTTCTATAAGGCTATAGCAACTAAAACAGCCTGGCACAAAAATAGAGACATAAACCTATGGATCAGAACAGATATAAAACCATCCTCATATTGCCATCTGATCTTCGACAAAGCAGACAAAAACATACACTGAGGAAAAAGAATCGTTATTCAATAAATGGTGCTGGGAAAATTGGATAGCCACATGTAGAAGACTGAAACAGGATCTGTACCTCTCACCACTCACAAAAATTAATTCATGATCGATAATAGACTTAAACCTAAGACATAAAACTATAAGAATTCTAGAAGAAAATGTTGGAAAAACTCTTCTAGATATCAGCCTAGGCAAAGAATTTGTGAAGAAGACCCCAAAGGCAATCACACCAACAACAAAATTAATTAATAAGTGGAACTTAATTAAATTAAAAAGCTTCTGTACAGCCAAAAAAACAATCTTGAATAGAATATGACAATGAATAGATAACCCACAGAATGGGAAAAAATATTTGCATGCTATACATTCAATAAAGGGCTGGTAACCAGAATCTATAAAGAACTCAAACAAATCAGCAAGAAAAAAATCAAACAACCCCATGAAAAAGTGGGCAAAACACATGAACAGAAGCTTCACAAAAGAAGACAGACTAATGACCAAGAAACATATGAAAAAATGCTCAGTCTATAATCATTAGGGAAATGCAAATCAAAACCACAATGAGGTATCACCTAACTCCAGTGAGAATGGCTTTTATCAAAAAGTCCCAAAACAACAGATCCTGGCGTGAATGTGGAGAGAAGGGAACACTTACACACTGTTAGTGGGACTGCAAACTAGTACAACCTCTACAGAAAATAGCATGGAGGATACCTCAGAGAACTAAAAGTAGACCTACCATTTGATCCATCAATCCCACTATTGGGTATTTACCCAAAGGAAAAAAAGTCATTTTATCAAAAAGACACATGCGCTCGAATGTTCATAGCAGCACAATTCACAATCACAGAGATGTAGAATCAACCCAAGTGCCCATCAATACATGAGTGGATTAATAAAATGTGGTATATGTATACTATGGAGTTCTATTCAGACATAAAAAAGATGGTGAACTAGTACATTTTGTAACAACTTGGATGGAACTGAACACTATTTTTCTAAGCAAAGTATCACAAGAGTGGAAATACCACATGTACTCACTATTAAATTGGAACTAATTGATCAACACCCATGTGCACATATGACAGTAAAACTCAACAGAAACCAAGCAGGTGTGGGGGGGACAGGTAAATACACACCTAATGGGTACAATGCACAGTATTGTGGTGATGGGCGCACTTACAACTTTGGCTCAAACTGCACAAAAGCAAATAATGTAACTTAAACGTTTATACCCTCCTAATATTCTGAAATTAAAAAAAAAAGAATAAAAAAGTTTGTCTATTAAAGAAAAACTGTTAATAGAAATGCCTTCAAAAATGTATGAAGTACAACAAAGATATCAGGTCAGTAAGAAAATAGTATATAAAAAAGACGAGGTTCTCTGATTAAACTCAATACTTTATACATTTGATCACCCTCTATGGACACTAATTTCTTTTCTAAATCTATCATTTCTTTCTCTTTATTTAGGAAAGGGGGCATCAAAAAAACAAGCCAAGAGAAATGCTGCTGAGAAATTTCTTGCCAAATTTAGTAATATTTCTCCAGAGAACCACATTTCTTTAGTGAGTAATATTCAGACAGCTATAATGTTAATGTGATTAAGCATCTCTTGCTGGAGGAAACTTTCCTTGATTTCTTGTTGTATAGATACTTGAGTTTCAATTTTTAAAAGTATCTTCATTGTTCAGTTATATACCACCCCACTTTTAAGTGCTTCCTAAATGTGAGCCAGGGTCACAGGGGTGACCAGGTAAGAGGGCTTGGGAGACACAAATTCAGAATAATAGGGTAAGATCTAAAGATGATAGGCCAGTAGTGCCATTTTTTTGCCTTCAAAGTGACAGTGCATTCCCATCTCTTTGTTCATTCATTTATTCACTCAGCAAACGTTTAGTAAGCTCATACTTTATGCCAGGCTCTGTTCCAGGTACTGGGATACAGTGAATAAGCGCAGTCTCTGCCCCTAAGGAGTTTAGAGCCTACTGACACGGAGGGAAGAACTCTGCAGGCTGGTCCTTACAGAGGATGATGTAGGAGCATAGGAGAAGGCATCCAGTGGAGACTGGGCTTTGGAGAAGGCCCCCAGGAGAAGATAATGTCTAAGCTGAGACCTGTGCGATGAGAATGAGGGGGAAAGGATTCCAGAGGGAGAAAGCATGTGGAAAAGCCCAAGAGTGAAACACTATGTACAATCTAGGAGCCCTAAGTAAACTGGTATGTTTTGAGCATAGTTTTGGAAGGAGGGAGGGAGTCTCAAACAATAAGGCCAGAAAGATAAACAGGCATTAAATCCTAAAGGGACTCCTGTATTAGGGAGATTAAACTTTAGCCTGAGGCCAGGCGCGGTGGCTCACGCCTATAATCCTAGCACTCTGGGAGGCTGAGGCGGGTGGATCGCTCGAGGTCAGGAGTTCGAGACCAGCCTGAGCAAGAGTGAGACCGTGTCTCTACCAAAAATAGAAAGAAATGATTTGGACAGCTAAAAATCTATATAGAAAAAATTAGCCGGGCATAGTGGCGCATGCCTGTAGTCCCAGCTTCTTGGGAGGCTGAGGCAGTAGGATTGCTTGAGCCCAGGAGTTTGAGGTTGCTGTGAGCTAGGCTGATGCCACGGCACTCACTCTAGCCCGGGCGACAAAGCGAGACTCTGTCTCAAAAAAAAATAAAATAAAATAAAATAAAAAATAAACTTTATCCTGAGGGTAGTACAGAGTCATTAAAGAATTTTAATCTGGGAAGGACAGGATGTAATATGTACATTAGAAAGGAGATCATTTGGCTGCATTGTGGTAAGTGAATGAAACTAGGATCTGAGAGAGCTGCTGCAGTGCTGTTATAGAAAATAGGTGAGAAATGATGGTGGCCTAAACTAAAGTAACTACAGCAGTGGAAATGAAGAGAAGTGGGTAGACTTAAAAATTATTTAGAAAGCCGAAGTGAAGGGGCATGGTAATTGATTGGATGTGGGGAGTAAAGAAAAGGGAGGAAATAAATATCTTTAGCTTGGCAACTAAGTAGATAGTAGTACCCTTCAAAAATATGGGGAACACAGAAGATGAGTAGGATTTGAGGTGAGCAGATAATGGGCTAAATGTATTGATTTTGA
Source organism: Lemur catta (assembly GCF_020740605.2). Taxonomy (NCBI): domain Eukaryota; kingdom Metazoa; phylum Chordata; class Mammalia; order Primates; family Lemuridae; genus Lemur; species Lemur catta. Next base: position 48,896,768 of record NC_059135.1, read on the forward strand.
AGTGTTTGTGGAATATCTAAGTGGCTATATTGAGGAGGCAGCTGGGCAAACATACAGAGCTTGAGAGATTGGGCTGCACATGAAATATAACTTGAGGTTTGATATTCATAGATAGGTATGTCATGCAGTACGTTATCTGAGAGTAGTCTATTAGGTGGGAAATGAGAAGGTACAACTATAGCAATGTCCTCACTGAGCTTACGGTAACATAGCACTCATTCTGTAGGAAAAAGATCAATGACTATATATAAATAAGTAACATAATTTTGGTTTTGCTTTTTTAATAGAAAAATGTAAAACATTGCATTTGCTTCTTTTTATTTGGATCAAAGATAACACAAAAATCACAAAGCACAGATAGGTTTACAGGAGAAATTGGTTAAATCTTTGTGGAAGAAATAATTTCCCATACTATTTAAACTCTTTCAGGCAATACATATAGCATAAGGGAAGCTTCTAAATTTATTCTCCAAAACCAACATATCATAAACACCAAAACCTGACAATAGCAAATCCCAGCAGAAAAAATTATGGATCCATGTCCTTTATGGTGAAACGTCTTTGTAAAATATTCAGTAGAACATTAAAAGAATAATATACCATGGCAAGTAGGGTTTATTTCACAAATGCAAGGACCTTTCAAGGGTAGCAAATTGGTTACTATAATTAACCACATTAGTGGGTGAAAGGACAAGAAACACATAATCCTCTCAGCGGATGCCAAAAAGATATTTGATAGAACTCAGCAGTCATTGCTGATAAAAACTTTCAGAAATCAAAATCATGGTTACATTTTTACATAGGGTACTCATTCTCATTAATATCAGAAATAAGAGACAGATGCCCACTAACACCATTTTTATTTAACCTTGTTTTAGAAGTACCCACCAATATATTTAATAATTAGACAACAGAAAACAATAAGAACTTAGAAATAAGAAAAGAGGTAAAAGTGATTATTAACTGCAAATGATATGATTGTATCCCTGTAAAATCCTAGAGAAAAACTGCTAGTAACAATAAGAGAGTTAATCAAGGTAACTGATCCATGAAATTAATATACAAAGTCAATACCTTTCTCATATTATTTAGAGTTATAATGGGAACAACCAGAATAATTAAAAATAGAAAGTTAAAAATTATTGTTTCTGGGAAGAGGGGAGTAAATGTCGGGAGAGGGCAAGGCATGTGGGTTGTTCCTTTTATACTTCTGTATTATTTGATTTTTTTACTGTATGTATATATCACTTTGATTAACAGTACTTATGAAGCGGTATAATATTGATCATTTTGTAGAAAAATAGACAATCTATCCTGGAAGAGTAACTAGAACAAAGTCAGTAGTTTTCTTATTTACAAATAGTGAAAGCTAGAATATAGAAAATCCCATTTTAAATGGTATCATAGAAAAGAGGGCGGGCGTGGTGGCTCACACCTATAATCTCAACACTTTGGGAGGCCAAGGTGGGAGGATCACTTGAGCCCAGAAGTTCAAGGTTGCAGTGAGCTATGAATGTGCTGCTGTACTCCAGCCTGGGCAGCAGGGTGAAATCCTGTCTCTAACTAATTAATTAGTTAACAGCAGGAAAGGGGACAGTATTTCTGAAAATAAGAAGAAATGTGTAGGTTTCATCTGAGGAAAACTTAAAAACTCTACTGAGGGTTGTAACAGAAATTGAATAAATGTGAAGCACTCTCTTTATTTTCAATAGGGATACTCAATATTGTAAATTTATAAAAAGGTAACATAGTCTCATTCAAAATCTACCAGAGTTCATTTTGGGCCTTGATACAACTTTACTAAAGTTTGGAAAAATAAATGCTCAAGAATAGCCAAGAAAACTGAAAAGGAAGAGTAGGGGATTGAGTGGGCGCTACCCTACCAGAGAATAAAACAGACTGTAAAACTACAGTTGTTAAACAGGTTACTTGTACAAAAATAGACAAAGGATAGTATAAAGAATCCAGGAGTAGATGTTAACCCTTATAAAGGAACATACTATATGGCAATAGTGAGATTTCATATCAGTGGGTGAGAGGATAGATTATTCAGTAATAACGTAGAAATAACTGACAGCTACATTTGGGAGGAATGTATATATATATTGTGTGTTTGTATGTGTATGACATATATTTAGGTTGCTACCTTATTCTTTACACCAAAATAAATTTTAGATGGATCAAAGATTTGAACATAAGAAATAAAACTGTATTAGAAAACAATTTTCCTATTTAAAAATCTTGCATGGAAAAGCGTTTTAAGCATAACTTAAAACCTAGAAGCTTAAAGTAAAAGACTCATAAATTTGTCAACATAAAACCTACTGCACAGCAAAAAAAAAAAAAAATCTGTAAATAAAATCAAAAGACTAAAAACAAAGTGGGAAGAAATCATTTTCAACACATAACTGTTAAGGGACTGTTTTCGGTACTACATATAAAGCTCTTAAACATCAACGAAAAAGACAGTCCAGTAGAAGAAATGCAAATGATTAAAGAAAAAAATTTTTTTAATGTTCAACTTTATTCACGCAAGATCAGATATTTTCACCTTTTAGATACTATAGTTTGGCACCTGGTATTGGTGAGGGGTGAGAAAACAAGCCCCCTCCAAGGTAGTTGATGGGAGTATAAATTGGTTCCAAAATCACTTTGGAAGTATTTATCAAAATTAAAAGTATACGTGTTTTGACTCACCAGTTCCACTTCTGGAAATTAATTCTATAGAGAAACTCATCCAAGTGAAAAGTGTTTATTGCAGCATTGTTAGTAAAAGCAGGAAGCCAGAAACAACTTAAAACCCATAGTCAGAGACTGATAAGGTAAATGTAGTGCATATATGTGTGCTGACATGGGAAAAATGAACAAGATGTAAAAGAATAAGCTGTCACTTTTGCCTTAAAACATTAGTGTGTGTGTACTTGCATATGTATACAACATTTATGGAAAGATACCAAAGAATTGTTTAACAGTGAATACCTCTGAGGAGTAAAGCAGAGGTCTTCAGGGAGACTGTACTCTTCATCATGTATTTGTTCTTATGGTGTCTATTTTTTTTTTACCATGTGGAGGAAATATGATTTTTTTAAAAAACAATATTTTTAAAGTGCCAATCAAGGAATGTAAATTTTTATTTAGTAAATTTCATAAATTACTTAATTCTCTATCGTGGCCATCCCTATAATCTTTTGAAAATCTCTTCACCTCTGTCAGGCTCATTAATAAAATAAAAGTAAGGATAGTTGCCCTACTTACTTCAGCAAGCAGTTGTTTTTATTAATGGCATGTGAAAACAATTTGAGAACCATAAACCAACATGGAAATAGAAAGCATTCTAAGAACACTGATGAAAAAGGAAGGATATAAAGGAGAATAAAGGAAAGAGAAAAAGGAAAAAAAACAACTCATTTGGGTTCTGGGATAGAGGTCTGATGATAAGAACTTTTTGACATCCTGCCATTCACTTGAATGATTTGTTCGTTTCAAACCCAACTTGCTCATTCCACCTTTTTAGCAGTTTTTTTGTTTTCTGCCTTATAGTAATAGCTGTCAGTTGTAGTGATTGGTATTTAATACAAAAAAACAATAAAAATATGAAAATTATTTTTAATATTTTAATTTGTAAATTGCTGTATTAGCCAGATTTAATTATTTGTAGATTTGCTTATTGTGCTCTGAAATATCTTCTACTTCTCAATGTGACCATCAGAAAATCTTACTGAGAAGCTTTTGTACTATGCCAAATTGTATTTTTCAATACTTTCAATATATTATTGCAAGTGCTTCTCTTTTAAAAATATCATGGTATTTGTTAAATGTGTGTACTTGTTCATGTTGTCTTGTTTAAATTGGAAAGTTAACCAAATGGTATCCATTTAAACATGCTTTATAAAGTATTAAATGTGAGTGCTTAATAAGTACTTTTAATTATACTGGTACTGGTGTTGGAGCCCAGTCCTAATTAAGAGTCTAAATCTTCATCTCTGTTTTTCAGACAAATGTAGTAGGACATTCTTTAGGATGTACTTGGCATTCCTTGAGGAATTCTCCTGGTGAAAAGATCAACTTACTGAAAAGAAGTCTCCTTAGTATTCCAAATACAGATTACATCCAGCTGCTTAGTGAAATTGCCAAGGAACAAGGTTTTAATATAACATATTTGGATATAGGTATGATTTTTTTTTTCCTTTGGATTATCCCAAGAAATGTTCTTTTTAAAATGTGTTTGAGACACAAACATTTCTATTATAATTTCTTTCATTGATCAGGGATTCTAACCATATATAATTAGCAGGACAGTAATATGTGTAATTGATATGTTCCATTCTTGTGAATAGTAATAATAGCTTACATCTATACAGTTTTAATGATAAAAACAATAGATAAGATTTGTAGAGTTTTACTGTGTGCTAGGTACTGTCCTAAGGAGGTTGCATGTATCTACTTACTGAGTCCTCAAACTGACTATGAAGTAAGTTCTATTATCCTTATTTATTAGTGAAGCAAGTCAGGTACAGAAAGTTTGAGAAACTTGCCCAAGATCACATAGCTAGTGAGTGGTAGATCAAGGTTAGGGGAAAAGTCCCAGCAGATGCCCTGGTTGTTAAACTAGCTTTGATGGGCTGCCTGGCAAATGAAGAGGCACCCACATTTCTAGCACAAGTACTAAGTTTGTGAGGGCCAGACTTCTCTCTACTTTGTCACTGTATGCTGATTCTGGGAAGTAAATGGAGACAAGTGAATTTATAGCTTTATCTCATCCCAGCCACCCTGATCTACCCCTTAATCATTTAGATAGACAAATATGGACAGATGGGAAAGCAAGTCAGTGTGGATTTTCTTTTAATTCAATTTATAAAGCTAGTTAATTGTGTGCGTGTGTGTGTGTGTGTGTGTATTTGTGTTTGGTGTCTTGAATTAACATCAGCATAATGCGTGAGGAATTTGATATCCCTCTTCTACCCTCAGTGACATATGGGTTCCTAACCTGTCAGAGCTACTAGAACTGGGAAAGTAGGGTATTTAGGGGCTGTAAAAACTCCTAATAGTCTCTGCTACATTGGGATTGAAGGATGGGTCAAGTGCAATATCTTAATAAACTAAGAAGATGTAGAACCTAGAAAGTTAGTGCAGACAGATGTTCAGAAAAGGTGGCCAATGAGAGACCATTCTTCCAATAAGTATTTATTAGTGTCTGCCGTTTGTTGAGGGTTTGGAATACAGAGATGAATGGGCCATATCATGAATAGGACTATGGAAGATACAGAATCTAGGGGGGAAAAGGTAACCTGAGATGAATTTTTAGATTATGAATTAATGCTTTTGAAACATTTTTTACCAATTTTAAAAAGTACATAGTTCTTGCAGATATAGAAAGCAGTCTAAAAACCACAGTCTGTTAATTTGGCTAACTTCTATTCAGCAACCTTCAAAAGAACCTAGATATTCTCCAAAGAAGGTATGCAAATGACCAAAAAGCACATGAAAAGATGCTCACCATCATTAGTCAATAGGGAAGTGCAAATCAAAACCAAAAACAATGAGGCACCACTTCCTACCCACCACAGTGGCTGTAACCAAGAAACTGGGAAAATAGCAAGTGTCAGTGAGGATGTAGAGAAATTGGAACTTTATACATTGCCAGTGGGAAGGTAAAATGGTTCAGCCAGCATGGAAAAAGTTTTTCAGTTCCTCAAATGAGTTACCATATGACCTAACAACTCTACTTCTAGATACATACCCAAAAGAATTGAAAACTGATATTCAAACAAATACCTGTACACACATGTTCATAGCAGCACTATTCACAAAAGCCAAAAAGTGAAAACAGCCCAAATGTCCATCAACAAATAAGTGATTAAACAAATTGTGGAATATCCATACAATTGAATATTATTCAGCCACAAAAAGGAATGAATTTCTGATATATGCTACAAGTGGATAACCCTCAGAAACATGCTAAATAAAAGAAGCCAGACATGAACAGTTGCATATTATGAGATTCCATTTATGTGAAACATTCAGAATAGTTTAATCCATAGATACAGAGTACAGATTGGTGGCTGCCAGGGGCTGGGAGAGGAGAGAATGGGGAGTAACTGCTTAATGGCCATGGCTTTCCTCTTGGGGTGATGAAAATGTTTGGGGACCAGATAGAGGTGGCAGTTACACAATATTTTGAACACTAAATGCCACTGAATTGTTCATTTTAAAATGATTAATTTTATGATAAGTGAATTTTACCTCAATTTTTTAAAAAAACCTAAATGCTAGAACTAGAAAGCCTCTTCACTCATTGAATAATCCCATTATATCTGGATATTTTCCACTAAATCAGCTAGCTAAAATGACATTTAATCGTGACCACTTTAATCATACCCCACTTGTTTCTACTTCTCTTTGCCTAATTTCAACCATCTTTAGTAAGAGTGATTCATCATTTGAGAACATTTGTTTCCTGGATTAGGTATTGTTTTTAAAAACACCATAATTTATTGATAATATTATGTAGAGGACTAGACTCTGCACAGACTTATCTAAGAATATGAACGTACAATCCCATAATATGTTCAATTACTATGTATCAATAAAAAATAATTTTTTGAAAAAAAGAACATGAAGGTACAAGGGAGGTTTTACCCCAAACCACGTTGTTTCCTGGTTCACATGCCTCCTGAAAATGACTTCCCAGTGGAAAATACAATTCTCCCAGCAAATGGTTCTTTCTCTTTTAAAAAAGTAGATGTAGTTCAGTCATTTGCAAACTCTGTTCAACTACCTACCTTAGAATTGCCTTGGGAGCTTTTTTTAAAATGTAGAAATCAGCTATCCCCAATCCTACATTTCTGATTGAGTAGGCTAGAGTGAAGCCTAGACGTCTATATTTCTTTAAAGTTCCAACAGGTGATTATGAAGCACAATATGTTTGAGAACTGCTATAGCAGGGCAGTTGTTTTGGGTTTTTTGTCCAAACAAACATGACAAAGATGATAAGTTAGTGGAGTAGTATAACCATGGATGCCTAAAGAGAAAGACAATAATAAAAACTGTATTGTTTTTACAAAGGATCTGCTTTATACACACTTGGTATTAATCATCGTGTTTGAATGTGTCATTACAGAAGAACTGAGTGCCAACGGACAGTATCAATGTCTTGCTGAACTATCAACCAGTCCCATCACAGTCTGCCATGGCTCGGGTATCTCCTGCGGCAATGCACAAAGTGATGCAGCTCACAATGCTTTGCAGTATTTAAAAATAATAGCAGAAAGAAAGTAAACTTTGAACACCTTTGAAAGCCCTTCATTAGCACGTAAAAAGTTCCCCTCTCAGCCCTTCCCTAGTAAAACATTTACCACGTTTGGTTTATGTCTTGTTTCTAAATCTCTTCGTAGATTCCTTCAACACTCTAGATTTAATTATCTCCTAGTAGTTGTTACTAAGCTCTTTTTAATGGCTTCAACTTTGTATTGGTATATTGTATTTATAAACTTTGTACCACAAGGCAGAGTGTAGCACCCATTTTACAGTGCCATGCACATCGGAGGAAGAAACTGCATGTTTGTTGGTGACGACGATGATGATGATGATGATGAAATAAAACTGCTAGCAACAGTCTTTCTTACTGGTGCTTAAACTCTTCTTTGCGCAAGGCTTTGTAAAGGGAATTTGAAGGAAGCCTTTTGGAATTAGAGTGTTGAGGGATAGCACTAACAGGATTTGAAATGTGATTGTTAAATTTCAGGGAACATGACTGGTCTGCCGTGTATTTGAATCCAGATAATAAAGAGCTGTTATAATGGAGTCCTGCTCATTCTATTAAAGAGCTACCGACTTGACTGTGGCCCTGTTCTTTTTAGCCGTTCTTGTGAATAACCTTTTTAATGTGGATGTTCTGTTACTTATATATCTCTAGTTTACTTCTGAAAGTCAGAGGCTTAAAAAAAAAAAACCGAAGCAAAATTTACAAGTATAGATGTGATTAATCACTTCCTTATTTTCTCTAAGCATATACAACCTTGTATTTTTCTTTGACATAACCATTCATAGATGAATTAGTATTTGAAAAAGCATTAGTAGAATTACCAACAAACAGGCCAGGCGCAGTAGCTCACACCTGTAACCCTAGCACTCTGGGAGGCCAAAGCAGGAGGTCACTTGATGCCAGGAGTTAGAGACCAGCCTGAGCAAGAGCAAGACCCCATCTCTACAAGAAATAGAAAAATTAGCCAGGCATGGTGCACACCTGTAGTCCCAGGTATGGAATATGCTTCCTCTAGAACTCAAAGAAACCTATCATCTTTTATGCATACTTCTTTGTGGTGAGAAATACAAAATGCAGTAATTTCTTGTTTACTTTGGGAGGGCATCCCCCAGACTATTGGACGCACCAGGGAGCTACTGCTGGAAGTCCCCTTTTTGTCTTTATAAATTACCCAGCCTCAGGTATTCCTACACTAAATGGACCCACACAAGTCCTCTGTGAGTGGTGTGTGTATGTGCTGCAATGACAGGGCTTATTGCATTTTGAAAAGATTCTTCTTGATATTATCCAAAAGCATATATAGGAAATGAAATAGAAATTATGCTAGTTTGGGAACAAAGTCCATTGTGAGCAATGCTGCATCTAGAATAACACCGCACCTCAAGATCCAAAGAAGAAGATAAAATTCATGAGAGAACCAATACTGTAATATAAGTTCTAAAAAGGATAGACTCCAAACATGAATGTTTTAGAGTATTAGAAATAAGCAGCAGGTCTTAATTGATTGGGGAAAAAATGAATTTATTTTGATGCATTAAAGTATAGCTTTACCTGAGAGATTATAAACATGGAAATTATTGAAGATGTGGTCCACTCTGAACATTTTACTAGTTTGACAACATATTCAGAATTATTCACAGATAGCAGAGCATGATGGCTCTCTGCCACAAATAAGGCTGATATCAAAAATGGGAAGTTTGGGCTTGTTGGAAGATAACAATAAGCCAAGCCTTACATTTCTTGTATTTAATTTACTGTTTTCTGATTTCTTCATTTTGCTTTGTAATTGTTTTAGGTTAAGACTTATCAGAAGGAGGCCAGGAGTGGTGGCTCACGCCTGTAATACTACCACTCTGGGAGGCCAAGGCAGGAGAATTGCTTGAGCTCAATAGCTCTGTCTCTACTAAAAATAGAAAAAATGAGCCAGGCATGGTGGCACACACCTGTAGTCCCAGCTACTCTGGAGGCTGAGGCAGGAGGATCCCTTGAACCTAGGAGTTTGAGGTTGCTGTGAGCTAGGATGATGTTGCTGTGAGCTAGGATGATGCCATGGCACTCTACTCAGGGCAACAGAGAGAGACTCTTGTCTCAAAAAAAAAAAAAAAAAACTTACCAAAAGGGCCATCTACAGAGAACAACATGTAATGAAGATCTAACAGCTAATCAGTCAGTCTGAATGAAAGGGGTGACCCTGCAAAAACAACAGGAAAATACCTAATCCTACAATTTCCCCAGTAATGGTTAAAGATCAATCCTTGAGTTCTCTCACTAACAGGTACACTGCCGGAGTTCTGTTTTGCACAACTTCTGAAAAGGCTGAATGGATCCAAAAGAGATGTAAATCTCTCTCTTTCAAAATTGTTTCTTTGAGAATCTGCTTTTACGGAGTTCCTAAGTAAACAGCAGAAGATCAAGCTACAGCCTCAACCACATCTCCAGGAGAGTCACATCTCCTGTGATAATCCCTTCTCCAAGGAAGAGCAGGAAACCAGGTCTTGGACTTTGACATCCTTGCAGTTTTTGTGATCTACCTGCTGCCGCTTTTGTTATCAACTGACAGCCATCACTATTTTTTTCTCTCTTCGTCCCCCTTAAAATCAGCAAGCCACTTGGCCTCACTGCTGGTACCCCCTTCTCTTTGGGATGCCACGCTCTCTTCCCCCTTCCCTTCCCTTCTTTCATTCTCTTTCTTCCTCTCTCTCACTCTCTCAATCCTTCTGAGAAAATAAAATAAACCTTTTTTACTTTTATATCTTAATCTCTGTGTGAGAAATCTCTCTCCACCTGAGCCATGAGCCTCTACTCAGCTTCCCACCCTAACAGTAAGCACTGGGTTCTATTACAAATATTTGCATTCCTGTTTGTGAGCTTGTGCCTTCATTCTAGTGCAATCTCCTTTACGGCCAGATGGGTGTGTTACTGCACAGTATTTATCGATTTGCAATTCAGAAATCAATAGCATCTATGCCTGATTGCTTGGATTATTTTATTCATTTTGTCTTGTATTTCTAATTAATATAGGTAAGTTTTAATGGCAAAAGAAAGCAGGCTAAGGATTTAATATTTTGTTCTGTCAATGGAAAAGAAACCAAACTCTGTAACATAGTTGAAAGAAGTATATTCTGAGCCAAATTTGAGGACCATGGCCCCAGAGTCATGCCCAAGAAGCCTTGAGCAAGTGGACTTGCTGTGGTGGGGTTACAGTTTGGTTTTATACATTTCAGGAGGACAGGAATTACAAATCAATACATGGAAGGTGTATATTGGTTTGGTCTGAAAAGATGGGGCTTACAGGTTATAAGTGGGTTTAAAGACTCTTTGATTTGTAATTGGTTAAAGAAATGAAGTGCTTCAAGTGCGGTAAGGAAGGCCACTAGGCCAAGTGGTGCCCGCAGCCACTTCCACCCACCACACCTTGCCTGGCTGTGGTCAAGAGGGACACTGGAAAAGTGACTGCCCCTCGGGACAAAAGTCCGGAGGGCCAGTCCTTCCATCCCTAGACCTGCCAATGGCAGTTTTGGGTCTGGCTGCCGAAGACTGAAGAGGCCCCGACTGGACGACCCCCATCTCCCTCACCGAGCCTAGGGTAACAACCAAGGTAGTGGGTAAGGCAGTGTCCTTTCTGGTTCACACAGGGACTACCTACTCTGTCCTGCCTTCCTTTTCAGGCCCTATGTATCCTTCCCAGGTGTCGGTTATGGGTATTGACGGCAATCCCTCTCGACCCCCCACCACCAGTCCCCTAACCTGTCTAATAGATGACCGTCCCATCACCCATTCCTTCCTTATCATGCCCTCCTGTCCCGCTCCACTATTGGGAAGGGACTTATTAACCAAGATGGACACCACCCTCCACTTTTCCTCCGGAACCTCCAACCTCCTTCTTCTATCTATCTCTCCAGATTCCTCAGCTCCGCCCACAGCCTCTCCCACCTTACCAAGTCCTGCATGCCCCCTCTCTTCTGAACTCATAGACCCTCGGGTTTGGGACATCTCTACTCCAGTGGTGGCCATACACCACACCCCCATCTTCATTCGACTCAAAGACCCCTCATCCTTCCCTTCCTGGCCACAGTTCCCTATTTCACCAACCCACCGCAGAGGTCTAAAACCCATTATAAAACATCTTCTACACGAAAAACTTTTAATTCCAACCAACTCCCCCTATAACACACCTATTCTGGTAAAGAAGCCAAATAGCTCCTACCGGCTAATCCAGGACCTCAGACTCATTAATGAGGTTGTTGTCCCCATACACCCTGTGGTGTCTAATCCTTACACTTTACTCTCTTATATTCTACCATCCACCACCCACTATTCTGTCCTGGACCTCAAGGACACTTTCTTTACCATTCCTTTAGGCCCAGCCAACTACAATCTCTTTGCCTTTATGTGGGAAAATCCTGGCACACACATGTCTCGACAACTCACTTGGACTGTCCTGCCCCAGGGGTTCAGGGACAGCCCTCCACCTCTTTGGTCAAGTTCTCACCCAAGATCTTCTTCAGTGACCCTTACAGCCGAGTACTGTCCTCCAATATGTGGACAATTTATTACTCTGCATCCCCTCATACTCCAACAGCCATACACACACTGCCTCTCTACTCAACTTTCTTGCCTCTAAGGGTTACCGGGTGTCACCAGCTAAAGTTCAAGTATCTGAACACACTGTTACCTTCCTCAGACTGTCTCTCACTCCCTCCTCCCGTCCTCTGACTGCTGATCCCCAATGGACCCTCCGCAATCTCCAGCCTCCCACTGCTGCTAAACAAATTCTGTCCTTCCTCGGGTTCATTAGTTTCTTCTAACACTAGATCCCCAACCTTTCTCTCCTTGCTTAACCCCTCTATGAGGCAGCAAGTGATGCCTCAGCCGGCCCTCTGTTAAACCCTCAGACTGTCTGCCACGAATTCCTAAAACTTCACGGCTCTCTCTTACAAGCACCCCCTCTAAGACTCCCTCATCCTGAAAAAACCTTTTATCTTTACACAGATGAGCGCCAGAGCCTGGCCCTCAGCATCCTCACCCAACCTCTGGGACCTACTCCCATTTCCACCCCAGTGGCCTATTTATCCAAACAGCTGGACACCACGGTCCATAGCAGGCCCCTCTGTCTCCGCACCTTAGCTGCCACTGCTACTGTCACCAGGGAGGCCCTAAAACTCTCCCTGGGACAGAACTTACATGTCTTCTCCACCCACAGTTTACAGGACCTTCTAACTCACCGCTCTTTAGCCCTCCTCACTCCATCTAGACTACAGGAATTCCATCTCTTGTTTATAAAAATATCCCACCATTACTTTATCTCAATCCCCAACTCTAAACCCTGCCACTCTGCTCCCCATTCCCTGCCTATCCCTGTCTTCACACTCCTGCTCAGAAATGGTTAAAACCTCCACTACCTCTAGACCTGATCTGTCAGACAAGCCACTCCCTACAGTGGACTTAACTTTCTTTGTTAATGGCAGCTCCATCACAGGTGAGGACGGCGGGCGCCTATGCCATTGTCTCTGCCTCTCAGGTAATAGAAGCCTCCCGTCTTCCGGAGGGCACCACCTCACACTCACTGCTCTCACCCGAGCCTTACACCTAGCCGAGCCTTACACCTAGCTGAAGGCAGGATTGTAAATATTTACACAGACTCCAAGTATGTGTTTATGATAGCTCACTGCCATGCTGCCATATGGAGAGAATGGGCTTTCTCTCCACCAAGGGCTCCCCTGTTATTAACGCCACCCTTATGTCCCATCTCCTGGAGGCCCTTCAGTTACCCACCTAATTAGCTATCATACACTGCAAGGGACACCAGTCGGACTGGTCCCTTGTCACTAAGGGAAACAACTATGCTGATACTGTCACCTGCAGCGTAACATCCCCCAAACACCCTAGTTTGGCCCTTCTTTTCCTTTCCATTCCTTCCCTCCAACCTCGCTACACTCCAGAGGAGCAGGACAGCCTTCTCACCCAAGGGGACTCAACCACCACTGAAGGGTGGGTCCTTCTTAAGGACGGCAAGCTGGCTCTCCCTAAGGCACAGGCCCTGGAACTCACTGGCCAGGTCCACTCCTCACTAAGGGCCTCTCCCACTTCTTACAGCCTCTATTTTCACACCCTTCCCTATATTCTCTCATCAAAACTGTTTACTCGACTGTGACATATAAGTGCCTCTGTTATCCCTCAAGGGGGCCTAAAACCCCCTGTATCCACCCACCAGATGCCTGGTCACCTCGCCGGACAAGACTGGCAGGTCAATTTCACTCATGCTGCCTCACAGACATTTCAAACTCGTGTACGGGCTGCCTTTTCTCATTAGGCCTTTTCTCATTGACTATTATCTTCCAGCCCAGCCCCCACATTTTGCCTCCTATTTCCCATATCTTTCTCTCCTCAGGCAACTTCTCCATGACAGCCCTGCGGCGACTGGTTTCTCCAATGTTTCTCCAATGCTGCCTGCAGGAATTATCCAGAGTGACAGTAAATCAGATGCCTCTTCATCCCTACTCTCCTCTTCCAGTCACCCCTCTACCAGCCAACTCCGGCCCACAACCCCCTCAAAAGCAGGAAGTAGCCAGAAAGACCGCAGTGCCCTATTATCACTAAAAGGCCAGAATGTAAGGCTGGTGGCGGGCACCCCTCCCCTCCCTAATGGAAAAAGAGGAAGCCCCTCCTATTCCTCCATACCTGCCCTAAAGCTGAAACAAAGAAATTCCTCTCTCTTCCCGCCGAAACCTTCCCTCCAGAGAAACTCCCATCCCCCACCCCTAAAAAGGTATATAAGCCCACCCAGACCTCTGGGCGGGGCGGCTTCTCTGGTTCCACTCGCCATGGGACCATGAGGCTCACCCGGGCCCCTCTCTTGGAACTCGTTACCCCCCCCAGCACCCCAATAAAGGCTCTTTACTTATCCCTTTTAAAAAAAAAAAAAAGAAATGAAGCTTTGCCTAAAGGCTTGGAATGTTTTAAGATAATGAACTCTGTTAATCAGAGACAAGCCACCAGCCATATACCCAGACTCAAGTGATTTGTCATGTAAATTGAACCTGCAGGTGTGATTTAAGCTTCCTCTTGCATAGCCTTAGGCCTCTTAGTGAGTTACAAAGGATATCTCCAACAAGGGAGGGTGTCATGTCATGGTGAGGCTTGTCTGACCTCCCTTCTCATGGCCAGCAACTTAGCTTTAGGGTATTTCTGGGGTCTTCTTGGCTGAGAGGGGTCCATTCTGTCAGTTGGGGAGGGCTTAACATTTTCTTTTAGTTCACAGTTCATGTACTTAATGAAGAACTTAAGCAAATGCTGTTTTCACTTGCTAATATTAATAGTAGGACAATAATAGCATAATACCTACACCACGGATGACAACCTGACCCACTGTCGCAGCAAAGGGAGAACAAAAGGAAGGGTGCAAAAAGGGACTGGTTACGGTCTGCATCTTTTTTATAGTGCCCAACTGGGACCTCCCTAGTGGCTCAGATGTCACCAAGGAACCACTTTGATTGGACAGTTGGGAGTCACATGACCTGAGTCTTAACTACACCTGTAGGTTGTTCTAGGTCAATTTCTGGACTCTATGCTACCTACGCTGCTTGGTCCATGGGTTAGAGAGTCCTCTGCATTCTTTTGCAGCTGGCATGCTAAGTTCTGATTGGCAGATTCATAGGGTATTCCCTCCTCCCCCAACTATGCAGAATTAGGGTGGGGCAGGACCAAGATGGGGGCTACAGCACCCACTTTCATTCCTAGGAGACCTGGAGTCCCTCACTATCTGCCTAACTATCAGACATCATCTGGGGGATGCTAGAGGATGAGGAGCCCAGTCAGATATCAAGGGTGGAGGTTCTTGCTAAACCAACTAAGCAAGATTTTTGCTACAAGTGAATTTTACAAGGAAGGGTACAGGTGTGGGCCTAGGAGAAGCTTCAGGAGCCTGACCACAGTTTAGTCAAGCAAAGAATCTCTGTAAGACAAAAGTACAGATTGCTAACCTAAGACAGGGAAAAGAGATGAGTCCCATGGTGGCTTTAGCTTTCTGCCTAAGGGCACATTTTGGACTGCAGAGTAGAGAAGTGGAGTTCAAAGAGAAACTTCAGGGTCACTGAGTTGGCTGAAGTTAGCAAGGCAGGGTACCAGAGAGAGGGAGCCGTATAGAGAAGGGCTCCAGAATCCTGCATCACCCTTCAGGATCCCCCTGAAGTCTTTAGCCAATACCAAGCTGCACACATGCAGAGGAAGATTCTTCGAGGCCCGTTAGAGAAGAGTTAGTACCGGGGAGTGATAAACTGAGTCAAGATTCTGGAGGTCCTCCAGTGTTGGAAAACACAGGTGATCAGCATTGTCCAGCAAATGTGATACATATTCATAGTATGTATCACATACTCTGAATTTCTCCCTCTTATATTTCAATAGATTACGTGCTAAACATTACTGATCATTACATTGTCATGAATCTTGATTTTGTTGTTTTTCTTTAGAGAGCATTGAGTACTTTCTGGCAGGCAGTTAATTTACTGATGGATCATCTTGATTCTTATTAATATATGAGGCTGTTTTAAAGCTTTGTTAGCATGGGCCTAAATAGCCCCTTTCTCCGGGCTAAAGTAGCCCTAATCCTCAAGTATGGCCCTCTAGGATGTCACATTGGGGCCTGGGGTGTTCTTTGAGGTCTCTATTCTGGCTGTCCTGAATGCCTGTGTCTTCGCGCCCTGGAAGACCTCTGGAATCTCTATTTGGCTTACTGTTCCCTACCACTTTTCTCCACTGGGCTTTGCAGAGTCTCACCCTGCACATGTACAGCTTAGTATTTGGCCAGATGTGCAACTAACCCAAAAGAAGGAAAGAAACAGAAGGTCAAAAGCAAAAATAGAACAAATAGAAAACAAGTAATAAAATTGTAGAACTAAATCCAACGTAAGCAACACTGACATTAAATATAAATACATCAAACACTCCAATTAAAATGAGAGTAACAATAGTATCTAGTATCTAACTTTAATAGAATGAAGATTAAATAAAATTTTACCTAATAGCAAGTAGCCAAGCTGGTGTTTTATTTCTGAGCCAGCACTCTGAATTATAAACTTAAAGGATATCAGGTTCAATCCACATCTTATGATTGGGTTCCACTTTACTGCACCCCAACAAATCTCCCAGACTCTGCTTGAACCCTCACAGAGACATGTCAGGGAAATCCAGCTATGTAGGCAATAGGTTTCCTAGGCCAAATTAAAATGTCTGCCAACGTGTCTTCTGCCGGCCTTCTGGGCAGGCATAAATCAGCACGGTTATGTAACCAAGGTGTTATCCCCTATGTCAACCCATGTGATCATGCTTTCCCATGGCACGTTGCCACTGTTGTTCTGAGCCATATATAAGTGCTCACCATGTTCTCGGCCATGCTCCGGCCGAAGCTGCATCCTCCCCGACAATAAAGACTATGTCTCATCTGCCCGCTGCCACCCCTCTCTTCTTTCAACTCCTGGAAGCCTGTTCCAGTGCACTCACTGCCCAGAGCCCACTCCCCACAAGACATTGGGTGGCCACAATTTTGTAATATTATCTATAAAGAAAGACTGGAAAGAAAAGTCAGTCTTTCCTGTAGCACAGTTGAATGAAAAGGATTTTAAAATGGTAAAGCCTTTCTTACAGTAGTTTTAAAAACATCTACCTACCTGTAATTTCTCCTGGTTGATCATTTCTGTGTCCTGTGAATCACAGAGAACAAATCTCATCTTTCCTCAAGTCAGACTGTTAGATAGATAGATATTTAGGATCTCCAGCTCCTTCCTGGACCTCTTTCCCTGTTTTGATGCTGTTTCGGGAAATTGCTCCACCTGGGAAGAAGGATAAGAGCAGGCACTCCATTTTGGTGTTGCCCCACCCTTAATCCTACCCCGATGAACTGCTACACCTGGGGAAGGAGGCCCTGCTTTATCAACCTCAGAATTCCCCGGCCCCAGCATAATGAGATTTAGAAAGTAACCTAGAGTAACCTAAGGGTAATGAATATGCCATTAGCTTGAACTGCATTGCGGTTCACCCCCACCAGGTGGGTTTTTTTAGAGGGAGCTCCTATAGCAGATGAAATTTTGAGGACACCTATTGATCATTTGATAACATCCTACACCTAGACTGGGCTAATAAAAGGAAACAATCCGAGAGGTCAGGGAGGAGTGAGTGGGTCAATGAGTCAGTCAGTCGGTCTGTCTCTCACCACTCCCAGAGACAGACCGGTTTTATTCTACAATAAAGAGCTGCCCTTGTGAAACTGCTCCCTGCCTCAGGTTACTCCATCATATTGGACTTGCTGGTGATTTTTCCAAGAAAGGAGTCAGAGGACTGGGATAATAGTGTGAACTTGACACTTTGGTGTGTTTGGTCATTCTTCGGCCAAGAGCACACAAGAACCAAGGGCAGACTCCCACCCTGACATCTTTGGTGCTGAAACCTGGGATTCTGACAAGACTATCTTTTTAAGGAAACTTATAATGTCTTTCACTGTAGGGTAGGCTTAGGTAAGCCCTGTCCCACAGCTCAGTATCGGCCTAAGGTCTCTGTGGGGCCAAATTGGGTGGAGTAAGGACTGGATCCAGGTTTTGTGGGATCTGGAACTCATACAATTTGGGGACCCTTTCTAAAATTTGTACATGCAAAAGATTTACAAATAGCAAATTGGGTATGAAAGCTAACATTTATGTAGAATGAGAAATCACAGCAAATCAAAACTTAAGCTAACAAATACCACAAAACCTAAAATGTATATATTTTTATGAATTAACTGGCTAACATGCCTATGTGATACTCCCCCCCTACATTTGGGGTGGCCACACATTCTTTGATATACTCTCTTATGAAAGTGGTTTTGTAATATTTTCTACAGAAATTGAAATTTGACTTTATTGAAAGCTTGATTAATCAAAATGTATTTCTTATTATTAGAAGTTATTTTAAGCTTCACAACTCGTTATTAACAATGAATTAGTTTGCTAGGGTGGCCATAACACAATACCACAGACTGGGTGGCTTAAACAACAGGTTTATTTTCTCACAGTTCTGAGGCCCAGAAATCCAAGATCAAGGTGTCAGCAGTTTTGATTTCACTCCGAGTCCTCCCTCCCTGGCTTGCAGACGGCTGCCTCTCACTGTATCTGCACATGGTCTTTTCTTGTGCACTCACCCTGATGTCTCTTCATGTGTCCAAATTTCCTCTTCCTATAAGGATGCCAATTATATTGGATTAGTGCCCACCCTAAGGGCCTCATTTTAATTCAATCACTTCTTTAAAGGCCTTATCTCTACAGTCACATTTTGAGGTACTAAAGGTGAGGACTGCAACATACCAATTTTGTAGGGATACAATTCAGCCCATAATAATGTCATGTGCATTTTTTATTTTTTGGCTTGTGGTCATTTGTGAAAACTTCCAGATTTTTTTAAAATGCGAATTGTAAGATTTAGAAGAAATCTTTACAGACTTGCTTCTATAATATCTCTCTATACATTTATCAGTTATTTATTGCTGCACAGCAAACTATCTCCCAAAGTTAGTGTCTTTAAACAGCAGCTATTTATTTAGCTCATATGTGCATGGGTTGGACTTTTCAGGTCAGGGCAGCACTTGACAGATCTCTGCTGGGCTTTCTGTCCACCTGCAATTGGCAGGGACCCTCCTGGTCTAGAAGAGCCTCATTCACATGGCTGATCATTAGCTGGCTATGGCCTGGGATGACAGGAGTGCCTGGGTCACATGTCTCTTGTCATTCATCTTTTTCACATAGTGGTCACCTATGAAAGAGCAGAAGTGCACACGGCTGCCCAAGGCTGGGGCGTGAATGTGCTTCATCATTTCCAAAGCATGCAAGTCACAAAACCAACCCAGATTCAAGAAGTGGGGAAATAGAACCCATCTTTTCATGCGTAGAGTTAAAAAATCACATTACAAAGGGCATGGTTGCAGGGAAGGGGGAAGAACTGGAGACATTCTTGCAATGGATCTACCACAGTTCATTTCAATCTTTCTTCTTTACTACCTGCAAATTTCCAGTCTCAAGCAATAGGTCATATGCATATCATAATATGATCTCTGGCCCTGCACCTGTGTGTAGGGTGCATGTGAACCCACACAGTGATGACTGGTAGGAGCATTCCTGTAAACCATCCCAGCGATAACTATACATGGATGTGACTACAAACTGCATATGTGTCTCCCTCCCATTAAACCCAAAGTCAGTGTATCCCCAACTCAACTTATCCTTTGGCCAAACACCTGTGGTCATTCCAAAACTTTGAACTGGGGACGTGTGCCAGAGGAAAGTCAGGGGGAAGAGGCAGCAGTCCTAATTGTCAAGGGCTGAGCTTAGTTCCAGGGAGCTGAGTTGCCCAGTGTCAGAAAAGCCTATTATAACAACAAGCCAAAATTAAAGTCAGAGTCAAGCCTTTAATCACTTACTGTGATAGAACGGTACCAGTACGGTACCAGTCCAGGGTCTGTTGAATTAGCATGGGCTTGCTGAGGGAATCCCCAAAACAAAAGGCTTCCTCAGTTTTACGAACCTGGGGCCTGAGAGGAGGAAAAGATGAAAGGCTTGGGGTGGAAAAGTACTCAGTTCTGAGCCAGAGTCGGGGGAAAAAGTGTCTTCAAGGTTCCTCCTCTCCTCCCATAAGGACGTCTCTGCAGAGGCACCTGAGGAAGCTCTTCCTCTGCTTAGAGACCTCTGAATGAAGGCACCCGGGCTTGGAAAGCAGATATTCATAAACGTGCCCAGCCAGAGACCTTGACTACAAGGCCCCTTGGTGACTTCAGTTCACTGGCTATGTCCCAAGTCTGGTGGGGAAGGCAGTGAGGCCTGCTAGGTAAAGCCTTTGTCATTGCCTGTGGTGGAGCCTGAAAAATCACACAGAAGTTTGTGGCCTGGAGCCAGACTCCTCATTAACTAATTCCAGTAAAAACTTCCCATTTTGCAAATTTTACAAAAGTATATGACAACATGAACATCTTGCTAGGGCCCTTCTTAGGGCCTCGGAAGGGCCCATAAAGTGAGGAGCTCTGAAACTTGTTCCAAATGGACAAAACTGGGAAACAATTTTTTTGATCATGTAGCCCGAGGGGTGAACACATAATGATAAACTAACTGGATACAAAGCTAAGAACGGAATAGGTATGTAGGGTGTTGCAACGGCTGTATCCCTGAAGATTCGGACAAAGGGTGGTGGTAATTTTTTTCTTAACAAAATAAACATGTGGCCACATTTACAATTCATTAATCCTGACTGCTTCAAAATTATGAAATTCTTGATGAGTACTCACCCGGCCTCTGCTATGTATTTTCAATTTGCTTTCCAGTTACTTCATTACATACTGCAAGGGGTAGACGTTTCTTTGTCATTTCAAGTTCTTAGCATTTTCTCAATCTTTCTTTCCCTCTCTCTCCCCACCCCCATCCCTCTAAACGGAGAAATTCTGGTGCACACAGAGAGAAGAACACAAGACAGACTCCTCTGTATGATTTTGCCGCCCACGTTGAAGCTTCTCTTCAGTATAATCCTAGCAACTTATCCCCAGGAAGTGCTATTGCAAGGGCCTCACATTTCTGCAATTGGGCAATGTCAGGATGAGGCTGGGTATCACCCCATAAATGCACCACAGTGGACCAGGCTATTGAAAGGCCCCAGGGCATGTGTGTTCATCATATCCCAGCAGGACTGAAATAGGCTGACTACCAATGCTTATTTTATAAGAAATTGATTTTGGGATTCCAGTAACCCAAGGGTTTGGTATGCTGTTTTGACACTCTCTTTGAAAATATTTCTTCCTCCACTTCTTTTTAAGAAATTAGAGACTTGGAGGTTAAGGCTGATAAATCATCTAATTATAATGCAGCTAACAGACTAAAAACAGTATACACTGTCACTGTTTTATTGAAAGTACTTTCTCCAGTGACAAAAAGAAAATATTCCCTATGAAAACTCTATTTCCAAGGGGAGGAGGATTGAATGAGTATAAAGCAATCCCTAGGGTTTTACTAAGATAACAGAGATTCCCATCTGAGTGATTTTGAGTTTCCTATAGTATGTATGAACTCAGTGTTTGTCCCAAAATCTAGGAACACAGAAACTGAATCCAGCTTTCTAAGTCTTTTAATATAAATAAGTTCAAAATTCAGGTAAAAGTCTTATGTTCTAGTATTTGATTTGAAAACATAGTTGTTATATAGGTTACTACATGAAAAAGACCTGGAAATATAGTCAAAGTAAGTACTCAATCTTCTTTATATGAAGTCTCTTGCTGGAGGTAAAAAAAAAAAAAAATATATATATATATATATATATATTTATTTCAGAATATTACTGGGGTACCAATGCTTTGATCACACAAATTGCCTTTACACCGCCTGAGTCAAAATTGCAAGTGTGCCCATCCCCCAGACAGCGCGCACCGCACCCATTAGGTGTGAACTTACCCATCCTCACCTCCCCCTTCCACCTGTTTAATCCCCAATAAATGTTAATTCCATATGTGCACATAAGTGTTGATCAATTAGTGCCAATGTAATGGTGAATATGTGTTTATTTTTCCATTCTCGTGATACTTCACTTAGAAGAATGGTCTCCAGCTCCATCCAGGATAATACAAGAGGTGCTAAGTTCACTATTTTTTATGGCTGAGTAATACTCCATATTATACATATTCCACATTTTATTAATCCACTCATGTATTGATGGGCACTTGGGTTGTTTCCACATCTTTGCAATTGTGAATTTTGTGCTGCTATAAGCATTTGAGTCCAGGTGTCTTTTTTATAGAATGTCTTTTTTTTCCTTTGGGTAAATACCTAGTAGTGGGATTGCTGGATCAATTGGTAGTTCTACTTTTAGTTCGTTGAGGTATCTCCATACTACTTTCCATAGAGGTTGTACTAGTTTGCAGTCCCACCAGCAGTGTATGAATGTCCTTATCTCTCCACATCCATGCCAACGTTTATTGTTTTGGGACTTTTTGATAAAAGCCATTCTCACTGGAGTTAAGTGATATCGCATTGTTTGGCAAAGCAGACAAAAACATACACTGGGGAAAAGAATCCCTATTCAATAAATGGTGCTGAGAGAATTGGATAGGCACATGTAGAAGACTGAAACATGATCCATACCTTTCACTTCTCACAAAAATCAACTCACAATGGATAACAGACTTAAACCTAAGGCATGAAACCATAAGAATCCTAGAAGAGAATGTTGAAAAACTCTTATAGACATCAGCCTAGGCAAAGAATTTATGAAGAATACCCCAAAAGCAATCACAGCAACAACAAAAATAAATACATGGGACCTGATCAAATTAAAAAGCTTCTGCACAGCCAAGGAAACAATCATTAGAGCAAATAGACAACCTATAGAATGGGAGAAAATATTTGCATGCTATACATCTGATAAAGCACTGATAACCAGAATCTATAAAGAACTCAGGCAAATCAGCAAGAGAAAAAATATTTAGCAAATTGAATAATTTTAGTAAAATCAGTATTTGTGTGGAAAAGTGATCAGACATACTACATACAAAAAAACCAAATCTCTTTATATAATTTATTTAAAATTTATTAAGTTTCCTGCACTCTTACAAATGTAACATTCTTATATACAACATTCATGGAAGAGGCACAATTCTTATTTTGAGGTGGCACAGATTAGACAATTTTTTCAGTGAATATACTTTCATTAGGAAATTTAACTACAAGCTGTATTTCTGTAGAAAGTTGCTTGAAATTCTATTCCTAAGATAAAATTCAATTTTTCTGTCTCAAAATGACCATATGCAAATAGTACATGACTACTATCTTACACCTTCTATTATTAGCAGAAGAATTTCACAGTGGATTTTTTTCAAACAGAAATTAAAAAAATATATTATTTTAGGAAGAAGCTGACCTGGATAAAGAATGTGCTGCTAGACCTCATTAGGAAATTATCAATCAGGTGATCAAGAATGTGCTTTGCCATAGAATTTCCCCGTGAGCTTCCCTCCCAGCCAGGACCCCATCAGTCAGTGGAGAAACTCCCCTAAGAAACAGAGACACAGCCTGAGAGGGAATGGAGGGGCGAGTGATCCATGCCTCCAGGACCCCAGTTCTGTGTTCTCTGGCTTAACACAAATCTTGCCTTTTAGGTTTCAGAGATCTGTCCTCCCCAGCCTTTATCTCCATATTACAGCACTGGCATTGGGAAGTCAAGAAAGTGACAAAGTGAGTCACAGGTCACTGAGCTCTAATTAGTTTCTGGGTCTTCAACTATATTTTCTTACTGTCTACTGAGTGCCTTATGAGAAACAAACAAACAAACAAACAAAAACAACTAAAAAGGCTGAGGCTGCAGGAACAAGGAAATTGGTGGTTAGTTGGAACACACTCATCTCAGTTCCCCACCTACCTCAAAATTCCCAGGGGGCAGAGGATGCTTGTTACAATGCAGCTTCTTGGTCCATACCTTAGATCTATGGACTCAGAATCTTTGGAGGGAAACTCAGGAATCTCAGAATTTGCCTGTAACAAACATCCAAGGTAATTTCATGGCCCACCTGGGATCCATCCATACACCCCCAAGAAGCAGGACCCCTGCCTTACCTAGAGAACCTACTTTTCTTTCCCAGATTCCATTTCTCCTTTATTGATTCTTACCTTTTCTCGTCATTAGCATCTAATGTTAATCATTCTGATTTGACCATCTCTGGAATGTTTTCTACTTTTGAGTAACAGCCTTTTGGGCTCAGGATATAAGGAATAAGCTTTCCACTTGCACTGCTGCCAATAAGGTCACTGGACCCTTCATTTCTATTGCTTTTTCAAAACTAGGTTTAGTAACTTTGTTTCCAGATGGGGAGTGAGAGTATTAGAAGAAATGGAAAAGCAGCCTTCTTGAGCACTGAAATTTCAAATGTTTGTGACACAAAAGTTGGCTGGGGGGAGGAAAATAAAACATAACTCAGCATAGGCTACTTCCCCCATCATCATCAAAACATCATTTTAAGGGCAGTCATTCCGGATTCCCACAGCTTGTCAGTGAGTTTTTCATAACACACCAGAGAAAGACACTTTCCAGGGTTTCCTCAGTGCCAACAGGAAGTTCAGTGTTAGCATTATTTTGGACTCCCAAAGCATGGAAATTAATCCAATAATTTATATGGCCAATTCGATATGAAAACTTTGTTTTCTAAGCATTTCAAATCTAAAATTTTTACTGGGCTACCAGCTAAGTAGTTCTTAATGAGATCCTCTTTCTCTTGTAACAGGTTACTACTTGATGGGGGAGACAAGGGGAATGGTATGGGAGGGGTTTGCAGGCATAAGTCTACCCGTATGCACATAGCCTTCTAGAAAAATCCTATATGCAATAAATAGAATATGCAGATGTTTAAAAGTAACAAAAGTAGATCAATGATTGCCTCAGGGTGGAGGATGGGGAAGAATTGATTAGAAAGGGGCAGGGGAAAATTGGGGGTGATAGATATGTTCACTATTATGATTGTGGTGGTGTCAAGGATGTGTGTATGTATATATATATATATGTCAAAATGTATCAAGTTGTACAGTTCAGGCCGGGCGCGGTGGCTCACGCCTGTAATCCTAGCACTCTGGGAGGCCGAGGCGGGTGGATCGCTCGAGGTCAGGAGTTCGAGACCAGCCTGAGCAAGAGCGAGACCCCGTCTCTACCAAAAATAGAAAGAAATGATTTGGACAGCTAAAAATCTATATAGAAAAAAATTAGCTGGGCATGGTGGCGCATGCCTGTAGTCCCAGCTACTCGGGAGGCTGAGGCAGGAGGATCGCTTAAGCCCAGGAGTTTGAGGTTGCTGTGAGCTAGGCTGATGCCACGGCACTCACTCTAGCCCGGGCGACAAAGCAAGACTCTGTCTAAAAAAAAAAAAAAAAAAAAGGTTGTACAGTTCAAATATGTGAAGTTTATTATGTCAGTTATACCTTAAGCTTAAAAACAACTTGAAATGACAAAAAGATTTCTAGCAATCACTTTAATTACTAAAGAACTGGATTAGAATAATTAAGGGGGAATGAGTGCCCAAGATAACAGTTTTAGCATTATTTTCTCTAACAGAATTAAGACAGTTACTTACCTTATTAATTAAAAGTGTTAGAAGAAATAGGTGGAACCAAAATAAGATTATACCCTGTTTTATGAAAACTTAATATTTCTCTCTCTACAAATACCCTAACTTATATTTAGAAGGAAGGCATGACTAGAAAAAAAAAATTTGCAGGAAATAAATATATTTTTGTTTTATGTTTTTTCCTACCAATCTGGAAATACTAAAGTAACTAATAATATGTATTTATGGGGTAATTTTTAATCCATGAAAAATTAATAGTGTTCAACAAGAGGCTAAATGGTTTCCAATATTGAATAACTCCAAAACTGCATAAATACTGTATATTTTACAAACACTTAATGACAGTGCAAAAGAACATACATGTGTATCCATGCCCTTCACCATGTCAGGGAACCAGAAGGTTGGGGCAAGTGAATCAAGTCAGATACTGTTTTAGAAAACAAAAGGATGCATATAACAGGTAAGTGTTTTTCCATTTGAGTCACCTGTAAGCTGCCTTAATCATGAAGCCTCATTTGCTTAAGATGTAGGACATGCTGGTTCATCACAGCAATTACTAAAGAATTCAATTCTTTTTTAGATCTCATTTTTGAAGAAATAAAGCTACATCTTTCATAAACAATTTGCCATTTTCTCTAAAAGCAGAGGCTGCAAAAAAGGTCTTACAATTCAGTAACAAATGTGCACTCTTACAATTATGTATTAAAGTTGAACAAAGTCAGGTTTAGTTTAACAGAATGATTCATGTAATGTACAGTTTAAATGTATCAATTTTACAAAAGAAATTCAGTTAAGACTTAGAGGGTCTAATCCTGGTTTGATAAGCAGTATTTCCAAATGACTGGGAAGCTTTTTGAAAAAAACAAAACACTTTAATCTTTGTTCCATTTATACACTTTTTTCATCTTTCCCCAAAAGAACATTCCTAGAGCACAAAATAGCTTCATAATTGTTTAATTAGATACACTTTATATATCCTGAACATAACGGCTCCCATAGAAATAAACTAATATTTTGTACACAAACTTTATTTACTGTGCCACATTCATAATATACTGGGCCAAGTGCAAACATTTATTACACCCCCTGGTGTGTGAGGAGCTCTGCTCCCACAAACACTTCATTATCTAGGATGACAGAGAACAAGATTAGACAAGATGGATAATTAAAATTCACAATGTAACAACAAAAATGTACTTTAGATTATGATTATAAATTCTTCTCCAGCCACAGCTGTAACCAGTACGAAGCAAAAACAGTTTAATTAGGTTTTCCTTCCTAAATCCAACCCCCAACCCACTGCTCCTTGGGGCAGGATCTAATAATTGATTAGTGGAATCACTGAAAGGCATGGGGACGGAATAATCAATTAAGAGGAGCAAAAGGTATAAAAGTTGACAACTTAGCATCTCTGTATTGAAAATCCCTTGGTTTCTCTTACCTAGAAAATTACATTGCTTTTTTTTTTTTCACGTATAATTGATATGTACCATTGAAAGTTAGCTTAAATGAGGTTTGTTTTTATAATTGCCTGGAAATTAGGGGGTTAGTATTTTAAAAATAATCCATAAAAAATGACTTAATTAAAAAAGAACCAATAAAATAACAGCAAAATCGGAGAGTAAATTTGCACCCTGAGTGGCAGCACATGGAATCAATTAGTTTCTGGTTGGTCTCTACAAGTGCTGGTGTGTGCCATTGATGTGGTCAGTCTAGCCAAGAACCCAGAATCATGGTCACTTATTACTGCTGTCCTTAACGGCTACCTCAAATGAAATGAAGGAGCTTATGAATAAACCAGGTAAGAAGTATACAGATATATTAAGTCCTTCTCTATCCTAGATCATTTTAGGCAAACAATTTAGAAAGTGCCCCTTTTGCATCCATTGAAGTACATTAAAAAAAATACTCCAAATAAAAAGGTTCATATAAAATCCTAAGAAATAAATCAGGTCTTATCGTGAGAATGATCTAACATCCTACCCTCTTGCTGTTTAGTCTTGAAAGCCCAAATACTATATAGATAAATATTCTAACAGAGTTAAGTCTCATAATTTTATAATCACCATGTCAATAAAAAGTTTAAAAAAGGGGGGATGAGGCCATCACACCAATATGAGTATTTGACAGGGAACATTAGTGAATTGGGTATGATAGGAGTGGTATCTAAAACCTGACTGATCACTTGAATTGCAATAATCAGGATATCTGAATCCCAAAAGAGATTCTAAATCTGGGATATTTTAAAATGTGTTGACTTTAATTAATGTGACATTTTTCTCATTCTTTTCTTGAAAGCCTAATCCATGTCAGGTTACCTCTGACCAACATTCACCCACCAGATATGCAGCATGAACTTAATATCTGGTAAAAATATCTCTCTACTATTTTTTCTTTTTCTCAATTATAACCAAATCCCAGGTATAGTATTTGCTTCCCTGATAGGTCTTGGGTCCTCTTTTGCTGCCTGATATATCCGTTGGTCACCTGATGCCTCACCTTCCTACTCTCCACCTGCAGTACCTTTACTTGGCATGATTCTTTTCTTATATTTAGGCTATTTTGGGACTGTTTGGGAAAGTGTTACTAAGTACAGACCAGAACCACGTTAAATAGTATTTAAAGCTTTACCAACCGTAGGAGAATAGACTTCTGTGAGGAAGTCAATACGATTCTAATTAAATTCTAATTAAAATTAAAGGCATGTATCTCAGGATGTCGATAAAAAGGACGTCAAGATGAATGAACAAAAGAAGAATCAATATCAAGGAGAAGATTTTACTATCACAAGCCAAGCCACCTATAGATTTCAAATGGGAATGAAAGGAATAGGGTGGGTCTCGCTTAAGTGGAATGCTTAGATCTGGAGATGGATTAGGGAATTTACCTGAGAATGAAATTCCATTCTAACTAATGCAAACTGTACACACAGTGTATGACTCCGATGAAAGGAGGGATGAGTTTTGGGATCATTAAAATATTGCTCCATCTAGTGGACACTTAGAGTTTTTTTTCTTATGCTCTCAGCAGTATTTTATTTGATGGTGTATCAGCCATTATTAGGATGCTAATAATGCCGAGGAGAAGTAACACTAAAATCGACACTTCATAATAAAATGTAACATGTCAGGAACCTTGTTACCAGAGTTTAAAACAACACTTAAATTCCAATGGTAAGACTCTAAGAATAAAAATCTAAGAATAAAATACATGTAGTTTTATAATTCCCTAGGAAAATCTCTAAAGAGATTTTTTTAAAAACATACAGGCATTTATATAGTCATCTACGTGCAGAAACTTAGGAATACTGATGCAAGTTCCCTACAAAAGCCTCTGTATAGTACTGGAGGAAAATAAATCCTGAAGTATGTGAAACACATTTCTGGCCCCCCCCCTTTAAGATGGATAAATTCCTTAGCCTAAGTTTTACATCTCTGCCAATAGCAAGGTAAATGCTTAATATGTAGTCATGTATCATATGGAATCACTTGATGAAAATTTGAAATATGATTTTGCATAGAATTCATTTAAACAATGCAAATAAGCTACTAGCATTCTTGCTTCTGTTGTCAGTGGAATTCGACAAGAGCCAGTGGGCTGGGCATGGGATAGACATGTGGGTTACATTGTGCTTCACTCAAAACAGTTACATTTACGGTACTACTAAGCCCACACAGGAATTCCATATGCTTTTTGTTATTTCCTTTTAAAGCTTTAACACTGATGACAAATGTCCAAATCAAATATAGATTTTGCCAAATAATAGGGCACACTGAGGTTAAGTAGAAGAGGGACAGTTTATTATCCGGACGCAGGACAGGAACTTAAAGAGCAACGTGAATACAGAGGTCTACTTAGCACACCTTTTCCTTCTTGCCCTTCAGACATACGATAGAGTAACTGACTTATCAAAGTAAAGCACATCTTGTTCACTTTTTCAAATCCATTAAAGTTAGTCTCATCATGGTTCTGATCGAGAAAGTGAATCATGCCATGATTCAAAGAATCTGTTCTTCACATAAACCTATGAGCACACATTTAAAAAATGATTTATTGTACATCTTTGCATATCTTAAGGCATGAACAATGGCATACAGATGGAACAGGATCTGAGAAGCATCACGTCTTTTTTGACAAGGCCAGCACAAGCACAGCACATCGAACAGACACACTCGAAGTCCGAGCTGACTGACTGCTGCGGCCCAGGAGCTCCTACGGTGAGGGATGGTGCTTCCCGACAACGGACCGAACGCGAGGCTTATACGCTGTTTTTAACTCTCTTGATCAGCTTTAAGCACCAGTTACTATTTTTTTTTCTTTACAAACTCTTCAGACTTTGGATTTTGTATTATGCTCCTTTTATTCTGCTTTCCTAGGAGGGTGTGGATGTTTTTTTTTAAGGAATATGGTTGCAGCAAAACAGAAAGGATCCAAAAGTGGTTAGGGGCCTTATCTAATGCACTTCTGAAAGTCCGTTATAAAGATGAATAGAAAAGCAAATGGTAGGTTTTCAGTCGACCCAGAAACCACGCGTAGCTATAAGAAACATAATTGTGCATAGTTATTTATTCATTCTGAGTGTGATATGTGGCTAGCTCTATGTTCCCAGTTTTACCAAAGAACGGGGCTGTCTACTTTGCTAAACCCAGGGTCCTTTCGAAGCTCCCAGTAGGTGTCGTTAGAAACCCAGGCTTCTCTTTGATTGGCATCAATAACTTTTCTGTGAAAATGAAAATCAACATTAGCCACAAATCACATCAAGGTGACCCAATAATTGGACCCTCTCCTATAGATTAGACATGTATATATAAGCAACGCTTTGTAAGCCAGTTAGTGTTCTATCTGCTAACTATTGATGATTTGACTATTTTTAACCAGAAATGAAGTCATTTTTGTTGTTAAATATTTCAAATGGAAGTAGGTAGAGTCATGGAGAGAGGAACTGAGGGCAGGAATAAATGACCTCCAGGTAGGGGTAGAAAGTGAAGATCCTCAAACGAGGCGTACACATACACTGTAACTAAGAGCTTCCGGCTCCAGACCTCTGAGAATAATCTCTCCTTGGCTTGTCCTTACAAACATGCAGCATCAGTGGCTCTGAGAGCCTCTGCAGGATCCGTCCAAAGAGCGCACTTCAGACATCTGAAGGGCAAGGCTGCATTTCTGCTCCAGGGCAGTCACGGGATGGCAAGTCTAAAGGATATGAGGTTACCCTAAGCTTTTCTGTCCTGGTTCTGGAGGGCAACAGATGAATTTGGAAATCTCAGATTAATCTGGGTGATGTATGTATAATCCTGCAAATTATCCTGTAATAATCACCTACTATCATACCACAGAGAGACCAAATCTGAACAGACCCAAGCTTTGTGTGATAGAAATAAAATTAAATCCTAACAAATCTTGTGGGCAGCAGGGTCCCATTCAGTCTGGCTGAGGGAGTGGAAACCAGTCCCCACCATCCTACAGGGTGCAGCTGAAGGACAAAGAGCCTTCTGGACAAGACCCAGACTCTCTTTTCCTGCCCACAAGAAGAAAAGCTGTAGAAAAGAATTTCTTTTCATAGTCACTAACTTTTCACAAGTGCAAAATCTGCTTCAATATTTTCACTGCCAAAAGCAAAGTTACCAAAATCAGTTTAGTTTTTCTACATTTAAGTTTCCTGGACATCAAACTATCTCCCATTTTCTTTTCATTTACCTGGAGTTTCTCATTGTTCATGGTAACCATTTGCAAAACAGGAACTTGTTATGAGAATGAACTGACTTACTTAAAAAATTTTGGTATATGTTCAAGATTGTTTTCTTCCATGTATCGTCTTCGAGATCTCTGGAGTTCCTCCACTCTTTGCTTCTCTGCTGCAGCAGCTTCTAAATTTCCTTCTTCCAAAAATCTAAGCGGAAAGCAGTTGGTATTTTAATCTATTACCCTCTTTTCTAAGGAAAAAAATCTCTTGTGCACAAAATCACATTCTGGTTGCTGTGAACAGAACATATGGCACAGTAACACTCTGGCAATGTCCCCCCACCTCTGCCCCAGGCCACACTGCTTCTTTCATGTCCATCAATCAACATGCTTTCTTTGTACATGACCTGAACTATTGTAATCAGCAATATAATATAATGGGAGGAGTGAAAGGTCAGTGCTTTGGCCTTGAAGACCTTCCTGTGCTGTCTGGGGTTCTACAACTTGAGACTTTGAGGACGACTGCAGTGCCCAGGGTTAGAACAGCAAGAAGTCACAGTTGTGCTTCTTTTCCATGTTATGAAAAAGCACTTGTTAAAGGCCATAGAATGGAGGATGGTAACTGGCTGTTCTCCATCTATTCTAAGAACAGATTGAGAGGGATGGAGCTTTCCTGTTTTATTGGAGCGAGTAAAACTGATGAAAAAAGAAAAGGTAAGTGGGAAAATTACAAAAGGGCACAGAATAGGAAATGAATAGGAAATGAAATTCAGGAAGGGAATACTGAAATAGAATTGAGAAGGAAAAAGCAGACCTAATGGTGATTTACAAATGTTTACATTTCAAAGAGAGAGCAAAGAACAGAGATACGATATGTCATACATTGTATAGGCAGTTTATTGATAAATTTGAATGTCAGACAGTGAGACTGTATGTTCTAGAGAGAGAGGGGAAATTGAACAGTCAATACTGGGAACATTTTGACAGAAGACAGATAAAGCCATAAATACATGGAAAATAGAAAATTAGTATTGTATGGCATATAGAACTTTTGGGAAAAGTAAAATGAATTCCTAGGAATAGATGTCATGACTTCAGAACTACATAATAAGGAAAATAAGAATCAGAAGGTATTAAAGGTATGGTATTTTGAGTACATCTAACATCCTGTGGGGTCAAAAGCATATTGGGAAAAGTACAGACTTTCACTCAAAGCATTTCTGGGTGCTCCTGTAACTTATCCTGTTATTTTTCAGTTTAAAAGATACTCCATGTTACAGTTGTAGAAGTACAGAGGCCAAAAACATTGAGTGATGAGTGATCCTAAATTTAATGAAGAATTTACGAGTTTGAAGACTTTGGCAATTTATTTTTTGGGGGGTGAGGCGGTTAGAAACTTTCTGTTAAAAAAATCTGTGTTATCTTCCATGGAGAACTTTGTGTTGAGGTAATCTGCTGTTATAATCATCCTATGAATACTGCTTTATGTAGCATAGAAAACTCAAATATTGTTGCATGAATAAGAGAATGAAGAAATGACTGAATGAATAAGTGATGGTGGTGAAAATAAGTCTCGATGACCTCTAAAGCCCCATGCCACGAGCTAAGTCTACATCTTAAACACCACTGCCATCCTCACCTTTGATCTGGCCGGAACCGGGCATCTGTTGGTGGAAGGAGATCTTTCAGTACGGGATCCAATTCATTGAGCTCAATAGCAAACCTCGTGAAGCCATAGTAGAGCTCGTAGTTGGTTGGCATGGAACCTGGAAGGAGACCAGTGACCACTGTGAGAGGCAAAGGGCTAACAGAACTGGAAGAAGCTGATTTACCGTGGTGCTTAATTAATACCAGAACTAATACCAAATTTGTAGTCATAAACACTAGATCATAAATTTTTTCAAGTGAATTAAATTGACCATATTTTGCTAGGTGGGACACTTTATGTAGATGATGAGAACTAATAGAATCGTATACTTTATAAAATCCAGTTTTTCAAATAAAACTTTGCACCTAACAGTAGTCTTTATTGGCTAAACTAATCTATAATTTTTCTCTCAAGTATTCAATTGGGTAACTAAATGTCAGGGTGATTAACTATGAACATTATAAGGTTTCACCAGAAACTCTTGTTGCTTACTTCCTGGTAGAAAAGAAAAAGATGCAGATCTAAATTAACATTTGTTGTTAATTTTTAACTAAATTTTAAGGCAGGATCTTTGTGTGCCTTGCTCAGAGATGTATGCCAAGTGTCTAGAACAAAGCCTGATGCACAGTCAGTACTCGATAAATAGCTGCTGAATGAATGAACTAACCACTCTACTAGCAGGAAATTTAAATACTCATTGATGTCTCTTAAGAAACCAACAACGAATTTAACATTAGGGATTAACTGACAATATTCCAATGAAAATAAATGTCATGTGGAGACTTGTTCCGTTTATCCTTGATATTCAATTATATGCTAATTTATACCAGAACTCTCTTCATGTCTTTTATTAAATGATAACATATTGCAGCTTTTTGTTGCTCAACTGAAAAAAATCACTTATTCTGGCAAGTTACTGAATTTGTGGATTATAAATGTCTGCAGGTTTTCCTTGGTTTTTATTAAGACAGAAAATAAATAACATGAGAGAGGATTTAAGTTTATGTATTTCAATTATCTAAATTCTTTAATAAATACACCTAGCTTTTGAAATGTTGGTGTTACCTTTAGAGTGATTTTTCACTCTCTGAGCATGTCAGGGTCCTCATGATAAAAGGAGGTCCAACCTCTGACCACACATCAGAGGTTTGGCCTAAATTTTCCTATTATTAAATATCAAATGTTGGGATATATATAACTTATACATTAAGTATAAATGTAACTATGATTGCCTTAAGCATCTACATTTTTAATCTCACTATTAAAGGAAACATAATGTGAACAGCATGGGATGACCTGACATTTCCTTTGCTTCTGTTGCTCGTGGTACCCTCCTGACTCAGGACACTGGGGCCATTCTCACCTGGTCTCCAGACACACTTTGCGGAGGGGGCCACACCACAGTAGAGCCCTTCATGCCACTTCCCAAACAGCCGGTGCACCACCTTCCCCTCCTGCCCCATCACGGCCCCCTGGACTTCATTCACGTTAGAATTCCAATAATTCACCTGGGAAAACAAAACCCCAGTTAAGGCAGCTGATTGCTTTAATGACATCAATCCCTGTAATTTCCACGTAGAAATTTTTCTTCATGGTGAAGTCCCTTATTCGAATCATTTCCATACATCTATCTTACAACGCTTTGTATGGAAAGTTGGCTTTCTAAGTATCAGTTAGCTTAACTTTTAAGAAAGGGATGATTTCTACTTCACGCTATAGCACAGTAGCATAGCAGATAAGTCTCAGTTTCTGTCCTAAGAACCTAATATTAATTTATAGGTTAATAATGTTTCCTTAGATCCTCTCGTCTTGGATTTTTTCCCTACTAATGGATTTTAATGATTTCAATTGGCTATGCTGCAGAAATAGTTTGTGAAATAATTTTCACAGCATCTGTAAATGGCTGAATTTTATCACGAGGACCCTGCGGTGGCCCTCTTCCAGCCATGCTGCTTCCCAAGTGATGAGAAGTTTATGGGAATTTGCCTACTTGGACTCCATGACCCCCCCTTCCAGATCAGGCCCCAAGTAGGCGGGACCCTAGAATTCCCTGGCCAAAAGGCTCTAAAGTTATTCCACAGCTGGCACAGGGTTTTGATTTATCTACCCAAAGGCAGACCAGCCACTAGTGTGTGCACCTTTAGGTCTGAGGAGTGGCCAAGGGTGGCTGTTTGTGGAGGTGTGGACAGAGCTGGACGTGTGAACTGCCTACGTATATATGTGCAAGACTCCTGCATTGCAGAACAGAGCCAGAGGTGGGGAGAAAGCAGGGACGGCTGTGGGCCAGGACTGGCTCTCCTGCACTGCCAGCTTCCCAGCGTGGAGTTCCAATGGGTCCAACCTGGACTTGCAGGTCTTGTTATGGAAGGTATTTTTGTCAAGGTGAAAGTACAGAACATATTTTGTTTGACAGTTTGTAGGCTTTATTTACATATTTTAAATATTACACAGGGTTGGCAAATATTAGGGGCAGGCATGCACTGAAGTTTCTCATAGCCTACAAAACCAAATGTACATATTTCCTGTCATCATCCAGCCAGAGCACACAGTGATTCTGGCTATTTGGTTCTAGCTACCTCATCAGTCTATAAGAAAAAAATAATGGGCAACATCTTGAGCTAAAATAAAGATACTCAACTGAAATGAATAAGACCTTCCAATATGGCTTAAAAGGATTTATCTAAGAAAATATTAGAGTTTTAAGACTCCAATATGTTACCTGTTTACCATATTAGAATGGGGTCACAGATCAAGAAGACATGAGGGCTGAGTGGGGTTTCTGTGCCATGTTGAATTCTGTAGCACGCCTAAGCAAACATGGGGTGATACTGTATGTTTCACTTCAGGCCAGAGACACACAGGGAAATGGTATTCTGTAGGCATTTCTATCCCAAACACCTTTTCTTATTGACAAAAGTAATGCTTTTTGTTGAACTTATTTGGACTACAACAGTAGCATGGTTGGATGAGTTTGCAGTGACTGGTAGGAATCACCTACATGTCTGCTTTCATCACATGTCCTCAGAGAATGACAACTGCAGTATAATTAGTTTTCTAAAATAAGATCACTTGAACATGTGATCAAGCAAGAATAGAAAGATAAATATAAACCAGAAGACCTGGTCTAGGCAAAAAGTGTTTTCTGGAATTTTACTTAATGAACCACTGACTGGCTACTTAAAAAGTCTTTGGGAAGAAATTTGTTTTTTTCTGTTTTGAGATGGTGCCTTTTCTGACCTCCACATCTTTAGAAGCCTGCATTCCTTGAGAAAGTCCATCAGCTCCTTCTGCTTTCTTATCTAAAATGTTTTAAGGACCAATGATACAGGACAGATTCACTTGCTGCTGTTTAAGTTGATTGTTCTAATTCTTCTTTAGGAGGCACTTTGTATTATTTTTCCTTTACTGTTGTATGATATTATTACCTTGACAAATGTGAGTTTGCAAATGCAAACACTGCTTTTGGTATTTCTAATGGTTACTTCTCCATAATGCTCTATCCATCTTCTCCCACTGAGGATGTTGTGTATGCATGTGGTAACTTTATTCCACACATAGTAATCTCCGTACCTAGTGAAGAATAGAACTTTGATTATAAATAGTGAAGGTTACAAATACATATGAGTGTTTCTACTAAAAAGAATATTCTTTGACCAAAGCTTCTTTTCCCCTCATTTTCCTCTCCTTTCTTACTTTCTTTCTTTCTTTCTTTTTTTTTTTTTCTTTGAGGCAGAGGTTTGCTCTGTTGCCCTGGGTAGAGTGCAGTGGTGTCATCATAGCTTACTGCCACCTCAAACGCCCAGGATGGGACTACAGGCAAGTACCACAATGCCTGGCTAATTCTTCTATTTTCTGTAGAGACAGGGTATCGCTCTTGCTCAGGCTGGTCGCGAACTTCTGAGCTCAAGCAATCCTCTCGCCTCAGCTCCCCAGAGTGCTAGGATTACGGGCATGAGTCACTGCGCCCAGCCTTCCTTTCTTTCTTGAAAATCTCTATGTGGCCATAAATATTTACGACATGATTAATTTACTTAAGGAACATTTAAGTGCTTTTTATGGGCCAGGTACTAAAGCTACAAAGTGGAATAGGGCCTGTTTCCTGCTCTTCTGGAGCCAAAAGTCTGGTAGGGATAGATGGATATGTAAATAAATACTTAAAATAAAATATGATGAGGGCTATAATAGATGAATGAACACAGCATCATGGGAACACGGAAGAAAGAGTCCTGAGTCCTTAGATCTTCCTGGAACATGGGCTGAGTGTCAAGGAAGATGTTATAAAGGAGGCTGGGTTCCATCTAAGTTTGGATGATGGGTAGGAGTGCACCACCAGCCAGGGACAAGCAGCCATAAAGCCACAGAGGTCAGAAGAGCACAAGGCATCTAGAGCCTGTGAATGCTGTGCTCCAGGTGAGTGGGTGTGGCTGGAGGCAAGGCTGGAAAGGTGGGACGAGGCAGAGCCCGAAAAGCCTTCAGTGACATAGCAAGGAGTCTATATTTACCCTGCGGGCAATGGGCCAGCACGGAAGGATGCCAGGTGGAGACAGGCACCATTTCATACTTTGGTTAAGACCAAAGATGTGAATAATTCTTTGGGAAGAGACTGAGGAACATAACCAAGATGGCACAAATCTAATGCAAATTCTGGGCAGTAAGGTTACAGAATTCCTGCCAAGGAACAAAAAGACATAGCATCAAATCCCATTTATGTTTGCACATTACATATATTTTCAAATAAAATGTTATTTTAAAATAAAATAAAATGCTTCAAGTTTCCACAAAATTTATAAAGTGGTATGATGTAGGCATCTTATACGTCTAGGAAAACCCTCTTCCCCATGAATTTTCAAATACTGAAGTTTATTTTGTAGTCCTGAGAATACCTCCCTCTCTTCACCTTCCTCCTTATCCAGTCCACCAGCAAATTCTGTCACTCAAATGGACAGAAACAAAACAAAAAACCAACCAAACAAAGAAATACAAACAATCAACCCCTCGGCCTCAAAGAAAACTTCAATTAATTTTAAAAGATTTATAGGCCATATCCTTTAGAACACAACCAACTTTAAAAGGATTCCATCACTCTTCTTTGATAACATAACTTAAAATTTAAAATAGTCTCCAGATCTAAGATGAACTCAAAAGTGAAATTATAAATTGTATAGCAAAGCAATTAAACAGGGGAACTTTCATATAAAATGCAAACCAGTGCAGTGACGGGGACATGGTAGGTACCTGGTACTGACTGACGAGTAGGGGATGTGAGGAGATGAATGGGAAGCTTGGACACATACACTAAAATTCTCATTTTTTGGGGGGGGGGTGGGGGGAGTTCTCAAAATTTTGGTGAAGGTAAGAGAAGCTTTGGGCATACAGGGAAATGGACTCTTGGCAACGTTTAGAGTTTAAAACACCATTTCAGATTTAGAAAAGCAGAGAAGAGGCCAAAAGGGAGCTGAGAGCCACCTACTTTGGAAGCATGACATTCAGTGTTCCCACGGGTAGGATTTCCATCGACTTCCCCCAGAACTTGTTTTTCCATCTGATATCTAAATGACATAGGCAGAGGACAAGAAATATACTCCCAATCTAATCAAGTGTTCTATAAAAATTAACTTTTGTATTACATTTTCCAAAGTGCTTTCGTAATCACAATTGATTCTACATTGTTGATTTAACATGACAGGCCCAAGGTGAAAATATTAACTGTGAACCAAGAAAATGTATTATCTATGTTTCTCTATAATGCATACTCCCTATTATTTTTCAACTAACAAAACTGGGAGAAACCTGGAATAATGTGTGCATGTCCACATACACATATAAACTTAGACTCTACTGTGCTTTAATGTCTAGATAGCACCAAATGTTGTTATAAGTTTTAACTAAATGTTAAAAATAGTTAACATATATATCAACCACGAGGTGTATAGTAAAAATAATTGCAGTATGGCAATATCATTGATTTATATACAAATTTCCCCCCATATATAGAAGAGTTATATGATTTGGGAAAACAGTAAAAAATAAATAAATAAATAAAGTCTCCTAATACAGATACCTAAGATTCATGAAAAAGTGGGATTAACTTAATGAACATGTTCCTACACTAGTTATTAAGACACAGTCCAGGGTCCAGCACTGTATCTCACATGATGGCTTTATGTTTTACTCGTGGAAACTCAGATTTACCTGCGCATTTGTAATAACCACCTGGTCCCATTTTGATGAACTAAGGAAGCTTAGTGCTGTCTCCACAAAATTTCTGACTCCTGGTTATAACTAAGAAATGATGTACTGTCTCACTTTGCAATAAAGCACAGTCACAGCACTCTACCATTGTGTGTGTTTTCAGGTCAAGGAAATGCTCAGGAGAAAAGTCATCCTGTGAGCAATGAACCACCCTTCCAAACATGCACAAACTATTTATACTTAATGGTCAAATTTACATATATATTCTTTCCTTTTAATGGGGCTTTGAAACTTCTTATTTTAGGCAAACTTGTAACATTCTGACAGAACAGTAGGTATTCATAAGTGAAGACTTCAATCCAAACCCCTGAGTCCCAGTGAATAAAAGACCAGGAATTACCGCAACATTTATACATCTAAATAGACTATGCCCACAGCTGATGCGCCATAAAGCCTTCCTTCAGGATTAAAATGTCTTTGCACAGCCCCAAGAAGCAAGAAGGCAGCAGATGGAGCCTCCACATCACAGACGCAGACAATGAGGCACAATAAGACAAGGTGACGGCTCTGAGCTGGCACAGTCAGCAGGGAGCTCTGCCGCTCCATAAGGCTCCGCTTCCTCGATAAGCAATCTCATCTCCTAGATGACATGGTTTCATATTTAAACCAGGAAATGGAATTTCTCAAACTGAACTCTGTACCAATTACCAACATTCTCTGAGTTCCAAAGGTAGAAATCTAAACTGAGTACAATGTACCTTTGGAAGCCAGACATTTTTTCATAGGCTCATAAATATGATTTTAAATTATAATTGAAATACAAACCTTGCCAAAACACAAAATTCTTTGATTCACAGTGACAGGCAGAAATAGGTGGGTGATGGCTAACCTGGTAATTAAAAACAAAAAAGAAGGCAATGATATCAGCATTAAAACTTCCATAAATGATAATTGTTTTTATAATATATATTAGTCACCCCCAATAAAAACTACTACTCATCTATTTCTATTAATGACTTGCTCTTAAAATGTGTAAGTAAATCTTTAGCTTTCAAGACTTCATGCTTAAACACAGAGAACTTATACAATTTAGAAGGGGCAAGCTAAGTACGTTTTCCATGAACTGGTATCATAACACAACCCAAACAGTTATCAAAAGGCTGTTTTCATCACCAAACTGCTTTCCTACCTATATAGAACCCTCACTGAGTCCAGTGGCACTTACCTGCTCTGAGAAAAATCGGAATCCCTTGTCTTCTCTAATGCATTCATAGGTCTCCCCCAGGACTGGGTTGAATGGCTTACTTCCTGCTCTGAAATAGGTGGAGCAATATCCTGAAACTGCAAATGCAGCAACGAGAACCTG
Organism: Lemur catta; assembly: GCF_020740605.2. Lineage (NCBI taxonomy): Eukaryota > Metazoa > Chordata > Mammalia > Primates > Lemuridae > Lemur > Lemur catta. Next base: position 48,937,026 of record NC_059135.1, read on the forward strand.
TTAAAACATTGAAGAAAGGAAAATAATATAGGAGAGACTACTGCCTGGTCTGTTTGTCCCCTTTTCCTCCAGATTTTACACACCCCACACCGATGGGTGTTGACTTGATGGCATTCTCATTTTTCACTTGTACAGCATCTCCATCAACACATAGTGAAAAAGATAAATAAAGGAAAGGTTAAAGTACTTGCATGGGGACCAGCAGGCCACTGAGGTCAAGTGTTCTTCATTCATATGTCCACCCAATTCCATGGGTATCACAGAGTTCAAAGGTTCTGAAACCCAGTTTATAGGTTTCATGTGCACAATCTTAGTATCGTGTGCAGGGGGGTTGTGGCTGCTGGTACTTTGCAGAGGGCAGGGCACGTTTTCCACAGTCATATGGAGTAGAGGCCAGAGTACAAACAGGAAATTACTTTCTCAGACCCAAGTTCCTGAACAGATGGGCTATCTTGGCATTCAGGAAAAGCTGATAAAGCACGGCAAGGCATGCCTTAAACCTCTAAGGAGCCTTTACATCCTAGCTTTAGAAACACTCTAGACCACGGATAAGCCACAAAATGTGTATCTTCCAGTAAAGGTGTCTGGGACTTTTGGGCCCTGCCTGATTTATGAAAACAGACCAATTCTTCGTTTACCTATGCAGTGAGAATGCTACGCAAAAACCATTTCCAGAAGGAAATGAATTCTGGCTTAGCCCAGGTCTAGGGTTGGCAAATCCCCGAAGGGCGCTTCTCTTTTATTACCATGCGCTCGTACGGATCATCAGTTTCCGAAGCCTTGTCCAGAAGCTCACTGTATTCCATTTCCTCGCAGAGATGCTGCAGAGTGTTGAGCGGCTCGTTTAGCTCCACAGGCATAGAGACTTTGGATAGGTCTTTCCCGATGTTGTTCCTCAAGATATTCCACAGGTTAATGTTACTGGTGTCAGGACAAGGAGCTGGCAGACCCGTTCGACGTCCGTTTCGGAAGGCCCCTCCTGTAAGCTCCCCGTTCAGGACTGGAAGAGGGAGAATCACAATGAAAGATGCTTTTCTGATTTCATAAAATCAAGAAGGGAAATAACTCTTTCAAATAATTCTGATTGTGATACATGTCCTGAGCCTTCGTTATACTCTCAAGAGTAAATGGAATTATTTCAAAGTTACTAACAGATGCACAAAACATCAGTGTATAGTGTTTTCGTTTTTTTTTTTTTTTGGAGACAGAGTCTCGCTTTCTTGCCCTAGCTAGAGTGCAGTGGAGTCATCCTAGCTCACTGTAGCCTCAAACGCCTGGGCTCAAATGATCCTCCTGCCTCAGCCTCCTGGGTAGCTGGGACTATAGGCGCATACCACCACACCCGGCTAATTTTTTTATTTTTTGTAGAGATGGGGTCTCACTCTTGCTCAGGCTGATCTCAAACTCCTGAGCTCAAATGATCATCCTACCTCGGCCTCCCAGAGTGCTACAATTACAGGCATGAGCCACTGCACCCAGCCAGTGTATAGTTTTTTAAGCAGGTGTTAAATATATTCAAATATCATTCGAGAAAAGACAAGTCAAATTTAAAAAAATTAAATCTACTTAACAAGAACTTAAACTTTTGGTTTAAGCAAGAGGTAAAACTTTTTCACTTAACCATTTACCTAATAAAATTTTCAGCCATTTACCTCAACAGATTATACAAAATTAAAATTCATTGAACAATCAACTGCAAAAAGAACAATTAGGGTATGTGTAGGGAAATGCCTATTCATTAAGTCACCAGTGTTGTAATTTGGCATGTAGATAGAACAACCTGGAAGCTGAAATGATGCATACTTTGCCGAGAAATATTGTCCGCAACACTGGTGTTGTCTTCAGATATATTATCACTCACATCACTGATGTAAGACTCATCATCTGAAGCCTGAGGAAGGGAAGAACAAGGAACATAGAAAGATCAGAATTCTTGTACAGTCTTGAAAGCTCACATAATCAAATGATATAACAAAATATCACTCTAACGAAAAGCAGAGGTCATAGTGGGAAATGTATTTGGCATATGTGCAATGAACACTTCAGAGTCTTGCGTGAGCTAGGATATAGGATTGCTAGAAAGGAGCCCTGGTCTTTACGTAACTCCCTGTTTTAATTGGGGCAAGAGGCTGGGGGAGGCCAGTATGGACCCAGAAATATTTCAGCACAATACACTAAGAATACACCCAAAAGAAGATCTAAGACTCTGCCCAGAGAAAATAATATTTGAACTGGCTGTTGGAGAATGAGTAAGAGTTACCCAGTTGTTAGAAGAGGGAGAAGAATAGGAAGAGGGGAGAGTGTGCAAAGGCAAGGATCACAGAGAGAAGCATTTATCCCAGGAGTGTGAAGATGTTGAGCAGCTCAACTGTGATGGGCGTTTCATGCCAACATAAAGGGTCCATGTACAATCCTATGACTTAGTAAAACCAACAGAAATGCAAGCGAATACGAGAGTCAGATTCAGTTTTCAGGAAGACACTTAGCAGCTTTCCTTAGAGAGGCCAGACACTAGGTTACTGCCTAGATCCAAGCAAGAAATACTGACAGCTTAGATTCAGATGGCTGCAGTGAGCACGGTGAGAGATCAAGAATTAAGCCATCTCTGCATGAGAAAAATATGGAACTAAAATGAAACCAAAATTAGCATAAGAATAAAATTAAGAAACAATGTACATACTAAGGGGAGCAGCTAATAAAAGAGAGGACTAAGATAGAACCAGCAGAGGAATGTGAAAAACAATGTCTCTACTGCAGGCAAGAAGGCTGTTGAAACTTATTTACTTCCTTCAAAATGAAAATAGTGCTATATTTTTTCTAAACTTAAAAATAAAACATTCTTGTTATAAAACATTAAAAATTACATGAGTGTAAACAGACAAGTATGAAAATCATCATAATCCCATCACTCCTAATGATTGTGAACGTTATCCCCCCGTTTTGAAATGCTTATACACACATATTGACACATCTATCTTTAGATACTGAAAAAGGAGACTGGTTTACACATTGTTTTATAGCATTCTGAATACATTTCCATTATAGTAGACATAGCTCTTCATCTTTATTTGGAAGGGCAACATAATTCTTCATACAGTTATAGCAAGGAATTTGACCAGAATTTAAGTGACTTCTCACTTTTTAAATTCTATATAATACTTGGATGAACATCCTTGTAAATATATTTTTGGGAATCTGCCTGGTGATCTCATTACAATTTATTTCTAGGTCAAATGGGTCACTTTGAAGCTTTGGTCTCATGTTACCAAATTGCTCTCTTGAAAGATTAGATTCGTAATTTGTTCTCACCAGCAGTATACGGAAACATCCATCTCTCTACATCCACTAAAACACGGTATGTTATGATCCTTTTTTAGTATCTATCTACCTAATACACATAAAAGATCATTTTAAAGTTTGGATTTCATCTTTTGTGAATTGTTTTCTTATTTTTCACACATTTTTAGTTCATTGTATATATTGCTATTTTTCCTAGCTTGCAATTTATTTTTCAACTTTGTTTATGCAAAATTTTTTGCCACGTAAAAATTTTAAATTTGTATGTAATAAAAACAATTGGTCTTTACCTTTAAGATTTTTGGATTTATTGCTACTGTTTTTAAAATTAGGGTTGAGAAGAAAGCTCATCTATTTCGGGAGAGTAGAGTAACAGAATGATTGCATGCATGGATGAATAATGGTAGTTTTGCTTTTGCCCACAGAGTAAGTCTACAAAAATGGCAAATTGAGAATAAAACCTTTTTCTGAGTCATATTTTCCCACTGCAACTGGTTCCCACAATTCCTATTGACTGCAACAGAGCTGACGTTTAAACCACCAGGCTCATGAACGCGAACTTCTTAAGTTTAACAGAGAAAAAAAATAAATCAAACTCTTCCCTATGATTTCTCTAGAAAAAGGCTAATCATACTCGATTATGTTTGAGGAGACAAATGTTTACCCAAACCAAATTTATGTTGCATGCATGCTTAGTATTTGAATGTTTGTTAAGAAAACACTCATGTTTATCTTACAAACAGCTATAAACCTCTATCTATACCTCTTCAATTTTTAATCCCTCCTAAACTAATACATCATAGAAATGATCTGATATCACTGTAAAATAATTCTACAATGACAGTGGTCCCTGAATAAGACACATACACATCGTGTGTGTGTACAGTAACAAAGGCTGGGCTGTCTTGCTGTGGTCCACTCACACTTCCCTGTACATACAGCCAAGGCCCTTAGTATCACAGTAAAACAATTTGTCTTCTCTCCTATGATCAAGAAGTCCTGGAGCCAAAGAGTTCTCTTTATGAACTTAGAGATTCAAAAGACTTCAGAAAATAATTTTTTTCTAAATGTGACCACGCATGAAGCATTGCAGAAACAAGTTTAAAAGCAGAGGCAGGGCAAGTGGATCATCTTGGAAGCAAGAAGAACATTTTTAAAAAAAGAGCTGAGTTTTCATTAAGTAAAGTGCACTGGGTGATAACACATAAAGAGGATTTTTCCCTCAGTTATGGAAAAATGTTAATGTAAGACACCTACTGCCCAGATGTTTCTGCTCCAGTGCTGGAGACACCGTGGTTAAATCTCTGCCTTCATGAAACTTACACTCTAGTTGGGGAGACACATAACAAAAAAATAAAATAAATGAAATATATATTTTGTTAGATAGTGATAAGTGTGAAGGAAAAAAAATGAAGGAAGGATATAAAAGGTTAGAGAAGAAGAGGAAATGGTAACTCTAAATTGTAGATGGGGCAATGTATTCTCTCTAGAAGGTGACTTTTGAGTAAGGGACTATATAGAGGGAGGGAGCTGCACATGTGTATTTTGGGGGGAAGTGCTCCTGCCAGGGTGAAGGGCAAGTGCAGGCGCCCTATCTCCTTGGAAGCTGTAGTGTAGAACCTGCAGCTTGAGCCTACCCTACAGCTGGTGCCAGGACTCGCACGTGTACAGTCAGTCGCCAGGTGGGCTTGCCACACCTGTTGGTGTGAAGACACAAGGGGCCTTCTGGGGGACCTCATCACAAGGGAACCCTGTAATGAAGGGGTTGAAGGGGAAGAGAACTCTGTGTCTGTCATTTGGGCTTATCTCCTGGTCTAGCACCTTCAAATACTTAAGACTGCGTGTTGTGATAGAGAAGTTGTAAGTTAAGTAAAAACAATTATTTTATGAAAACTTGTAAGATACAGGGCGTCAGGAATGGCTGTGCAGTTCAATTCTTTCCAGTGTGGGCTGTAGGAGAGAGTCACTCTCCTTGCTACAGAAGGGACACAAGGCGTCTGTAGCAAACAGATAACTCCAGGAGGCACTCACTCCTTTGGCTGCTGGAAGGCTCCCAAAAGAAGCTGAGGTGGCATGAGGCTGCAGCTGACAGCAGGGATCAGACCATAAGGGTCTTTGTTTTAACAGCTAAGGAATCTAGATTGTTAGCCGGAGGACATTGGGGAAGGTGGACATGATCAAATTTGCCTTTTAGAAAGATTTATCAGGTTACCCAGTGGAAAATGGATTGGAGGGGCCCAGACGGGAGGCCGGAACAACAGTTAGGGGATTGGGAGGGTCATCTAGGCATGGAGAAAATGGGGACTGGATTGGAGCAGCGGCAGTGAAGCTGCAGGAAAATGTATGTGTAGGTGATAGAAGCTACACCATCTAATGAGTGAACCAAGGTAGGCGGTAGTAAAGGAAAAGAAGGAGTGAAGGAAAATACCCAGGCGTTCGATGTGAACACTGGGGTCCAAGAACGCTAAGATGGTGATATGAGAGGTGTGGCAGGCTGGGTTTCTTTCCCCCCTAGGGGTGGTGGTGGTGTGTGTGGAAGAGGCTTGTTGATTAACTCTTTTCTGGATATGCCGAATCAGAGGTTCTGTGAGCACCAGGTGGCAATGTCAAACAGATAGCTGGCTATGTGGTCCCAAGTTGACTCTTTCTCCAAACCTGCTCTGTCCTTGAGCTTTAGACTTGACTATTCAAATGCTCGACAGATAACTCCACTGAGAGGTCCGACAAACTTGTGCCACCTCTAAGTGAACGTATCATCTCCATGCACCCCTGCCCTATGCCTCTTCATCCTCACTCTGCCACCAGGTTCCTTCTTCCCCACCCCTCATCTATGCTCAGGGTGGCACTACCATCTTGCTTGGACTCACGCAATAATCTGCTTCACATCTTCTTTGCTTCTGTATCCCCAGTGTCTAGGGCAAGTGGTGCCTGGATGTGCTGGGTGTGACCCAAGAGCTTGGAAATAAGAAAATAAAGTTGCTCTCTGAGAGATAAGCTCTAAAGTCATCAGATGATGGGTCAGAGCTCAGATAATATGCAGTCAAGTTTGACTATAACCTGATAGAAGAAGGATGAAAGACTTGTCAGGAGAGCTCAGAAAAGCAAATTCTGGTAGCATGCCCACAGCACAGTGGTCCCTGGGGGTGCATGCTGCAGTCACAAATACCCAGGCCACGTGGCAGAGCATCTCTGCGATGGAGAGAGAGTATGGAGCTATAACATTTTGGCTCTCCTAGCCTTAAGTTTGTTCGACTCAGTTCTGCTGTTCCCATTCCTTGCTCACCAAGCAACCTGCTGACTAGAATTAGAATCTGCCATGCAGATTTGCCTGCAGGAAACAAGGCACTAACTAGCAAGCATGATTACCCTGTCCATCTGACAGTATCAATTGCCATTACAGATAATTAAACTAGCACTCTGGCCTGTGAATGGGAGTCTCTGGGAACCTGTTAATGCCTGCCTTGGGATCTGGGCAGCAGGTGCATGCCTTGGTATGCTGACAAACTCAGTACCTGACAAAAGAATTCTATTTTACTTTTCTCCCATTATAAAAGTGATATGTGTTCACTATTTATTTCTCATTTCAGCTTTATCTTTGTTTCTAAAATCACTCATAATTTCAAACATCCAAAAACAACTACTACTAATTGTCAGGATGTTTCCTCCCAATCTATTTTCTATGCATATGGAAATAAACATTCAACTGCTATTTCATTTCTTTTTTGTAAAAATGCAGTACAGATTTGCAAACCCAAATGACAAAATTCCTAATCAGCTGTGTGGGAAAGTGTTTTGGCTGCTTCCCACATGCATGGAAAAAAAAAGCCTAGACTTATCTGCTATGCAATTCAGCCATATAACAAAAAACCACTTGTACCCCCAAATCTATTTTAATAAAAAAATCAAAATGTCCTTGACTAAATTTCAGTAAATGAACTAATTTCTGCAACATGACCAAGGAAGAGGTTCCCTGTTTCTAAGACCTTGCCAAGAATTATGAACATGAAGAGTAATTTAATAAAGTTTTTATGATAGCCAGAGGCTAACCTCTAACCTCCAAAATCATAATTACTCAAGTAGATATATGCTAGACATTATCCTTCTAAGCTTGAATTCATGTCCCTGGCAAAGATATGTAATATTTATGTGTCTGTGTGTGTCCATGAATAGTGATTTTCTAATCCTCCTATTCTTCTACATTTATTAGTCAGCCTCCTCCTTATACAGAACTCTGTCATAAACTATTTGGTTACCCTGAAATATGAATCATAGAAGACAGTCAGAATAAATGTTTGGTTCTTTCCCTTAATTCATCAAATTTAAATTCTTCGTGCTCAGAAGTGTTAAGAAGTGCTCAATAAATGGGAACTGATATAGTTTGCATGTTTTTAGCATTGCCACAATTTGGGCATCTTATTGTGATGTAAACAAACATAAACAACCAAAAATTTCCATAGTCTTATTTTCTTTAACTCAAACTCATAGGCACAAGCAGTTGAAGCTGACAGGCCAAGGAACCTTACCTCGTTCTCAGATGAACTTGCAGAGAGGAGCACCTCTTGGGCGTCAAAGAACTCAGACACAGACTCTGACATGGAGAGGCGGCTCTCATTGGCTACTTGCTGAGACAGGGGGAGACTGACATGAATTTGCTCACCAGCCTGCAGGAGAGAGAAGTATATGGTGTTACCATTTTCTCTCCTGTTAGAACAGCTACTCCTTCAAATTAGTCAGATCTCTACCCTTTAACTTCATGTGTTAAAAGAATGGTGACCACAAGTAATTTTCACTTGCAACTCAGTAATGACTGCTGCATAAGTTTCCTTCCAAATGTCTAAAGACTCCAAAATGTATAGTTCAGAGATGTTGGTACCATGTCTTGATTGTAAATCTATGCTCAATTGATATTAAGTGGAATTTAACAGGTTAAGTCCCTATTAATATCCTAAATTGATTATAGAGACACATTCATTCTCTTATTCTTAGGGCTGTCATTACTAGTCATATTCTAACCAGTATACTAAGCCTCAAGAAGTATTTGTAGAAACTACTAGAAACATGCTAAGAAAACAATCTATAAGACTAATTTTTTTCATGCAAACATCTGGTAGCTGGGAACACAAGACCAATTATTGAGACAGAATATATAAAAGTCACTTTCCAATTTGATTATGAATTTTAATCAATGAAACACATTACTAGAGTATTGAACCTTATTTCAAATTGTACTTTTATTCAATAAGTGACAAATATTGTTTTCAAGGAAGCTATTTAAGTTTCAATCAGAAATATATGTAAGAGAACTATAATGTACGTACTCTAGTGCACATTTCAGGTTGAAAAAAAGGTTATTAAATAATTTTTGAATGACAAATTTTAGAACTACTTCTAGACTCTGGGCAGTTGAGTGAATATAAGTGTTATCAGAGAAAATGGGGCTGATGGAGGTGAATGGATGGAGGGTGGCCAGCTTAAGTCAAAGGTAAGCTGTCTTATTAATAGAACATTATTTCCTAAGCAGTTAAACCTGTAAACCTGTAGATTTCTAGTGAAATACATGTTTTTAGTGCAAATATTACTTTAGTATTATTAATAGTTAAAACTCTCATCTTATTATATGCACCACTATATATAAAACTCTAATATTACTATTCAAAATTATAAGTTCTCATGGCTATAAAATAATAATTTTATAAAAGGTCATAAACAGAATCACACACTTAAGTTTAGCCCCAAAACACTGAATGTTCTATTTTCTTACTATTTCTTCAGTCTGAAAAAATGGAATAATAATATCACCTACCTCAAAGGGTTGTTGAGAATATCAAATGAGATAACACATGCAAAATATTAACAGTTAGCACAATACCTAGCATATAGTAAGCATTCACTGGACATACATTAGCTATGAATTACCATCACCAGCAGCAGTAACTGCAGCAGCACCATTAGTATTAGCAAGGTCAGGGTACTTCTCTCTCTAGATAGGGTTTTCCAAACAAACCTTAAGAAAACTTTAATTTAGCAACTTCTCGGCTAAAAATGTTTTTTATAAAAACATTTCATTGGCCATTTGATGATAATGAACATTTCAAATGAAGAATGAGAAAGACACAGAAAATTAACAAGCTGAAGTAGATACATAAATCAAATATTCCATGGCATCAGGTGAACATAGGAATAAATAAAAATGTTAATAGACACTGATTGCCAAGAATAAATGATGTCAGACTCATATACATCCTTTACTTCAAAGAATGCTGAACTGTCAACAACAGAAATATTTAATGATAGAATCATACTGATAGTCAAAGAGCTGTATAAAAATAAATAAAAATATGCAGCAGATTTAGATGCTATAAAATAGGTACTCTACATCTATTAAAAATGAGTCTTACCTCATCAGGGCTAGGAATAATATTTACACTGACAACCTGATCACAAATAATAGACTCTGAATGTATTCTGTTCAACCGACTCCTTAGCTCAGCATTCTGGTTGAGTGCCTTAAAATAATAAAAACCGCACATGTAATTTCAAATTAATAAGTAAGTGTAAAACAGAACAAGCACACAAGTACAACTTGGACAACAATGTCTGTGATGCTTTTAGCTCTAACTTTTGGAATCATCATGAGCCAGATCCTATCAATAATAAAAAAAATGGCTCAGAATTAAGGTATTAATTTTTTGTAATATAAGATCATTGTTTTGTAGGTTAGTGGGCTGAAAGAGTTAATGGATTTCATAAAATGATTTATGGAATTTTCTCTTCCTTAGAGTCAGGCCCATTACATCCAAGCTCAGTCTACCACCACATATATATTACATTTTGCAGCCTGGGATGAAAACTATTGATTCTGTCAATTTTTTTTTGTTCAAGTTTCTAAAGTTTGGGCGTCATTTCAAAGCCAGAGAGTTATCTTAAAAATTATTTGGAAATGGAATGAACAATGAACTGGTTTTAGTTTACAGAATTATATTTTAGTCTAGTTAAAGAAAATAGCTGTATTTTCCTTTTCCAGGAGCACATAATTAATACATGTGACAGTGCAGCAGAACTAACTCAAGTACAGACAAAAAGGTGTCTTCACTGAACAGTATAGACATTGACGACCATAATAAAGGACATAATACTAAAAGCAAACTAATTCCAAGTTATCTACATCACATTACTTTCAACACACCTTAAGTTAGCATCAGTAAAACACTACTTGCTATAATACAGTTTAGTACATGGAGCAACTGCATTCATTACAAGAAGAGAACAGCTTTACATGAGCATGGCTTCCCTACAGGGGAAGGGAACACACAGGGAACCATGTGTTTCCTGTGGACAAAGGAACAGTGAATCCTCCAGGAATGCACACCACATTGACATATGGGAACATGTTCCATTTATATTACACAGATTTAGCTAACTAGAATTCTATCAAGCCTCAAGTAAAAGACTTTTGTGAAGACAAGGGCCAGTGAAAAGATGGACAACTTCCTTTCCTTCTTATTAAAATCAGCAATTGGTAAGATGGAGGTGGATGTTTTAGAATAGAAGATAAATGTCAAGGCTTAGTAAAGAGGGCATCTGCCCCAGGGAATGGGCATTCTGCTTCATTCAGAGTCAATGAATACAGTAAACCAATGCATATACAAGTATAGTATTATAACTACAACTCTACCTATTAAAAGACCCTGGGTAAATACAAATTAGCTAAACTCTCCGCTTGTGCAGAGCAGCGCATACTCTTTGAGCATGGAGCACAGAACAGCCTCTCCTCTCCTCTCTCCCTCTTCTTCCCTCCGTTCAACTGAGCTTTTGCTTTTTGAGGAGAGAATTGTTCACTCGCAGCTTTTGGCTTTTGTTTAAAGCCTTTAGAACAAGTTTGTAAAATATGTCAAATGATCCACCTGATCTGGTGGGCTGTCAAGTACTGATGGATACAGATACAGATCCTGCAGTCATGACATTTGGACATAGGAGGAAATATGTCTCTGGCTATCTGAGAAAACAAGGATATGTTAGAAAAAAAAGTGATAATGTTCTTAGTAAATAAACCATGTGCCTCAAAGGAAAAATCCTAATAGCTTTTCATCCTACAAAAATACTTAGGATCATTTTTCTTGGAGCAAAATCTCAAACACTTAGAATTTGGAAAAAAAAATACTGCACCATTCTTATCCTTTCTGACCACTACAGACAGGCTTATTTGCTCATTATTTCCCTGCCTGGGAGTATATGTAAATTTGTCTTAGTTACTGAAATATTTAGAACCAGATATATTTTGCTGCCATGTAAGTGGGAGGCCTCATGGTAAGTTGTTCGATGGTTTTAATTGCAGAATCACAGTCTTTACCTGAGGGGTTTTTACAAACTTCAACTAATGGTTTCTCCAAAGTGACTACACCTTATGTTGCTACTAGAACAGTGTTAACAAAACAACCCACAAAAACTCAAGGGCAAGGATAAGTAATGGTTTTCTTCAGAGTGGAAATATTATACATAGGTTTCTCATTTATAGGGAAAGTTGTAGAGCTCTTTGCTCTGGATGTTTAAAAAAAATAAATTCTCATTTAAACTCTCATCTCATTCAATATTCATTAAATGTGATCCTGCCTACAGGTATGTGTGAAGGGCACACAAGATAACCTCTAGCCTTTAATATCAATAGGAAATGAACTAAAAGCTGTTTTTTTGTTGTTGTTGTTGTTTGTTTTTTTACTGAGCATAATTTATTATTTTTCTTGGATGTGAAGTGAAAAATAAAAAATCCGGGTCTGGGAGTCAGAAGATCAGGTTCTCTTGATCTCAGGACTAAGTGGTCTTAACCAAGTTACTTAACCTTTCTAGGCCTCAATTTTCTCAGGCGAAAAATAAGGGGGTTGTATCAGATGACCTTTAAAGTCTCTTTCAAATTTAATTGAAACACATGGTCAGAATCTTGCACAGTGCCTCTTGGTTATCATTATGAAGATCAGCTACTGTCCAGAATAGTGTAAAATTAATTCTGGTTCTTGGGATTTTCTGATGCTTATATTATAGCTAATAGGAGTTGTCTATGCTTTCAGGGGCTGATCATAAGTATTTGGTATTCTAATAAGAACATAATGAAGATATTTTCACATTATATGCAAAGTTTACTTTGACATTCACTGGTATAGCCTGGAGAGAGATTTTTGTTACCTATGTCTTTACTTAACTCTATCATTGTTGAAACCCTGTTCTCTCCTCAATTGATAGCAAAAGAGTAGCATGGGAGTAAAAGAGACAAATCTTGGTTAAAGTATTTGTTATTGAGATGATAAATCATAGAAATATTTTTATTTTTAAATTTTTTATATTTTAATTTTCATTTTTTTCAAACTTCAAAACTAAATTTTTTTGAGACGATTGCTAATACTTAAAAGTAAAGATCTGTCATAGTTTGCCACTATGGGTAAAGAATAATAATTTACTGCCAAAATATTAACAGTGTGCCAAAATAGTTTGGTTCTATTTTAAGGATATGATAATGCATTGTACTAGTTCTTATTTTAGTCATGTTCAGAACTGAGACAAAAGTAGACAACTCAATTTTGCTTGTACTATTTCAGATCAGATGTTAAGCATGTATGTTTAAAAGAAATAATTTTAATAATAATATATATGCAGTGGTAGAAAAGAAGTTGCTGCACAGCACAGAAAGCATAGCTATCAAGACTGCTCCCACTCTGGGAACCTCAATGGTGGACAGTGTAAGCCGACGACTGAGCATGCAAAGGCCCATTTCTGCACGTCTTCCCTGGGCCCGCCCCTCCTTCTGCCTTGACTATACAGATAGTTTTTGAAGTTTGCTACAACCAAGTGCCATGAGTTTTGTGGTGTAGTGCTCTCAGGTAGTGCTCAGGACCACATTTATTATTTCCTTCCCTGAAACTCAATTATTTTCTCTGTAATGATATAATGGAAACCTTGGGAACACTGAGGAATTGAGGTATTGTCAGGGAAATAATGCTCTGAGTGATAATTAACATTAAAAGGCCCAGAAGATGGCATAATTAATGTAAAGAATATACCCAAGGAGAGTGAACAGCTGCATAGCAAGAAAAAGGAGGCAGATCACCAGTTACTCACACCAGCCAACGAACAAGAAAAGCTATGGAGATATCGCTCTATTAGTGGCATATGGGACCAAAGCCTAAGAAAAAGCACCTTGAAGCTAGGAATTGTGCCTGGATTCTTCATTAGGCAGGTTTTGTGCCTATTCTCACTACTTGCTCTAGTGAACTCGGACTACACTAAAAACTCTCCATAATGCAAGTTCATCTCCCCATGCCCTGTGTCCCTCGCACACATTCAAGTCTAATATATCTGGGAACACACAATTCCTTTCCCATTTATCAAAGAAGTCACCATCTTGACGATCCGAGCCAGAATCAATGACCTGAATCCCCTCCTCCTTAGCTATTAACTGTCATTCATCAGCCCTGGCAGACAATTCCCTAGTGAGAATTTATGTTGGACTGGGTGAGACTCTGGCATAAACATTTTACTAAATGGAACTGTGGATTCTGGGAGGAAAACATGAAAGCCTGATGGCTGGAGAAGGATATGAAACATATGGCAAGATGGAATCATCATAAATTCAAACCCTCTGGATAAAAGCAAAACTGGTTCAAAAGGAGTGAGAAAATGAGTATGGAAACTATCACAGCTAGAGGTGTCAAAAACCAAATCCTGGGTATCTTTAAAATCACCTTGTCTTTTCAGTTAAAAAAATAGTATTATCATATATTCAGAAAATGCAAAGACTAAAAAATATTTTTAAAAATTCATACCCAATTGTTGGTAGTTTGACCCATTTCATTCTAGCTTTTTTCCTATACACTTTTTTCATATTGTTTAATGAGTATGCAGTTTACATAATGCATCTTCCAGTTATTCTTTGCACATAAACATTTATTTTATGTTTCAAACTCTTCATAAACATAATTTTAATAGTTGCATAATGATCAATTATTTCCTATTATTGGACACTTATTCTGCTACTGATTTTTACTAGCATAGATAATGCTGCCGTGAACATTTATATGTATAATTGTTTTCTATATTCAGCATTAGGATGAGCCATAGCAACAATTGACCTACAGGCTAAAAGGCGAAAACTTTTTTTATCAGGCTTTTAATAAATATTGCCAAATTGTGTTCAAAATGACAGCAATTTAAAGTTGCTAGATGGCTTTAAAAAAGATGTAAAGGATTTTATAAAGAATGTCTTTGTACACAAAAAATTTGGCCAAGAATCAGGGAACTGTGGAATTTAGGAACAAACAAATACGCTCGGAACTTTTATCCTATCGCAGAATATTTATTTTGGGTATGTGAAATGTTGTGGACAGGAACGATGACAGATACTACGATTGGGATTCTAAATTATGCTAGTATGTGCCTTAAGCCAATTTTTTACTTACATTCTCACACATACCACATTTCATTGATTCTAAGATACACATTTCCCCTCACATTTAGTGTCTCTGAAGCACTGTGTCAGTTCAATTGACAGTAGTGGTTTTTTGCTTTTTTTTTCTCAGTAACACACAAAATGAAGGTACATCTAACAATTGATGACATCTCAATATAATGAAATACCGTAATTCTAGCTGGAATAGATGTATCTTATTCTGTCGCTCACATTTATATGGGCCCAATTCCCACTGCATTTAGTACAAGCTGTGCACAAATTCCGAGGCCAAGAATCAAACTAGTAACAGTGATAAACTGTAATGTATTGAAGACAGACTCAAGTTGAGCTGAATCCTCTATGATTACAGTAATCTGGGGGGTTGCCTTAGTTTTATTATATATCATTTGATTTTGGTGTTCAGGGTACTACATTAAATGGGACATGAAATTATAGCTGATGTGAAATAAAGTCATTTATAAGGGATGGATGTCACATAAAATATCCTGTCCTACAGGCTTGAGTTCAACATCTATGTTGCCTCTCAGGTGTGAAAGTTTATTCAAGTTTTATGGGGATAAAATAATAGAATTATGTATGTGTTTGTATACATATAGATCAGGGAAGTGATATTACTTTAGAAGAGGAATTCATAGATTGTCTAGCCTTGCAAATTGTTACTTGCTCAAGGCAGGTAATAATTTATGCTGCGTATGTAGTGAAAAATGCTAATTTCATATATTTTATATGCTATGTGCCTTCTAAAAGGATGGTGGAATTTGCTGAGTTGATATACTTAAAGCCTTATTGAAAAGCAGCATTTTAATCATCAGGCATATAGCAAATAGGACTTAGGTCAAATAAAATATAAGCTTTAAAAATGTTAGACTACTTAAAGAAGTTATTTAAATTCAGTCTCTCTTCCTTCCTCCCTCTGTGGGGGTAGACCTGGCTTGATAACAGGTCATGAGAAAAATATCTGGGAGTTTAACTGATGACACTTGAATATGGACCAAAGATATCTTTAGGCCACCTAAAATCACATTATAGTATGAAGCTATACTAATTTAAAAATGTACTCAGAACATGGAGAACCATTGTCTCAACATACTCAGGCTGTTTAGTACTTGTTCAGTCCTAAGTGCTGCATTAAAAGAGGGACAGTGAGAACAGAGTTGGCGAACCAGGACGGTTGACCAACGTTTCCTGCCTTCAATGTCTCCGTGTCCTCTGGCTCCCTTTCCTCATGATATAAACATACTGAGATGACTGACAAATTCCAGGGTTGACTTTCAGTCCGCATATTATTTGCTGCTAAATCAGATGCTGTTAACCTTTTCCTTCCTGAGACTATCAAATCTCCATCCTTGATCTCAATGGTCATCGCTTCTAAATCCTCTGAGTCTCCATCAAAGGGTCCTCTTTCTTAGCTTGTCCTTTAAATATTAATGTTTTCTAGGGCAGCATCAACACCGTTGACCCTCTTTTATTGGACTGAAAATGCAATGTGTCAACATCTGTGACTTTCCTGATATGCTGAGATAACCACATTCTCTAGCCCAGTCCTGTATCTTGAGCTCTAGATCAAAATATCTAATTGCCTGTAGGATGGCCCACAGATGCCTCAATCTCTACAAAAGCCACTCAACATATACCTCTGACAAACCAGTTCCCCTTGTATTCTTTCTCTTTGGGAAAAGAACAACCATATACCCAGCTATCTATGTGAAAACACTGGACTCTGTCTTCTTATCCCTCTAACATTCAGCTTCTATCCAAGCAATGCTCACTCTCCCTCCTCAGTGTCTTTGAAACGCACCTCCTCCTTCCACCAGTGCTGGTGCTTCCTTAGTTCAGGAATATTATCTCAAACATCATAAAATATTCTCAAATTATCTTGAATATCATTAAGTGTCTGCCCAAGTAATCTTGCCTGAATTTCATCTAGCCCCCCATACTATACTAATCTAATATATAGAATATATGCAGTAATAGTTCCAATTTCTGGCATTATCATTCACCAGTTAAAATTCTGTAAGACCTCCCCATCACTGATAGGATAAATCTAAAATCCTTTGTGTGATCCCTAATGAGCTGGTTCCTGCTACTTAACTAGCTACTCCTAGAGTAAGTCTTCCTTGTTCATCCCATACTTCAGCCACTATGAACTGCCTGCCATTCTCCAGACATCTCTCCAGTGGCCTTATCATGGCTACTGATTTGTTAGAAAGGAGTGAACAGTCAGCAAACCTAAATGCCTAAGCAGAGGCTGTGTTGATTTCCAAAAGGGAGTTCAGACTCAGAGATCATGGGAATAGAGGCCACTGAGGGTGCCCAATGTGGGGAGTGTGTGTGTGGCTGGACACATTGCCAAATGCTGTGATAACACACAATCGCAGGCACTGAATTCTCTAGCAGATAGGGTGTAAGTCTATTTGGGACTCAATAGTTTCAAATTATTTTTATATCTTTTGAGGATAAAATTGAACTTTTTTTGGCTAAAAAAACTAAACAAAAAACCAAACAACCCAACAAAAATCTATTGATACTTTAATTTTAGATGCAAGTAAATATGTTTTGCTAAGAGGGGGAAATATCTTAACTCAAAGGTTGCACAGTTGATATAATTTTGCTTTATTATACTTTTCCCATGTTAGCATAAGGTCCTTCCAACATGAGCTGCTGCTGTCTACTCAGGCCCAATTCCAGGCCTGATTCCTGCATGAAGCCTGATCCGCGGCTCTGCTCTCAGCTCAGGGGTCTCCCACGCCTTTGAAAAAGAGTCCTAGGAATCTACACTCCCGGAGCACCACTCTGAATGGACTACAGTGTGGTTCATTTCACTGTTTCCTGGGTAAATACTGCCCCTCTCAGGAGTCAGACCGTGAGCTTCCTGGGAACACGGCCAGGGCTACTTTTACCTTGGTGTTCTGCACCTTGCACAGTACATAGTATATAGCCAGTTGAATAAAATCCAATGAATAAGTGAAGGAACAAATGAATAACCATTTTAAAGTTTCTCTTCCTAATCATTTCTAATCTCACCTGACGCCCAAATCTAGATCTCTATCTGCCGTTCTCCGTCTTACCAAGGAGCAAATGAAAGGAAGCAAGCGAGCAGGCAGCAAACGCATTTCTCTTATTTTCCTCAGTGCAAGCTTTCATATCACTAAGACTCCCTCATCAATACATCTGAAGGACGCGCCACAACGTTTAGGGGGACACAAGTGTATTTTACATGTTTACAAGATGATATGTGAATGTTGACTTGGCCATTATTTTGATCTTTCTGATCCATGATACTTCCAGAGTAATGATCTGGAAGATTAATTAATGTCAACGTAGTGTTCGACAGATATGTGACGTGAGAAGGGTTCAGGTAAAACTGTTAAAGTGTTTGTATGAATAAAGCCCTCTGCAGACTGGCAGAACAGTAGCTGCTTTTAACGCTCATGCTCGAGGCCGCTGGATTTGCAGCTGGAAGCAGCTGGCAGTGTTTTACGGTGAATGGGGAAAGTGTGGCCCAGATAACAGCACTCCATAACATGAAACTTAACACTGCAAGTAGGTCGACAGTTCAGGTACGTAAAACATGGTGATACAATTTAAGTCTAATTTTCAGGGACTGAGGGACACTATTCAAGCAGGGTCTGATCCACATGGAGAACCACTTACCCAGGATTTGCTCGCTCCTTCACTCTGATCCAAGGCACCAGGAAGTGAACAATATTTTATATAAACACTGAGTTTTCACACAACATCACATAACAACATTGAATTCTCAAAGGAATTAAAATAAGTGCATTTATAGACTTACTAAAGAAAATATTTACTCCACATGAAGTACTCAGTGTAAAAAATTGTAAGCGTAGCTTTAAAGGGTTTTTATCAGAAATTTCAACTTTGATATTGAAATTTCAACTTATATAGATACACACAATATGGATTTGATTAGTATTGATAAGATCAACTGTACAATATATATTAAAATATAAAAGTCTAGCTTCAGGGAGTGTAACTTAGATAGCAAGAAAATCCCAAGAGTACAAATCAGAAAAGAAAAAATGGGTAATAGTAATCAGTAATTTTCAACAGATTAAGATGTAAGGGAAAAATATTAAGTGTGAAAACTCTAGTAGGTTTTGTTCCATTTACCACTGGACTGAATATATTCTGGAACATATTTTGTATGTGTAAATCATATAAATGCATGGTTCTTTTTTTAAAACCAGGGGCAACCTTATAGATGACCTCAGAGAGGCATTAAATGCTCAATTAGCCAAAATAATTATACGCTTGCAAGCAAGTTTGGTTTATTTTCATTCTTACCTTGAGATTTTGAGGAAGAAAAGTAAGAAAATACAACACTGACACTGCAATGTCTTGGGAGAATTTCAGAGGACTGTGCCATCCCTGTGACTGATCGCCTCCTGCCTCTCCATCTTTTGTCTTACAGGGGTAGGGATGTGTCATGCACGAGAAAACACACAGTCTCGTATACCTGAGACAGTGACTGTCGGAGCCGCGCCATCTGCGTGCTGTGGCCCTTACTGTGATCCTGCTCAGAAACCATCTGCTTCAGCTTCTCCTTCTCTATAGCTATGCTATTAAACGCGGACTTCAAAAGAGAATGCACTGGGTGGGGAGAAAAGTGAGAAACAAATGTCAAGTATATCCAAAAAGAACATACAAAATTATAAACTTCTCAGGACTTAAACTCATACATAGACATTTTCTGGAAAGGCAATGTTACAATCTAATTAAAAATCAGCCTTAAAATGGAATCTATCGGAATATCTATACTCCAAACAAATATGGCCATGGTAATTAATCAGGGTGAAAATTGTGGTATTTCACACCAGACAAGCCAACACGGATTTGAAAGCAGCATAAAAAATATCAATATCCATTCTAAATATCAGTATTTAGAAATTTATTTATAATTCCAAGAAGGAAAAAGGGAACAATTTTTACTGGCCGTATTTGATGGTAATATCTGAGCAGTTCTATGTAGCATGAAGTTTCATGCAAATCATTTAGAACTATCCAAAAATTATTTCCCAAAAGTATGCACCCCAAAAAAGAGCATTTTATGAGTCCTGCCAATATAAAACAGGCAGCTGTTCTAGAAGTTCTGACTAGTTGTTCTCTTGGAGTAAGAAATGATTGGATTCTAAGAATGCCACTGGGATTATTCTCAGCCAGGAATATCTTGATGTCAAAGTGCTTAGATTTAAAAGCAACAGTACCCTATCCCTGCCCCTCCCCCATTTCCTACATACATAACAACATTAGTAAAATCTGAAGCAGTCTTTAATTTTGAACTACAAAAATGAGGTTGAATTTCCAACTCCTATCTTTATAATAACACAGTTTCTATAATATACAGTCTCTAAAATAGGTATTTCCTTATTTGAGAAAGGTTATTTTTAAAAGAAGTGGAAAATTCTAGCACAAAATACAGTGGCTGAATTAAAAGGGAAAAATGGCAGGATCAGAAGAGATTCATGATCTATTGATTTATGTGCTATATTCTGTCATCATCAATTTAAAGGTAACAGCTTTATGGCTGGATTACCTTAACCCTGCCAGGAGCCCTAAAAGCAAACTTTTCACCCATTTTAAAATTCATAATGCTTTCTAAAGAATTCACTCAACAGTCATAGAAAAGCTCTTTTTCCCCTTAGCACAGAGAATTTGTGTCTGTTGAAAATATGTAGTTTCAACAGAGGCTTTTTCTATAAAAAAATAAATTTTATTGTGTATATTTAGGGAATACAACACAATGTTATAAGACCCATATAGGGAGTAAAGCAGTTACTATAGTGGATCAAATTGACATATTCATCATCTCATTTAGTTACCCATTTTCTCCTCCCTGTGGCAAGAACAGCTATAACCTACTCATTTAGCAAAAATCTTAAATGTAACACACTATTATTAACTATAGTCCTCATGTTGTACATCAGATCTTTCAACTTGTTCATCCTACATATTTGCTACTTTGTATCCTTTGACCTACATCCCCCCCAACCCCCACTGTTTTATTCTCTATCTCTATATATTTGACTTTTTCTTTTTTTTTAGATTCCACATATAAGTGAGATCACGCAATATTTTTCTTTCTGTGTCTGGCTTATTTTACTTAGCCGAATGTCTAATGTTGTGGAAAATGGCAGGATCTTCTTTTTAAAGGCTGAATACTATTCCATTGTATATGTATACCACAGTTTTTTCATCATTCATCCGCTATATGGGATACCTATGTTGTTTCCAAATATTGGCTATTGTGAACAATACTGCAATGAACATGGGAGTGCGGATATCCTTATGAGCTGGTGATTTCCTTTCCTTTGGGTATATGTCCAGAAGAAGGATTGCTAGGTTGTATGGTAGTTCTAGTTTTTATTTCTTTAGGAACCTCCATATTGTTTTCTATCATGGCTGCACCAATCTACATTCCCAACAACAGTATTCAAAAGATGCCTTTTCTCCACACCCTCGCCAACACTTGTCTCTTGCCCTTTTGATAACAGCTATCTTAACAGGTGTGAGGTAGTATCTCATAATGGTTTTGATGTGCATTTCCTGGATGATCAGTGATGTTGAGTACCTTTTCATGTACCTGTTGAATTGTTAGAGTTCTTTATATATCCTGGATATTAGCCCCTTATCTGACATATGATTTGCAAATATTTTTCCTAATCCATAGGTTGATTTTCATTTTGTTGGTTGTTATCTCTGCTGTGCAGAAGTCTTTTAGTTTGATATAGTCACTTTTATTTATTTTTGCTTTTTTAGTCTGAGCTTTTAGTGTGGTATCCAAGAAGTCATCACCAAGAACGATACCAAGGAGCTTTTGCCCTATGTTTTCTTCTAGAAGTTTTATCATTTCAGGTCTTATGTTTATGTGTTTTATCCATTTTCAGTGGATTTTTGTGTATGCTATAAGGTAAGGGTCCAACTTCATTCTGTTGCATGTGAAAATACAGTTTTCCTGGCACCATTGTTTCTTTTTGGTGCCCTTGTTGAAAATTCGTTGACCATGTATGTTTGGATTTATTTCTGGGCTCCCTATTCTGTTTCATTGGTTTATGTGTCTGTTTTTATGCCAGTGACACACTGTTTAGATTACTGTAGTTTTGTAATTTAAATCAGAAAGTGTGATATCTTTAACTTCCTTTTTTTCTCAGAATTGCATTGGCTATTGGGGTCTTTTGTGGTTCCATGTGAATTTTAGGGTTGTTTTTCCTGTATCTGTGAAGGATGCCATTGGGATTTTGATAGGGATTGTACTGAATCTGTATGTTACTTTAGGTAGTATGGACATTTTAACAATATAAATTCTTTTGATCCATCAGCATGGAATATCTTTTCACTTATTTATGTCCTCATCGGTGTTTTATAGTTTTTAGTGTACAGGTCTTTCAATTCCTTGGTTAAATTTATTCCTATGTATTTTATTGTATTTTTGATGCTATCATAAGTGGGACTGTTAAATTGATTTCTTTTTTAGCTCGGTTGTTATTTGTGTATAGAAATGCCATGGAGTCATCTATGTAGTAAAATGGTTATGATAGTGGGAACAAATTAACATATCCATCATCTCACTTACTTATGTATTTTAACTTAATATCCTGTAACTTTACTGAATTTATTTATTAGTTCCAACAGTTTTTTAGTGGAGTCTCTGGGGTTTTCTACATATAGGATCATGTCACCTGCAAATAGATATAATTTTACGTCTTTCTATCTGATTTGCATACCTTTTATTTCTTTTTCTTGTCTGATCGCTCTTGATAGTATTTCCAGTACTAAGTGGTGAGAGGGGGCATCTCTGTCTTGTACCAGATCTTAGAGTAAAAACTTTCAATTTCTCCCCATTGATTATGATTTCCATCAAATACACAAAGCTTTCCTGGGGCTGCCTTCAAATTTATTCATCTCTCTTTAGCAGCTGCGTTATACTCACATACTCAACTCACGTATTTGTTGTCTGATTCTACCTGCTCCACCCACTCCCCATGGAAGTAAAAGTTACTGGCTGCAAATCCATGCCGTTATACAAACAAAATAACATTTCTCTAGTCTAATAACATCACTAGGAGTAAAACAGCAGGTGAGAGAGAGTTGGCCTTACAGAATCTCAATTGAGAAATCTATTGAAGAAAAGGGGTAAAATTATTTAGCTTCATTGTTTTAGGATCATGGAATTAAAGAAATATCTGCTAGCACATTTTTACTAATGGTTTGAGATTGCAAATTTTGGTTAAGTTCAACATTCCTAGAGATGCCCTCAGTGTGCCTCCTTTCCCTGAGCCACCAGGCTCGGGAGTATTAGAGCGCATTTGAGATGTTCCACTTAACACATATATTCAAGAATATTTCATAACCTATTACCAGCAGCCCCAGGGAAAACAAATGGGATGAATTTACAATGAAGTGTTAGTGACCAAAAGCAACACAATGTATATTTCTCTCCAGGAGATTTTGAAAGACAATGGCTGAGAAGATACTACCTTAAGTCAAAAAATGAACTTCAGTGCCTGAAAGTTAAATACTGCAGCAGTAAAGGGGACGTTAATTTTGGAGTCAAGATTCTTCTTATTAAGCATAGACAGGATGCTCAGTCCATCATACTCTATCCTGCTTCTTATTTATCATAATCTGCTCTCTGTGGCTGATGATAACCATTTAATTTATACAACAAGACTTATTGAAAATTTCACATAAAAAAAGAGACTTAAAGGTGGGATTGACTACCCCTCCCCTCAAATCTGAACTGGCCTAAGATGCTTTGACCAGTAAAATGCCTGCCATGCCAGTTCCAGCGCTGGCCTTGAAGAGGATGAGCAGTTCCACTCCCAGTTTCTTGAAGCCCTGAGCTGCCATGGAGGGGCAGAGGGGCACAGTTCTGTGCAATCCTTCCTGCCGTCCTGCCAGTGTGCCAGGCACATGAGGAAAGCCAGTCTGGGTCTTTCAGCCCGGCCCCACCTGTGGCTGAATATCAGTAAGTGAGCCTTGTCCAGGACACATGGCACAGAAGCTTAGCTGCTTAGCTGCGCCCTGCCTGAATTCCTAACCAACAAATTTTAAAGTACAATAAATGAGTGTTGTTTAATTAAAAAAGATAAAGACTCAAACAGAATCTATTTTTTTCCTTGCTAAGGATAACCAGAAAATATATATTAAATGATAACTAAGAAACATTGAAAAAAAAAAGATGTTGAGTAGTAGCATCTTGCTGGATTACCTAGAATAACAATTTTTGTCTCCCTGCTCCTTCATAACACTTTATTTAGTCAAACTGTAAATCAGTGATGTGTGTTCTCCCAACAGGCAGGCATCACGTCCTGCTGCATTTTGTATACAGAACTCCATCCAGTACATGCAACCATTTAATCTTTCTACCATTACCACACTGACAAAGATAAAAGAACAGAGGATAATCTTTCATCAAAGAAAAGAGGTTCTTTAAAGGGTGCATATATTTATTGTTACCTTTCTGTGCAATTAGACAAAATTCTTCTTGCAGCTTTGTATAATCTGTTGAACTTTCTAGAGGGTCAGTGAGATGGCCAGGGGGAGTCTGAAATTCAATATCCGCACAAAGGTTGGGGTTGGAGGAATGCAAGCGAACCGGTGACATGGTAGCACTGAAAGGAACCTGAAAGGGGAAGACACAAATTATTAAAGAACAGCAGCGCATTGTTCCACCTGCTCCTACATAGAACAGATCTCTCCCATTCTTCAAAATAATAGATTCCTCTCTGATAACACACTCGGAGACACTCAGTACTCATTTATTTTGTAGGTGATTGGGGTGGAAAGAGGGAGTCTCATTTCCCATAGCTGATTTAGGACTGGTGCGGACTCACCGGTTTTTTACCGTTACAGTGTGAGATGACTACACAGTGACAGAAAGAAAAGGCATAATCCTAGATAAGCTTCAACTCTGAACCCACAATTGTACCTAAAAAATAACTGGCAGAAAATAGCAGTCTGAACTGTGAGGAGCTGACCTTCTCCTACAAAGTCTGGGCTACTATGCTCACTTCTTTGAGCCTGGAGCAGGCTCTTACTAAACACATACAAATCCAAGAGATGCATGTACCAAAAGATTCACTTGCTCTGGGGGCATTAGATAAAACACAAACCAATCTTGATAGTAAATACAATAACGGCTTAAAGAGACTCCTAATTATTTTTGAAAGTGATTTATTAAAATACATATTAGTAAATGAAATATATATTATGTAAATCTCTATAGTTTACCTTTATATGTTACACACAACTCTGTTATATACATGAACATGGCTTATGAACTGGCCCATAGTAAAAAGCACTGAGTAGAACAAGTCATATTACTATAGATTTTCCCAAGTGGCTACAGGCACTTCCCTGCTCAGTCTGGAGCTGGACTAGGCTTGTGATGGGTGGGTGCAAACCACCTTTTCCTCCCCTGAGCATTACAAATGCTGTCAGCCAAACATTCTTGGAAAATGAAAGTACCCATTCTTCTTGCAAATCAGATCCCTAGAAACATCTCCCTAATTCTTACTGCATAGCTGTCCATGCAATTATCTTCCAGAACCAGACTCTTAGACTCCACCACAAATTGAATTTTGTGTAATTGAAAGGATAATTCACACGCCCACCTAACAGGAAATATGCCACAGGAGGAAGGAACAAACACCCTGCCTGATGGATATGTATGTCAGAACCACTTGTTTCTTTTATTTAATTTTTTTGCTTTAAACTTCCTAACAGATTTGGTGAGAGAAAGGGGGTAGAGGTATAGGACACTCTCTCTCTGTGGACATGGGGGATAGATGGAAGAGATAGAAAGAATCAAAAACTCTGGCCTGAGCTGCAGTTTGAGGGCAGTCGAGACAGAAAGTCCTTCTGATGTCGCACTGCCCTGGCAGGGAGTTATTTATCTCAAAAGATATCCAAGGGTTACTGGGGAAGGAAGTGAGCATTAAGCTTTCCCCTAAATTCAGCTAAGCTAAGCATGTTAATATATGTTATCCAGAGCATTTGGTATCTGGAGTTAGCACAATAACTCTACATCGTCTGCGGGGAACTTGCCACACTGGGCTGGGAGAGGTCAGCAGCTTGTTTGTCTTATCAGGCTCTGTGTTTCTGGCTATTCTAGATTTGAGACACATAAGTGGCAAATAAGCCATTTGAGAAAATGGAATGCTGGGGGTTAATAATTTGCTTGGATCCTGAACAGGTAGCTTTATGATAACAATAACTGAGGTCATTTTAGGATACCTACAAAGGAGCGGGATTTATGTGGAAGAATCCTTGTAGATAGACAAGGAAAATTCTGACTTTTGCTGTGGTGGTGCTAAATCTAGAAAGGGCGGTCACCCCATAGTCCTATAAGAGGGCCACAGAGAATCCCTGGGAAGGTAGTTGGAGATTAGGAGGACATGTGGAGAGACTGTGAGTTGAAAAAATAGGTTTTCAGGGAGTTTTGAGAATTAAAGATTCAGTTTTCTGATACAAGGAACTAGAAAAGCATTAAGAAAAAGAAACGTGGATGCTTGGTGATGGGCAATTTAATGCGGTGCTGATCATGGAAAAGGGCTTTATCTGCATTCTGGTGGCCACATTACAAGGACTCCTATGGCTTAGAAGAGGGGTCTCTTCCTTGAGTGGGTGAGGAGGAGTCCCGGGAGTTGGGGGACAGGCTGTCCATGGGGCCATGCTGCTGTGAAAACTCAGAAAGTCCAGGAAGGACCCAGACTTGTCCTTGAGATAAATTATTACCTCTCTGTTAAATGTTTGAGTCAGATGATGAGAAGAAAAACATAAGTTACAAATCTATATTTGGAACATAATGGAAGCTTAAATTGGCTATTAAAACAGTAAAAGTGGTTATGTGTATTACCCACAGGGAAGGGGACTTGGAATACTCCACCCAAATTGAAATCAAACAGTTCCCTGGGAAATTGAGAACGGATTTTCATATATTCCTGGCTGAAAATGTTTATATTGATATCTTTTTTGTTAAAGGAAGTATGTGGAATGGGTCATTTTAATTGAGGAATTCATGAAATGAAATTGAGAACACAAAGTAGGATGCATTAATGTAACTCTAATTGAATATCTCTTCAGCCTGGGGACTTATTTACTCAGTTTTTTATTCATCAATTTGGGTATTATGGGATTAAAAATTTAAGTAGTTAACTAGTTTCTCTGTCAGTGATGGCTGGAGTGGGAGCTGCCTACAGCTCTCCATGTTTATACCTGAGAACCCTCAACACTGGATTCAGGCCTTTCTACCCTGAAGCCCTATGACAGGGAGGAAGCCTGATTCTGGAATATGCTGGTACCAGTAGCTGCAGTTTGGAATGGGGATGTTAGTAGATGCTCTTAACACCTGTCTATGAAGAAGTCAAAAGAGAAATGGGTCGACAATGGAACTGCTGGCCTGAAATCCAGCAATGGCAGCAGACATGAAAGAAACACACATAGTAGGTCTATGATATACACCAAGCTTATAGGACTTGTTCAGCCAGCAAGAAAAGTCTCTTGCTGTTGCTACTTTCCACTATGTGTACAGGGATCCCTTGGGGGTACTGATTACTTTGGGACCCTCAGTGTCCTTCCATGGGAAGGGGCCAGTGTTTCTCTTTTTCTCGCTGATGTTGCAAGGTGGCCATTCTGAGCGCTCATGCTTAAGGGTCAAGAAGAATAAATGTCTCCAACATGTCTTTGGGTACACTTTTCTTTGGGAGCAATCTCTGTTGCCCCAGACTTTTAGTTGTCAAGGAAAATGAGTGACTAGGAATCATTTGTAAGGATTCCAGATAAAAGGTACTTAGCAGGATAGGATAGGCTCAAAATGCATGGGATAACTTTAGTGTTGTGAAGAGAAAGGACTGTGAATTAAGGGGAACCACAGGACTGTGAGAAATAGGGGAGCTGGGTCACCAGCCTCAGGTCACTGGGATGTGGGTGAGGGGCCAAGGGAGCCAGCTGAGGGTTCTGCTAGATGTTACTATGTTTTGATATGGAGTCAAAGCTATGGATCCTAGAGTAGCCATTCCTTCTAGTTATTCTTGAATACAGTATTATATGTTGTTAGTAGCTTTTCTCATTATATGCATCTAAGTTTTTCTTGTAACTGCTGTAGTCACAGCTATTCTGGGAGGTGGGCATTGATTTCTTCTTTTAAAAGCTTTTTCTTTTCTATTCCTAATTTTTAAAATATAAACCCATTACATTCAAATAGGTACTAATCCCACTTGTATTACATTCACCGTATGCATCTGCAATTAAAATAAACCCAGGAAAAACATAATCACTTCCCTACATGTCATCTCAGATGTACATTACTTAAGGAAATATTAATATTTTCATGAAATGATTGACTTTTCCTTTTCATACTGAGATGTTAATAATAATCATTTGGATTTTCTAATAATCATTTGGATTTCTTAATTTTATAAAAGAAAAATTACACTTAAGAATTATGTTGAACCCTACAAAGAAAGACTTAAAAAAAAATTAAAAGAAAAAAGAATTATTTAACTGATTGGACATGTATCTATTGTCAGAATGTCACCACATCAGTATCATGGACTTTATTTTCATTTGAATATAAGCATAAGATAAACATTGACCATGAAAGTAATTTCAATAATTTGTTTATCCAAATGTTCACAAAACTGTAAGAGTCAGTTTTCTGATAAATTCCAAGTTACTGGCTTATTTCGTAATCAAAAGCAATTCTGTTTCTCCAAAAATCTAGCTAAACACTCAGATATAAAGCAAGAGTCAATTACTAACCGTAAAATAAAGTAGAAAGCCATGAAGCCTCATACCAGTATTCATTCTCCTACAGTGCCACCAAAACCTTTTCATATTTTTCAGCAACTCTAGTCTTAAAATATATTCCACCATTAGTGAGAGCAAAACTATTGTTAATTCAGGAAATATTATCTAATAGCCAAAAAACTAACATCCATGATTGCTATGAACTCAGTAATCTATATTTTTAAAAGTTCATAGGATCTCAGGATTAAGCAAATATTATAATGTACTTTTATCCACCAAAGGGTTCTTGTGTTTAGATATTCTATTTTATATTCTGTATGAACAATTCATTCTTCATTTACCTTACCTAGCTCAATATGTTCTCTACTTTCCTCATATCCATTCTATTTTCTCTTAGAAACAAACAAACAACCTCTAGATATGGATTAAACACTATTTAATTCTGTGGTTTTTTATTTCCACAGTTCCTGATTTTCCACAGTTTCTGATTTTCATGTCAATATTCTTTTCAGAAAACAATTCTCCCTTGCTAAGTGTAATTTGGGTAGCCATTTAGAGATGACATCAAAATTCACCTTTTCTTACCCTCTCATTTCTTTATTCTCACATCCTTTTCAAATAGTCACACTGCTACAAAAAAAAGCACAATTTATGTCTGTAGTAACATGACTTTTCTTAGAAAAAGAGAAATCAGTTAGCAAAGTTTCCAGTATCAGTATGGTGAAAAAAAAAAAAAAATAACAATATCATTTAAGGAAATCCCACATCATGGGGCACTGAACTGAGTTTTGCAAACTTGACTTAAATTATGTCTTACACTGATAGTAAAAGAACCGGATTGTGTAGTAGTTCTCCATTGCAAAAAGGAATACCCATGTTTGACTCCTGCCATGCAAAGACAGCCAGAGAACATGCGAAAGCTATGCTGCCATGTGTGAGCTACAGGTGACGCCACTGCACACGGGTGGCACCATCAGGACTGGGGGAGGGTGGGGTCACCCTTGCACACAAGTTCTCATTCTTATTAAACTTCCACTTGAGATTGAAATCCACTCACTGTTGTAGCCACTGCTGCCGCTAGCCTCTGCCGGCGCCGAGTTGTGCTGAACTGGCCCTTCGCAGGTGGCCCTTCCTGACAGTGAATGGGAGAAGAGAAGGGGGAGAAAACACAGGATGGGGGAGGGAGAGGATGGGATATGGGAGGATGAAAAATAATCAGACAAGGGAGAGGGAGAGTTTTTAACTGAAGTTGACTTTTCTTAAATCTTAGCATTGACAAGAGCTCAAAGGGGCATTCACACCATGAGAAATGCTCATCATTCTCATGGCGGATAACTCAGACACCTGAAGTCTACTTTCTGAATATAACCTCCACCCTAAAACAAGACCGAGAATTACGAACTGATGAATGGCCTGTGATTTTAAGGTAAAATAAATAAGCAAATTGCTTTATTCATGTGATACCACGTTATTTAAAGTCAAAAGGCATTCAATAAATGGTAGCAAATAAAAAATAAATTCAGGAAAAACTGATTAAATAATGTGAGAAGGCTAAAGTGAACAGGTTATAACCTTCTGGTGGCCAGGCAGAATTTTTTTTTTTATTTCTTATTGGGAGAAAAACTAAGGGGAAGGATACCAGGGTTCTTTAAGACCCACTTAATCCCCTACTATATACAATAGCAGGCTCACTGGGACTCAACATTAGGAATACTATTGGGATTTTCAAGTTGAAGAATTTTCTAAGGAGGAAGCCAGTCCCTGTATGATAGGGAAAAAAACCCTCAAGTTCCTCAGTGTGTGGTGACAATGCCTATAAAAATCAACTATGAAAAACTAAAAGCACAGGTTTTATTTAGTGATGTGCACCTGTGCATAAACCAGTAGAAGAATCCCAGAGCTTTCTTTTATTTTTTTTTTTCCTCTTTTTGGTGGATGAGATTAAGGGTTAACAGTATTTCCCTCTAACTATTCAACTCTTCCTCCATCTGACAGACCCTGACTCGTCAAGATTGTTGAGCAATCATTTCATTTCCAATTAACTGAGATGTACTTTCTTAGAATCACTTAACAGTCCAGATTGAAAAAACAGCATGGCTGCTTTAGTCTTTTTGGGATGACAGAAAAATATTTTAAATTCTTATATCTCCAATTCTCTCAAAATTTTCCAAATTACACTTCATATTTCTTCTCCATCTTCACAGATCTCCTGCATATATATGTGTATATGTTTGTCATACACACATACATATGTAATCTGTTTTCCACAAAAAGTTTTCTATACCAAATCTGTTCTACTTAATGTGGTAAAAGAAAGAACTTATTTTTACCCTTCAGTGTAATTTGAGCATCTGTGAGATCTAGGACAGCCACACATCAACAACAGATCATTTGTCTGCTACTACATACTTCCTACTATTCCTCAGCCTCTTCAACATCCAGGGATCTAGTATTTGATTTATGTTATTAGCAACATACGAAATCTAACGGTTCTTTTTTTCTATACCAAACCTTTTAAAAATCATTCCCTCTTGTCCTCATCTACCTCATTTAAAATACAGCCAAACTGTCACTGCATAATGATACTGAGGTTTTATTAGAATCATAAAATTTGAAGTTTGGGAGACAGGAAGTTGTTTTGTAAATGGTAACTGCCACAGAACCTTCTAGGACAAACGCTGACTTCATGGGTTACACAATGGATGACTGAGGCCAACAACCCAGTGGCTTCTAGCAGAAATATGGCCATAAAGGTACAGAATTTAACCTCCACATTCCAATCAATAACACAATCTGACCTACACAAGACTAAGAAATCAACATCCAGTATAACAAGTCCTTCATTTTTACTTTCCGAGGTCAATTTTTAAAATGATCTCTTTTATAATTATTTCAAAATGACAACCACTACAGAATGTTGAATACAAAGTTCAGTGACACAACATCAATAACAACGGCAGTGACAATCACCACCACCAGACAGTCCGGATTCCTTCACAAACGGTTATTGTACTAAAAGTTTCAAACAACAGAGGAGATGAACAATGAGCTGTCACACCTTGAGAGCCTCTCGAGGTGCTTGCAACAATCGTCATCAGGGAAAGTGGTTCAAGTAGCGAGATGGTGATGGGCTCAAAACAGATACTTGGCACCATCAGATGAGATTCCCACAGCCAAAAAATATTTAAAACAGGAGGGAAAACACTGGATATGAAGGTGGAAGAAGACGATGGGTATGTTTGATCCACAAGAGGAAAAATAAATGCTATGCCTTTCTATAGCCAAAATGCTGAGGAGTAATGATATTCACATTGGTCACAGTCATCCTGGATGAACTCATGGTTCCTCAGCCAAGTAGGCATGTTGGAGGAACTTTGAGTAACTTCCCAGTAATAGAGAATGAGGATCTTAAAGGGCTAGTTGAAAACCTGTTGGTTTGGACAAACAGAAGAGGTCCAGGGATGGTACCACATTCTGAAACATTCTCCCTACTTCTTGTCTGAGTCTAAGTGGAAGTGGAGTTTTTCTGGGAATGATTAATAGTTTACTGCCACTCCTAAATCTATTTGTCTCTACTTGGTGTTGGAATTAAATCTTCCACTTTTGGGAAGGCAAAATTGTCTTTGAGTTTAGGAATGAGATGGTTTCAATTTCTCTCAGAAATAACTAAACTAGAATTACATGGGCCATTTACCCTTTGGCAAAACAAAAATAAAGCAAAATATCATAAATAAAAATTAAAAAACAAATGAACCAGTCGGATGTGGTGGCTCACTCCTGTAATCCTAGCACTCTGGGAGGCCGAGGTGGGAGGATTGCTCGAGGTCAGGAGTTCGAGACCAGCCTGAGCAAGAGCGAGACCCCCATCTCTACTAAAAATAGAAAAAATTAGCTGGACAACTAAAAATATATATAGAAAAAATTAGTCAGGCATGATGGCATATGCCTGTAGTCCCAGCTACTTGGGAGGGTGAGGCAGAAAGATTGCTTAAGCTCAGGAGTTTGAGGTTACAGTGAGCTAGGCTGACACCACGGCACTCTAGCCTGGACAACAGAGCAAGACTCTGTCTCAAAGCAAACAAACTAACAAACAAACAAAAAACCAAATGAACCACCCCAAGATGTGGCAGGAGTATGATTGAAGAATATTTTCTTGCTTTTTGAACACTTTCTTCTGATGGTTCAAAAAATCTTCATAACTTCTCTTCACATTTAAAAGCACAGGCTGAAACTGGGAGGTGTAGTCATAGTTGCATTTTGTGTCCTTCAAACAAAGCTGAGTGCTATGGGGACTCTGGCGGGACTCCTGGCTGCAGCAGGGCAGCCGAGGACACTGTGCTCAGAGTCTCTGAGAATGAACCTGTTCAAGGCAACAGCTGTGAATGAGAATTTAGTCTATGGCATACCCTATAAAAACAAGATTGAAATAATATCTATTCACAAATATATATGTTCTTATGATCCTGAACTTCTTCAGTTATTTTATTTATAGAAATGGTTCTTTTACTTATAAAAATGGTTCTTTTTTCCTAGCTATGGTTCATAGATACAATGGTTAAAAAAAAATAACCAGAAAGCTACACAATCACGAGCTCAAAACAAATAAAATTGCCAAAAGCAATTTTAGGTAATTTTCTTATGAAATCATTTGGCACATCTGCCCCTACAGTATTAATTTTATGAATAGAAGGAAAAACACAAAAAAACACACAGAAACATACTGAACAAAGGAATATGAAAAATTGTGTTCAGAGAATGTGGACATTCTAAATAAAAAAAAACATCGGTATTTAGTGCTTCTGAAAATTTATTTTCAAACACATAAGATTAGCAAGCAAAGCAACAGTTTGTTACTTACACATTCAGAATTATAATACAAAGAATATTAATAAAGTCAGAATTAAAGAAGAGTTATTTTGTTAATTATTCAGAAGATGTTGAAGAATTTTGAAAAGCAGTTCCTTCTGTCTTTGCATTAAAATATAAATTGATTTATAGGTAATTTTAAAAAGTCAAATCATAAAGTCTAATTTTGACTGCACAGGGCAAGGGTCATTTATAATATATGACTAGGATGAGAATCATAAAGATCCTAGTTTAAATATCTGAAAGTGATATGATTTATGACATAAGAGGTTTTAGGCATTTATCATATTTTATATCATTTCAACACAATAACATAAGATGATCTTTATTTATTTATTTATATGTATATATATATTTTATTTCAGCATATTACAGGGGCACAAAACATAAGAGGATCTTACTTTAAAAATTTAAAACTACTCATTTCAAATAAATAATTTATTTCAAATAAATTTCAACTAAATTTATCATGAGCTATTAAGACTTTAGTTCAGATTTTAAAGTGATTGTTGATGGTCCAATAATATTTTTGTAGAATGATAGAATTTTAGAGTTGAAAGAGAATTCAGAGATCATTAAATTAACTATATCACTTTACCCAGGAGCAAACGGAAGCTCAGAAAATTTAACAGAAATGCACAAAATTATATTGCTAGAAAATCACAGTGATTTGACTGGAACACAGGTTTGTTGATTTCTAATCTCTTGCACCTACTACACTTTTTCTTGATTAGATAAAAGTTTGGACAAAGCTGACACATAAAAGGCTCTTTTAAGATCTAGTATGCATAAATGAATGTTCATTAGAACCCATTAGATTATTAGTCTAGATTCTTAAGGTGACTTTTTGTTAAAATGTATTTTAATGGTTCAAAGGCCATAATTGAGAATGAAAATGCCACTTTGCAGCCATATTGTATAATTTTAACCTTTCTTTTAAATTCTTTTCACTTATGCCAGAATAAGAAAAATAAATAGATTTCCTGCTACTTTAAATGACTCAGTTTGAAAAGCACTGGCTTTAAAGCAGTTAAGCTGCTCTCTCAATCTAACTCCCATGAAATGATCTATTAAGACTAGTACTTTAAAAGTATATAAAAACATGAATGAAGGAAAAGTAAAATCTGTACCTGTAGTTGTATTTTTGTATCTTTGCTGACACTTTTTGT
Source organism: Lemur catta (assembly GCF_020740605.2). Taxonomy (NCBI): domain Eukaryota; kingdom Metazoa; phylum Chordata; class Mammalia; order Primates; family Lemuridae; genus Lemur; species Lemur catta. Next base: position 48,971,586 of record NC_059135.1, read on the forward strand.
TCTCCATCGTCTTGTGACCCGCTTGTCTTTCTTTGAAATATCTACACAGTTAGCCTACATTACACAAATAGTTAAAAGCAATAAAGCATTATTAAGTTCACACAGATGATACAGGTATAGACAAAGAGAGCACAGCAAGTTAGTAAAGAAATCATTGTTAGAATCTATAAGCAAACCAGCCAGGAGAGAAAGGCATATCAGATGTGTAGTGGGCATTAAAAGCAAAGCCAAGAACTTAATTATAAAACATTTTTTTCTGATATACGAAATGAAAACAGGCTTAGAGAGCTTTTCAATTGTTTTCTATAGGAAAAGATGGTAATAATTCTGGAAGTACCTAAATTAAATCTTCAAAGTTATCATTTCTAATGGAATACAAACATAGAAGAATGATTCAGATGCTGCATGTATGCCTTCTAGTTTGTATTTAAATGTAAAATATTATTTAAAAAGTCATCTTAATTAATGCAATGACACTAAAATTCAAAAAATAGTAAGAAAAACTCCAGAATATAAATTAGCCTGGATTATAGTTATTTTCCTTTAAATATTACTTTATATATTCATAGAACAATCTAGTAAAGATTATAAATTAATATCCTAAATCCATTCAGCAGTAATGTTTACCTGCATGTCAGTAAAGTTAGGTGCTGACTGAGTTCTCTGAAGTATTTCCAAATTTTGTAGGAGTTTGCTAAGTTCCACAAGGTTTGACTGGCAGTGTGCAAGATCTAATAAAAATCAGAAATAAAAATATGTTAGACTTGGGCAGAGTGTGGGAGTGATGGTAATGAAAGGGTCAACCCAAATTATGGCAAATACAGTTAGGCAGATCCATGTTTATATGATGCTGGCAGGTGAAACAGAACAGCCCCTTCTCTGGTTTAGAACTATAAAGCCATTGATTATGACATGATTTCAAAGCCCACTCTCACAAATTAACAGCTATTAATGTTGAAGCCATTAAAATCCCAGTTAAGGCTGGGCATGGTGGTTCATGCCTATAATCTCAGCACAATCCCTTGAACCTAGGAGTTCGAAAACAGCCTGGTTATATAGCGAGACTCTGTCTCTACAAAAAATAAAAAAAATTAGCCTGGAGTGGTGGTGCGCACCTGTAGTCCCAGCTACTCAGGAGGCTGAGGCAGGAAGATTGCTTGAGCCCAGGATTTCAAGGCTGTAGTGAGATATGATTGTGCCACTGCACCCCATCCTGGTGTCTTAAAAAAATAAATTAATTAAAGAAAATAAAATCCCAGTCAAATTCTGTGTGCATGATCACTTTCCTGTTTTGATAGCCTTTGTCACCGGAGAAGCACACTCAAGGGGGCTTCAGCAGTCTTGTGGTTTTCCTCTTATGAAACTGTCTACCTGCTCCTCTAAAATGGTTCATAAGATGGTTATCTGGAATTTGAGTGAAGTTACAGTCAAGGAGGGGAGATAATTATTGCACTAAATCCTGAAGGCGAACAGCAAGGCAGGTGGAAGACACAGGTAGAGCAGTCAGGGTGAGGAGGACGAGGATCCCCACGAGCCCGGAACAAGGGTGCAGGGACGGACCATACAGTACTTTGAACAGACGGGGAGAGACAGGTGTGTCCCTCCACCAGCCTGGGCTTCCCGCATCAAAGCCAACGTCCATTCATTTTGGTCAGATAAATAGATATTGTCCCAGGAGATGGACTCAATCTTTTTGGCCATGCAGGCAGCCAGGTTAGATGCCTTGAGTAAGTGTGAGGCGTCAGGAGTTATAGGAGAGGCGGAAATGTCTAGAATCACTGCTGAAGCCAAGAGTTTAAGTAAGTGGGGCTTCTTTTCTTTCCCCAATCTGAAGTTAATATACTAAAATTAGAGTCCAAGTGTTTTGTGACTACATCCATGTAAAACCTTTTTAATGGAATGTCAGCTAATAACTTGTGAGTATGAGATCCCTCTTGAGTCATATTTTCACATAAAGCTCTAGTTTGGGATATGGGTGTCTCAGAGGACTGATAAAAGTGCTGTAGACTGAATTCACACACTGGTAGAGAGGAAAAAAATTGTTTTGGTTGGGGGACTAACAGATAGACAAATTTTAACTTATCTAATATCTACTTTTATTATAATTTCATAAAAGAAAGTAATTTTAAAAAACTAGGCCCAACATCATCTACACGATCATTTCAAAAATTAAATCACATTGAACCTCATTAAATAAATGCTCTCTACATTGCCCCTGTTTTTCTCAGTTTTGAAGGTCAAATGAAAACTGTCTCATAGAATGGGAATGGCCTGTGGATCAAGTCTGGACCAACGTACTCTGGCTGATTACAAGGAGGAGGAGTAAGAAGAGATTCAGAGGCTCAGAGATGGCAGAGAGAGGGAATCATGCATTGGTTCAGAGTATTTAGTAACTGATCCATAGTGGAACACCACTAACAGGTAACCATGGATATAAGGTGCAGCATATTGGAATTTTGCCATTTATTGGTGGGTTGGCAGGAAACATACACCTGCTCCATAGGCAAGATAGCAGAAAAGGCAGCCGTGGGAGTGGCCTAGTGAGGAGGGAGAGAGAGTGTGGGAGCGTGTATGGGGGACTCTCTTTGGGGGTCACTCTCCCGTGTGACTGCTCTAGGGTCTGGGGGTGGGAAGTGAGGAAGCCAGAGGGAACTGGTGAAGGGGTGAGGAGAGAAGGTTGATGCGGGTGGAAGTGGCAGGTCAGAAGCCCGAGTCATGACATGGAGAAGGACCTGGTGTGCAAGGAAAAGTCAAGGTTATCAAGAGGGTCGGGGGAGAGAGCAACGCCCACAATTCGCCTCTTTAGATTTTTCTGCTCTGTTTTGGCTTATTCTCACAGCCCACACTAGGCAAGAACTAACCTTCTGCACACCTGTCCATCTCTTCCGAGTCCTGTAACCAGGCTGCCACCTTACTCTGGCCTGTCGTGCAGGATGCAGGGAGGCTGTTGCTGCATGGTAAAGGGGACTGCCACGGAAAGCTGTTGGGCTGCATCTACAATGAACAAAAGCAGACATGAAGTGTATGTTTACAAAGCAAAAACAGTACATTTAAATGATTTTTTAAAAATATAAGCATCCTCAAAGTGATATGAAGAAAGAAAAGAAGAAAGGGTCCACTCAAAATATGGACAAAGCCTCCTGGCTAAATGTAGTATGTGCTCAGTGAAGGCAAAATTCATAAACATTAACAACACTCTCATGGAACTGCTGTCTCCATCAGTCAACATACAAGTGTGTTGTTATCTAATCCTGACGAGCACCAAAAGGTCTCTGTATTCTTATGATCAGCTCAAGGTCTGCTCAACACGTGGTTCCTAAATACGTTACCCACTAGCAAGCAACCTTGTGCTTTGAATGCATATTGAAAATTACAATATATAAAAGGCAGTCTTGGCAAGTTATTATCTATAGTTCATAGACTTTCCATTAAAGGGATTTTATGTGAAATAAATTAAAGTTGTATTAGGTACATAGATACGAAGGTGAGTGCAGGAAACAGTGATAAAAGCAGAAACTTATTTCCCAAGAAATGGAAATAACTTGAAAACTCCATAGTTGACTTTAATATTCAATTACAACTGATTGTGTCTCCTCTAAATCATTATAAAGTGAATGATACGCACGCTTCACAAACCCAGACTTATTTATTACCCACACAGGGCCACAAACCAATTAACATTCAGGAGTCTCATAACTTGATACTTAGAAGGCAAGCACAATGATAAAAAGCTCTTTGCCCTCTATATTGCATTTTGATAAATGTAATGGAAATCTTTCACTGAGTAGATCTTAGAGGTGTGTCATTTGTGACAAGAGCAATAGATCTGTTGTGAAAACCGGAGTTGAAGAGCTTTCTTATTCCAAGGCAAACAGTGGGGAGGATTTGGTTTTGGTCTTCCACTGTCAGACACCACCCATGTTATTTAATACATAAAACAAGGGAAGAAATGAATATACTTTTTATCAATACTTTGTGCCAATGACATAGGCTGAAGCTGGAAGAACCAAACAATTACAAGTTTATATTTTTTTAAAGGTCCATTTGGAATTCATTCTTCATTTAATTTGGACTATACCTGGGATTCAGTCTACCCTGTGGTGAGAACACAGGAGGCCCAGAGAAACTTGGACACTATCTTGGGCGTCTCTAAGTTCCCAACCTTCCTAACCCCGACCTGCTGGTTCTTTCCCTTTTACTTCAGAACTGGTTGGTATTAGGGTTAATCCAACACCCTATTTCTAGGAGAAAGATAATTAAATAGTCCTCAGCAAGGCTGCAACCAGAATGAAATGATGTGAGGTTTGAGAGGCCTGTTGAATATAATTAATGAGATTTAACAAAAATTACTTAAGTAATTTTCAGTGAAATAACAACAACTGAACACAGTAATGTTTCACTTAAACTGATTTGCTTAGTCTTGCAGTTATTCTGTGAGGTTTTTCAATGCTTTGCAAAGGAAACATGGATCTCTGTCTGGCAGACAGTCCTGCGTGAGCAAATAGAGAAAAGCAAAATCTTCACCAGTACGTTCTTGAACCCAGCTTATTGTGGCAGCCAGCTTCCTCGCAGCTGTCCCTGTCCTCAGCTGCAGGTGCCAAATGTGAAGCTGCCACACCCCCCGGCCGTGCAATGTGGCTGTGTTTCAGGAAACTTAATTATTGCATCAAAGGCAGAAACAGATGTTTCCATGCCTTTTGTCTTAACCTCAACTCTTTAACAAGCAACACCTCTAGCTTTCTATCAACATAGAAAATGAACTCTTGTTTCAGCCAAAAGAACAACTTCAGTCTCCCTTAGTCTGGTATCTGGTATCATCATGGAAAGGGCACTGATGTTGGAAACACAGATGTGGGTTCAGATCCAGGCCCAGCTGTTTAAGGGCTATGTCACTTCTGGAAAAATTCTTTACTGTCTCTGAACTTTGGCTATGTGAAAGATTAGAGATGAATGAGTGTCAAATGCTTACCAGGGTGGCTGACCACTCAGTCAGGCTACTACTTATATTATTGTCACATTCTCAAGCTCATTTGCATTAACTTCTTGGGGAAGTTTAACAGCTTTTCTTTGGGTCATGGATAGATTACAGCTCAAGGCAAGAAAGCAAGTTTCATTTTCAAGACTTTGGGGTCTTCTTATTATCATTCAGGAAGACACCTGATTTCTGGGTGCTGATTAAACAAATGTTTACTTTACTTCCTAATATTCTTATAAAATCACATAAAAGTAGGGTGCAGTCCATTCATAGAAAGGAAAAATAACTGCCAGTTCTCTTGGTGATCTACCAGAGATCACCACCTAATCTACACTTGAGATTAACTTTGATGCCAATGTCACTGTTGTGTTCTGAGCATCGGTTTACAAAGTTAACCTTCTCTTTTTGGTTTTTCCCAAATGAGACTCAGTTGTGCATTTGCATAATTTTCTAAGCAATTTCCAGGCTATATAGGACAAAGTCATACCTTTCCATCCACAACAGAAACATTAGCAGCTGGGGAGGATTCAGCTGTGGAGGTTGAAGGAAATATGTGAAAACTGGCATCCCTTGGTGATCTTACAATTTCATTCTGACGATACAACCGATGATGGCGCAGTTTGGAGACCCATGCATCAAACCAGTCCTGGGATTTCACCTAATACAATGAGCAAGAGGAGAAGGTAACTGTGAAACCAATCTCTTGTCTACCGCTGGTGCAGGCACTGGTATAGGCAAATGATGTTCCCTGATAATGACAGAGAAACTGTTGAAAAGCGATTTCACCTTCAAATGATAGATGTGCTCTTCTGTGTCAAGGTCTATTCTTCGAGCTTTCTTTTTAATTGACATGACCGAAAGTCCAACATCTATGCTCCCATGGACCTTCCCTTTTTGAATCTGAAATCAAAAGACTAGTAAATAGGCTGGAAGGATACACAATTTGATGTGTTTCTGTATTGAATTTAAGTGAACTCAAGGTAATCTTTAACTTATCTATGGGAAGTGGAATACTACACTTCTTGAACAAAGAGAAAAAGTTAAGCTTCTGAGGTTAAGGTTCTTAAACGGAGGACAGCAGAAGTTGCAGTGACTTCACACCAATTTCAATAAGTAAGACTATTAATCTTATTCCTGTTCCTGTTTTTGGCATAAAAGGTAATGCTAATTCTTCATAATTCTCAATTGCACAGTTTATATCCTCCAAAAAAGACATCTTTGGTGGTTCCTAAAATAACTGTGGTCAGTCTTTGACCTATACCCCAGAACATCCCAAGTAATCAGCTGGAAGACAGCTGCTGGAGCAGAACTGGACAGTTGGGACCAGAGAGCAGGGAGCAGCCAGCTTTTCCTTCCGGCTGCTCTTCTGATCAAGGGCACAGCTGGTTCAATGGCAGAGATGGGGACAAAACCTAAATCTGAGCCCTCTTTTATTTTCTGTACATCACAATGATGATAAGAAAGGAATTTTCCAGTCTTGCATGCAAACTTCCACTTTATATACTAAAGAAAATTGATTTGGAATAATTTTAGTGAGTTGGGAGTCCCAAGATAAAAGGATGTATAAAGTATTAATAGAAATGAAGTTCATAAGATAGTCTTAAAAGGACATTGACAAGAACAAAGATTGTTTTAAATCTCAAAAAAGCACACATAAAGCAGAATTTACCGAGAGATGCAGAAAAAAGCCCATTTGCATTTTCTCTCCAAGAGAGAAAGGGTGATCTTACTAATGTGTCACTTTTTAGGTTTAAGCTTCTGTTTTTATTAACATACATCAAAATAGTTAAATCTTCATGCACTAGTTTAAGATTTTATGTTATGTTGAGTATAAGCATAAAACACACCTACAGAACATGGACATTTGGTAGCTTGTGAAATCTTACAGGCACAGACATGCACAAAGCCACTAAGTGCGGGATAAGGCTTGTACAATTACAGTGTTTACTCACTTCAAGCAGAATTCTAAATCAATCTTTGAAACACGTCCTGTGTGCTACTTACATCAAGTGGTGCCTTTGAATACTTTAACATTCCATTATCCAGGACAAAAAAACGCTGCAAGAACCAAACACCCCTCTGTTACTGTCTGCATTTTGAGTTATATAAAACATTCACAAGTGCGGGTCTAACACTGCTTGACCATTATTAGTTAATACATTAGATCATTTTAATGCGTCTGGACTCAGTGCATCTGGCCATGGTCAGTCACATTAAATGGTAAAGAGACCAGACTCTAGTCCCAGAGTTCTTTCATACATAATGCAATGATGATGCAATTTTTTTCACCATGATTTTTCTTCAGAGGGAAGGGATCTCAGGACCTGCAGCTAAGACCTTCTGAATGAGCCACACGGGGATGTTTTTGAAAGTGAGAAATGAGAACAACCTGGGTCAGGTCACAGCGATTCCGTGAGGAGCTCTATACAATTCTACCGGGAATTTTTCACCATGGAGGTAAACTTCTGAATTTCCCCTGAATACCATGGATAATTCCTGAAAATGCTCATTACAGAAGCCAGTGGACTAGATCTAGGAATAATGAATTATCTGGAAAGTTTAATTGGCCTTAGCAATATGCTTATATTTCTACTTAGCAAAATGCTTGCATTCTAGTATTAGTAAAGGGAATTAAAAATTATTTCTGAATACATTAAGGGTAAAAAAAAAAGAGAGAGAAAGAGGTTTTTTGCAATTTCTGTCTCCTCCAAGATGCTTCTGGTCTAGTCGGAATGGATGAGGCCATTTTTGTTTCACAAACACTCAGGAACTCTCTGCTGTTGATTTCCTTTCCATGGGCAATTCACAAGAGAGCAGCCCCCAGGCCCCAATCAACAGTGGGTCCAGTGCCCTCCTCTAGTTCTACAGACACAGGAATTCTTTCTGTTGCTGGAAAATTACTCTGCTGGAAAGTTTCCATGTGATTCTGGACCTCTTAGCTGCTGAGGTGGCCAGCAGTCAGGCCTTGGGACCCCTGCATAGAACTCACAGAAGGCCACTGTAACCCTTTTGTTCCAGGTTCTGGGGGACAGTAAGTAAGCATGGGAAGAAGGAATCTCTACAATTGAAAAACACTTGCTTACTCAATTGCCCTTGACTTGGGTAACCTAATGGACTGACACTTTAATAAATATATGGTGGTATTAAAGATCAAGAAAAAAGGCAATGCAAGGGAGACCCTCCTATTATTTATGCAGCAAAATGTTCAAGGTCATGGTCTAGAAGAAAGTTGTTGTCAAACTAAAGCCAGTTTTGCTGAAACATAGACTGAGAGGGCTAAATTAAAGTTAGCAATTCACATAAAATTTGTTTCTTTGACCTCTTTTTCCTATTTTCCCATTTCTATCTATCAAAGAATTTTATCAGGGATAACCTGCAGGATGTCATGGGGAAAGGGATTAGCAAGACCATCAATTTGAGGAAATGCAAAGTGGTAAGATCAGAATGAGAGGCAAAGGTGATCTTAGAAAGGCGTACGGGCAGTTGGCCAAAACCCAAGGAAGAACAATGGTGGGCACAGATCCTTGGCACTGGGATAGTATTATGGGTTCAGGGGAGACAGTAGACGACAAGGAAGAGGGTACATTAGCCAGAAGCCTGTTTTTATTCCACTTTCAGAGATATGGCATTGAGGCAACATTTCCCATCTGTTCATTTTTAAGTCTTTTCCTTAAAACACATAAAATATGTTATAATCCATACAACCCCCCTTCTTTGAGCCACCACTGGCTATTTGAGCCAATAAATCCATTTGCTCTGAGCTAACGTCCATTGGCAGAGGTGGCAGATAGATAAATACGTTTTTCCAGTGATTTCAGAGAAGATACAGGGTGGTCTATTAAAGAGTTTAAACTGAAAATGGAAGACAACTTTCTCCTCCTTAGCATCACAGAATTCTTACTACTCAGGTAACAGTAACAACACGGTGAAAAATATTTTCATCATAATTAAAACTGGGAGATAGAATAAGGATGTTAGGAGGAGAGGGAGGAATAAACCATACCCTTTGAAGAGTAATAAGCAAACTGCCAGGATCAGTGGTTTTCCATCTTTAATTTATACTGGTAACAATAATTCTAGGAATTTATCCCAAGGGACTAAATAGAAATTCATGTATAAAGGATGTTCATCACGACATCATGACAATAAAGTTAGACATGTCCTACATATCCAGCAATACAGCATTGGTCCCATAATGGTGGGATATATAAGTCCATCTAGTGGAATACATTCTTGCATTTAAAATATCTCATTTAGAAGAATATTTAATAAGAATATATTCATATTAATTTAAATGAAAAAAGCAGAATAGAAAACAATATGTACAAACTGGATTTTAAATAGCATGTAAATATTTCTGCCCTGTATACATACATATATTACAGATCTCAGACTCAGATTGTGGGCATAATAGATTGCAACCCATATGCTTTAAATAAGGCCTTGCAAATTAGTTTTACACATACATCCATACTCTGTTTCCCACCTCTTGATAGCAAATAAGATCTTCTCTATTTATGAAGATGATCTGAACCAGAATATGATAAACATTACCTTGTGCCAGCCTTTTAAAGGCCATTTTCTTTTCTTCAGCATAAAGCCTTCATGTTTGTCTGGTTTCTGGACATTGGTTTGGCCTATTTTCAGCCCTTCTATGATTTCCCAGCTGTCAGCTTCCTGACGGAAAAGAAGAAAAAAAAATCACATGTTTCTTGGTGCTGGATGACACACTTAAAGCGGATTCTTAAGTAGAAGTTGCACACCGAGCCCATCAGAAGTAGGAACAACATTCTGGAGCAAACTCTAACATCAAACCCAGCTAGGCGCTTTTAACTGAAGTTAAAATGAGTTTCCTAGGTAGACCTGAAGGTGTGCAGGGACCATCAGAGACTCATTGGAGCCACCTTGTCTATTTGGGTCAGAATGGCATTCGATTGCCTGTACTCGGAATGTTTAAAATGCATTTTTCCAGAGAGTTAATCCCTGAGCACAGAGGCACTTTAAAGTTTCAAAACAAGACTGTTTTTATGACAAATGTTCAATTAGCGTGTGGACCTGGCTTTCGGTGTAGAAACAGAAAGGCTGCCGTGATCTAAAGTGCTCTTAACAGAGAGGAGCAGTGCTGTGGTCATGGTTGCTCTCGGGGAGGCTGCATACATTTCAAAGTGTGCATAAAACGCCTGCCCGCCACAGGCACACCAAAGAAGTCCATGCTATCAAAGATACACAAACCCTTGGGGACCTGTGGGCAGCATTTCTTAATATTGAATTGCAATTCAACAAGTGAGCACTGTTTATGAATAATGTCAGAATAACAAGAGAAAATAGTAGGCTCTTATAAAAAGTCTAGAATCTGTGGCTTTCTACTCTCACCAGGAAAGCAGATAACCACTCTATTCCATAAAAATGATCTCCATATATGTGTAAATATATTCATTCGAGCTCTCTCTGTTCTTAGACAGATATCAGCTGTATTTAATGGCATTTCTATTTTCAAGAGCCCCATTCATGGACAGTATCTCTAGAAGAATATATTTTTATTCCTGGATAGATCTTATTTGAAGGCAAGTGTTCATCTTTGATTTATTCTGTGTATACGTGTATGATGAAAAATACTCTGTATAACTTGTGAAAATGGAAACAATAATAAGTATAAATGCTTTTCACATTTCTAAAAAATTAATCTCAGATTGTAATAACAGCTTGTCCCTACGAAGCTATGGCTACTGATTTCTATTACTGTGGTTTTTTTCTTCTTTGGGATTTAAACTACCAAGGAAAAAAAGGGGTAAAATAGAAAGGCAAAAAGTTAAAATGTATTTCTTTTTAAAAATATTTATTTATTTATATTTCAAAACATTGATTAAAGGGGTACAAGTGTTTTATTATTATATATAGATATCTTGTATAATGCTTAAGTCAGGGCCTTTGGTGTGCCCCTTACCAGAATAGTGTTCATTGTGCCCAATAGCTAAGTTTTTATCCCACGCCCACTTCCCATCCTCCCTCCTTAAAATGCATTTCTTAAACACAGGTCAGGTATCTTTGAACAAATAATTTTATTTGCTCTGATGCAATATTACTAAGCCCAGCGAAAAGAAATAGAAACGAATCCTAATATAGTACTTACAATTAAATAAGCTGTCAAACTGACAGAGGCAAAAGATAGAACCAGAGCAAACAATGTTCTCCCTATTTCAATTATAAAATGCTGCTGCTGTTACAAATAAAGTATGTAAGAAATGAAACGACCCATCTCAGTACAAGATAGAATCTTCTATGCTCTATTTTCCATTATGTTGAAATTTCTTCCTCTATGCTTAGTAGACTGGGTCTATCTAAGAAAACTAAAATTACTTTCTGAAAATTTTTGAAGTATTTTTTGTCATTTCAATTGGTATTTCTCTTCTGCTTAAAAGTCTCCAATTTTTCTAGGCTTACTTATGATAGAAACAGAGCCAATACCCCTATTGTGATTACGTTAGTACTTGACTTGAATCAGACACTCAAATATTTTTGGTATTATAAAAGTTTTAAAAATACTCTTTAATCTAATAACAATAAATAAAAAACAGAAAATAATCCAATAACAACCCAGGTTTGTTCATTTGGAAAAAACAGAGACATTTCCTTCCTCAAGGGTAAACTATATTTATGGGTGTGTGAGGGTGTGGGTGGGTGGGTATGTAAAAATGCTTTAGGAGGTGAAAGCATTGAACGCAGAATTTGAACAAATCCTGATCAGGGCGATGTGTATTTCAAATAAAGCTTTTCTACTCCAATCAGTGCCCCAGGAGGCCCATCTTCTTACAGACGGCCTGAGAGATGGTGAGATGCTACGGGGTCTGGAGTGGACGTGGCCCTCTAATTTCATGGGGCCCCAAGGGCTGTGGTATCTACTAATAAAAAAACACAACAAACGTTTATTAGTCCTACAGTGAGACCCAGATAGGCAACAACAAGGAGAAGCAATGTGAAGTGGATGCTATTGGTGCCCACCCAGATCCCCTTATAAAGCCCGAGGACTCAGGCCCCAGCTGCTGTGAGCTGGGCTACCAGCCACCTCCTTCCAGGGGGAATTGCTGTTTGACCAAGCTGGGTCCTTCATGCCTGGAAAATTATGTCGTAATTATCAGTAAAATGAGAATAACACCAGTACTCACCTCCAGAAGTTAGGGGATGATTAAGTGGGAGATTATGTTCTAATCTAGTGCCTGGCACAAAGTAGATGCTTAATAAACGTTAGCTGCCCTTTCTGTTGCCCCTATATTTATTCTTTTCTTTAGCTAACTGCAAGGGAGCACTGATATTTCAAAAAGATTACTAGTTATATTTTCCCAGAATACATTCTCTATTCGCTATTCAAATGGAAGTCAGACTACATTTTATTTCTCTCTAACTTAATTTTTGATAGTTTAATAACTCCCTCTCCCTAGTTTAGCAGTCTACCCCTGTCTGATAGAATAAACCTCACCGTTTGTAATATCTTTAAAGTGTAAAGAGGTACGAGTGTATATATTCCACACCACTAGGGTAGTAGAGTGTTCTTTTCTTAAAAGATTACGCTTAAAATAGAAAAGCAAAGTAGAAACATTGGTTTTACATATTTACAAGTTAACTGTCTTTGGAAATAAAGTGCTATTTTTATATTGGAACTCAAAATCCACATGCATTCTATTTTCAGAGTTTCTCAATAAGGGAGCCAGCCCATTGAAAATCTCAGGGTGGGGTGTGTAGGAGTAGGATGGTGTGTCCTCAACTCTTCTCTATGATTTTTCCATTTTAGACATATATGAATTTAATATTTCCCTAGTCTGAGGAAGAGCAGGCTGGAAGGGGAGAGAACACTGGCTCCCATGACAGAGAAAAAGTCTTAATGAATACTCTGCAGTGTTCTTCCAAGAGCTCACTGCGAAGAAGCCAGACATGAGAAGGAGTCCAGAACCTGGAATGTACAACAGCCCCTCTGTGTAGGCTCTATTTTACCTTGCAGCTCGTGTACAGCTGAAAAGCATCGGTTGTAGAGTTGGACAAGTCTAAGTTTGAATTCCTGCTCTGCTACTGGACAGCTCTTTTTTTCTTAAACTTTGGCCGAGATATTAACTCTCAGTGTCCATATTTATAAAATGTGATAAATACCTACATTGCGTAGAGCTGTTTCTAAGGATTACATTAAATGGGATAATGTATTGAAGCACTCAGCGTAGCGCCTGGTATGCAGTACATGGGCAATAATTGTAGCTGTTATGATTATTACTGCTGGACTCAGTGATTTTTTTTTCTTTTCCATTAGCTTGGCATAGAAATAATTGCTTATTTCTCCAACAGGGAATGTCAATAGTTTCTCTTTCCTTCTTCCCTTAAAATAAAGAGAATTTTGGACCTTTGTACGTAACCCTGCAAATGCCAGCAAAATATACATTCATCTATTCTTTCCTTACACAGGGCAGATAAAGTCTATGTACTGGAGGCAGAAGGAAGTGGAGATGCCCTACAGTTGGTGTTACAGCTGCCTTAGGGGAGTCAGGTGTGTAAATTATGCACAGTTCGTAGCCCCAGAGCAGGCAGCATGCCATCAGAGAAAGCACCCCATTCCGTCACTGACCTTGGAGAGGGGGAGCGGCTCCGGTTCTAGCAATTGCCGACTTACAGAGGGCTCAGTGCTAGAGGAAGCAGTCCTCTCCAATATGTGGACACTCTGAAAAGAAATGGAAATACAGCCTAGGGTTAGACAACCCATTTCTCATGTGGAGGGCATGGGAGTGAGATCACACACATCACAGTAAAAACAGTAAGCTATGTTAAAAATGGCAAGTTCCTCCAAAGACCAAAGATAGCAGCAACAGTCAGAAAAATACGTCAGCACAAGATTTTGCTTTCCCCTCGTATGGATTTGCCACTGAACTTCTGCTGCAATGCTGTTTCCGTCTTAGAGAAAGAGTCGGAGTATTTTCTCTTGAAAAAATTTAAGACATAAAGAACAAATATAGTACATCTGACATTTTTACAACTTTATGAGTGGTACATTTACTACTTAGACAAGCCTTACATAAAAATATCCACTCATCTCTACCAGCAGGGTATGGCAAGAGACAAAGAGAAAGGTCTGTGTTAAGAAGTCCAGAGTCTTAAAACATGTTAGTCTCCAGAATTTCTTATAAAAATTGCACAGAGAAGAAAACAATGTGTCAAATGCAATAAACAGTAAATGCTTTTACAAAGACTATGAAGAGCATTTATAGATAAGCAAGATAACATTCGAATAGAAAAGCAGGTGAAGTACATGAACAGGCAACTCATGTACAACATTAGAAAAGATGTTCAACCTCAGAACTATTCAAAGAAATAAAAACCAAAATAATGATTTTTGTTTTTTAACCCATCAGATTCAAAAATGGAATGGGGTTGGAAGAAAGGGAGTATAAATTGGGTATGATCTTTCTAAAAAGAAATTTTGTAATTATATCAAAAGCCTTTTTTTTTTTTTTTTTTTGAGACAAGAGTCTCGCTCTGTTGCCTGGGCTAGAGTGAGTGTCGTGGCATCAGCCTAGCTCACAGCAACCTCAAACTCCTGGGCTTAAGCGATCCTACTGCCTCAGCCTCCCAAGTAGCTGGGACTACAGGCATGCGCCACCATGCCCGGCTAATTTTTTTTTCTATATATATATATTTTTTTAGTTGGCCAGATAATTTCTTTCTATTTTTTTTTAGTAGAGACAGGGTCTCGCTCTTGCTCAGGCTGGTCTTGAACTCCTGACCTTGAGCGATCCACCCTCCTCGGTCTCCCAGAGTGCTAGGATTACAGGCGTGAGCCACCGCGTCCGGCCCTGTATCAAAAGCCTTTGGAAAAAGAAATATATGCCTCTTTGATCCAGCAATCCCATAGCTGTCTTTACCCTAAGGAAATAATCAGATAGGCATGCAAAGATGTAAGAACAGATACATTTTCTAAGGTATTATCATAGAAAAAAATATCTAATATATATGAGAATAGGTAGACTTATAAGAAAAACCAAAATGGCAATATAGATTTATGCTTTTTGATAAGGAAAAAATACCCATGATGTCTATCAACTGAAAAATCAGGCTACAAAAAGTAGCCTAAATATGATGATGTTATATATACAATCAAAATTTATTCCAAAATGTTAGAAGTAGTTAAATAAAGGTGACAGGATTACAGGAGATTTTTAATTTTTTCTCAATATGTTTCTGATTTAAAAAATTCTGCAATAAATAGATATAACTTGTATATTTGAAAAAAATTAAGCACTTTCTTTGAGGGGGATAAATCTGAAAAATGTCAAAGAAATAAGAGTTAATATTCAGACATAGGCTGAAAATGAAACGTTATATTTTCACTGGGATAACAATATTTCACTGTTTCAATAGACAAGGATGGTATTTTATTTACTTATAGAGGTCTCTATTTTTGATATCTCACTGGAAAAATATTAGATGAATTTTTTTTTCATGAAGAAAATTATACTTTGACCTGATCCAAATTATTCTCATCTGTTAACTTTTCAAACTTCTGGTTATTTTCATTACCTTGAAAACAAGAAGAGGTCTGGTCATAGGTTTTTAAAATTATACCTGAATGAAAATTTTAAGTCATTTATTAAAAGGAAATAATCAACATGAAAGATAGATGAATTGTTCCTATTTCTTTAATTTGTGAGGAAGTAGGAGAAATGAGAACAGATATTCTGGGGTCAAATATAAAGGTGGGCAGGGCTTAGCAAGAATTCCTAACCTGACAGGCACAGTGTCCAAGGTCAACCTAAGCATTAACTGGGACTCTGCTCTTTCCATTCCCACATTTACTTGAATTAGCAAAGAAAAATTACGAACGTGGCTGAGTAGCCATATTTGTGCCAGTGCCTTTCCTGAGAGAGTCAAAAGCAAAGGCATGCTATGAGTGACAGACCGGTGGTTTATGCTCAGGTCTTTGACAGGCAACATGGGAACAACCATTATTTGCTTGCTCATGTTGATATTTTGGATAGGATCCTATTTAAAACACATCAGATAAATTTGAAATTTAGATTTATTGTGAGATCATATAATTAGAAACTACAATGAGAATTTGTTGTTGAAACAAAAATTGTATTACCTTCTTTTGGGATGTAATTGTCTTCCCCCACACACTCTTTCATTTTCTTTCTGGTGTTTTACAATGGCAAAAGTCATATATATTCATTGCAAAACATTCAAATACAACATAGGAATAAAAAAAACATAAAAAATCAAAAGTTCTCACTCTACTGCTATTCACCCTTCCATCTTACTAGTTTTTGGAGCAGTGGTTCTCATAAGGGAGCCCATGAACCCTGGAGATTCCCAAAGCCCTCACATAGGGTCTGCAAGGTAGAAAACGATTTTTGTAACAATATTTGGATATTGTTTGCCTTTTTTACACTTATTTTCTCACTACTGTACAGTGGAGTTTTCCAGAGCATACATAACATGTGATATTGTAACACACTAAACACAGACGCAGATGTGAGAATCCAGCTGTCTTCTGTTAAGTGAGACATCAGAGAGATTTGCAAATATGTAAAACAGTACCATTCTTCTCACTTGTTTTGGAAATATAGTATTTTAAAACAAAAAATGTAATTTAGGTTAACATGTAATAAGTCTATTGTTAATTTTAAATAGACTAAAAATATTTAAAATTTTTATCCATTTAAATTTCTAATACAGTAAATATTGATAGATATAACCCACATAAACAAAAGCTCTTTAAAGTCTTCAATAATTTTTAAGAGTGTAAAGGGTTCCTGAGACTAAAAAGTTTGAGAACTGAAGAACTTTGTGTTTACTATTAAAATGTGTAATTCTGACATCTGTATGTTGTTCCCTTTCTCATAATGCTTCTTTTGAGGAAATATATTTTTTTTAAAAACTAACACATTTTGAAATTTCTTTCAAACCAATTAATCCATCTTAAGCTAAATTACAAACTATCCTGACATGTTACAAAAGTCTATAAGAGGAAAACAAAGCTTGTTTCAGGTACTCTTCAAATACATCTGAGCAAAATTTCCCTAATTTAAATTCTATGAAGGTAAAAAACCATAAAAGTATTCCCTTTAATCCATGAAGTGATTTTTCCAAAAAATAACCATGGATAATAAAAATATATAGGTGTCACTTTACTACAGAAATATAAAAACATGCTTCTCCCCCCAACAAATAAATTACTTTATAATTTTCTATGGGGAAAAAAATTTCCCAGGATACTTTTTAAAATCAAGAATTAGAACCATTTAGAAACCATACATTTTAGTAGCAAGTTCCTCCCTCACTATTTAATAGAATATTAACAAAAAATTTCAGTCAAGTAAATATAATAAAGCTAAGACCAGAAACTGCCAGTGAAATGTTTTATTCATTCATTCATTCATTTGCTCATTCAATTAATCAACGAATCATCATTGGGCAACTACACTGTGCCAGGCACAGATGACAGGGCCACAGAGAACAAAATAGACAAGAGAATTGTTTTTGGATGTTTATATTCTAGAGAAAGAGGTCTTACCATACAAAAGACCAAGTAACACATTTTTGTAAACCCACGCATTAAACCTGTTCCATGTGGCTACTGCTTTTGCTTACTTTAATTTTCCAGTCAGGTATCTTTGATCCAAGCTTCTTTTTAAGGGCTCTCTGCACGCTCATACTTTCAAGTTGCTATGCAATAAAACACAGATATATTGCCAACTCCTCCTGCCCCACCCAGAAACATGGTAAGAAAAGCAAAGCCTGTAAAGAAACCTGACCTTAGCAACTACGTAGGCAGGAAATGAAGGATTAACTCAAGCAACTTAGCCAGGGAAAGGAAAATAAATTTCCCCTAATTTCCAAATCAAGCCACATAGAAATCAATTTGGTACATTTAAGATGTGATAAAATTGAATTTTGTCTCTATAGATACTGGGGATACTTAAAATGTCGCCACAATTTTGTGGACCAGAAGGGTTAGTGACCATACAAGCCAGGACCAATGTCTATTACCCACTGCAGTGCCTGGCACAAAGAACACAATACTACTTTCTTAACCACTTGATTTACAAAATAGTTTATGTTATGGAAGAAAAGTAACTAAGAAATGCATTCATTTTCAGATACAGCACATATTCAAATTGAGTGAAAAATCTAAACTCCAAATTCTCTTGATTTGCCATGGCACAGAAAATCATAAAAACGTTTACTGAGACAAAGTAAAGGAATATTTTTATTGCCACAAATGTGTGTACTGTACTGAAAAAAATTAAAGGGCAACTTATAAAACTACCAGATGATACCCATTATTATAACTGTAACTAGCTTCAAAAAATAAGCTATTTCATTTAACTTCAATATGATAATGTAGAAGCCAATAGCTTTTGTATAAACTTGCCAGTCTTATATTTGTGTATTATTAGAACCTAACTATCATTGTCCATCCAATAATAAAATATTAATCTGTTACCTTTAAACTCATGGTTTAAAACTAAAAGCATGTAAAAGCTAAAGGTTATGTAATTATATATCTAGCCATTCATTATTTTAAATGAAATATATAAGTACTTGAATGTTATATTTTTAATATCAGCAGCTATAAAGGAGACAGTTTTAACTTACCATATCCAGTCTTAGACTGTAGTTAGATTTCATGCTCCTTGAAGGTAGAGACGAGCTCATCTTCATCTTAGTATCCCACCTCCTCTACTCCTAACCCACTCCACCCTAGCATAACAACCTGCCCATTGTAGCCAGTCAAAAATTCCCGGAATTTTTCAGTGCTCTCTGATTAATTTATAGAGAACAGTCCTTCAGCAATCATTAATACATGATTAGGCATAAAATTACCTTCTAGTTTTATCTTGGAATTATAAAAATCACAGCTCCAATAGGATAGCACTTTTGAAAACATTTAAAGAGCCTAACTTTTAAAACTGAAAAATCTAGTGGATGAATCATAGAACTCTTGTTTATTAGATTTAAAGCTATGACTGGTCAGCAGGGAACACATCAAATTTAACTTAACAATATCTTCAGTTATAAGAATT